>NC_040081.1:100145928-100770928 GCF_003369695.1 Bos indicus x Bos taurus | reverse complement strand
CAAAGGGAGGGATTGCAGTTTGCAGCTAGTTTCAGGCTGTTTGGAAGCCTGGCTTTTAAAGTGTGCAAACACATGTAGTCCCATTTGGGGGACTTGCCTGGAGGCTGAGATGGTAAAAATCTGCCTACAATGCAGGAGACCTGGGTTTGATCCCTGGGTAGAGAAGATCCGCTTGAGACAGGAATGGCAACCCACTCCAGTATTCTTGCCTGGGAATTCCATGGACAGAGGAGCCTGGCAGGCTACAGTTTACAGTCCATGGGTTCACAAAGAGTCGGACTTGACTGAGGGACTAACACTTTCACACTTTCATGGGATTACAGTTATAAACCCTGTTTGCTCCAGACCGAGTGATCTGGTGGGTGACCCCTGGGGAACAGTTGCAGAACTTGGGGTTTCAGATGAGTGTCTCCACTCCTTTCTGAGATGTTCTGGTGAACTTCTGAGAACTCTCCTTCTGGTGAGTTCTAGTGAGGTAGAGGAGGAGTGCAAAGATGCCATCACCTGGCCTACATTCCCAAAGGGCATTTCTGTGCCCTGTAGATGTGTGGCATGCCCGAAGCCTGCCCCTCAGGCTGAAGCTCCAAGACAAGTAGGTGGGCTTTTTTTCACAGAAAGACTGAGGGTGTATTTCAGTCTGTAGTTTGTGCAGGGCCCTGGGAGTAGTAGCCTGCTAAGAACTCTCTCTCCAGTTATTTAAAGTCCTGGAGGACCCAGGCACAGAAGTCCCCCAGTCACCAGAGCCAAACGATCAAGGAGCCTCTCCTTTGTGTGCTCCTCCCAGCTTTGGCACAGCAGCAGGAGAGCGCAGGGCCGGGGTGCACCTTCCGGATGTGTGCGTTGCTGGGAGAGCGCAGGGCTACCGAGTGTCCACTGGTTCTTGCCAGGCCATGGGAAGGTGCAGGGCTGCATGCCTGCTGGCAATATCAGGGTAGAGGGAGAATGCAAAAGTGATCCCTTGTGATGCCTTTTTCCCCAGAGAGGGTCTCAGCAGGCCCCCCTGCCCTCTGGCAGACACGAAGATTAGCAAATAAATCTCTTTCACATAGAGTCCAGGTGCTATTCAAACCGCTACATTTTCATTGGTCCCTGGGGTGAGTGAGTCTACATGCAAGCCCTTTAGGAGGAGTACCTCAGTTCTCTCCATCCCTTTCGGTCACCCGGACAAGAACCTCATTGGTTTTCAAAGCCAGATGTTTTGAGGGCTTGTTTCCCTGATGCAGATCCCAGTGGCTAGGATTCTTGATATGGGGCCCAAACCCCTTTCTCTTCAGGGAGGGGCTCTGGATTTGTGAGACCCCTTCTGATCCTGAGTTGCTGTGCTGGGGGTAGGGTTCTTTTTTGTGAGAAACCATGTCTTTGCCTCTCCTACTCCTCTCAATGTGGCCCTTTAACCAACTGTGAAGAAGCTATTAATTTTACTTTTCAGGTCTTTTTCAGAGGAAATTGTTCCATATGTAGCTGGAGATTTAGTGTGTCCATGAGAGGAGATGAGTTCAGAATCTTCCTATGTCACCATCTTGGACTGCCCCTTAAATTTTATTTAAACACTAGGATACAATTGCATCTTTTTGAAATCTATTTGAGTTCCTAGATATAAGCATGTGCAATTTTTAATAATAAACACTCATAAGTAATGAAGGCTGTGTCTTATAAAATTTAAGACATTTCTAACACCACACTCACGTCTAAGATTGTTTAGCAGTACTATTTGTTGATAATGCTAATTCAATAAATGAAATATGGAAAACAGCATAGTATATGGTTAAGCAAAGTAACCTTAGAGGCGAGCTGTCGAAATATTGGCTACACCAATTACTACTTGAATAACTTTAAGATGTTACTGTGCTTAAATTTCTTTTTCCTTTAAATGGAGACAATATTGGTGAGACATCGCTTTGCCGACAAAGGTCTGTATAGTAAAAGCTATGGTTTTTCCAGTAATCATGTACGGATGTGAGAGTTGGACCATAAAGAAGGCTGAGAGCCGAAGAATTGATGCTTTTGAATTGTGGTGCTGGAGAAGACTCTTGAGAGTCCCTTGGACTGCAAGGAGATCCAACCAGTCAATCCTAAAGGAAATCAGTCCTGAATATTCATTGGAAGGACTGATGCTGAAACTGAAATTCCAATACTTTGGCCACCTGAGGCAAAGAGCTGACTCATTGGAAAAGACCCTGATGCTGAGAAAGACTGAAGGCAGGAGGAGAAGGGGGCAGCAGAGAATGAAATGTTTACATAGTATCACTGACTCAATTAGACATGAGTTTGAGCAAACTCCAGGAGATAGTGAGGAACAGGGGAGCTTGGCATGCTGAGTCCATGGGGTCTCATTAGACATGAGTTTGAGCAAACTCCAGGAGATAGTGAGGAACAGGGGAGCTTGGCATGCTGAGTCCATGGGGCCGCAGAGTTTGAAACAACTTAGCAACTGAACAACAACAACAATTAGTAACTTTCCTTATATGATGATTTTGTGAATTAAGTGAGTTATTTCATTTAAAAGTAACTAGGCTCCGGTCAATAAGTGTTAGCTGTTATTACTATTAATATTCCTCAATTACTTCACCACCTGCTTTTCCTCTGTGCTCTGTTGGACCTCGCTTATTTAATTATTGGTTTAGGGTGTATTTAGGAGTATTTTCCATTTCAAATTGCAACTGTTAGTTGGAAGCTTACAGGTACAGAAGGTTGCACTAAAATGACAACAAAAGGAGAGTTAGGAATTAGAAACTAAATCAAACTCCTCATTTCCTTTGTGCAAATGTTGTCCAAAACAATATGAAGTTTAGAAGACTATGCACAGAGTGCAGTGGCTAAAGTATGAGAGTTTATGTAGGCTATAAACTAAAAAATTAAAAAAAAAATTTTTTTTTTATTTACCACTTATGTTCTTTATTGATTTATCATTTGAATTCTTTCTTCACATTTGTATTCATATGCTCTTTCCAGTTTTAACTTTCCATTCATTAATAATTTTTTTTTTAGTGCTTTTTTTTTTAAGTTTTAAATTTTATTTTATTTTTAAACTTTACAATATTGTATTAGTTTTGCCAAATATCGAAATGAATCCGCCACAGGTATACCTGTGTTCCCCATCCTGAACCCTCCTCCCTCCTCCCTCCCCATACCCTCCCTCTGGGTCGTCCCAGTGCACCAGCCCCAAGCATCCAGTATCGTGCATCGAACCTGGACTGGTGACTTGTTTCATACATGATATTATACATGTTTCAATGCCATTCTCCCAAATCTCCCCACCCTCTCCCTCTCCCAGTTTTTGCTATGAAGAGCAAATTTTGTGAGTGTGTGTGTGTGTGTGTGTGAATAAAGATATATGTTTTAGGAGGTGCTCAGATATATGAGTAGGTAGAAGAAATTCATAGATGAGAATTCCTCAAAAGGGAAGTGACTGAAAAATGAGGGGAATACAGGCTCATTAGTGATGCTCTTTATGATGGAATTTTTGCAGTAGATTTTATGGGCAATGTGAATTTATTTCATTTATAAAGATGGAATATATTCTGTCTATAACAGTTTATTTGGCTATTAAATGCACAAAATGAACAGAAGATAATTCCTCAGAGGAAGGAGAGATAAACTCAGTATTTTCCCAGCTTGAATCATACCTCTCCCTAAATGTCATCTTCTTTACTGAATATCTTGTTTTAGTAACTATCTGAAAGGCATGCGCGCATGCTCAGTCATGTCCGACTCTTTGCCACTCCAGGGACTGTAGCTCGTCAGGCTCCTCTGTCCATGGGATTTTCCAGGCAAGAATACTGGAGTGGGTTGCCATTTCCTCCTCCAGAGGATCTTCCTGACCCAGGGATCGAACCTGTGTCTCTTGCATCTCCTGCATTGGCAGGCAGATTCCTTACCACTAGGGCCACCAGGGAACCAAATATTATGAAGATGATATGGTGTAAGGAATCTGAAAACAAACTGCTACTTGTGTTCAAATCTTTTTTTTAAAGCATTCCAGTTTTTTAAAAAAAGGTTTATTCATGTATGCATTTATTTTTGGCTGTGTGGACTCTTTTCTAGTTGTGGTGAGTAGCAGCTACCCTCTAGCTGCTGGTGTGCAAGCTTCTCACTGCAGTGGCTTCCCCTGTTGCAGAGCACAGATTCTATAGTGTTCAGCCTTCAGTTGTTGTGACATCCACTCAGGGCTCCAAAGCACAGGCTCAACAGCCGTGGCACACAGGCTTAGCTGCTCTGAGCCACGTGGGTTCTTCCTGAACCAGGATCAAACCTGTGTCTCCTGCATTGGAAGGCAAATTCTTCACCACTGAGCCACTAGGGAAGGCTGTGTTCAAATCTTAATTCTGCCTTTTACAAGTTTTGTGATTTGGGTATGGTTTGACCACATCAAACCTCCACTTCCTGTACGAAATGGAGATAATATTAGTAGTACATAAGAGACAGTGTTGTCGTGAGGACAGAGATGATGAATGTGTGGTTCTAGTATTTGGCATACAATAAGTGATCAAAAATATTAGTTATTTGGTTCTCAGGAGCCTCCCAGATGGCTCAGACAGTAAAGAATCCGCCTGCCAATTCAGGAGATCCAGGTTTGATCGCTGGGTCTGGAAGATCCCCTGGAGAAGGAAATGGCAACCCATTCCAGTATTCTTGCCTGGAAAATCCCATGGACAGAGCAGCCTGATGGGCTACAGTCCCTGGAGTGGCAAAGAGTCGGACACGACTGAGCATGCGCGCATGCCTTTCAGATAGTTACTAAAAAGAGATATTCAGTAAAGAAGATGACATTTAGGCAGAGGTATGATTCAAGCTGGGAAAATACTGAGTGTCATTTATTTGAGTTTATCTCTCCTTCCTCTGAGGAATTATCTTCTGTTCATTTTGTGCATTTAATAGCCAAATAAACCATGGGGTTGCAAAGAGTGGGACACACAACTGAGGTACTAACACTTTCACTTTTCACGTTCAGTGTGTAACGTGGCCCTTCTTTTAGGCCCACATGTTGGTACTGCTTCTTCTAAATCTTTGCT
Source organism: Bos indicus x Bos taurus (assembly GCF_003369695.1). Lineage (NCBI taxonomy): Eukaryota > Metazoa > Chordata > Mammalia > Artiodactyla > Bovidae > Bos > Bos indicus x Bos taurus. Next base: position 100,765,916 of record NC_040081.1, on the reverse strand, counting down.
GGGAACTTTCCATCTCAAACGAAGAGAACCTGTAGAATATTTCCAATTTTACCACTTAGAATTGGTCTATAACAGACTATGTAATAGGTCAATCCTGCAATCCAGTGATGGCAAAGAAATACCCCTGTAACCTCACTTGGATTTCTTAGAAGGGAGATTATTTCTCTTTAGATTAAGATAAGCATTATTTTCATGCAGGTTTTTCAATGTATATTGTCTTTGGTGGTTTGACTCTCTTGATCATCCCTAAATCAACTTACATATCCTATACATAACAAATAATACCCTACTGAATGTAACAGTAAAATATTTTTTGATAATTTTATTGTATAGCACCTTCTGACCAGGCACCGATGCCACAGAGACTCTGACAGGGAACTTTATATGTTATTAAAATTCTTTCCTATTATTCTCCCTAGAATTTTCAGTTATGTTTAGTCTGTTATAGGAGAAATTGTGACTGTAAAATCTGATAGATCTGGTTTAAACTTTGATTCTGACACTTACTTATTGTATAATCTTAGACAAGTTAGTTTTCCAAGGCACTCAGGATGATTTGGTGAGGTTTAAATGTGATTGCATACATAAAACACTAGTTTAATGTCCGAACAGTGTTGGCAAACATTATTTCTAGCTTATTTTGATTTGTGCCATGTCTGGCCTGCCCTGAATTTATAATAAAAATGAAACATGAGACCACATTGAGAGACTAAGAGATTACACAGATTTGCTCCTGAGGGATCATAAAGAAGAGAGAAGGGAGGAAGTTTGCCTCTCATTACCGGCATTTCCTTTGCGACATGTATGGTGGATTTCTGCTGTTATCTCCTACTATAGGTGCTTAGTTGCTCAGTCATGTCCAGCTCTTTGTAACCCTTTGAACTATAGCCCACCAGGCTCCTCTGTCCTTGGGATTTTTCAGGCAAGAATTCTGGAGTGGATTGCCATCTCCCTCTCCAGGAGATCTTCCCAACCCAGGGATTGACACAGCATCCTCCTGTGTCTCCTGCGTTTCAGGTAGATTCTTTACGCCTTGAGCCATCAAATCCACCTCCTGCTATAAATAAATGCTGTTTTTCAAAATGAACTCATTTTTTCCTCTGAAATCCAAAAATTAAAATTTGCCTCTTTCCTGACCTGAATATTTCAGATTTTGAATGAGCTTGGGGAGCATTCAAGCCATAATTACTGACTTTTACATTCCCTAGGAAAGAGAATGGGACTTCTCTGGGTCCAAGGCAAAGTCTCTAATGAGGTGCTGTGGTTGTACTGGGGGTAATTCTTATTTGATATAAACTTTCTGTGACAAGCAATAACCCGTGGCTGGAGCTGCTGACATCTCAGAACAAGGTAGTCAGTCACATGAGCACGTGTGGACTTGAATTCTGCCATAGGAGTGATTCCCAGTTACTGACTTTTCTTTCCTTTTAAGCTCTGTAAGGAGGTCAGACTCGAGTAGAAGGCTCTTAGACTTCTGCATAGGCATTATTCAGGTTGGTTTGCCTCCTCCTTGCCAATTAATTTGGGTTAGAATTCATAACCTCACATCTTTTTGGAGCAGCCTTGTTCTGTGAGTCCCATAAATAGAAGCTCTGCAGAATGTGTGGTGGCTGACTAGATTATGTTCTGAAATATTTCACGTATAGGGGACGTATTCTCCTGAGATGTGAGAAGCTGATACAGAAATTTCAAGGACAAACAGATGCAACTTTTTCCATGATTTTTCTGATCTGTAAACAAAAATTGTCAGAAGCTGTTCCTTAAATAGTTTTTCATGACTCAAAACATGCTGTAGCACTGTTTAAACGGGTGCAGTAGTTTGAGGCTATATTTTAGCTATTATGGATCAAGGCAGATGATTTTATGGAATTATGAACATTTGACTTCCAATAGAATTTAACATTTATCGAATAACTCTTTACGGAGTTTCATTTGAAAAGGATAAATTGCAAATGAGACAGAACATACCTGTCTTAGAATTACAGAACACGTTTACTATTAGAATGCTTAGTAAACCAACCCATATAGATTCTTTATTACCCAAAACGCTATGGCAATGGTGCTATTCTTTCTGGCAACAAATATAGATATTCTACTTGATTTGCTATTAGACCGTTTGGGAACTTGGACCAGAAATAAGTATCAACCCTGAAAATGTGAATCAAATTAAATCACTGCAGGTTCTCATTCAAGTTTGAAATGTAATAGACTGTGGGCTTCCCAGGTGGCGATACTGGTAAAGAAGCCTCCGGCCAGTGCAGGTAGACATAAGAGACACAGGTTTGACCCCTGGGTCAGAAAGATCCCCTGGAAGAGGAAATGGCAAGAAGCCACTCCAGTATTCTTGCCTGGAGAATCCCATGGACAGAGGAGCCTGGTGGGCTATAGTCCATGGGGTTACTAAGAATCAGACAACTTATCTGTTGTCTTATCTGAAGCAACTTATCATGTATGCACGCACATACACCACAGAAATGAGCAAATACCACATATCAGGGGATCTTGTTCCCCTGAAGAGCCAGTTTTCAATCATTTGTTAGCACACCACTTTCTCTAATCTATGTTCACATACCTGTCAAAGACTTTATAATCCACAGGGCTACTCATGATCATGTGATCAACTTCTCAGAAGGCATTAAGGCAACAACAAATACAAACATTAAAAACAAAGAGTAGATACCCACACAGAAGTCTTAAGTGTGCAACTTTTATTGCTGTGGGGAAGAAACTGATACTTTATTTTATTTTTTATATATATCAGAAATTATTAATTTTTTATTTTAATTTTTAAAAATAAATCTAGGTGAAGAAGCTTTAATGTAACTCTGCATTTGAGGCTGAGTGATTTCTATCCACTTCGTTTTGGATATTTGATATTATCTATCAGGAATGTATGACTTTACCAAAGTTAGACAATTTCTCTATTTACTTTAGAAAGCAATTTTATACATAAACATAAATAAAACTAACAGGCAAAAAATATTCTGGTATAACATTCTTGGAAGGTAATTTGATAATGACAATGTGGTATTAGCAAGTTAACAGTGTAAAGTTTACATTGTGAGATTTAGTAATTCACTTCTAGAATGTGTGTGTATAATCAAAAACTATATAAGGATATTCATTCAGTGTAATTTACAATAGCAAAGGTTGTGTGCAGCCTACTAGGAAGTAAGGAGCCTCAGTGTGTTTATTGTTATATGTACGGAAGAAACTCTGGACTATTGGATCTCTCTGCAAAAGGGAAGAGGAGAAATTGGCATCATTTAGCAAAAGAATTTAGTCACAATATTTTAAAGTCTCATGGGCTCTCTACAAGATAAAAAAATTCTTAGCAGCAGTGTTGGAGATGGAGATCCTCAAACTCCATGCAAGAATTATCCTATAATGTAAGGTCAGTGCCATTTAAAAAATGCTTGCAGCCATGAGCATAGAAAAGATAGTGATTCACCTGGGATTACCTATAAAAACCAATGTGTGTGTGTTAGTCGCTCAGTCATGTCCAACTCTTTGCGACCCCATGGACTGTAGCTCACCAGGCTCCTCTGTCCATGGAATTCTCCAGGCAAGAATACTGGTGTGGATTGCCATTCCCTTCTCCAGAGGAACTTACCAACCCAGGGATTGAATTCTGGTCTCCTGACTTGCAGGCAGATTCTTTACGGTTTAAGCTACAGGGAAGTTATAAAAACCAATATGTAAGATAATAGTGAGCCTAAGATTTCCATCTTATAACTTTTTTTTCTGCTTAATATTATTTTAAGCTTCTTAATGATGAGCCATTTTTGTTGTTCTTAACACATTTATACTATTCAAGCAGTAAAAACATGTTGTATTTGCTATCATGTTAGCAGAACTGTTTGCTTGTGAGGACAGATATGTGAAGTGCATGTTATTGTGTGTGTGTATGTGTAACTTAAAACTGTGTATCATATGAAAGTGATAGGTGAAGGTCACTCAGTCGTGTCCGACTCTTTGTGACCCCATGGACTATACAGTCCATGGAATTCTCCAGGTCAGAATACTGGAGTGGGTAGCCTCTCCCTTCTCCAGGGGATCTTCACAACCCAGGGATCAAACCCAGGTCTCCCGCATAGCAGGCGGATTCTTTACCAGCTGAGTCACAAGTATATCATATAGTGCTTGGGAATTGACTTCCTGATACTGTTTGTCTCTGGGCCTCTTTCTGACTTGAACTTTCACAAGAAACCTATGTAACAGCCCATCTTAAAAGTAATGTGACTTGTGCCACAGTAGGAGGTATGGAGTAAATAATTAAAGCTGCTTTCATAAAAAGCATTCCACAGCAGGAAAGGAATGAAGAATCTTCTTTGTGAAGAAAAGCACTAAATCACACAGTGAGAAATTAGGAAAACAAAAACCAACAGAGAGCAAGCCATCATAAATAGTGCCTTGAGGAAGTGAACAATGTTTTAAAAACAGGACTCAAGCTTAGGAAGCTGAAAACATTTCAGTGGATTTTTGGGTTGCCAGCAATTTTAGGATCAACTCCCTTGACATATTGGCATCATATTTATGTTGCTTGTAAGGAAGTTAGTAATAGAGGAGCCCATGGCTATCAGAAGCCTTCACACTGTATCAAGTCACTTAGTCATATATTGGGCTCCCTAGTGGTGCTAGTGGTAAAGAATCCACTTGCCAATGCAGGAGACAAGAGTCACAGGTTCGATCCCTGGATCAGGAAGATCCCCTAGAGGAGGAAACAACAACCCACGTCAGTATTCTTGTCTGGAGAATCCATGGGGTCGCAAGGAATCGGACACGACTGAGCAACTAACACTTTCACTTCAGCAGTCATATATTACTTGATATATAAATGGAGGGGCTTCCCTGATGGCTCTGTGTTAGAGTCCGCCTGCAATGCAGGAGACACGATCTGATCCCTGGATAGGGGAGATCCCCTGGAGAAGGAAATGGTGACCCACTCCAGTTTTCTTTCCCAAGGACAGTGGAGCCTGGTGGGCTGCAGTCCATGGGATTGCAAAGAGTCGGACCCAGCTTAGCAACTAAACAACAATAATAAATGGAGCCCCATACTTAGGAGATATATTCTCTGTACTTTTGAATGGAAGCCAAAACAGAGGGTATTAATGGATGTGCCCAGGGTGTTACCAGCAGACTCCAACAGTTCAGAGGTGAGTGGTACAGCAGCGAATCCCAAGGCCGGCACGTGGCCTGGCACACAGCCTTGCCAGCTTAAGTTCCATCTAGTAGGCACTTAGTGTGTGCCAGGCACGGTGCGGATCTCTCCACATGTCTTAACTCATGGGCTCTTTAACAGTTCCATGAAGAAGATTCTATCACTATCACATAGTCACTGGCAGGGAGGGAGGTTGGGAACTTGCCCAAGGTCTCACATTTGGAATTTACTGGGATTTGAATACAGACCAACTGTCTCTGGGTCCGGTTTTAACCATTACAAATGATTTCCAGCTCATGGCCAGGAAAGGGAAGGTCCCAGTGGTTTAGTTTAAATTTACATCACTGTGGCTGGAAGGATATCCTTTACAAAGCTCTCCCACAGACTGTTGAATGCAGATGGCAGGTGTGTGAAGGCACTGTGGCCTTGGTCCTTGACCTCTGAGCAAAAGCCCCCTTCACCCATGACACCGACGTGATGTGTGTGTGCTTGGAGGCAGCAAGATACCTGCAAGCCAGAGTTCATCTGACCATAATTTGCCTGTGGCAATGGTGGAGATGTGGCCATTGACTAGCATCAGTGGAGAGTGTGGGACTGCACTTGAGCCTCAATTATTTTTCATTTTAGTTACAGAATTTCTAAATTAGGAAGCAAGTTACAAAATAAACTGCAAAAAACTAAATTAGAAGCCAGATTCCAGTGCCAACAGAGAATACTCACCTGTAAGGTTTTGAATTTGAAATGATTCCTTTCCACTTTAACATGAGGAGTATAGTAATTTTTTTTCAATTTTGTAAATGGAAGAAATGTTAATATCCAAGGTTTTCAGCTACTGCTCAGCATTATATGGCTGCTGCAGCAGCTAATGACCATACCAGTGTTTAAATAACACCTGACTGTGTGGCAGGCAGTATTCTAAGGACTTTACATATGCTAACTCAATCATCATCCTATTGAGTGTTTCCAGTGTTATGAAATGAAGTCCACTGAGTACAATTTAAATATTGTTTAATTGAATGGCAGTTATTTTAGCAAAATTAGCAGAGAAGGTAGATGGTGTTTCTTCTTCAGTGGTATGTTTTCTTTCCAATCCCAGATAGCTTTGAAAAGTCTCCTTTCTCCTTGGTCAGGACAGCAGGTGCATTATTCCCCTGTCTATTCTAAAGCAAGCTAAAGGCTTGACACTCGCCAGGTAAGTAGCTTGTGAGTATTATTTTTGGATAGATCACCTAATCAGGCTATTAATAATTTAACTAAATCATGCCATGAGATGTATCCTCACTTACAAAAAGGGGGATGACCTCTAGAAATTCATGCAAGAATAGAGGCACAGAAGTATTATATTGCATACAACCATGAACTCTTACAAGTCTATTTTCTTTCCCCTCCTTTTTTTCCTTTTCTTTCTGTAATTTTCAAGTTAAGACAGCAATTCAGCAAAGAAAGAAGACTACTCATTTGAAGCTGTATGCAGAAATACAGGATACTAAATGTCAGATATTTCATCTTTTTGGAATAAAATGTAATGATAAAATCAATCTGTTTTCTTTCCCATAAGAACCTCATTCTTACCTTTTTCTTCCCTTTGAGGTTTAAGATGTCAAAGAGATATCTCAAGATCTCAATAGATGAGACTTAGATCCTATTCTAATGCCTAGTTGACCTCTAGTCTGAAATTCACAATGCTGAACAACTTCTTTCTTCTGAATCAATTCATTTCCTCTTTGTACTTTCCTATTAATATTAATAGTACCAATATTTCCCTAATGGTTTAGGGGCAGAATCAGAGTCATTTTTGAGAGGTCTTTCTCTCTTAAGCATTATATTCACCTGTTGGTACGTCATATAGACTCTTACCTGGAAAGTGACTTGTGTCTCTGTAACTCCAGTTTACGACTCATTCATTCTTTGCTTCCGGCCTCAACTGAAATAGCAGAAAGTTTGTTGTTGTTGTTTAGTTGCTCAGTCGTGGCCAGCTCTTTGTGACCCCACAGACTGTAGCCCTCCAGGCTCCTCTGTCCATGGGATTTCCCAGGCAAGAATACTGGAGTGGGTTGCCACTTCCTTTCCAGAGGATCTTCCCAACCCAGGGATCGAACCCACATCTCCTGCAAGTCTTCTATATTGCAAGTGGATTCTTTATTGCTGAGCCACTGAGGAAGCCCTAAAAGACAGTTACTGATATTTTACCTCTCCTCTCCAATCCACCTGATATATGACTCTCTGATTACTACTTAAATTAAAAAAAAAATTATTTCCTCTTGCCTCCAAAATGAACTATAAACTTTTGGACCAGGAATTCAAGGATCTTTACAATAAGGCAGCATCATTCTATTGTTCCTGTTTGACTTCTCCTATTTGTCCAACAAGTCTGTCCTCCAACCAAACTAGGCTCTTCACCATTTCATGAACATGAATCATGTTTCCTGTCTTTTTTTTTTTTTTTTAAATCATTCCCCCCACCCCCAGGATAACCTCTCTTTCCATGTCTACTTTTTGAAGTTATATCTGCCTGTGTTTGTCTGTGTCCATCACCTCTAACTCTCTCTCATTTTCACAACCTAAAGTTCTCCCTTCTATGAATCTCCATAGCCCTCTGTGAAAGTGAAAGTGAAGGTGGAGTGAAAGTTGCTCAGTTGTGTCTGACTCTTTGCAACCCCATGGACTATACAGTCCACGGAATTCTCCAGACCACAATACTGACATGGGTAGCCTTTCCTTTCTCCAGGGGATCTTCCCAACCCAAGGATTGAACCCAGGTCTCCCACTGCAGGTGAATTCTTTACCAGCTGAGCCACAAGGGAAGCCCCTAGCCCTCTGTACTTCTCTTAAAATTCTTTGTATTATAATCAATGCTACATTTCCCAACACACTTCCAACTGCCTAGTCCCACACTCGTTCATATGTGTAAGGGTTCCTTATAAAAAATATTAGGCCATTTGAATGGAACTGGGGTACTATCACCCTAGGTAGCTCTCAGTTACATGTTGGTAAGACTCAAAGATCTGCATTTAACCTATTGAAAAGACAGTCTGAAACTGTGTGCAGTGTGAACCCATGGACTCTTTCTATCACAAGGTAGATGATGTAAGGACATATTTATTTTCTAATTAATGGAACTGTTGAAACTTTTCTTAAAATTTAGCTTGATTTATACCATTGTAGGTCAGCTGAAGATTTTTTTTTTGCCCTAGTAGATGACACTAGTTATGCTTCATTTTCTTTTCTGGCCATCCTTATGGCACATGGTTTACGAGTGGAATGACTGCACAGACTCAGAAGGTTATTAGACCCATGCTTGAATGATAGACTTGAAGACGGCTCAGTGGTAAAGAATCCACTTGCCAATGTAGGAGACACCAGTTCAATCCCTGAGTCAGGAAGATCCCCTGGAGGAGGAAATGACAACCCATTCCAGTATTCTTGGTTGGAAAATTTCACAGACAGCAGAGCTTGGCAAGCAACAGTCCATGGGGTCACAAAGAGTCAGACATGACTAAGCACATACTCATGCAACATACATATATCCCCTCCCTTGTGAGCCTCCCTTCCACTTTCTCATCCAACCTTTCTAAGTCATCACAGAGCAGCAAAAATACTGCCATTCTTTTCATGCATCTTGGAGGAAAATACAGTTATCTTGTGAAAATGCATTATTTGTATTAATATTTAATGGCTTTATTATGGTTATTTGAACTAATAGACATATAAAACATTTATTAGTTTTTCTTTCTAAACTGGTAAATCTGATAGACCTAATGATCATAAACAGAAGTTCTTTGGAGTTCTCAATTATTTTTAAGAGGGTCTGGAGAAAAAGTTTGATAATTACATTCATGTATATAAAATAAAGTCCCAATACTATCAAGCAGACTGTTTTTGTTTATGATAACTATTACATTGACCTTTGAACCACAAGGATTTGAACTGCATGGGTCCACTTTTATTTGGCTTTTCTTCAGTAAATTCACTACTATAGAATCTGTGGTTGAATCCACAAATGCAAAACCATGGATATGGAGAGCCAAGTGTACAGTTATATGTGGAATTTCCACTGTGCTGAGGGTGGGTGACCCTAATCCACGTTGATCAAGGGTCAACTGTATTTTAAATTGTGATGATATTAGGCATGAAAATTGATTTCACTTCCTTGATTTTTAAAAATAATGGGTATTAATAGAGACTCTTTCTTGCCTTAAAAAGAAAATGATGGTGTCAGTTTTTATTTTATTTTAATTTGTATTGAAACCCTAAATAAATAACAATAAAATCATGTATTTGTCCTCTTGCTTTACCATCATATTTCAGGATTACCTTTTCTTTAATTCTTAATTATTTTAATTTTAGTATGTGACTATCATTTAGTTACTGAAAATGATCTTTATATTCTTATATAATGGAAGCATAAGATTTCTCGAGGGAGTAATCTTAAAATAATTCAGTGATAATTTCTCAAGTTCCCGAGTCTACATGGCTTTTTCCTAAGGTAGCATTTATGGAAGGAAGTATGGATAGAAATAGAAGGAAATATGGATAGACTTTTTTGGGAGACATTTTTAAAATTTAGAAAACAGGAAAAAATTAAATATTGGATTAAGAAACACTCCAAAACAAGCTGTGTATGCAGAAATTGCAGATTTGAATAGATTTAGAATCAGGAGTAAGCAAACAGAAAACGTCTTTTAATTTAACACTTTGTGTCAAATCCTTCAATGGCTTTCCACCGTTTGAGAGCGAAGTCTAAACTCTTTAGCAAGGCTTGTGAGATCCTTTATAATTTGACTCCAAGATCCCAGTTCCAGTATGGGTCTTTCCCTCATGGCTCAGACAGTAAAGAATCTGCCTGCAGTGCAGGAGACGTGGGTTTGATTCGTGGGTCGGGAGGATCCCTTGGAGAAGGGAATGGCTACCCACTCCAGTATTCTTGCCTGGAAAGTTCCAAGGGCAGAGAAACCTGGTGGGCTGTAGTCCATGGGGTTGCAAAGAGTCAGAAACAACTGAGTGACTGAGTTTGCACATATGAATTTTATATATGGCTGGGAGTAATGTTTTTAACTTTTGAAAAAGTATATTTTATTATCTGCCCCTTCAACTTCTATGTATAAAATCCTAATTATTCTTTAAGATGGGCTTCTATGGTGGCTCAGTGGTAAAGAATCCACCTGCCAGCACAGGAGACTCTGAATCCATCTCTGGGTTGGGAGGATCCTCTGGAGAAGAAAATGTTAACCCATGCCAGTATTCTTTTTTTTTTTTAATTAATGTATTTTTTAATTAAAGGATAATGGCTTTACAGAATTTTGTTGTTTTCTGCCAAACCTCAACATGAATCAGCCATAGGTATATATATATCCTCTCCCTTTTGAACTTCCCTCCCATCTTCCTCCCTATCCCACCCCTCTAGGTTGATACAGAGCCCCTGTTTGAGTTTCCTGAGCCATACAGCAAATTCCTGTTGGCTATCTATTTTTACAAATGGTGATGTAAGTTTCCATGTTACTCTTTCCATACATCTCACCCTGTCTTCCCCTTTCCCCATGTCCGTAAGTCTGTTCTCTATGTCTGTTTCTCCATTTGTAAATAAATTGTTTATTGTAAATAAATTGTTCAGTACCATTTTTCTAGATTCCATATATATATGTTAGAATACGATATTCATCTTTCTCTTTCTGTCTTGATTTACTCTGTATAATAGATTCTAGGTTCATCCACCTCATTAGAACTGACTCAAATGCGTTCCTTTTATGGCTGAGTAATACTCCATTGTGTATATGTACCACGACTTCTTTATCCATTCGTCTGTTGATGGGCATCTAGGTTGCCTCCATGTTCTGGCTATTGTAAATAGTGCCGCAATGAACAATGGGATACATGTGTCTTTTTCAATTTGGTTTCCTCAGGGTATATGCCTAGGAGTGGGACTGCTGGGTCATATGGTGGTTTTATTCCTTGTTTTTTTAAGGAATCTCCATACCATCTTCCATAGTGGCTGTATCAATTTACATTCCCACCAACAGTGCAAGAGGGTTCCCTTTTCTCCACACCGTCTCCAGCATTTATTGTTTGAAGACTTTGATGATGGCCATTCTGACCAGTGTGAGGTGATTTCTCATTGTAGTTTTGATTTGCATTTCTCTAATAATGGGCTATGTTGAGCATCTTTTCATCACTCCAGTATTCTTGTCTAGGAAATCCCATGGACAGAGGAGCCTGGTGAGCTACAGTCCATGGTATTGCAAAGAGTTATAAGTGACTGAGAGACTAAACAACACAACAGTTCTTTACAATATGATGAAAATACCTTCGTAGTAGGTCCTTTTCTATTTCTGTTAGCAAAATTAACATTTTTGCCTCATAATGCTCCCATTGCACTTTTAATCTACTTAAATCTATTTTAATCTACTTCTACCACAGCTCTTACCAAATTGGAGTATATCCATATATATTTCTGTTTTCTCCACTAGACTAGCTCTTCAAAAGCAAAAAACATGCTTTATTCATCTTTGTATCATCTACTTTTTTGCCAAGCATATAACATACAACATATAGACATTTGCTTGGTAAATGTTTATTTACCATGATGAATGAAAGTAGAAATCACAGAAGAGGGTGATGGGCATGTTTTAGCATTTGTAGATGAGGAGGAATAGGCTTCTCAAGGCAAAGTCCCAAATAACTCTTTTATTTGTAGATTTTATGGGAAAATATAATTCAGCATAAAATTGAAAAGAGTTGAAAGATGCTTAATGAAGCCAGAATGACCTAGAAGAAATATGGATTAAGAAAGCTGAGACTTAGAGGCTTGCATTATGGCTTTTTTCCTGGATTGCTGCAGTCCAGACATTTTTTTTCTGTCATATTTTATATATCTGTAAACTAGGGATAATAATTATCATAATTATCAAGAGAGAGGAATTTCCAGAAGGGGATATTTGAGTGAAAAGTGGGCAAGAGGCAGTCTAAGCTCATTTCTTATAAGTGAGAATGAAAGAAACTTAAAATAAATATGACTTTATTTTTACAATTTGAAATATGGAGCTATGGGTTGAATAAAATTAAAAAGTGACTTGATTCTTTATCCTGAATTTAGAAAAGTCTTCAGGATTCCCAGTTTTGCATTTTTAGGAACCAGTTTTTGGCCAAATAAGCAACTGTTAGAATGAAGAGATAGACTTTTTTTGTCAGATATTTTGCATAATTGGATTTAATTGTGTTTGGATACCTCAAGATATTTTTATGAATGTTTGGATATTTCTTCTGAAGCAAAGAGTAATTTCTCTTATTTACTTCATAAGTAGGTCACTTACAAATAGTAGGCTTAAAATCCAGCAGTAAATTCTGAATTTATGTCCTGGCAGGTAAGAGAATCCAAACTATTTACTAACACAGCTCACTGCTATTTCCATAGCAACGGAGGCCAGTTACTGTCAGCCCAGTCTCTTTGACGGTTGACTTCCGTCGTGAACTCTGTGTGATGCTGCCAAATATCTGGCTTCTGTGTTTCCTGTTCCAAGCAATTGTTTCTTATTCTGAATACTAATGACTTGTCTATAAAGGCTATGTGGTTCAATTCCCCTGAAGATGGGCCTTCGAGGATATGTGGAACATTAGTGAGCTTTTTGCCTGTCGTGAATTAAATACTGTGTGTAATTATATTGTATGTTTCCAAGCCAGCTATGCAAGTAATTTATTAATAATGGTACCTTGCTATTATTAGGCAGCTGGGCCTAAATGAGAAATGACAGTACATCAGTCATCACTGTGTCAAAGACGTTTTCAGGAAGGTTCGCAGACCCAGGCTGGTCAGCATCGTCATGTGAATCCAAATGACTGTGCCCAAGGTTGCCAGTGGAAAAATACATTTGCAACTGAAGTGCTTTTTTTTTTTTTTTTTGCTGTTTAACATGTTCATATATTGATTGCTCTGAAATGGAGAAAAAGCAGCTGCCTGAAATGCCAGTGAAATGGTTGAGAAATTTAAAATGAGAGGGGGAAAAAATAGAGCATTTGAATAGAGAAACAAGCTAAGCAGTTTTTGCTCTTTAAAAATGAAGCGTACTATGATTTTGAAATTTTAGTTATGTGGTGGTTATCAGTGTAGAGAACTGGAATCCTTTTTGGCTACCCTAACCCTATCTTGGGAATCTGAAGACCAGATTTGTTGTAATGATGTTTCTGTCTAGAGCCTAAGTTCCTTGAGGGTAGACTGTCTTCACCGCATTCCCGACAGTAAGCAGGGCCTGACACTGGGCGTGCATTCGTGCATGCTAGTCACTCAGTTGTGTCTGATTCTTTTGTGACCCCGAGGACTGTAGCACGCCAGGCTCCTCTGTCCATGGAATTCTCCAGGCAAGAATATTGACATTGGTTACCATTTCCTACTCCAGGGGATTGTTCTGATGCAGGGATTGAACCTGCATCTCCTGAGTTTCCTACCTTGGCAGGCAGATTTTTTTTTTTTTTTTTTTTACTGCCTAGCCACTTGGGAAGCCCACAACACAGCAGAGTGCTCAATAAATATTTAATGAGTTAGATGAAACTCAGTGAACCCCTTGCAAGAAATTTCTGGTATTTAAGCCAGTCAAGTTTCCTAGAAGACGCTATTAGACTCTTCCTTTCATTGAAGAGCCTATAGCCGACTGCCATGATCCTCACTTTGGGGTATCAGCTGTGGTGCTTCCATAGGCAGGTACTTAGGGCTGTGGCCCAAGTGTCTATTCCCAACAGACACCACTCAAAGGCAGCTCTTACCATCAGCACTCTCCCTGCCCCCGCCCCACCCCTCCAGTTAGTGGAGCCAATTAGTCACAGCTTTTGGTGGCATTGTTTGTCATTTCTGACGCTTTGGCCACCTCTTCTTATCACACAGCTCCCAGGACTTGTTTTATACAGGCACTTCCAAGGGTGTTTTTGTGCCAAATTCTGTCCCTGGTTTTCCACTGGAGATGATTTTGTCTCTGCGTCCTTTCCCCTAGTCCCCCGCACCTCCCCTCCAGCCCCGCTGCCCTGGGGACATTGGGCGATATCTGGAGTTGTTTTTTGGTTGTCCCATCTGGCAGAGGATGAGGTTGGATAAGGAGTGCTACCAGCATTCAGTAAGTGGAGGCTAAGGACGCTGCTAGACATCCTACAGTGCACAGGACAGCTCTCCAAACCAAGACCTTTTGGGCACGAAATATCAGTATTGCCAAGGCTGAGAAATCCTGCTCTGATGCTTCAAGTTCTTTCATGGAACGTGTTCAGAACCCTTCAGAATTATGCCTTCTTCATCTCCATCCTCCTCCCCCGTGTTTTATCCCCTTCATGAGCATCCGTGCTTAGCTGTGTCAGACTCTTTGTGACCTCATGGACTCTAGCCCACCAGGCTCTTCTATCCATGGAATTTTCCAGGGAAAAATATTGAAGTGGGTTGCCATTTCCTTCTCCAGGGGATCTTCCCAACCCAGGGATTGAACCCATGTCTCCTGCATTGGCAGACATATTCTTTACCACTGTGCCACCTGAGAAGCTTTTCCCCTTAAGTCTGGCTTATTTTCTTTTTCTTTAGAATAGCAACTTTATTGCAATAATTTATTACAAACAGTGTAACAGCCTCAATTCTTTAATATCCTTGATTCTTTACTAAATCTACCTGCTCCCCACTATTGAATAAAAATATGTGATGTACTTTCTTCAGGGCCTATTAAAAAATAAATATTGCTACAAGTAACTGTTAGCATTGTTTGTGGAGTCTCACTTGTATACAGATTCTTTTAGGGGAGGACAAATAGGACTAAGGACTTAATAAAACATTAGGCTGAATCAGTTATCGGATTTAAATCTTGAATAATTTTTATAGATGTGGGTGATAATCACATTTGCTGGGCTTTTTTTTTAAACCATCTTTTCTTTCAGAAAAAAAGAATAGCAACATACTGTCAGATATTCTTAAAGTTCTGTACTAATTCTAATCTTTTTGGCTTATTTTCTTGTACTTAAAATTTTTTTTTCTTTACCTCAAGAAGTTACCGTGGAAACAGAAACTCTTACAGAGACTCTTGTTTGCTACCGGAGTCTGAACTCAGATATGTGGTTATCTTACCAGTAGCTCCAAATTCCAGAGAGTAAAAAGGCAAATATGCAAATTGAGTGTCAGGAATAATCAATCCTGAATATCCCATTGCTTTTAAGAGAAACATAAAAAACAAAGCTCTACAAATATACCACATAGAGTTTTGAAGCTGCTATAAATATTAAATATTTTATATTGTTCTGAATCTTTTCTTATTGCAGAAAAATTTTTAATTGGGTATTTGTGTATTACATCAAATTCTGGAAAGTAAATGTGGCTCAGTAATCTTAATAACATCATTTTTAGGTTGGGCACTTTTTGTCTTTGAAAACTCTAAATTGAACTGAATGATATTATTGTTGTTAAGTCGCTCGGTCATGTCCGACTCTTTGCAACCCCATGGACTGCAGCATGCTAGGCTTCCCTGTCCTTCACCATCTCCCAGAGCTTGCTCACACTCATGTCCATTGAATTGGTGATGGCAACCAACCATCTCATCCTCTGTCGTCCCCTTCTCCTCCCTCCTTCAATCTTTCCCAGAATCAGGGTCTTTGCTAAAAAGTCAGCTCTTCTCATCAGGTGGCCAGAGTATTGGAGCTTCAGCTTCAGCATCAGTCCTTCCAATGAATATTCAGGACTAATTTCCTTTAGGATGGACTGGTTGGATCTCCTTGCAGTCCAAGGGACTCTTAAGAGTCTTCTCGAACACCATAGTTCAAAAGCATCAATTCTTCACTGCTCAGTTTTCTTTATGGTCCAACTCTCACGTCCATACATGACCACTGGAAAAACCATAGCTTTGACTAGACGGACCTTTGTTGGCAAAGAAATGTCTCTGCTTTTCAATATGCTATCTAGGTTGGTCATAGCTTTTCTTCCAAGGAGCAAGCATCTTTTAATTTCATGGCTGCAGTCACCATCTGCAATGATTTTGGAGTCAAGAAAATAAAATCTGTCACTGTTTCCATTCTTTCCCTATCTATTTCCCATGAAGTTATGGGACCGGATGCCATGATCTTCGTTTTTTGAATGTTGAATTTTAAGCCAACTTTTTCACTCTCCTCTTTCACTTTCATCAAGAAGCTCTTTAGTTTCTCTTTTTCTGCCATGAGGGTGGTGTCATCTGCATATCTGAGGTTATTGATATTTCTCCCGGTCGTCTTGATTCCAGCTTGTGCTTCATCCAGCCTGGCTTTTTGCATGATGTACTGTGCATATAAGTTAAATAAGCAGGGTGACAGTATACAACCTTGACCTACTCCTTTTCCAATTTGGAACCAGTCTGTTGTTCCATGTTTGGTTATAACTGTTGCTTCTGTTTTAAAAAGAACTGAACACTTTAATTCATGGATATGGTGCTAAAGGACTTCTCAGGTGGCGCTAGTGGTAAAGAACCCACCTGACAATGCAGGAGACATGAGTTCAATTCCTGGGTTGGGAAGATCCCCTCTAGGAGGGCAGGGCAACCCACTCCAGAATTCTTGCCTGGAGAATCCCATGGACGGAGAAGCCTGGCGGGCTACAGTCCACAGGGTTGCAAAGAGTGAGACACGACTGAAGCAACTTAGCACACATGCATGGGGTTCAAATTTCGGTTCTTATGTGGAAAAGTTAGATAATTGCCCAATAGTGGATAAATCTTTCCAAGGTTTAAGAAGGGGATATTGATTGTCATTGTTTAGTGATTTCAGTGACATTTAAAGGGAAGGAAGCTTTTCATTTTAAAATTCTTCATGTGTGTTAACTATTTAATTCTCACAACCTTCTTATAATAAGAAATGAATAATATCTCTTTTGAAAGATCTGAACACTGTTTACCATATAATATTCTAGTTTAGCAAATCCATGAACAGTGATTAAGGGTAGTGTTTCTGCTCTCAAATACTATAATTAAATCCCTTTTCCAGATGCTTTCTTTGTAAATAGTAAAACATAGTAATTTCTAGTTTTTGTCTTTAACCACCTAGTCTTGATGGTTTAAAAGAAAGGAGATCTGGAAAATAAATTTATAAAGTACTTAGATAAATTAATATTAATATTATATTATCATATCTATGTGTTGCCAAAATCAAGTCTGTAAACTCTCCTACTTTTAGTTTTTATTTAAAATACTTAAACAATTCTCTTTCATAAAGATTCACATATTTAAAGTTGCACAATAAATCAGGTTTTATTATTACATCTTTTATTCTGAAAAACTAATTTTCTTATTTTAGGCTAATTACTGTTTATTGTACTAATAAATTGATTCAAGTTATAGATACATAACAAGGAGGTCATAGCTCACAAGTACTCAAACAACAGTAGGCCCTTTGGGTTTCTTTCTTGTAAGTCGAAATTTAGAGGTTATGTTAGCACTGACTATTAATATTGGCTTCAAAGGGGGAAAAACACAGAAAATATCTTTCTACTTTTCCTGTCCTCATCATCCAAATCCATTTCTCATGTGTCCTACCTCATCTTTCCATAAAGAAAAATAGAGAACTAAAGCAAAACCATTCCGCCCATCATCTGCCTTGCTTTTTAAAGTTGAGTACAAAGAAAGAAGAAAACAAAAACAAAAAGGAAAGTGATGGGGAGTGAAAGTATGTTTGAGTCAGTCCCTGAGCATTCAGGAAATATCCAGTTGGCTGTCTGAATTAACTTTGATCATATACTAATGACCAGACATGGGTTTCCCTGGTGGCTCAGTAGTAAGGAATTTGCCTGCTAATGCAGGAGATGTGGGTTTGATCCCGGGGTTGGGAAGATCCCCTAGAGATGGAAATGGCAACCCACTCCAGTATTCTTGCCTGGGAAATCCCGTGGACAGAGGAGCCTGGTGGGCTACAGTCCATGGGGTCGCAAAAGAGTCAGATACGACTTAGCGACTAACCAACAACCATGACCAGAAATAAGGCTTGTCAGTAACCATGATTAGGTTACAATAAGCAACCAGTGTTTACTAAGTATTGACAATGTGCCTGGCACTGGGATGCAGAGGGACATAGTTTCTACCTTTGTGAAGCTTCCAGAATAGGAGATAGTGGAGTAGTTCCTAGTTCAAGCATGTGGGTAAGTATTTAGTGTCTGCAAGGAGCGAAGGCATGATCAGGGAAGGGCTTCAGATATTTACTACAGCTCAGCACTCCAGTCTTCCTGCTGGCTGGAGGAGGGTCTCAGTGGCAGTTAATGGGACGGTGGCAGGGTTCATTAAGATTCAGACCTATTTATTCTATCATTGAGTTTCATTCTTATATTTTAGAAAGTTTGCTTAGTCCATTCTGTACACCAAAATTTTGGGAGGAATTCAATAATATTAATATTGATACAGCTCTGGAAAAGTCTGCAAACTCTGGCAGAATGCAAACAAGAAAATAGAACATGATAATTGAGTGTGACTATGATGAATATTACTATGGGTAGTCTAGAGTGCTCTGGAAGAGGTTAGCAAAAAACTTAGAGAGGAATTGATATCTAAGCTGAATCTTACAAAAACATGGAATTAAGTAAGTCCAATGAAATTATGGGAATAGCATTTTGGGCAGATGGAACAGCTCAGGCAAATAAGACAAATGAGAACAATGAGAACAAACATTTGATTCAAGTAAGAACACACAGAGAATCAGCAGTGGTTCAGGTGACTGTGGGTAGAGGCAAGGAGATGTCAGCCTGGAGTCTGGAGAGATAAGAGGGGGCCAGGACATGAAGACATTCTGTGTCATCTTAGGGAACTTAGAGTTTTTCCAGACGAAAAGAGGGAGCCATTGAAAAGTGTATCAGAGGGAAGGGTCATTATAAGATTTATATTTTACGGCTGTCACTCTGGCTGCAATGAAAGGAATAGACTTGAGGCAAGATTGGATATAAGAAAGGTGCTTAAGACAGTGATAACATTGGATAATGCCTATGGAAACAATTACAGGATCAAAGTTCTCATCAGTAAACATTTTTTAATAAAATTATTCATATGTGTGGTGGTAGTTTAGTTGCTAAGTCGTGTCTGACTCTTGCGACCCCATGGACTGTAGCCCACCGGTCTCCTCTATCTGGGATTTCCCAAGCAGGAATACTGCAGCGGGTTGCCATTTCTTTCTCCGGGGATCTTCCTAACCAGGGATCCAATCCACGTCTCCTGCAATGCAGGCAGACTTCTGCATTGCAGGCGAATTCTTTACCGACTGAGCTGTGATGGAAGCTATTCAAATGTGTACACATATAAAACTCTATATAATGTCTATGTGTTTACAGTTTTTATATAACTATAAAGCCAGCAGATTTACAAATTAAATATGAACCAGATTAAAAAATATTAAGGTTTGAATGAGCAATATTGAATGAACAAGACAGATGGTGTGATTTTGCTGAAAATAGATCCCTGGTATTAAGTGTTAGGATAGGAAGTTGTTTTTGTTTTTTTTTTTTAATTTCTGTGTTTTGCTTGTTTATGTGATTCTTTGAGTAGTATTATTTGAGTCATCATTATAGTTACTGGTTTCTTTTTCCTCTTTTAGAAATAAATCATTTTTAAATGACAATCTCTTATTTTGATAACCCCAAAATGTAATAGTGTCTCACAAAGTATAATACTAAAATGTTAAAAATACTGTTTAATATGACATATTCTTCACTGCATCTTCTTATTATTGACCACCTATTGTGGCATCTGCTCAAAAACATTAGCTTACAACAAATGTTTGATGATGATCCAGCCCAGGTTTTTTTGTTTTCAGTGTTTCTTATGTTGCTGTATGTGATGTGAAGTCTTAAGTATTTGCACCCCACTTTCCTTTTTTGGTTTTTGAACTGTGAAACTTGAGTTGATACCAGAAACCATGATATCATTTAGCCTTTCATTGACTTGAGTTACTGATTTATCTATCAGTTCAACTTTCCCATTAGGTCAAGATAATTAAAGAAAGTATTTTAACACCTGTGTTTTTTATGGTGTAGAATAAAAGCCTTAACTTATTAAATAACACAGAAAGCTAAGTCTTATTCTATAATGTCAATTTCATTTACAAGCTATGTTCATAAAATAGAAGTTTGCCTTTATAACTGGTAAAAAATTCATATGGATATAATGATACTTGATGATTTTCATATGACTTTAGAAACAAGCCAATCTCATTCATTCAACAAAGATCTACTGAGAGCCCACCATGTGCCAGCAACTTGCGTTGTAAGTTGTATGAGAGACAAAGCAGATAATGGAAGCCAGAAATGCCTATAACTCTTTAATTAAAATGTTCAGTCAGTGGCTCTTAAACTGTAGTACCTGGACCAGCAGCATCAGCATCATCTAGGAGTTTGTTAAAACTGCAGATGCTCAGGCCTCATCTCAGGCTTATGAGTCAGAACCTCAGAGTGGGGCCCACATTCAGTCTTTAACAAGCCCTCTAATGGATTCCCATGCTCACTGAAGGTTGATAACCAAGACTTTGGCAGGTTGAGATTGATTTCTTTCAATACTAAGGATACAAGAAGTCATTTTTTCTAAAGGCAGAGGTCCTAGGAATAAAATTTACAAAGAATGTCTTAAGAAATAATTAGAATTGCATATGCAGGGTCATCAAATGACTAAGTTGTAAGAAATTCTCATTATTAAAGAAGAACTCGTGGTAGAAACTATTAAAAATTCTAACTTTAATGAGAATTTGACTGTGCTTTTCTTCTTAGAGTGGATTAGGTCGCTTCTCTTATCCAAGTCTTTGGCATGCGATTCCTTGTGTCATTAAATAGTTTATAGGCAAAGAAAATCATGTTCGCATTCCAGTCCTAGGTTCGTCAGTCAGTGCTGCTCTTTATTAATAATTTTTTCTCATTTAAAGAAAAATCTCATCTAATAGGGAAATTCTTACCTGGCTCTGCCTGGCTGTACTTTATCTGAAGGGTGAAGCTTTTCTTCACATCCTGACTCACAAAAAGTGTCCATCTCTCCATTAAGGGCTCAGTGTCCAGTGTAGGACCACTCAATGTTTCTTAATGCTCCTCAGATGGTCCTGTTCTCCCTTCCCACTCCTGAGACCTTAGCCCTGCCTTCTTTTTCAGTTAGTCACTGCTGAACTTTCCTCTCCTCTCCTCTCCAATATGGCCTTAACTCATCTATATTAGGGCTCCTAATGTGGCACCTAATCTTTAAGAGCAGGAAATTAAAAAAAGTTTGTGTTGCTAACAAATTTTTCTGTTTTGCATTTCTGTTAGAACTTTTGAGTGTTTTGGTTTCTGTGTTGATCAGGGGAGGGGAAAAAATAATCTTTGGTTTATAACAAGAGAGAAAAGGAGCAGGGAAATGCTGAGAACATACAGTTACAAATATGAAGATATATAGTGATGTCAGAAGGTATAATACCAAAAGATGTTGTGTCACATTTTTATAAAACTTTGTTTTCTATTTCTTTTGTGTTGTGATAGACTGTCAGTGTACATTGGAGCCAGAGTTATTTTTCTAAAATATTCACTTGACCTATATTCTTTGACCCTGTATGATGTGCCAGGAACTGAAGTACATGTTAGGGAGACAGCGAACACAGGGGAAAAAAGTCTCTGCCCTCATGAAGGTTATAGTTTAGTGAGGAAAATTGACTAAACCCCGCCAGAAGAAAGACCACATACATTAAAGTGCATGTTAAGTTGCTTCCATCATGTCCAACTCTTTTTGACCCTGTGGACTGGGCTGGCCAGGCTCCTCTGTTTGTGGGATGCTCCAGGCAAGAATACTGGAGTGGGTTGCCATTCTCTTCTCCAGGGAATCTTCCCGACCCAGGGATGGAAACCAAGTCTCTTCAGTCTTCTTCATTGGCGGGTGGGTTCTTTACCACAAGCGGAAGCAAGGTATATGGTGAGATATTCTATGGAGAGGTTCCCCAATGGCTCAGTGGGTAAAGAATCAGTCTGCAGTGCAGGAGACGCAGAAGACGTGGGCTCAATCCCTGGGTCAGGAACATTCCCTGGAGGAGGAAATGGCAACCCACTCTAGTATTCTTGCCTGGAGAATTTTATGGACAGAGGAACCTGGTGGGTTATGGTCCACGGAGTCACAAAGAGTCACACAACTGAGTGACTAAGCACAGCATTCTATGGAGAAAAATAGAGCAGGGAAGGAGGTTGAGAAGTAAGTTGGAGAATAGGGGTTTAAATGGGATAGGCACAGAGGCCCTCCCAGAGATGGGGACATCAGAGCACAGACCTGAGGGAATGAGGGAGCAAGTCAGACACAATCTGGACTCCTGGCAGAGGCATCAGCCAGTGCAAAGTCCCTGAGGCCTGGGGCCAGAGGGGGATGTAGTGGGTGAAATCCTACTGGCTCAGTGAAGTCTTTGTCATTCTTTGCAATTTCTCCTTTCAGACATTCAGACATTCATAATCAGAAGTTCCATTTGGATCTTTTAATGTCTCCCATTTCTCTCCCCATTATGTATGTACCTTCTCCTCACTTTTGAGCCCATTTATCAAGTTCTGCTTTAAGGTCCTTGTCTGTTCATTTCACCTTTTCTGCCATTCTTGGGTCTGTTTCTGTTAACTGATATTTTCCACTGCTGCTTTACATACCTGGTAAGTTTTACTGGATGTAGAATTCTTTAAACTTTGTGCTGTTTTATTCTTTAATGATGTAGACATGAAAGCCAAGGGGATAGAAGTGTTGGGCTTGGTTTTAGTGCACAGTTAAGCTACTTCAGATCACATTGACCTTTTCAAATCTTGCTTTTATGCTTTATTTTGGCAGGTCCACAGCAGCTTTGGGGGCTTCTCTGGTGGGTCAGTTGGTAAAAAATCTGCCTGCAGTGCAGGAGACCCAGGTTCAATTCCTGGGTTGGAAAGATCCCCTTGAGGAGAAAAATGACACCCCACTTCAGTGTTCTTGCCTAGGAAATCCCGTGGACAGAGGAACCTGATGGGCTACAGTCCATGGGGTCAGAAGAGTCAGACACAACTTAGAGACTAAACCACCACCACCACAGCAGCTTTTAATCTAGGGCTAATTTAACTGATTACTCAGGTGACAGCTTTCTGAGGACTCTATCCAAGTTCCATGGATTATCAATTTTTTCCTCTCTGGTGCATGAAGAGGCAAACTCCTCTTAATCTGATTTGATCTCTGAGAGTTTCCTCAGGAGGATTTTTTCCATGGTTGTGTGGAATGTTGATCAGCATCCTGCAAAATCTCAAAAGGCCTTCTCTTCAGATCTCAGAAGCTCTTTCTCTGCAGCTCACCCCTTTCTGCTACCCTGCTTCAAGAATTCTGGCTGCCTCAGCCCTCTTGAACTCCTCTGCTGCAGGAGACAGTGAGACCCTGAGCTTCCTGTGCCTGAGTGCTCAGTTGCTCAGTCTCGTCTGACTCTTTGTGACCTCTTGGACTGTAGACCACCAGGCTTCTCTGTCCATAGAATCCTCCAGGCAAGAATACTGGAGTGAATTGCCATTTCCTCCTCCAGGGGATCTTCCCGACCTGGGGATCAAACCCATGTCTCCTGCATCTCCTGGGAAGGCAGGTGGATTCTTTACCACTTGTGCCACCTGGGAAGCCCTAGGGAACTTTCTTAGGCTTCTCCTTCCCTGTGCCTCTAGAGCTGCCTCTAGGCAATAACTTGGAGAAAGTGTAAAGATCACTTCATTTGTTTTTCTTCTCTTATGGGTCACAGTCTTGCTCTGGCTATTGTCCAATGTGGGAAAAAACCCAACAACTTATTTTCACACATAAATTTAATTTTTTTAAAGGAGGAGAGCAATCCTCTTGGCTCTTAATCCCTCACGGGGAGAAAGTTATATGAACTCCCAGTATAACTTCTGATTGCCCAACACATGGGCTAATTAAAAGCTTCTCAGAGTCTAACCTGTTTATATACTTATAATGTGAACTCTGACCCACACTTAAAAACCTGTGTGAGAGAGTAGCATTGAAACATATACGTTACCATATGTAAAATTAGATAGCCAGTGGGAATTTGCAGGGAGCTCAAGTCCGGTGCTCTGTAACAACCTAGAGGAGTGGGATGGGGTGGGAGGTGGGAGGGAGGTTCAAGAGGGAGGGGACACATGTATGCTGCTGCTGCTAAGTCGCTTCAGTTGTGTCCAACTCTGTGCGACCCCACAGACAGCAGCCCACCAGGCTCCCCCGTCCCTGGGATTCTCCAGGCAAGAACACTGGAGTGGGTTGCCATTTCCTTCTCCATTGCATGAAAGTGAAAAGTGAAAGTGAAGTCGCTCAGTCATGTCTGACTCTTAGTGACCCCATGGACTGCAGCCCACCAGGCCCCTCCGTCCATGGTATTTTCCAGGCAAGAGTACTGGAGTGGGGTGCCATTGCCTTCTCTGGACACATGTATACCTATGACTGATTCATGTTGATATGGCTGAAACCCACATAATATTGTAAAGCAATTATCCTTCAATTAAAATAAAGAAAGAAAACCTGTGTACAGTGGAAGCATAAATTCTGCCATGTATTTCAGATTGGGTTATCTCAGAATAAACCCAGAGATAGTGATTTACATGCAGAGTGGTTCGTTTGGGAGGTGATCCCAAGAAACACACATGGAAGAGTAGGGGAAGGGGAAGAAGACACTAAATGGGGTGTTATCAACTCACTCACCAGATTTGGCGATGGACTTGGGCCTGCAGAAGTGGAATAGATACATCACGCCTCAGAGCTATCAAAACCTGGGAGGAAGAAAGCTGGGTATATTTCTCTGGACTCCTCATCCATCATTTGTTGAGAAGCACTTCTGTGGGTGTTGACTGCACACCCAGTTTTTTCTCTATGTGGTTGAGCACATTCCCCATGGCCAGAAGGAATGTCATATATGGAAATCATAGACATAGTTGCCTTTGTAGGTGTGGAGAGAAAGAAATAGATGGGAACCTCCGAAGTGGCTTTTTTTACAAAACATATCCTGCCAACTTAGTTTTATGCATCTGTACCTTTCTCATGAGAGGAGGCGGAGAAAGCTATGGCAACCCACTCCAGTACTCTTGCCTGGAAATCCCATGGACGGAGGAGCCTGGTAGGCTGCAGTCCATGGGGTTGCTAGGAGTTGGACACGACTGAGTGACTTGACTTGCACTTTTCACTTTCATGCTTTGGAAAGAAATGGCAACCCACTCAAGTATTCTTGCCTGGAGAATCCCAGGGACGGGGGAGCCTGGTGGGCTGCTGTCTATGGGGTTGCACAGAGTTGGACACGACTGAAGCGACTTAGCAGCAGCAGCAGCAGCAGCAATAGCATGAGAGGAGGAGTATAGCTTACAGCCTGGACAGGAAAACAATACTAGTGAGTTGTAAAAAATAGTTATGAGATCAGCGATGCCGTAGCCTTCTCTGAAGTGGTTTCATTACCCCTCCCACCCCTAAATTATCTCCTTTGTCTCCACCCCTTGGCTTGTCAGCACTGTTCAACACATCTGTTATTACTGCTGCACTGCAAACACACTTGACCCCGGGAATCTCTCCATTTATTTACCTAAATGCTTTTTCCTCCAATATGTTATTGACAGAATTAAATGAGGATTATGCTTTGATATTTTAAGAATTTGTGCTGGAGGTGTGGAGGGAAGGATTATATTTTCTTAATAGTCATGAAAGTCAATGTCATATTACTCTTTTCTTGGACAACAGTTGCACACATTTCTGTGTATTCTTCTAAATTTTTTATTAGAAATAGATTACTAGATGCCATTTTTAAAAAGAGAGAATTCTAACTTTAATCATTAGAAAATATTGAAAACCTTGCATGGTTCCTGATTAATTGGTCAGCTTCCTTATAAACACTCTTCAGACTCAGAAACCTTGTTAAATCTGAGAAGTAAGTTTCTCTCTCCATGGGCTCTGTTAATGAAAGGCCATGGCAGCTTAGAAAGATTTGAGAAATGGTCTGATGTAATGGTGGTCTTCCCTGAGGGAAGCATGATTGCCTGAAGTTTTTTCCCCGACTAATGTATAGACATTTATATTTATAAAAAGTTTATACTATAAGTATAAAATTATTAATAAAAATTACACAACCATATAAATACTTATTTGCATTTGACTTCCAACTGTTTTATAAGAATTTGTAGCATTAACCCTTGAAAATTAATTTGTTTTCCCTTCTCCTGCTGTAAGCCAGGGCATTGGGTTCCTTGGAATCTTTTCAGTTTGGAAATTGGCAAGTGCAATGGAATATCATACAGAAAGTGGCCAGTACTTAGAAATAAATTATCTGAAAACCTAAAAAAAAAATACTGAAATGTTGTAATTTACAAGTTTTTCATCCCAGCATCTAGCCTTCCAGCGCCACGTCTCAGTTTGAAATGCCAAAGCTAAATGCATGTCTTAAAAAAAAAAATGTATATAGCTCCGTTGTCCCCCTTTGCTCAAATAAAACCTTGTACCTCTTCTGTAACTACTGGGCCAGCGATGAGGTGTGCTTGGATATTTTCACTAAGAACCATTCATCAGACCATCGCATCTGCTTTTTCAGTGTAGGCTGGTGAGATGTGTAATTCAGCTACTTAGAATTGGTTGACTGAGGACCTTTAAAGCATTTTAACAGATGCTTCTTTGAAGCACTGCCTTCACACAGATAGATCATAACCCCTGCTAGATCAAATTCTTTAAGGGAAGTGGCTGTGTTTCTTTTGCTTATTGTATCCCTGGTGTCTAATATGGTGCTGAGATGTCAATGAATATTCAGTGAACAGATGACTTAAGTCTCATACTTTTTCTGGCATTGTGCTCCCCATGATGCACAGGTTGAGTCTGACCCAATTCTCCAGCTGTCTGGAGACACAGTACAAAAACAGGTAAAACCAACAGAAGCTTAATAAAAGCGAAGGGTCAGGAAGATCCTCTGGAGAAGGGCTAGGCTACCCACTCCAGTATTCATGGGCTTCCCTGTGGCTCAGCTGGTAAAGAATCTTCGTGCAATGTGAGAGACCTGGGTTTGATCACTGGGTTGGGATGATCCCCTGGAGAAGGGAAAGGCTACCCACTCCAGTATTCTGGCCTGGAGAATTCCATGAACTGTATAGTCTATGGGGTATCACAGAGTCAGCCACGACTGAGTGACTTTCACTTTCACTTTTTCATTGGTTTTACCTGTGTTTGTACTTACGGCAATATTGTTCATAGCTTTTCTGTTTACAAGTCTTCATTCACCATCATACTGAATGTCCCTTGAGAGTAGCCACCCTGCCTTATACATCCTTTCATTATCAAGTCTATACAATGGTTTACATAGTATCTGGTAAACTTTTAACAAGCTAGTCTTTCAACATTTTCAAGAAATATACAAGTATCTCTTCCTTTATGTATTTGCTTTTCACTGAAGGAAGATAGGTCCGTGCCCAAAGGTAAGCTTTGATTTGAAAAGAAAGGAAAGAAGGCCAAATTTGTAGAGCTCCTAGATCTGATGTAGTAACTGATGGATTTGTTCATTCATTCAATCAATATTTACTAAGTGCTTAGTGTCAGTTGAATACCAGGCACTATTCTATGTCTAAGGAAACAGCAATGAATAAAAAAGACAGAAATTCCTGTCTTTCCTAATGAATTTATTCTTGTTGAAAGACAAACTACCCATGTTAAAAATTGTAAGCACTTATTTAAACAAAAAATTGATTTTATTTTTATTTTATTTGGGCAACAGCTAATCTAGTAGATAGAAAGGAGCTCCAAAAAATGCTTAGTCCCTAAGTTGTGTCCGATTCTTTTGTGATCCTATGGACTATAGCCCACCAGGCTCCTCTGTCTGTGGGATTTTCCAGGCAAGAATATTGGAGTGGGTTGCCATCTCCTCCTTTAGGGGATCTTCACTACCCAGGGATCAAACCCATGTCTCCTGCATCGGTAGGTAGATTCTTACTGCTGAGCCACCTTGGAAGCCAGGGAGCTCCCAGGAGCTGTACAAGGTGAAAGACTTTTATCAGCAGAAGGGAATGGGAACAAGGAAGTTATCCTAGGTGAAAAGTGGGTGGGTTATTGCCAGGTTACTTGCCTTTAGGGGATGGCAGGAGTCTATCAGGCAGATTACCTACCTAGTGCTAATCAGCCTGTTCCTGATGGAGTGGGTTTGAGATTTTATTTCTGGGAGAGCTGAAACTGTAATTAAGTAAAGTCTCAGTTTGGTGGCCTGGGGCTTGGCATAAGTGACTCTATTTTGTGTCTATTGCTTGTTCTTTAACATTCTAAGGAAGAAAATGGACAATAAGTAAAACGTCTAGTCTTTTACACAGTGAAAAAGTGCTAAGGAAAAGAAAGAAAGCTGAGTAAGGGGACACAAGTAAGTGGGAGAGTGGGTTGACATTACTGATAGTGTGGCCATTGCCAACATCATCAAGAAGGTAACTTTTGGGTAAAGACCTGAAGAGATTGACAGCAATGTGGCCATCTGGAACAGTGTTCCAAGAAGAACAGCTTGTTAAATCCAAGGAGCAGTTCTTTAGTTCTTATGACTTCTTCTTAGCAGCACTCCATGCAGTAGACCGCTCTGCTACCACAATGCCACTCTCCTCTTCTCTTAATCAATATCTCCTTTGCTCGTTTCTCCTTCTCATGACTTGGAAATGTTTGGGTACTTTGTAGCTCAGTCATCGTAATTCTTTTCTTCTTTTTCCACTTCTTGTATCAGCGCATCTACTCCTGTGGCTTACTACACATGATACCTCTAAATTTGTATTTCCAACCCTGACTTTTCTGACCACTTTATCCAAACCTTGATATCTCGCTGCTTACTTGACATCTCATCCACATTCATCCCAAACTTAGTATGTCCAAAATAAAACTTTTGATTCTCAGCCCTGCTTCCCAAACCTTCACCTTTTTTTTTTTTTTTTTTTTTGCCATCTCAGTAAATGGCATCATTGCTCATATTGTTGCTCAAGCCAGAACTTAAAGAGTCTTCCACAAGCCTTTTCTTCTCTCACCTCTCATAGAAAATCCACTGGCAGGTCCTGTTGGATCTAACTCTGTATGAAAATATATAAAATATGTTTGATTTACTGATACTCTTGGTATGTAAGGATGTTTTATTTGTATCATTATAAAATAATATATTGTGGTATATATGTGATTTACATAATCATTATAATATAAATATGGCAATATAATTTATGACATTATGTATTAATAAACCCATGATCTAGTGACATGAGCACCCATGTATGTGTGTAGTAACGTGAATATAAAAATTATCTTCTAATATTTTTCTCTCTGCTTCAACTCTTGTTCTCCGCCTCTGCCTCTTCATAGTAGATTCTCTATACAGCATCTAGAATCATCCTTAAAAACTAAAAATGTGACCGTGTCAATCTTCGACTCAAAAACCTTCAGTGGCTTTCTAGCTTCCCAGAAGCAAATCCAGCCTCCTTATCATAGCCAACTGGCTCCACGTAATTTAGTCCTCAGCAGCCTTTCATCTCTATACCCTTCCTTGTCACTTTCTACTTTTCTGTGGATGCTCCCTTTGCCTGGAACATTCACTTGAATATGCTCAGTGCCCTTTCACTTTATTCATGTCTGCCTAAATGTCAACACAGAGACTATCCCTGACAGTAATTAAACATGGAACACTCTGTCTAAACACGGACTCCTCCACCAGTCTATATTCCCACATCTTATTTTACTGTTCTTTATAACGTTTGGAAGGACTGATGCTGAAGCTGAAGCTCCAATATTTTGACCATCTGATGTGAAGAGCTGACTCATTGGAAATAACCCTGATGGTGGGAAAGATTGAAGACAAGAGAAGAGGGGAGCAACAGAGGATGAGATGGTTGGATGGCATCACTGACTCAATGGACATGAGTCTGAACAAGCTCAGGGAGATAGTGAAGGACAGGAAAGCCTGGCATGCTACAGTTCGTGGGGTTGCAAAGAGTCGAACATGACTTAGTGATTCAACAACAAATAACCTTCATCATTATATGGCAATATGAAAGTGGAAGTGAAAGTCGCTCAGTCGTGTCCAACTCTTTGAGACCCCATCAACTGTATAGTCCATGAAATTCTCCAGGCCAGAATACTGGAGTGGGTAGCCTTTCCCTTCTCCAGGGGATCTTCCCAACCCAGGGATCGAATCCAGGTCTCCTGCATTGCAGGCAGATTCTTCACCAGCTGAGCCACAGGGGGAGCCCAAGAATAGAGTGGGTAGCCTTTCCCTTCTCCAGGGATCTTCCCAACCCAGGGATCGAATCCAGGTCTTCTGCACTGCAGGAGGATTCTTTACCAGCTGAGCCACAAGGGAAACATATGGCATTATAGTACATATTTATTTGAATTTTTAATTTATTTTGAATTTTAGCTTCCGTAGCCTCCCTGTTTACAGCCCTGTCATAGCATTTAAAAAACTGTATCTTAATTGGAAGTAATTTTTTTCATTTATTGGATTGTAAACCCTTGGAAGGAAATGACATTAACATTCATCTCTGGTTTGCCAATATTCAGAAAAGAACTGGGCACATAGGGGTGCTAAAAGTGTATTGATGAATTAATGATTACTTGGTATCTTTGTTTCCTAAAGAAGCAATTCAGAGAATCTCTGGTGTTTCCTCCAAACATTAGGCTAGTAGCATTGTTATGATCAACAGTCTCGCACTGGGTAAAATGCAGCCCATTTCTGGTTTAGAAAATGGTTAAATGATGTTCTGAAACTGTATGAAATTTTAGATTATAATTTTTAAATATATGCAGTTTTCCACATGACAAAAAGGCAGGGTTTGACAACATTAAGGCAGCAAATGCAGAGTTAAGAATCTCAGATTTTGTAGAATTCAACATGGTGATCATCTAATCCAATGCCTTATTTTATACATGATGAAGCTGAAGGCCAGAACTCGGGGGGTGACAAAACTAAGCTGAAAGCTATAGTTGGGATATCTGGATCATAGTCCAAGTCTTTCCTCACTGTGCCATTCTTCCATCCTTACTCAATGCCTTTGATCTTGGTGCTCACATCTCCAGTGGTAACCTCAGAAACCAGCATATATCCAGCCTCTTCATTCTATCGTTTTTTATTTTCTTTTTCATATTTATAGGAGCCCCAGTGACCCAACTCAGTCACTCAAACTTTTTATCACAAGAATATGAACAAGGCAGACACAGATCTGATTTTTAGATAAATTCCAAGCTATAGCTTGGTTCTAGATACCATCAATATTATTGAAGACCATTCTTAACTTGAATTATTTCTGGTAGTGATTGCTGTGCTCGCTTAGTCATGTTTTTGCAACCCCAGGGACTGCAGCATGCCAGGCTTCCCTGTCCTTCACTATCTCCCAGAGTTAGCTCGAACTCACATCCACTGAGTTGGTGATGCCATCCAACCATCTCGTCCTCTGTTGCCCTGTTCTCTTCCTGCCATCAATCTTTCCCAGAATCAAGGTCTTTTCCAATGAGTGGGCTCTTCTCATCAGGTGGCCAGAGTATTGGAGCTTCAGCTTCAGCATCAACATCTGGTAGTGATTAGGCTTTCTTTTAAAAAGATATTAGGTAGATTTATACAGTGGTGTGCAATTTATGGATTAATGGGGATAATTTTAAAGTAAGCATTTAAACAATGAAAATCACGTTATGCCTCAAATATTTAGGGACAATAAAAATAACTTGACTCTTTTGAGATTTTTTTAGAACACCTGATGCTGAGAGATGTAGAATAAACTGTTACTCACGACTCTTTTCTGAAAGGATAGCATCTGTGTTTCCTATTTGGTGATGCATATTCTTAAGATTAAAATATAGAAAAGGGTGAGAGTATATTTAGACAGCATGTAGAGTTCATATGGCCCATTTTTGGTAAAAAGAAACCCCCAAACCCCAAACCCACAAAACAATAAAAAGCAAAACCCAAAAAAGTTCATGGATAAGACGTTTTGACAGAAATAGTTCATGATTAATAGATACTTAGAAAACTGAAAACGAGAATCACTCTAGTACAGTCTGCAGTGTTTCTATTTAACTGTGATAAATATAGACAACATTAAAAAAACATTTTTATTGATGGATTGTAGGAGGAAATACTGGATTTATGGGTCTGTAATCCTAGAAAATGGGTTCAACTATTTTAAGCTTTCCTTGATGATCCTTTTTCCTCACCCAGCTGGGTAAGTGCTCCTCCTTTGTCCTTCTGAACACCTGGAGCAAATCGTACTACTTTCCTCATTGAATTGAAATAGTGCATTTATACTCTGGTCTTTCACGAATGCAACTGAAGGTCCCTGAAGGCAGATCTGATTCTCTATTTCTGTTAACAGTACATTCTACCAAACAGGCTCTAACTCGCTCTCCATCCATCAGTTTGCAAATCCTGTTGGTTCAGCCTTTAAGATTTCTCTCCCATCAGTCTTTTCTGACACTGAAAAGTATCATCAACCAGCAAACTGAGTTCCTGTGCCTAAGGCTACTCTTAGGTGGGTAGCTCAAAGAGGGAGCAGGCTCTAGAGGTGACAGCCTTCCTGCCCACCCCATCTCTCATGGACACAAGGAATTCCACATCACCCTCATTCAGCACAGCCTGAGATTAAGAGCAAGAGCTCTGGAGCCAGGCCACCTGGATTTGAATCTCTGCCGTGCCATTTACTAGCTCTGCCACATATCAGCTGTGTGACTTTGGGTGAATTTCTTCACTTCTCTCTGCCTCAGTTTCCTTATCTGTAAAATGAAGATAATAATAATTCTAACTCATATAATTACTATGAAGGATGAAGTTAAATGAGTTTACACACACACACTCACACACACACACACACATATATTTGTTGTTCTTGTTGAGTCACTAAGTCACATCTGACTCTTTGCAATTCCATGGACTATAGCCTGACAGACTTCTCTATCCATGGATTTTCCAGGCAAGAAATACTGGAGTGGGTTGCCATTTCTTTCTCCAATACACATACATATCTAAAAAGTGAAGTGAAGTCGCTCAGTTGTGTCCGACTCTTTGCGACCCCATGGACTGTAGCTCACCGGGCTCCTCCATCCATGGAATTTTCCAGGCAAGAGTACTGGAGTGGGTTGCCATTTCCTTCTCCTACATATCTAAAGGTATATATATATATATATATATATGAAGGTCTTCCCAGGTGGGTCAGCAGTAATGAATCTCTCTGCCGATGTAGGAGACAAGGATCTGATCCCTGTGTCAGGAAGATCCCCTGGAGGAGGAAATGGCAACCCACTCCAGTATTCTTGCCTGGAAAATTCCATGAATAGAGGAGCCTGGTGGGCTACAGTCCATGGGCCCACAAAGAATTAGACAGGACTGAGCAACTGAGCTCACAGCACACACACACACACACACACACACACAGACACAGACACACACACACACACATACATATGAAGTGTTTAAAACACTGCCTGATACAGAGTAAACACTGTAAGTGTTAGTTGTTGCAATTGTTATTATTTCTTTTCATTAATACTACTTCTCTGGGCAGTGATGGAAAGAACAATAATAGAATCTCTATGAGAATGAGTGGTAAGACCGTGTCACCAAAGCCCTGTTGAGAGACACTGCTTTAGGTTGGAAGGCCAGCGCTGCCCAGGCACTGAAAGTCAGCTTCAGATGGAAAGCGCGGAAAGCAGTCTAGTTACCATCTACTGCTGTATGGATCAAGGGATGCACGCTAACAGTGATGTGATTTAAGCTTTCAAAGTTCTTTCACGGTTCTTTCAAAGTCCATGTAACTACAAATATTAGGCTTCTCTGAAACTCATGAATGGGAATGACACTGAACTTATATAACCACTCTCTTCAAATAAGACAATTTCCTTGAGTTTTAAGTAACAAACTGGAAAGAAATCTCAGGGTTTTTAGAGGATGCAAACTTTGTTGAAGACTATCTTTTAAAATCAAAATTCCATGATTTGGTTAAAAATAACATCTCACTGGCTTTCTCTAATACATTCATTTCCATCTTCTAACTTAAATGTCTATAAAAACAGATGAAAACACAAAAAAATCACAATAGGAAAGAAAACAGGGATTGGCAGTTTATTTTTTCTAGATTCTAAGGGACTTTCTACTTATTACAAGGCCATAGAGACTAGACTGGATAGTCTCCATTGCAAGAGAGAAAAAAGCTTGCTCTTCTGAAAGAAGGTGTGAAGACCCTTGGTTTCTTAGTCACTTCATACCCTAAGTAGTTGAATGCCATTATCCTTCTGTTAGCCATGTGATGTTCTCTATACTCACATGGAAGCTAACTCTGTGTCTGAATCAATGAGGAAAACAATGACAATAATATAAATAATGGTGGCGATCATCATCGTTAGTATTCACCATGCTCTTGCTGCACAGGCTGCTGCTCAAAAGACTGTTCACTTCAGGTCTTTGTTTATGCCTCACAATAACCTGTGAGGCAGGTGGTGTCATTCCTGTTCTCTAGGTGAGTGAACAGAGGCACAGTGTGCCGTGGAAGGCCAACTTGAGAACCACTGGCAAAATGCAGAGGGAAGGGACAATGAAGTCACAGCTGCACAGCTGATGGGCATGGAAACCAGGGAATATAACTCTAACCAGCCATGGAGTAGAAGTCATTCAGAGGCGTGAATGAGACCTGTAGACTTAAAAAATATTCACAACCTGAAAGTTGAGAGTTATGTTTTATTCGGTGGGAATTTTTAGGACTTAAGTCTGAGAGGCAGCAACTCTGAGAGAACTACTCTGAGGAGGTGAGATGGGGCAGCCAGGGTTATAGAAAAGTTTTGCAACAAAGCGTAGGCAATCTGAACATCAAAAGCTTATTGTACGTTGCTTCCATGTCCTGGCTATTATAAACAGTGCTGCAATGAACATTGGGGTACACATGTCTCTTTCAATTCTGGTTTCCTTGGTGTGTATGCCCAGCAGTGGGATTGCTGGGTCATAAGGCAGTTCTATTTCTAGTTTTTTAAGGAATCTCCACACTGTTCTCCATAGTGGCTGTAATAGTTTGCATTCCCACCAACAGTGTAAGAGGGTTCCCTTTTCTCCACACCCTCTCCAGCATTTATTCTTTCTAGACTTTTGGATAGCAGCCATTCTGACTGGCGTGAAATGGTACCTCATTGCATAATAGCCAGGACATGGAAGCAACCTAGATGTCCATCAGCAGATGAATGGATAAGAAAGCTGTGGTACATATACACAATGGAGTATTATACAGCCATTAAAAAGAATACATTTGAATCAGTTCTAATGAGGTGGATGAAACTGGAGCCTATTATACAGAGTAAAGTAAGCCAGAAAGAAAAACACCAATACAGTATACTAACGCATATATATGGAATTTAGAAAGATGGTAACGATAACTCTGTATGCGAGATAGCAAAAGAGACACAGATGTATAGAACAGTCTTTTGGATTCTGTGGGAGAGGGAGAGGGTGGGATGATTTGGGAGAATGGCATTGAAACATATATAGTATCATATATGAAACGAATCTCCAGTCCAGGTTTGATGCATGATACTGGATGCTTGGGGCTGGTGCACTGGGATGACCCAGAGGGATGGTACGGGGAGGGAGGAGGGAGGGGGTTTCAGGATGGGGAACACATGTATACCTGTGGTGGATTCATGTTGATGTATGGCAAAACCAATACAATATTGTAAAGTAATTAGCCTCCAATTAAAATAAATAAATTTATATTAAAAAAAAGCTTATTGTAAATTAAAGAAAACCAGTTATCCCAAGTTAAAGCATTTAGCACTTTTCTATGTATGAGAAGATGCAAGAATCTGGGCTCCTGAAATCATTCCTTTAATATGCATCTCGGCTGTCTGGGGCCAGGATCCTGTGTTTTCACATCCTGAGCTTCCTCAGGGCTCACTGTGGGGAGTGGCTGTAGTCTGATGGCTACTAGATGGTGGGTAGTCTTTCCTTTCTGAGTTCCCTCAGGGCTCACCAGCTCACCATTTTGGGCGATGACAATTGCTGGTGACTGTGACATCCTTTGTTTACTGATATGGCAGGGAATATTCCATTTCTCAGAACAGTTGAAATGGAAGCAGTAACTTTCCCTGGTAATAAATGCTCTGAGCAGGCACAACTCTCTGCTAAGGAAGGAGAGGCAGCTGAGCAAAGTCACTGGGGCCAGGCTCTCTAGATTCGAGTTCTTCCTCTACCACAGGCTGGGTAATCTTGGGCCAGTTACTCAGCCCTTCTAAGCTTCAGTTTCTTCATTTGTGAAATGGAGATGATAATGATAGCATGTTCCTTATATGGTTTTTATGAGGATTAGATGAATCTTAATGTACACAAAACTGTGACACAGAGTAAGTCTCCAATAAGTGAGAGCTATTATCATCATCATCATTACTGAATGGGTCAGACACAACTGAAGCGACTTAGCATGCATGTACTGCACATATCCTCGTAGCCTTTCATATGCTTACCTAGATCCTAAAACTTCCAGAGGGGGATTTTCTGAGTTATTTGATCACAGAACCTCTTCCCCCTTCCTCCTCCTTTTTTTTTTTATCATGCAGTCTAAATGATGTCTTGTGGGAGATTGGTGTTATACAGAGCAGAGTCTAGGAAATTTTCTCTGAAAGTGAAAGTGAACAGTGAAAATGTTAGTCACTCAGTTGTGTCCGACTCTTTGCCATCCCATGGACTGTAGCCTGCCAGGTTCCTCTCTCCATGGGATTCTCCAGGCAAGAATACTGGAGTGGGTTGCCATTTCCTCTTCCAAGGGATCTTCCTGACCCAGGGATTGAACCCGAGTCTCCTGCATTGCAGGCAGTTTATTTACTGTCTGTGCCACTATTTGGAAAACCCAATTGGAAGCCCAATTTTCTTTGTTTCATACTTATTATACAGAAGAGTAGAAAAACAGAGGAGAGAATGTCTTTCAGTGATCACCTGCACTGTGCACAACTAGCCGTCAGAGGCCTTTGAGCTTTTATGAAGCACCGTGAATGCCCTCTTTATCCAGCATACAAAACTGTGTATCGAAGCTCTCCAGCCTTGGCAGCATCATCACCTTTAACACCGGAAGTTTTCTCGGCACATTTACAGAACATTGTAAAAAAAACTGTGTCAAAATTGGCATGGCTCCAGCCATCTCCAGTCTGGAGGTTTATTTTGTGAGTGCATGCTAAGTCGCTTCAGTTGAGTCTTACTCTTTGTGACCTTATGGACTGTCCTTGGGATTCTCCAGGCAAGAATACTGGAGTGGGTTGCCATGCCCTCCTCCAGGGATCTTCCTGACCAGGGTTTGAACCCACATCATCTATGTCTCCTGCATTGCAGGCGGATTCTTAACCACTAGTGCTACCTGGGAAGCCCAGAGGTAGTACCCTATTATAATTCCCTTAAAGTGTTTGTGGTCCATTGTTCATTATCATGTCATAAAGACACTATTCCCTTATATGTTGGGTTACATTTCTCTAGTGCACTCTGCTTTTATATTAACATAAAAAACCACATTATTCAAAAGTCTTATTTTATTTTTTTCCCCCAGAACTGCTAGTAGCTTATATTGATCAGTTGGTGTTCTATTTAATGTTTCTGTATCTGATGGCATATCTTACATGGCTTTTAAGAACTGGGCTTGAGTTTATTCAGAGAGAAGTCAACTAGTTTCTATAAGAATTATTCCCACTGTACCCTATTATGACTAATCTGGTTTGGGGAAATATAATTAGAAATGAAATCTCCTGACATTCCAATGAATCTTCTCTATGTAGAAAAGAAGGAAAAAGTTTTATTATTGAATAAACATTAAATCAGGCTGAGATGCACATCACAGGCAATCTGCTAAGGAGACTGCAAATGGAGAAACAAACCTCACCCTGTTATACAGCTAGGCAGATACAGTCTACTGCATACATGTTAATTGTCTTTGTCAAAAATAAAACCCAAAACTTCTTGTATCTTTATGACAAGCAGGAAGTAGTGTTGCAGGGAAAAGTTAATTGTGACTCCCTGTTGGAATTATTTCTTTGACAAGCTTTCCGTGGCTTTTGTTATTATAATCATACATAATGGCCTGCCTCAGAGAATCTTGTCCCTCTGTGTGACTGTTAAACTTAAGTGCCTTTCTTCAGAATCCTGCCCACCTTCTGAAGGCAGGAAGGACGAAATTAACATATCCCCTACCAGAGTTTTGGCATTCTAGGAGATATTTGCAAGATTACTGTCCTTTTTGCTTTGTTTCCTCACCTCCCCCCTCTCCCCGCAATCTCTGTTCTATAAAAGAACCCGGTGTGCAGACTCTGAGAAGATGGTTTTTTTGTGAGACTTCAGTCTTCCATCTTCTCAGTCAGCTGGCTTTCCGAATAAAGTCCTATTTCTTGCCTCAACACCTGGTCTCCGATTCATTGGCCTGTCACGCGGTGAGTAAAACGAACTTGGACTTGGTAACAGAACCATCATGAAAGTGAACACCTAGGCTTAAATTCCCTCAGAGGCAGGGAGCCAAGTGCCATCCATCCTCCTGGAAGTTCACATTTCAAAGAAATGCTTCTGAGCTCGCTAAGAAATACATTCCTGAGATGCAGAACTGATATAAGGCTTTTCAAGCTTTTTAAAAGATTCATATACATCTCTAGAAGACAGAGAAAGCAGTTTCAATTTCAAGTTTTCTAAGGAAGATGCTAAAGGGAGAGGGAGAAGTACTCTTCCTTTTTGGCACTAGGGAAAATTTAAAATAAAGTGTTTTTTTAGATCTGTATTTACCATTGCAATTTCCCATTTTGTTACTATTTTATAGTTGCAGTACAGTTTTAAAATTATCTCCAAGACTGTTTCTACTTTTTGCAGTTGTATAAATATGAAGCAAGCCTACAGTAAAATTCCAAACCATGCAGTTGTTAGGATTACAATAGAATGAATTAAAAAAAAATAAAATATTCACTTTAAGGGAATATCTTTAAATATACCATATTAATGGTATGATTCTTGATTAGACTTCCTGATTCTTAATTAGCAATATGTAACATTCTTGTTATACATTCATCCACAAACCACTGTGGAGACTTTCATTTGTACTTTCAAATGATTAACTAATTGAGTGTTATTTTGACTTTCTCGTGAAGTATTACCCAATCTGAGCCTAAAAGGGCGTGAAATTGTTTGTCTTTCAGTCCTGTCTGACTCTTTGTGACCCAATGAACTGTAGCCCGCCAGGCTCTTTTGTCCATGGAATTCTCCAGGAAAGAATACGGAGTGGGAAGCCCTTCCCTTCTCCAGGGGATCTTCAGGAACCAGGGATTGAATTCAGGTCTCCTGCATTGCAGGCAGATTCTTTACCAGCTGAGCCACTAATTGGATATTCTAAAATTTTAAATAACAGTTTTTTTGTAAGACAAATACATTTCTTTTGAGTTCTTATCAATCACTTAAGTAACCCTGCATTTACATGGTAATCTAGGCCCTTCAGTAATTATTCCATCTTCTCAAATAACTTTTCCCACATGCAAAACACGATGATAGCCATGGCCACTCTCTAGTACAAAGTTTTCTTGTGAAGCATCCACTAAAGATCCAGATTGAAATTTTACTGTTTAACATATAGTGAGTTGTCTAGAGAACAAACTCAAGCCTAAGGGTCATTTCCTCTATTGGTTCAATCAATAATTGTATCCTTATTTGTTGTTGTTCTTCAGTTGCTAAGTTGTGTCTGACTCTTTGCTACCCCGTGGACTGCAGCATGCCAGGCTGCCCTGTCCTTCACTATCTCCTAGAGTTTGCTCAAACTCATATCCACTGAGTCAGTGATGCTATCTAATCATCTCATCCTCTGCTACCCTCTTCTTCTTTGCCTTCAGTCTTGCCCAGCTTCAGGGTCTTTTCCACTGAGTTGGCTTTTCGCATCAGGTGGTCAAAGTATTGGAGTTTCAGCTTCAGCGTCAGTCCTTCCAATGAATATTCAGGATTGATTTCCTTTAGGATGGACTGGTTGGATCTCCTTGCAGTCCAAGGGACTCTCAAAAGCACCACTCTTCAAAAGCACCAGTTCTTTGGTGCTTAGCCTTCTTTATGGTCCAACTCTCACGTCTGTACATGAATACTGGTAAAACCATAGTTTTGACTTTATTGATCTTTGTTGGCAAAGTGATGTCTCTGCTTTTTAATATGCTGTCTAGGTTTGTCATAATTTTCCTCCCAAGAAGCAAGCATCCTTTAATTTCCTGAGTAGTCACTGTCCACAGTGATTTTGGAGCCCCCAAAATAAAATCTGTCACTGCTTCCACTTTTTCCCCTTTCTATTTGCCATGAAGTTATGGAACCAGATGCCATGATCTTAGTTTTTTGAATGTTTAGTTTTAAGCCAGCTTTTTCACTCTCCTCTCTCACCCTTATCAAGAGGTTCTTTAGTTCCTCTTTGCTTTCTGTCATTAGAGTGGTATCGTCTGCATATTTGAGGTTGTTGATATTTCTCCTGGCAATCTTGATTCCAGCATGTGGTTCATCCAGCCTGGCATTTTCCAAGATGTACTCTGCATATAAGTTAAGTAAGCAGGGTGGCAATGTACAGCCTTGTCGTACTCTTTTCCCAATTTGGAACCAGTCCATTGTTCCATGTCCTGGTTCTAACTGTTGCTTCTTGACCTGCATACAGGTTTCTCAGGATACAGTTAAGGTGGTCTGATATTCCCATCTCTTTAAGAATTTTCTACAGTTTGTTGTGATCCACAGAATTAAAGGCTTTAGTGTAGTGAATGAAGCAGGAAGTAGATGTTTTTCTGGAATTCCCTTACTTTCTCTATGATCCAACAAATATTGACAATTTGATCTCTGGTTCCTCTGCTTAGGGCTTCCTAGTGGCGCTAGTGGTAAAGAATACACCTGTTAATGCAAGAGACCATGCAGGTTCAACCCCTGGGTCAGAAAGATCCCCTGAAGTAGGAAATGGCAAGCTGCTCCAGTATTCTTGCCTGGAAAAATTCCATGGACAGAGGA
This sequence comes from Bos indicus x Bos taurus, assembly GCF_003369695.1. Classification (NCBI taxonomy): domain Eukaryota; kingdom Metazoa; phylum Chordata; class Mammalia; order Artiodactyla; family Bovidae; genus Bos; species Bos indicus x Bos taurus. Next base: position 100,724,863 of record NC_040081.1, on the reverse strand, counting down.
CCCTGGTGGGCTGCCTTCCATGGGGTTGCAGAGAGTTGGAAATGACTGAAGCACTGCACCTTTCTTCAAGGAAGCACTGCGCCTTTCCTACATTCTAATGGGATTTCCTCTTCCATTTATTGTCTCAAACACCAACTCAACAAACTTCATTTCTTTTCAAAGTATGATTTAAGAACATTTGATATGTAAGGGCACTTCTCCTCCCACAGTTTAGGAATTGGATAACAGTCTCTGAACACACCCACAGTACCAGGGCATGCACACAACATGTTTGTGGTTGGCTGCAAGTATTAGAAAACAACACTTGCCAAGTTGAGCAGCAGAGGGAAGGGCTCGGGATGGCTCACAGAGCAGCAGGTGCTTTGGAGAAACAGGGTGGGAGGATGACCAGGAAGCCGAAAGGTAGTCAGTTGAGAGTCCATCTAGGGAGGGTTTGTTTAGATGCCAGGACTGGGGATTTTCTGCCCTTTGACATGTTATTCTTTCTGAAATGAAAATTCCGGTCAGCGATACTCGGTTAGATGAGTCAAATTCTAGTAATATCGGCTGCATTAGAGCAAGCAGAAAAGGGAGGGAAAGTTATTTCATTTTGAAGAAATTTTCCTTTATTCTTTACAGGTTCTCTTGGCTGGTCTAATAATCAAATTGACATAAGACAGATTAACAGGAGAAAAACAAATTTAATTTTGTAGGTACAGAAATCTCCAAATATATGAGGGGTTCAAAGACAGGGTAAAAAGAAGTAGATATGCCATCCTGAGCTAAGAAATGAGAAAAGGATTGAGGCTTCAACTGGAAGGAGGGTAATTTACAGCATAACAAGAAAAAGAGGAGATGTTTGGTAATTAGATGTTTGCTTCCTGATGCTGGGAAAGATTGAAGGCAGGAGAAGGGGATGACAGAGGATGAGATGGTTGGATGGCATCACCAACTCAATGGACATGAGTTTGAATAAACTCCGGGAGTTGGTGATGGACAGGGAAGCCTGGCGTGCTGCAGTCCATGGGGTCTGAACTGCCATGCAGATGGGTCACTCAGATAAAATTAATCTCTGGCCATAATTTCCATTCTGGGAAAGACCCCCACCCCCAATTTAAATTCTCTAGATAGTTAGGGAGGAACAGAAGTCTTTCTTGAACCACAGGGTCTGGATTGCTTTTAGCTTAAAATAATCTACTTGCCAAGCTGGTACATTTTATGCAGGCTCATTCTGAACCCCTTCACTTTCCAGAGTGGGAGACATCACTGCTTCCAGACTGTTTTGATGTTTCTGTCGAATGGTGCTTACTTTTGCACACACTGTTCTGTGCTTTGCACATTATTTCATTTATTCTCACAACAACTTGATTTGGCAGATATTATTCTTCCCATCTGTACAACCAAGGAAGTGGGCACAGGAAGTTCATTTACTTGCCCCAAATCACAGAGTAAATGATAGAGATAGAATCTGAATATATGCCTTTTTCCACGTTCCTGTCTTGCAAAGACAAGTGTTCAGAGACTTAGTATTAAAAAGAAAGAAAGACAGAGAAAATGACAGATCAGCAATCAACAAATGTCTCTTTTGTTTGATGATAAAATATATGCTTTCTATTTTTTCTTTATTTTGTATATTGTAATTCCATGTAACTTTTTAAACTTGTAATGTTTATATAATGTTATATTTTACAGAAGATTTGAAAAGATAGTACAAACAGTTCCCATGTATAGTCTTAGCCTCTGTAAGGTTAACACATCAGATAACCATAGCGCAATGAGACAAGCAAAGAAATTAGCATTGACACATCATTGTTAATAAACTACAGACTTTGGGGCAGGCGGGGGATAATTTAGGAGTTTGGGCTTAATATAGATACACTACTATATGAAATATAGATAAATGACAATTATTAATATATAGGACAGGGAGCTATATTAATTAATATAGCTTATTATATATTAATTATTAATATATTAATATAGGACAGGGATCTATACTCTATATTTTATAATAACCTATAATGGAAAAGAATCTGTATAGCTAAATCATTTTGCTGTACACCTGAAACTAACACAGTATTATAAACTAACTATATTTCAATTAAAAAAAAATGCTTAAAAAAAGAACCACAGACTTTAATTCTATTTTCGTAGCCTTTCTACTAACGTTGCTTCTCTGCTCCAAAAGCCAATCCTGGGACCCTACGTGGCATTTACTTACCGTATCTCTTTAACCACTTTCAATCTGCCCCAGTGCCTCTGTCTTTTTTTTTTTTTTTCTTTAGGTCTCTTATGACTTTGGTACTTTAAGTACTTTCAAAATACTACAAAGTATTGGAGTATTGATTTGGATCTTGTGTGATCATTCTTATAAGTAAATTGAAGTTATGCATTTAGAGAAAGAATGCCCTTTTTAGTGCATTCATTCAAGGAGTTTGTAATATCAGTGTGTTCATTACTACTAGTGATGTTCAATATTGTTCAATTAAGGTGACATGAATTTGAGCAAACTCTGGGAGATAGTGAAGGACAGGGAAGCCTGGCGTGCTGCAGTCTGTGGGGTTGCAAAGAGACATGACTTAGAGGCTGAACAGTGACAACAAGGTGACTATATTTAACTTTTTAATCATAAGTTTCTTTTCCTTTTAATAAACTGCTAAATTAACTTTTTTGTTTGAAACTTAGGTTGGATTAACATTTTCAATTTTAGTAAATTTTATTTGTTTTTCTTATTAGGTTTTGTTATACTGCGGCACCTCTAACCATATGGATTCCTGGATCAATAATACATTCTTGCCTTTCAGTGTCTAAGTTTCTCTGGTATAAAACATAACCTGTTCCTTAAGCCACATGTAACTAAATGCTCTATCTGATGTGTAATAAGCTAAGTGAAAGATGAGCAGTCTGCTCTGTTCATGCTTTGGAGTGGATGCCATAGCCAAAGGTAATCTTTATTCTGAAACGAAATGTAGTACCACACTAGGGAGTTAGTGAATTATAGTCAAATCTGTCCATTTGATGAGTATCCAAGCCATTTCTTTTGCTGTTTTTGAAAGCTACATTTATCAGTAAGGCCTTCAGGCCAATTTGGCTATTAGCCTAGGTTTTATGATACTGTGTATAGCTCATTAAAACAATCCTCCATACGTAAAATTGTGCATCTGTCTTTTGATATGAGTAAAACATGTGCCAAAAGAGTGATATAAATTATTCTGAAAGAAAATAATTTTGTAGTCATCTGTTTATAATTTGTTTGTTTTGGTTATAATTTTAAAAGTACCCATTTAAAAACCATCATAATTTTATACTTTTGTGTTTAATATCTATAATAAATTTATACATATGTAAGTTTTTCTTATGTTAGAGAACCAATCTTTAAGCGCTCCTTAATTTTTTGCAATCTTAGGAGTATTATTATGTGTTGTTTGTGTGTGTTTGTTTCCTCTTAAAAATAAATGGTGACATCTGCTCCAGTTTTCCAACAGATACAGAAAAATTTTGATGTTTGGTAAACCATTTCCTGCCAATTATATTTAGATGAGTGAGAGTGAAGGTGTGGCTAAATGTAGAAAAAATAAAATTATATACTCGTTATAAGCCACTATTTAGTATGCTATCATTCTAGCAATGCTGTTATATTCATCAACTCAGGACACAGGAATGTTGGTTATTCAGCATTGCATTCTGGTATACATTGCTTTTGCAAAAAACGTTAGCATTTTTTGTTTTTAGGTAGAAAAGAATAGCTTTATTACTTTGCCAGGCAAAGGGGCTTATAGGGGCTTCTGCCCTTGAAAACTGTGTGTCCCCCCACAAAAGTAGCATTTTTAAAAGTTACATTCTGCTGTGTCATCTAATAGCATAATCACTAGCTTTTATTTCAATGCTTAAGTACTTTTAAAAGTGTGTTAGTAATCTTAGTATTAAATTTAAGTTTGTCATATGATTTCTTTTAAACAATTTTATTAGTTTGTTACTACCAAGACTTAGGATCCCCAGAAAACTGGCTTTCAACCTTAATATTAATATTTGAGAAATCTTAAAAATTAAAAAATAACAGTTTACTTCCCAGGATTTGCCACAGATGATATACCCATACACCATTATTTCCTTTTCCTTTTTCTTTTCAGTGAGTGATGGGGAAGTGGGAAAAGCCATTTGGCAACGGGGAGCTAGACCCAAAATTAAATGTCCTTGCAGATCATTTTAGGTTTCTGGGCAGATTAAAGAGCCTGACTCAGAGCATGCAGGAGTGGTGTGCTGAAGCTGCCTTGTAACCGGCTTCAGCTGGTTCTAAGAACCAGGTGTTAAATTCTGAGGAGTTTCGTCATCCAGTTATTAAACACAGTCATTATTAAAAATTAAATTGTATAAAGGCACAAAAAGTACTATTCAAAACAAAGATTAAAAATTCAAGACATCATTTCCTGGTTTCTAAAATTACTTTTTGCTATTATTGTGTTATTGGTGTTCTTGAGGTTATTTGTCTTTGAAATACTCTCTAATACGGTGGCACTGCACATCTCTGCCCAGCTCTGTACGCAGGGAGTTCACACTGGTAGTTTGATAAGCTCATGACTAACAATATGAGTATATACTTTCATTGCTGTTTGCCCAGCCACGTCTGACTGTTTGCGACTCCATGGATGCAGCGTGCCAGGCCTCCCTGTCCCTAACTATCTCCCAGAGTTTACCCAATTTCATGTCCATTGAATTGGTGATGTACTTCCATAAAGAAAATGAAATATACTGGAAGACCATGTGATTTGAAGACCACACCCATGTCCTATTATTAGTGACTTTCTCCCCACCAGTCAAGCACACTATACTCGTATCTTTCTCAGGGTATTTGAGTTTGCTGTTGTATTCTTTCTACCTGGAATGCTTTTCCCTCAAATATACCCTTGTCTCTTTTTCCCATCTGGATGTATATGTTGTCCCTTCAGACTATCTAAAATAGCCCACCTTGTCCTGTCTACCCCTTGACCTGACACATTTGCTATTTCATCACCCTGTCTCTACTTTTGTTAAAACTTTTACTATTCTCAGTAAGTACTTTGTTTGTTTACTGTTTTTCTCCCTTACTATCATATAAGCTACTTAAGGGGAGGAATCTTCTATGATCCTTTTATTTCTGATTTTCAGTGCCTAAAACAGGACTGAACACACAGTAAATGACCAATACATTTTTGTTTTTTAAAAATAATTTAAGATTTGGATAGACTATATCAGTAAAAGGCATCTAAATTAAGATGAGGATTGGGAAATAGAATGATATCTGAATATGAAGTAAAATGAAATTAGTCAAAGTATTGTGCGTGCTCTGTCACTGAGTCGAGTCAGCCTGACTCTGTGACCCCATGGACTGTAGCCTGCCAGGCTCCTCTGTCCATGGAATTCTCCTGGCAAGAATACTATTACAAGTATTACAAATAGCAAGGGTTGCTATTTCCTTCTTCAGGGGATCTTCCTGACCCAGGGATTGAACCCACATCTCCTGCAGTGGCAGGCAGATTCTCTACCATCTGAGCCATCTGGGAAGACAAAATATTACCACTTGAAAAAAAAAAGAGACCCTAAAATGATGAGATAAGCTATTCTGAACAAAGCACAGTTGTTTTTTTGGGTATCTTTTTATATAAATTAAAAATATTTAACTTCTGTTACATTTCTTTGGGGATAGAACTTAAGGATGCTGCTGCTAAGTCGCTTTAGTTGTGTCCGACTCTGTGCGACCCCATAGACTGCAGCCCACAAGGCTCCCCCGTCCCTGGGATTCTCCAGGCAAGAACACTGAGTGGGTTGCCATTTCCTTCTCCAATGCATGAAAGTGAAAAGTGAAAGTGAAGTTGCTCAGTCGTGTCTGACTCTTAGCGACCCCATGGACTGCAGCCTACCAGGCTCCTCCATCCATGGGATTTTCCAGGCAAGAGTACTGGAGTAGGGTGCCATTGCCTTCTCTAAGAACTTAAGGATAGATTATGTTAAAATTCTGGGGCTTCCCTGGTGGCTCAGACAGTAAAGAATCCACCTGCAATGCGGGAGACCTGGGTTCGATCCCTGGGTTGGGAAGATCCCCTGGAGAAGGGCATGACAACCCACTCCAATGTTCTGGCCTGGAGAATTCCATGGACAGAGGAGCCTGGTGGGCTGCAGTCCATGGGGTTGCAAAGAGTCAGACACGGTTGAATGACTAAGTACAGCACACAGCACAGCATGTTAAAATTCTAGTTGGAGATGGAGTTTGTACATTGCATTAATTATGCTGTACTTACCCACAGAAATAATGCTTCCAAAGCAACACTAATTACATGAATGAGAGAGGGTTTTATTTTAGGGAACAGCAGCATATTCAGATTTTTTTGTGGCATTTCTCCAGCTCCAGAAGCTAGCTGTCAAGAACTCTTTTCTTTCCCAGAAGACTTTTGTAAGGTGGAAGCTGAGGCTGCAATTCTATTACAAGCTGAACTTCGTATAAAATGAGCAAATAAAATGCAAAAGAGTGTTTTCAGTGACTTTGATGATGGTTGCTATTTCTAATATTTTAGAGCCCAGTCAAGTTTATTGCTGACTTTTAAAAAGTGTGACCTGGAGATAGATAGCCTCTCAGTAACCCATAATGTCCTGGAACATTTGGTTCATAAACTGAGGAGGAAAGGGTAAGCTGTTGCTAAGAGGAGTGGTGTGAAGATTGGCAAATATTTGGGCAAAGACCTTTTATTTGTTATTTCCTTCCCTTATACCACCAATAGGTTTTAAGCACTGATTTTGTGTCGGGCAGTGTTTTAGGTTGCTAGGGACACAATGAAACAAACACTTTCTATTCTCAAACACTCTAACGGGGCAGTAAGGTAAACAGACCATTGCAATACAGGGTGATCAGTGCTAGGGTGATCAAGTTTAAAGCCTTTGAAGAGCACAGAAAAGAACCAACTAGCCCAGATTTATAACGTTTATGAAGTTGATCACATGATCATGAGTAGCACTATGGATTATAAAGTCTTTGGTATATGAACAGAGATTGGAGTCAGTGGTGTGCTAACAAATGCTTGAAAAGTGGCTCTTCAGAGGAATGAACACCCCTGAGGTGTGGTGCTTGTCCATTTCTGTGGTGTACATATTTCTACCATGCTGATTTGAAAGCTACCCATATGATGTCACTGGGCTTCTCGAGTGGCACTAGTGGTAAAGAACCCGCCTGCCAACGCAGGACACGTGAGACACAGGTTTGATCCCTGGGTCAGGAAGATCCCCTGGAGGAAGGCATGGCAACCCACTCCAGTATTCTTGCCTGGAGAATCCCATGGAAAGAGGAGCCTGGCGGTCTACAGTCCGTAGGGTTGCAGAGAGTCAGAAATGACTGAGGTGATTTAGCATGCGTGATGTCACTAAATGTGAAGATAAAAAGGGATAAACAGTTTGCTTTAATGGACTGATATGAGCAGGTTCTCTAGTGATTTGATATGAGAATCTCTGTGGCTGGAGAAGACAGAGTTGAGGTTTAGAGACTAGTTAGAAGCCACTCTATTAAACCTGGCAGATTATGTGGTCCAGATTATGTTGGTGATATCTGAGCAGTTTAGAGAAATTTTTAAGGGATAAGGAAGCGGTTTAGAGGAATGGCTGAGGGTTAAGGCCATAGATTAAGAACCGAATTTCCAGTCCAAATCCTGGCCATTGCCCTGAACTAGCACTGTGATGCTAGTTCACTGTGATGCTAGGATGCTAGTCATCCTAGCCACTCTGAGTTTCAGTGTCTCACTTAAAAATTGTGATAATGATGGTACCAGATACTTTGGGTTATTAAGAGGAATAATAGAGTCAGGACACATGAAGTGCTTCCATCAGTAAATGTTATCTTTGATCAATAAAGGTTATGTTTAGCAATAGAGGAGATATTGGTAAGTAATGAGTAGTGTGTTGGTTTGTGGGCAAAAGGAGAAAGAGGAGTCAAGATTGACTTGTAGTTTTCTAGCCCATCTGAATAGGTAGAGATGTAATTTCCATGATCTCCCAAGTGGACTACTAAGGATGCAAACAGAACTGGGTGTATAAACAGGAGGTGAGGAAGTACATTCTAGGGAGTTCCAAACTGGGTAAGTTTAAGATCATCTGCTGCTGCTGCTAAGTTGCTTCAGTCATGTCCGACTCTGTGCGACCCAGTAGATGGCAGCCCACCAGGCTCCCCCGTCCCTGGGATTCTCCAGGCAAGAACACTGGAGTGGGTTGCCATTTCCTTCTCCAATGCATAAAAGTGAAAAATGAAAGTGAAGTCATTCAGTTGTGTCTGACTCCTAAGATCATCTGGGGCTTTATGAATATAGATTCTACACTGTGCTAGGTTTTCTGAATTGACTCTCTCCAAGATAAGACCTAGGTATCTGAATTTTTAGAATGTTCCCAAGGTGATTCTGATGAAGGCAGTTCACAGAACAGCATATCTCTCTACTTTAGAGGAATATTTCAAGAATTTAAATTTATAAAGGGCATTATAGAAGAAAATAGCTCAAGGTAATTGAAGAATGAAAACAGGAGAGATCTAAACATGTAATCCTGATGGGGAGAAGTGAGCAGACACAGGGTATTTTGAAGTTGCAGAAGAGAGTAAATGATAGAGGAAGCTTCTGGACAATGAAATAGGATGGATTCAAGATGAAAGGAGGCTGGTTAGAGCCTCTGCTAACCAAAGGGCATCAGAAGGAGTGAGTGTGGATCCAGGTACATTTTTTTGTGGCTTTTGGTTAGGGTTAGAGTTATGATTTGTGGAGCTAATTTGAAAAATTCCTATCTATTGATTTGATGGATGCTAAATTGCCTCTGGTATTAATTTCCCTTGTATTCTTATTAGTAATAGAATCCTCCTTAATTTTAGCAAGGCACACAGCCTCCCTTACAGCTAATTTGTTCTGTGATCATATTTGGGCTCGTGGGATGTGACTGAAACGATGTGTGCACCTTCTGGGGAAGATAAAGGGGCTTGTCTCTTTCTCCTCACCTCCACCTGGTTGAAATGGAAGTCAGTCTTGGACATCTTCATGATGTAAGGTCATGAGTCAACATTTGGGGTCCTCGCTGTTATCCTGAGCAGAACCTAGATTGCCTGCCTATTTACCTTTGCATATTATGTCAGAATAAGCATTTGTCTTATTGAAATACTGAGTTTTACTGCTAATCCTTGGTTGTAGCAACATATACTGTTGCAGAGACAAATTCTATATTCTTTGTGAATGAGATTACATTATTTTCTGAGAATGAAGAATTGATGGGAAAGGGCATGAAGTTTGAAAAGAATGAAATTAGTTTGAAATAATGGTAAGTGGGAGATGGAATAAAAGAGACAGGTACTAGGAAAATATGGAAACATTGCCTGGTAATCTTGAGAAACTAGAAGATCACTGATTATGGAAAAATATGAGTCAATTAAATAACTGAACAAAACAAGGGAAAAACTCTTACAAAGAGTTTTCATATAGGCCCCAAATTTCTATCAGAAAGGTTTACAAGACTTAAAAAAATATTTCATGAAACCAAAATATCAAAGTATATTTTCAGTGTTAACAATACTCATTGAACAAACCTATGCAGATATCGCTGATAGGCTGGCTTGACATTGAAGAAGTCAAACAGGCCTTGAGTACTAGTGACATTTAAATGCCAAATCAAATATGAATGAAGAGTTAGGAAAGTTGAAATTAAGTGGGATGGAAATGTTTAACCTTATCAGGAGAAGTTTCCTGAAGGGGATGGCTTTTTAGTTAAAACTCAAAATTCACATATCTTTATACTTTGGAAACCAGAGCACATATTTTTATTCTATACTTCTTGTACATCTTTTCTAGAGGTAATAAAATCATATTTGACTTCAGGATATTTTAGGTCTGGACAGATATAGCATGATGGGGATCTTTCATAAGTTCGTGAAACTTTCTTGGGTATTTACTGTCTTTTGGGCCTTCCACTCTGATAAAATGTGATTTTAGGTGTGATGGTCCCAGTATGAACCATGTAGAATTAAGTATATGGAGTTGCTCATTAGAAGTAGACTCTATCATTTTTTGTCACAGATTTCACTTTTATCTTATCTGAAAAGTTATGTAGATTATTTTAAGTTGTGACTTTTAAAATGTTCTAGCAAGGGTTATAAACCTAGCAGCCCTATGTTTTACACAAGATTAGCTAGACTCTTATTCTTTATGTATTGGGTTGGCCAAAATGTTCGTTTTTCCATAACACTGTATGGGAAAACCCAAACTAACTTTTTGACCAACCCAATAGATATGGAGATAAGAGCTTTTATATTTTTGCTTATCTATAGGCAGTATAATTGAAAGTGATCTCTTTAAGCATCCATTAGATCAGAATTTTATGTTTATTTTGTGAAAAACCTGGTCCATGTTCACCTAGTAACTGTACCAAATGATTACCATTCGTTTTTCTTTTTTTTTAATCAAGATCCTTTGTTTTGGAAAAGTGGAGAAAGCTTATAATGCCAGTAAAGTCAGTTTTGAAGACGAATAAGATGTGTCTGTACATGTAAAGCCTTAGAGAGGCTTGGTGTACCCTGGGAACATGTTTTAATTTGGGAGACAGAGCCCTAAGCCAAATTCCTTATTATCGTCAATTTAATTGAGGAAATTGCTTAACCTCAGTCTTTCTGTCAAGTTTGATTGACAGATGACTACTAGCTGGAGGAGCACTGGAATGCTGAGTACCTTAACATACCTTGAGACTTCTCAAAAAGAGGAGATGTGTATGTGACAGGGACAGAAGGGATCAGTGTGTGAGGAGACATCTTTTTCTCTATTCCCCTGCCTAACCAATTTACTGTGCACATTGGCATAATCTTTAGAGGCTGAACAATAGAATTAGGGATGAGTATTTGCATGAAGATATTGCCTTGAGAAAAAAGAGAGTAGCAGGGGGTAACAAGGAAGCAGAGAAAGGAAAGGGAAGTTCCCATCAAGAAACAGAAAGGGAAGGAGGTTTAGGAAAGAGTAGAAAGTGAGTGTAGGGAGAGTTCAGGAGTGGGAGAAATGGGCAATCAACAGGAATGAGAAAGAAAGAGAAGATTTTAAGAAAATGGGTTGTAAATTGAATCCCTTTTAATAGATTTCAAGGGGTCCAACTGGGAATTTAAGTTACTTTTAATTACTTTTGGTTGCTGCTTTCTCTTTCTTTCTTTCTTTGAATATGACACTTTGTACCAGGTATTTGAGGGCTTCCCTGGTGGTTTAGCAATAAAGAATCTGCCTGCCAATGCAGGAGATGCAGAAGACACAGGTTTGATCCCTGGGTCAGGAAGATCCCCTGGAGAAGGAAATGGCAACCTGCTTCTTACCTGGGAAATCCCATGGACAGAGGAGCCTAGCAGGCTACAGTCCATGGGGTTGCAAAGGAGTCAGACACTACTTAGTAACTAAACAACACCACCCAGGTATTTGAATTTTATATAAAGATCACAGAAGTTATAAATTCAGTTCTTATTTTGAAATACTTTAGAAGAGTGCTGTATCAAAATCAAATATGGTGAAGGCAAAAATTTGTATACAGTATTAATATCTGATTGCTCAGAGAGTCAGACTTGGTGACTTTTGGCAATAAATCAGATTCTCTGAAGATCATAGACACCACTACAAAATTGTGTTAGTTTCTGCTAAAGTGGTTTCTGGACTTAGTGACCATGAACTAGTTAATGTCTGTGTTAGAAAAGTACAAGTGAAACATGTTAACTCTTCTCCCTTGGTTGACTTTATTAACAGGATTTTGGAAAAGGAAGAAATGTGAACTGTTATTTTGAGAGATTTTGGAACTCTGTTAATAGGTGCAGCTTATGTCTTGGCTTTGTTAACACCTCAGAAGCAACTGTCTTACTTTTGTTTGGCCTTAGGCAAACTAATTTTGTGCTCATACAGCTTTTATTTTCTTTTTATTACAGTAGAGCTGTGGTTTTCCTAAGGTCAGAATGCTGGTGTACCTTATTGTAAATAGAAATGGCATATTCTGTATACCTGTGGCTGATTCATGGTGGGCTTCCCTGATAGCTCAGTTGGTAAAGAATCCGCCTGCAATGCAGGAGACCCCAGTTAAATTTCTGGAGAAGGGATAGGCTACCCACTCCAGTATTTTGGGGCTTCCCTTCTGGCTCAGCTGGTAAAGAATCCACCTACAATGCGGGAGACCAGGGTTCGATTCTTGGGTTGGGAAGATCCCCTGGAGAGGGGAACGGCTACCCACTCCAGTACTCTGGCCTGGAGAATTCCATAGTCCATGGGGTCGCGAAGAATCAGGGTGATGTATGGCAGAAACCAACACAATATTTTAAAGTAATTACTCCTCCAATTAAATAAAAATTTTAATAAAATAATGAGATCTCATAATTAGATATGTTGAAGTGTTAGGTTTTACTTGGTTATTTTATTTTGTAGAATTTTAAAAAGCCCGTCCGAATAGCATTGTGTTATCTTTATTAAAAAGAGATCTGGCAGTTCACTTAGTCCTTAGTCCCATGGCCAGGTAGCAACTGCGTGACTGCAGGTTTTGGTAGATTTCTGGGTAGAAGTTCAAATCATTTGTCAATGTCAGTGCATTTCATAAGAACAGCAGCTGCTGTAATCCACTCAATATGCATGTTGACTAAGGATATGTGAGACCTTCTAAGAAACCTCCTGAGCTTGAGCCATCCAGAAAATATCCTCAGAAAAGGTAGAATTTGCCCAGAAGCAAATGGCAAAAGCAGTTTGCCCTCTCCAGACCTGAGAACCGTCTTAGTCTGCTTATGTTTGGACTATTCTTGTGCAGACAGAAGCTATATTAAAAGCAACAACAACATTAAAAAGAAAGCTGGCAAAATGTAAAAGGGAAAAAAAAGTAAGTGCTGATGTCAGGTATATTGTGTTTTTATGTTTCTCACCCAAAATTTTAACTTAAAATTTAATAATGAATATAAATGTATGGAAAAAATAAATCTCAAACTATTTCACATCATACAGACATTAATTTGAGATGATTATAGATTTGAGCAATAAGCTAAAGCCGTAAAACTTCTGCAAAAAATTTAAAAAATACACTTTACACCTTGTGGATAGATACAGCTTCTTAGATAGGTACCAGAAAGCATTAATGATTAAAAAAAAGGGTTTAAAAAAAAAAGGATAAATTCTGCTTGCCCATAGACAACTGCTAGGAAAATGAAGGGGTAAGTAAGCTACATACTGGAAGGAAATACTTGCTTGCAATACAAAATCTGACAAAGGGCTTGTTCCCAGAGTATATTTTTTAAAATTACTATGAATCAATAATAAAATGACAACAGGGTCAGTTGAAGAAATTGGGCAAAAATTGGAATAGACAAAAAAGAAGATATAGGAAGGGCCAAGAAGCACTTGAAAAGGTGTTAACATTGTTGGTCATCAGGTAAACCCAAATTAAACCACAATGAAATATCATATTATGTCTGCTCAAATATCTATCACTGAAAAGCTGACTACACCAAATGGGTTATGTGGACAACAAAATGGGACATCTTTGAAAAGCAGTTTGTTAATTTCTTAAAAAGTTAACATAGATATACCTATCTCAGTTCAGTTCAGTTCAGTCGCTCAGTCGTGTCCAACTCTTTCCGACCCCATGAATTGCATCATGCCAGGCCTCTCTGTCCATCACCAACTCCCAGAGTTCACTCAGACTCAGGTCCATCGAGTCGGTGATGCCATCCAGCCATCTCATCCTCTGTCGTCCCCTTTTCCTTCTGCCCCCAATCCCTCCCAGCATCAGAGTCTTTTCCAATGAGTCAACTCTTCGCATGAGGTGGCCAAAGTACTGGAGTTTCAGCTTTAGCATCATTCCTTCCAAAGAACACCCAGGGCTGATCTCCTTTAGAATGGACTGGTTGGATCTCCTTGCAGTCCAAGGGACTCTCAAGAGTCTTCTCCAACACCACAGTTCAAAAGCATCAATTTATCTATCTATTAAAAAGTAATTCCTCTCCTAGATGTTTTTTAACAAAGAGACATGAAACATTTTTCCACAAAAAGACCTGTACTAGAGTGTTCAAAGGAGATTTATTCATAATTGCTCCAACCTGGAAACAACCCAGGAATTTCAACAACAGCTTAAATGCATAAACAAATGGTGATTTATTCATTCAGAGGAATAATACCCCTGAATAAAAAAGAATCGACTATCGATGCATATCACAACAGGCATAAATCTTAAAAACATAATTCTGAGAAGTATCTACCAGGCACAAAACATTATACACTACATGTTTTCATATTCTGAAACACAGGAACAGACAACACTCATCTATGGTGATAGAATTCAAGACAGTGGTTGCTGATAAGATGCGGGGTGGTCTAGAAATGACATGATGGAACTTAATGGGGTATTAGAGACATTCTGTATTTTTATTGGAGTAGTGGTTGCAGGATGTAAATATGTATCCAAAATCATTAAATGATGTACTTATGGTATTTTTTTAAAAATTGAAGTATAGTTGTTTCACAATATTGTATTAGTCTTTGCTGGACAATCAAGTGAATCAGCTATGTTGTTGTTTAGTCATGTCTGTGTACATTTATCCCTTGCTTGGACCTCCCTCTCACCCCACCCCATCCCACCCCACTAGGTCATCACAGAGCACTGAGCTGAGTTCTTTCTGCTATGCAACAGGTTCTCACTAGCTATCTATTTTACATATGGTAGTGTATGGAAAATCCCACGGGTGGAGGAGCCTGGTAGGTTGCAGTCCACGGGGTTGCTAAGAGTCGGACACGACTGAGTGACTTCACTTTCACTTTTCACTTTCATGCATTGGAGAAGGAAGTGGTAACCCACTCAGTGTTCTTGGCTGGGGAATCCCAGGGACGGGAGCCTGGTGGGCTGCCGTCTATGGGGTTGCACAGAGACGGACACGACTGACATGACTTAGCAGCAGCAGTGTATATATGTCAATTTCAATCTCACTGTCATTTTTATCTCAATAAGATTTTAATTCTTAATTATCATAATGTTTCCTAAGTTGTACAGGAAAATGGGTCAAAGTAATAAGTATGAATAATAGCTGGTCTTGAAGTCAAAGGTACGTAAAAGTCTTTTGATTAATCTTCTGTTTTATCAGTATGAGTCAAGGAGTACAAGCCTTTGAGACTTAGCAGGACCTAGCTTTTCCCTCTTAATTTCATGTATTTTACAACTATCTGGATTCTAGAAATTTTTAATTAGCATTTCCATATTCTTCTGCATACAACATTCTAGTTACCTAAATTTAAATTGCAACTGCAAATAGTGCTTTCTTATTTTTGTTCACATCTCACTTTGCTTCATCCTTTCTTGTTTTAGGCAAAAAGTAAATTAAAAAATTATCTCTTAAGAAATATACTAAATGTTGAGAATCCAAATTCATCGTTTCATTTTATGAGTTAGAATCCTGGGCATCTTTTGAACAGTAAGATCCTAAATTTCTAGTTGGAATTGTTCTATATTGTGTTTGCTTTCCATTTCTGTACCCAAATGGGTGCTATATAAATTAGTCCATATAATGCTTTTAAAATATTTTGATTTTCTTGAACAAGTTTTAAGGTATTTTCTAAGCACTGCATTTTTCTTATTTAAAGTTGTAAGCCTTCTCTTGTAAATTGATGTAATAATATGTTCATAATATTCTTCATGATCTTTGCATTATAATATGCAATTATTCATAAAACAGTTTCAGAGTAACATATTTTACTTTCAAATTTAGGCTACATTGATATATAAATATCTTTTAATTTGAGTTTCCTTATTAAATAGTTTTACTACTACTTTACAGGATTCTTGCTATTATATGACCTTAAGGACACCAGATATTGAATTTTGCTCATATCATAGCAACTATTTAGAATGAACTTTAATTGCTTTCTTACAATCTTTATTTTGTTATCTAGGGTTTTGTTATTAATCAGACTGAGCCTGGGTTTGGGTGAGCAGGTGTTGGCAAGGCGTGTAGTACTTGAAGTAGAACTGCTCTCCGAATAGGAGTAGAGACATGGAGAAAAAAGAATATGAATTACTAAATGGGCTGCATAGAGGCAAGAAAGTAGGAATTGAGATACGGGCCTTGAGTGCTGAGATAGGATGTACAGACTCAGTGTGTTGGTAAGCACTCAAGCACTTTCTGAATTGAATTATTAAGACCTAGGAAGCAAGAGGAAGAACTTGAGTGCAGTGAGGTAGTCATGGTGATAAAAAGGGAAGATTTTAAAAGACCAAATTTGCATTAACTGGAAGAAGAGATTTGAAGCATTGAGGCTAGCAAAGAGAAAGTTGAATTTGTCAAAATGACAGGAACCAAAAACATTAAGCAGTGCAGGCATACGTCATAATGACAGAGCAGTGAACTCACTACACAGCCTAATAGCTCACGCTGGGCTAAAATGATTTATGTAGTTTATATTTAGGAAGTTTGGAGAGAAATGCAGAAAATGTCACATTGCATTGCTGAAATTTATTTATTTATCTATCTTTTTCTCTCATAATATGGGTATTTTATTACTTTCACCTTTGTATAGCCTCCATATTTTGAACAGAGAAAATTTTAGCTATTGGGTAAAGAAGTGTGGGTGGCTCAGTGATCAAGAACCCACCTGCAATGCAGGAGATGCAGGTTTGATCCCTGGGTCAGGAAGATCCCTTGGAGAAGGAAATGGCAACTCACTCCAGTATTCTAGCCTGGGAAATCCCAGACAGAGGAATCTGGTGGGCTATAGTCCATGGGGTTGCCAAAGAGTTGGACATGATTGAGTGACTAAAAAACAACAAATTCTGGTAGACATTATGAAGTCAGTAATTAAATCATGACTGTATGTATAATACCACATACCACTCACTATTGTAGACGCTGCAAAAATAATGGAGAATGACATAGAAGTAGTCAGGTCCCTCAAAGAGTTTACATCCTGGTGGGAATAAGACAGTAGGGCAGACAATGACATGTAATTCATTCATTCACATACTGGTAGGTTCTACAAAACATTACATATATGGGTAATGTATAGAAAAAGGGAGGGATTGGCCATTAACTCTGTCTAGAGCTGGCAGGGAAAGCCCGTGGGAGGATGAAATATTTCAGTTAAGACCTGAAATGTAAGGGAAAAACAGCCATAATGAAGACCTAGAGAAGGAGTTATTCGAGGAGAAGGAACATCAAAAGCAAATAAACACAGGTGGAGAAGATCTTTGCATGTCTAAGAAAGGGAAAGAAAGTCTACCTGATAGTGGAGGATGGAGGAAATGGGATCCGAGAGGCAGCCCAGGCATTAATGCAGCGCCTGTGGGCTGCAGGGAGGATGTTAGGTCTTCTTCCAGCTGTAATGAGAAGCCAGAGAGGTGGGGGAGGGATGTACTCTGAATTTATGCTTCAGAACTATCGCTTGGTTGTTGGGTGGACATCAAGACTGGGGCAGAAAGCTGTTGTACTGGTCCAGGTGGAAGTTTCTAAAGGCTTGGGATAGAATTATGGCAGTAAATATGATGAGAAAGTGGCCCAAGGTGGAAGTGATTTTTATGGTGGCCTAATGTGGGCCTGACTTCCTGAAGAACTGTATGTGGGGTCTGAGGGCAAGGCGGGACTAAAGATGACAACATAGGTTTTTCACTTGAGCAGCTGGGGGAATAATGGAGCTATTTAGGGAGACGGCGAATTTGGTGGAGGGAGTAGCGTGTGTGTGTGTGTGTGTGTGACTGGTTCTATTTTGGCTATGTTGCTGTTTCAATGAGTTAATTTCAAGAAATATTTTCTGAGCATGTTACAGATTCCATTCACCGTTCCAGATGCTGGGAAAAGAGCCAGAAGGAAAGGAAATTCTGTCCTCCATAGAGATTACATTGTAAGATATTGTTGTGTGTGTCTGTGTTAGTCACTCAGTCGTGTACGACTCTTTGCGGCCCCATGAACTGTAGCCCGCCAGGCTTCTCTGTCCATGGAATTCTCCAGGCAAGAATGCTGGAGTGGATTGCCAGTCGCTTCTCCAGAGGATCTTCCTGATCCAGGGATCAAACTCTGGTCTCCTGCATTGCAGGCAGATTCTTTACCATTTGAGCTACAGGGAAGTCCAAGATATTGATAAATATGGATAAATATAAAAACAGAACGGGGATGAGAGCGCTGAAGGTGGAGGTAGCCTTGCAATTTTTTAGTGTGATCGTGGAAGGTCATTTTAATAAGGTAATATTTGACCAGACGTTTTAAGAATGCGAGGGTACCAGCTTTCTAGGATATCTAGGGTAAAAGAGTTTCAGGCAGAGAGAACAGAAAACACAGAGGCCATGAAACAGGTGTGTTTTGACTTCTTAGAGAAATGGCATTGAAGGCAATGTAGAATGAAGAGGGGATGGGAGGATAGTAGTTGGTGCTACCAGGAGAGGCCGGGCACCCCAGGATGTGGGGGACCATGGACCATTGTAAGGACTTTGCTTCTGACTCTGAGTGAGAACCTAATGGTGGATTTTGAGCAGAGGAATGCAGATTCTTTAAAAGCACCACTTTGGTTGTCATGTTGTATGCAGTGCCTGGGGAGGCAAGGACTGAGGCAGAGACTAGTTAAGAGGCTATTTGGATCATTTAGGCCTGAAACAGGATTAGGGTGGTAGTAGGGAGGATGATGCTGCTACTGCTGCCAAGTCACCGCAGTCGTGTCGACTCTGTGCGACCCCATAGACGGCAGCCTACCAGGCTGCCCCGTCCCTAGGATTCTCCAGGCAAGAACACTGGAGTGGGTTGCCATTTCCTTCTCCAATGCATGAAAGTGAAAAGTGAAAGTAAAGTCGCTCAGTCGTGTCCGACTCTTAGCGACCCCATGGACTGCAGCCTACCAGGCTCCTCCGTTATGGAAAAGCAGAGCAGATAGTATTTGTTGACAGACTGGATTTGGGTAAGTAAGACAAGAATCAATGGCTGCAAGGTTTTGGAAAAATGGAATTGCTATTTACAGAAATGGGGAAGACCTCAGGGTAGGTGAGTTTTTAGAAGAAAAGCAAGTATAGTTTTCTGGACTTTTTTTTGAGACATCTTTAAACACCTAAAAGGTGATGTGGAGTGTTTGTATGCAAACACACATGCACACACACACATCCTCTAGACTTCAGTGGAGAAATCCTGACTTTCACTATAGATCCAAATGTGGGAGTGATCAGCAGTAGATGATATTTATAGAAGAAACAGAACGAGATACCTTAGGGAGGAGAGAAAAGATCTGAGGACTGGGGTCCAGGCACTTCAGTGTCTGCAAGTCAGAAGGTGAGGAAACTGAGGAGATACCAGTTAGGCAGAGAACAAAGAAGCCAAGTGAAGAAATTCTTTCAAGAAGGAGAAAATGGTGAACTGTGTCAAATGATGCTGGTGGATCAGGCAGGTTTGGGGTCTGACATTTTAGCATTAGATGTGGCAACATGGAATCATTAAAATTTGACAAGATCTGTTTCCGTGGGTGTTAAGGGCAAAAGCCCAACTGGTATTGGTTCAAGAGCAAAGGGGAAAAGGAATTTGAAGACAAGAAATGGAGACTTTCAAGGATTTTTTGTTGTGAAAGTACATAGAGAAATGGGATGGTAGCTAGAAGGGGACATGAGTTCAACAGAAGCTTTTGTTTTGTTCTATTTTTAAGTTGGGTAATATTAACACACATTTGTATGCCGGTGAAAGGATTCAGCAGAGCATGAGAAATCGCCACTGGAAAGGCCTTTGAGAAAATGAGAGCATAATAGAGCAAGTGTTGGAACACAAGAGGAAGGGTTGGCAAAGATCTGAGCAGCAATTCTTCTGGCAGTAGAGCAGGAGGAAAGGCAGAGAGAATGAGCAAGAATTTTTGATGGAAAGATGGGGTAGGTCTTTGATTACATTTGTTTTCTTGAATTATGATATAAGATTATCAGGTCAGAGTGGAGCAGAAGAGGTTTCTGGGGTTTTTTTTGAAGATTCCAGAAGAATAAGAAGGAGGAATGAAAATCATCTGGGAGAATGGAAATTGAGTTTTTAAGAGAAGAATCGTGAATTATTTCTGGCAATGCCAAGAAATGTGGATTCCAGTGTGAAGTGCGACTAATCAAGATGGTCAGGATTTTCTCCAAAAGTGTTCATTTGCTCAGGTTCTGGCAAGAATGATTGGATAGTTGTGTTTAACAGAGGCCAAGGTTTCTCCAGGCAGATGTGATAAAGGAAGAGTCTTCCCAATTTCAGTAAACAGCAACTCTATCCTTCCCTAACCTTGGAGGCATTGTTGATTCTCCTCTCTTCCTTGTCCATTCCAAATCCAGTCTGTCAGCAGATCCTATCAGAGAGGGATTATGGTGCTGGACCATGGATGAGATGCTAAATAAAGGGGGAGCCAAGACTATGGTGGAGGCGTTGGAAATGAAACGCCAAAGGGGTAATGGGTTGGAGATCCTGAGTGAGAATGGGAAAGTACTGGTAAGGATTGCTAGATGAGTGGTTTGGATGCAAAAACAGTATTTTGAAATTGAGATTTGGAGGTTCTATAATTATTGATGATGGGTAATCCGTGGCTCAGTGCTAAAAGAATCTGCCTGCCAATGCAGGAAATGTGGGTTCAATTCCCGGGTCAGGAAGATTCCTGGAGTAGGAAATGGCAACCCACTCTAGTATTCTTGCCTGGAAAATTCCGTGGACAGAGAAGCCTGACAGGCTACAGGGTCCATGGGGTCGCAGAGTTGGGCACGACTGAGCACACACACGCTCAGTCCTTGAGAGTAGAGCTATGTGCGATTGGTGGAGAAAAAGTCATTGGAACTAAGGGAGTCAAGGAACTGAGAAACCAGAAGATTCGTTGGTGGATGTTGAAGTCACTGAGAATGGTGATAAAAAACAGTGGACAAGTGTGAGACAATGAGTTAAACATTAAGATAATTAGTAAATAGAAGAGAATGACTGAGAGTTGGATTCCTAATATCAAAAAGGAATGAAAGGTAAACTGTAATGAAACAGACTTCAAATGATTTAAGATTTTGAAAGACAAAGAGGGAAAATACTTAGAAAAAGTGCTGGGAAGGAAGGAGCAAACTAACTTTACTTGAAATCTTTGAGAAGCATGGGGTGTGAAACAAACTAAATCTACCACCTGAGAGCCCTGTAAGGGAAACCCTGAGGTAAGTCATAGCAGGAAGGTGGAAAATCGTCTGAGGTCACAGGAGGGAGATGAAAGATTGAATCGCAGAGGGCAAGGTGGACGGGCATAGGCGTGTAAGGACAGGTTAGGGCATGTCCAGAGCAGTATGGGGATCAACCTGCTTGACAGAAAGAATGCTGGGAATTCCAGTGGTTACTGAAGGAGACCGGGACATGATGCGATTTGTCCTGCAAGCCTCAAAGCAAGTGGTATTTGAAGACCTCAAGAGGCTGATCTCTTCCTTGAGGGAAAGAAGTAGCTGACAGGAGTACTCAGAGAATTAAGATCTCAGGACGTCTTGAGACACTGGCAAGAAGAAAAAAGATATGATGGAATAAATACATTTATGTGGCTTTTGATTCAGGTGCTCTGTTAGAAATTTTCTTTTGTCTACCTATCAAAAGTCAGAGGGCAATTTTATCTTTGCAGAAGCAAATTACAACATTTGAGGGAAAAAAATCTATACTCAAATAGTAACTTCTATGGGCTTTTTCATTCAGGACAGCATTTTTCTTGTAGTTGTGAATCCATTTCTGGCTGATTGCACCCATTAACACTTGAATTACACACCTGTTAATTTGTTTCATCTAATGCTCAGCAGAGCAGCCTGGGGTTGGAGACTAAAATGGTCCAAACAACTTGGTTGCTTACATAGAAATCTGAACTTTGATATAAAGAAAATGCGGTATATAATACACACCCACGTCACCAATGATGGATCTGATAAGGATTGAAATAAAAAAAATTTATACTTTGGCACGGGGACATGCTACTTTTTCCTTTGTGTTTTTAGTATTTTGTGTTATCTAGGTCTGATTGATGTGACTTAGCAGCAGCAGCAGGTCTGATTGTATAGAGGCAGACAGTAATCAATTAAAACTTTAGAGGATTAAGTGAATTTCTCTCAAAATCCTGATTCATTTATGATTCATGAAGATTTTATTAACACATACTAGTCCATCAGGAAGCAAATATAAAAGCTTCTTTTATTATTTTTACATAATTTGAATAGATATTTATATGTTATGCTATACTATGCTATGCTATGCTAAGTCGCTTCAGTCATGTCCGACTCTGTGTGACCCCATAGACGGCAGCCCACCAGGCTCCACCGTCCCTGGGATTCTCCAGGCAAGAATACTGGAGTGGGTTGCCATTTCCTTCTCCAATGCATGAAAGAGAAAAGTGAAAGTGAAGTCGCTCAGTCATGTCCGACTCTTAGCGACTCCATGGACTGCAGCCCACCAGGCTCCTCCGTCCATGGGATTTTCCAGGCAAGAGTACTGGAGTGGGGTGCCATTGCATTCTCCAGATATTTATATGATATATGCCAATTGCTACTCTAATTTAGGATGGTAGAGAAAGTAGGAATATGTTTATTAGGCTTAGAGAATGCTACTTAATCTGTTTCCAGATGTTTCTGACGTCATCAACCTATGGGTACAAATGGGATGAAATTCAAACACTCAAATGTTTGTCATTATTGTTGTTACTATTCTAACCATCTGCATGTATAAACCCTTGGAATCAGCAGTAATGTGAAGTAGGGACTGTTATGATGTCCGTTGTACTCAAGAGGAAACCAAAGCACTGTTTATTAAATAACATGCCCAAGGCCATACAGCTGTAAGTGCTAGGCCAGCATTTAAATCTGGGGGCTGACTGCAGAGCTCAGCATCTTATTTCAGTGCTGTATTATTTCACATACCGTGGCAGCTCTCAGCTTGGTACCTGCTGAAAGAGGACCCCATCTTCCAGTTATTAGACATCTCTCCTCTTTTCTCTGGGTGTTTTGTATGCCCAGCCAATGTTAAAGGAAGCGCCACAAAGTTCCTCAGATGTTCTCTTGAACCAATCTGCCAACACTTTTTATAACATTTCTTTTTTTAATTTCCACCTTCCCTTTATCCTTCTCTTTATTTATGAAGCAGTCCTGTTTTCAGATGTGAATATGCTGAGTTAAAGATGTTATCCCTTGCTGCCCAGGAAACCATCAGTCCTCAAGGTCAGAGCAAGCTTGGCATTCATGCAGAAGGGGTAATGAACCTTGCCTCAACTCTGGGTGGCACATTGTCACATTGACAGTAAAACAGCACTGCTTATGGACATCATTAAAACAAAAACAAAAGATCTCTTGAAAATAGATTCTGCAGTATCTATCTCTAATGCATCTCTCCATTTGTGTAAGGGGTGGAAAGAGAATTCAAGCATTCTCCTAATCTTTTTTCATATATCCTCCTTCAGTGCCCATGTATCAGAAACAAAGGAAAACAAAATGAAATGATAACCCATTCATGTTGTTTTCCCTGTCACCAAAGCCAATCCATTTTTTAGATTGTATCAGTGGATACTCAAGGGAATATCCCATGAATTCCTCAGCCTGGCAGGCCACGTTTGGGCATAGTCAGTTCAGCTCAGTTGCTCAGTCGTGTCTGACTCTTTGTGACCCCATGGACTGTAGCATGCCAGACTTTCCTGTCCATCAATTCCTAGAGCTTGCTCAAACCCATGTCCATTGAGTCGGTGATGCCATCCAACTATCTCATCCTCTGTTGTCTCCTTCTCTTCCTGCCTTCAATCTTTCCCAGCATCAGGGTCTTTTCCAATGAGTCAGTTGGGCATAGAAGGGGCTTTGAATTCCCTTACTTCACAACAGAATATTTTTTAGGTTATTGGGTGAAGGAATGCTTCTGAATGGGCTCAGAATCTCCATGACCCTTAATTCCATGACCATCAAAAACTAAGAGCAGGGGGACTTACTTAAGAAGAAAGAAGCACAGTAAGGAATTCTGTTCAACTCTTCCAGAGCTGGGTGCAGGGCCTTCCTGAGGCACAAATGTGAATTAGGTGATGTTTATTTTCAATGCTCCCAGCCCCCTCCTCTCAACCATTCAGTTCCTTCCTTGCTGTAAATCTTTATCAGAATCAGGAAAAAAACAAAAGCAAATATAGCTAGACATTTCAATTTAATGACTTTTTGAATTTTAAATTTATCTCTAGTTATGAGAGGATAGACTTCTTTATTGTCAGAGGAATTTCAGAAATCATTGAAGGGGATTAGAATGAAGGGCAGAGGAGTTTTAAAAATCCTTTTGGCAGCCTTAAAATTACAATTTGCAACCTACCAGCTCTTCTGACTTAAAGGCTGATATAGTAGTGGGACTTTTAAAAGCTTTTTCTAATGCAGACCAAGAAGTTGAAGAGAAATATCTTGTTTTCTCATGTTCTTATGTGGTGTGAAACTCATTTGGCTTGGAAAACTTTTTACTCTTTGAATGTTTGCACTTTGAAAGACCATATTCTTAATTTGGACTGGCAACTATGCCAAACATCTTGGCAACTTTACAAAAAAAAGCTTTAATGTTAAAGGAAAATCATACACTATGAAGCCTGTCATAATATGTTACACTGATAGGGGAAAATGGAATTAATATGGCATTTCTTGTTAACTTCAAATTTCAAAATTTTTTATTATAAGCCAGAAATAGAAGTCTTGGATACATAACTTTTCTTCTGTTTATGTCTGGAGCAACTAGAGGCAATAGAATATTTACCTTATCTCTAAGCAACAATTATAATCAGTAATCATAATCATTTGATATTGTGAGTTTATATGAGAGAAATAGGCAGTGAAGGATTTTTGCACCTAAAAGCAGAATTTCAAAATCTCTCTATGAAGAATTGATGCTTTCAAATTATGGCACTAGAGAAGACTCTTGAGAGTCCCTTGGACTGCAAGGAGATCAAATCAGTCAATCCTAAAGGAAACAACCCTGAATATTCACTGGGAGGACTGATGCTGAAGCATCAATGCTTTGCCCACATGATACAAAGAGTTTACTCATTGGAAAAGACCTTGACGCTGGAAAAGATTGAAAGCAAAAGAAGAAGGGGGTGGCAGAGGGTGAAATGGTTAGACAGCATCACTGACTCAATGGACATGAATTTGAGCAAACTCTGGGAGATAGTGGAGGACAGGGAAGCCAGGCGTGCTGTAGCCCATGGGGTTGCAATGAGTCAGACAAGACTTAACAATGGAACAACAACAAATAGAGCTGAATATATTCAGCTTTGAAAATGACCCCTTTGTTGGAATGAGCTTTATAATAGGTCTTGGGTTTTAAATATGTTGTAATAATAACATAATCTACCCCCTTTTTTCAGTGCATGTTACCTTCTAATATCAATGTACGTCATCTTCAGTGTTTATTTAAATCTTGCAAAATAGGTCTCATTCTCTCTGATTTCCAAAAGAAATGGGAGCTCAGATAGTTCTGTTGACTTGCTCAGGTGCCAGCGAAGTGCCACAATTAATATTCAAGCCTTCGTCTATCTGGACCTAAATCCTTTGCTCTTTCAACTATATCTGGCTATGTCTCCAAAGCAAAAATTAATCCCTGACTACTTGTCATAACAATATATAAGGGGTAGTGGCTATAAGGGCATGGGCGGTTAGTTTGGGCCCAGAAAAACACAATGAGGTCTTGAGGGGTTTGGTAAGTAAACATCAAGGGTTAGCATTGATTGCAGCTAGATTAGACCAAGTTTGGAAATATGGGAGAACTCAAGGTAGGTCATGACTGGTGGCTGAAGCAGGTGGATACATTAGGAGCAGGAAAGTTATTATAAGAAATCTGAAAAATAGCGGAAGCAATGGTGATTCAGTCAGAGGCCTGCAAGAGAGTGTACTCACATTTGGTGTGGATATTTAAACAGGGACTAATTTAAACATATGGACATAGTGTAGAAAAATAATGAGATGGTATGATCTCCTGAGGAAAGTAGACAGGAAGCTATGACCATGCCTAAGCCTAAAGGGGTTCAGTTCAGTTCAGTCTCTCAGTCGTGTCCGACTCTTTGCGAACCCATGGACTGCAGCACATCAGGCCTCCCTGTCCATCACCAACTCCCGGAGTCCACCCAAACCCATGTCCATTGAGTTGATGATGCCATCCAACCATCTCATCCTCTGTTGTCCCCTTCTCCTCCTGCCCTCAATCTTTCCCAGCATCAGGGTCTTTTCAAATGAGTCAGCTCTTCACATCAGGAGGCCAAAGTATTGGAGTTTCAGCTTCAGCATCAGTCCTTCCAATGAACACCCAGGACTGATCTCCTTTAGAATGGACTGGTTGGATCTCCTTGTAGTCCAAGGGACTCTCAAGAGTCTTCTCCAACACCACAGTTCAAAAGCATCAATTTTTCGGTGCTCAGCTTTCTTTATAGTCTAACTCTCACTCTCTACTAAAGGGGTTAGGGGCTGGTGGTTCCTGAAACCTGGAGATGTGACAGTACTAGCTTCACAGTGGCTGTGACTTTTACAGCCACTCCATGATGACTGTGACAATGGCCTCCTTATGATGTGCTCCACAAGGAAGGAGTTGGTGAAAAAAATATCCCAACCTTCTGTTTTGCGAATGTCGAAAAGTTGTGTCTAACTCTTTTGCGACTCCATGGATTTTAGCCCACCAGGCTCCTCTGTTCACGGGATTTCCCAGGCAAGACTTCTGGAGTGGGTTGCCATTTCCTTCTCCAGGGGAACTTCCTGACCCAGGGGTCGAACATACATCAAATCAAACCTGTACTGAGCCACCAGGGAAGCCAACTTTACCCTCCCTCTAATCTCTGTGGTGCTCCTTAGTGGTTCAACAGGAAGCAGCTGGGCAAGGCAGTGGATGAAGTGCTTGCTGGCCATCCTCCTGGACACAGGGCAGATGGAGAAAACTGGAGAGGAACTACAGAAGAGCAGATAGAAGTTCCCCAGCGCAAGAGGTCAGGCAGAGGATCAATAAGTGGATTGAAGATCAAGGAGAGTGTCGAGCTATGACAACTGAGTTAGGATCATTCAGTTAGTTTCCTCAGTTAGGAAAACTGAGTTAGGATCAAATGGGGCTTGAGAGCTGAGGCTCTAATTTCTTTCAGTCATTGAATTGGTGAGATTCATTAATTTATTCTATTTATTTTATTCATTTATTCATTTATTTTAACACACAGTATGAGTCCAGTTAATGAAGTATGTTAAAAGGGCAATCAGAAGCATCTTCCTGGTGTGTTTATTCATTATTTATGTGTTGTTCTGTTATCTGCCATTACTCTCCTTTAAGCTCTGAAGGCAAGGCCAGGGCTTTTTTTTTTAAGTTTCACTAAAGAATCAGATTCACAAGATGACCATAAGTCATCCATGGCATCAGATTCACCTTGAAGGACATGGAACAGGAACCCCAGCTGGGCAGCAGGGCAACATCAGATATTGCTCTTCTGTGAGACCAGCCCTTGCAGAAATCCCTGAAGTCTGCACAACAGTTTGAGCTGTACCCTTTGGTTTCCCAGGTGACAGCTCAGGTTTGAAAGAATGATTCTCAGAAGGAGCAGGCATAAAAGTTCCCTTGGCTTTAAAGACCCCTGTTCCACAGGAGCCAATATCTCTAGTAACAACTCCTGAGGCAAGGCTCCTACAGCCTTTGCAGAAGACATGCCAGTTACAAGAGTCGAAACCTGTTAGGTCTTTATCATTCATTTATAGTTGTTCCCAACCCAGATGCAACTGACCAAGCATAGATTATTTTTACTGTAAGCAATGCTACCTGGTAACTTAGTTGATATATCTCCTCTATCAGGTTGCCAAGGTAACAGATCTAAAAAGTGAATTGAATGTCAAATTCTAAGAGAGAAAGAAAAAAAAGATTTTGTTAACCCTTTGCCCCTACATATTATGCTTCTAATTAGTATTTGCTGGATTTCCTGTATAGAAACCGAGACAGACATGAAAAAGGGCAGGAGACAAGGTTCTTAACTGGGCTAAGGTTTCAAACATCAGAAGACCAATTCAGCTCCTGTTACAAAAAAGAAAGCCCACATTCCATTTTGTACAAGCAGATGATTTTAAATAGCCAGTGAGCCAACAGGATCTTCCAAAGAGATGGTTCATGATGGAACATAATGAATTGTTGTTTTGACTATTATTATACGAAGAGCATTGAGCAACAGCTAGTTCTGTATTCAGGCAGCCCCTTGAATTAGTTGATATCGTAATGCTTAGTTTGCAAAGTGTGTGTGTTAGTTGCTTGGTCGTGTCCAACTCTGTGACCCCATAGATTGTAGCTCACCAGACTCCTCTGTCCGTGGAATTCTCCAGGGAAGAATACTGGAGTGGGTTGCCATTTCCTTCTCCAGGTTTGCAAAGTGAAAAGATATAAAAAAGATGATGCGTTTTTTCCTGTGCCCTAAAAAATGTGTTAATGTGAAGTAAGTCAGAAAGAGAAAAACAATGGGATTTCTTTGGAAGGAATGATGCTAAAGCTGAAACTCCAGTACTTTGGCCACCTCATGCGAAGAGTTGACTCATTGGAAAAGACTCTGATGCTGGGAGGGATTGAGGAAAGGAGGAGAAGGGGAAGACAGAGGATGAGATGGCTGGATGGCATCACTGACTCGATGGACGTGAGTCTGGGTGAACTCCGGGAGTTGGTGATGGACAGGGAGGCCTGGCGTGCTGCGATTCATGGGGTCGCAAAGAGTCAGACACGACTGAGTGACTGATCTGATCTGATCTGAATGCATATACGTGGAATCTAGAAAAATTGTACAGATGAACCTATTAGCAAGGAAGAAAGAGAGATGCAGATGAAGAGCCCAAACATATGGGCTGGAGAGGACAGGGAGATGAATTGGAAGCTTGGGAGAGTGTATATATGTCATGAACATATATACACTAGTTGTGTAAAATAGATAGCTAGTGGGAACCTGCTACAAAGCACAGGAAGCTCAGCTCAGTGCTCAGTGGTGACCTAAATGGGTAAGATGGGGAGAAGGCCAAGAAGGGAGGGATTTATGTATACATATAGCTGATTCACTTCATTGTTTAACACTGGAAGGCAACTATACCCCAATTTAAAATATACTGTCATATTGCCTTCCAATAAATGTATTAGCATGGCCTTTCATATATGTGTCAGATGTCTCATGGCCTCTCCTGTCCTCCTAAACCATACTATACTTCTCATCATGTTGCATTATAATACTTTTGTGAAAAAATTTGCCCTACTGGACAATAACCCTGTGAGGACAATAGTCTTATCTGTCTCATCATTGCACATGTAACATCTAATGCAGTGGCCTGCATGGTAAATACTCAGTAAAGTTTGTTGAATGGATGAGTGAATAAATGAAAGAATATAACGGCAATGCATGCTATAGTGGATTAAAACTTTGGACCAAATTTTTCTTATGGGCCAAGTGCCTTTGTTAAATGGCATTAAAACTCGATTTTCATAGATTTGTATTTTTTTTTTATAGAGAGCCAGTCATATCTGTTTCCTTTTAAGGATGGCAGATGAAAATTTATCCATTAAGTTGGTGAAGAATGCAAATAAGATTTGAGCTGTGTGTTTTTCTTTAGTGCACTACTATAAGAATATTTGTCAGGATGTCTGAGAGCTCTCCTCTGAATTTTAGTAGACTTTTAATGTTATCTTTAAGGTCCCTGCAGAGTAACTCTTAAGACTCAACAATGAAATTCAAATCAGAGAATCCACTACATGAAGGAAATAGCTTCTCAAATCCATTTAGGCAGTGATGCAGTACAAATCCCAACTAAAGAAAGAAACCACTTCTTGGAGTTTATGATTTACTAGACTAATCATTTTATTTTTGTTTATTTATTTTTGCTAATTTTTATTGGAGTATAGTTGCTTTGCAATGTTAATTTATGCTGTACAGCAAAGTGAATCATCTATCTGTTGTTCAGTTGCTAAGTTGTGTCTGACTCTTTGTGACCCCATGAAATGCAGCACGCCAGGCTTCCCTGTTCTTTACCATCTCCTGGAGTTCGTTCAAACTCATGTCCATTGAGTTGGTGATGCTATCCAACCATCTTATCCTCTGTCACTTCCTTCTCTTCCTGTCTTTAGTCTTTCCCAGCATCAGCGTCTTTTCCAATGAGTCCAGTCTTTGCATGATGTGACCAAAGTATTGGAGCTTCAGCAACAGTCCTTCCAATGAATATTCAGGGTTGATTTTCTTTAGAACTGACTGATTTTATCTCCTTGCAATCCAAGGACTCTCAAGAGTCTTCTCCAGCACCACAATTCGAAAGCATCATTCTTTGCCTCTCATCCTGGTTTATGGTCCAACTCTCACATCTGTTCTTGACTACTGGAAAAACCATAGCTTTGACCATACAGACCTTTGTTGGCAAAGCTATGTCTCTGCTTTTTAATATGCTGTCTAGCTTTATCAGCTGTATGTTTACATATATCCCCTCATTTTTAGATTTCCTTCCTGTTTAGGTCATCGCAGAGCGTTGAGTAGAGTTCCCTGTGCTATAGGGTAGTTTCTCAATAGTTATCTATTTTATCCATAGTATCAATAGTATATATGTATCAATCTCAGTCTTCCAATTCATCCCACGCCCCCCCTGTCCCCTTGGTGTCTGTACATTTGTTCTCTACATCTGTGTCTCTATAGACTAGTAATTTTATATCTTACATTTGATAGTATTTTAAAATCTGCAAAAAGACATTTTTACATACTATGTTAAATAAACCTTGATTTTTGATTAGGAAACCTCTATTTTATAAATGGCAAACCCTCAAAACACAATTTGGGCCCTGGAACTAAACAACCTGGATTTGAAACACGAATGCCAGCTACAAACTGTGATCTTGAATACATTACTTCTACATTCCTCGGTTTCTTCATCTGGAAATTGAGAAACATGCTGGCGCCTGTTGTGTAGGGTTGTCATGAAAATTGAAAAATGCAAAACTATTAGAAAAGTAAACAGCATATAGTAAGTACTCAGTATGTATTCACTATCACTGACTTGCTTGAAGCCAAACAATTAAGTAGAAGTAAAATTTGAACCCAAGGCATCAGTTTTTAATTTTAGTATTCTTTCCCCCAGTCCACATTGTGTGTATGTTATTTATTTAAAATTTATTTAGAATAGGGTATGCTTTGCCCATGTCACACTTTTCTGGTGTTTGGAGATCATGCTACATAGTTTTACTTATATGTTTTGCTTCTGAAATGCGATCATCTTGGTTAAATTTACTAGATTTATTTTTTTAAATAAATTAGATTTTTTTTAAATTAAATTAGATTTAATTTAAAAAATAAATTTATTTATTTATTTACTATAATGGTTGCTAGTTTATGGCTTTCATTTGTAGACGCAAATGGCTTGGAGGGTAAATTAAAAATTTTTTTTTCTCTATATGTACTTGTAACAGAAAATTCAGTATACTAAGTCATTACTTCCCTGATTATCAGAATTATAGATAAAATATCACTGATGGTTGAGACCAAAGGTTTCCTTGATCTACCCATAAATATTTCCCTTTCATACAATTAGAATTCTAAATCTCTAGATGTGGTTTGAGCACTTCCTGGTTAAATAAAACATAGGTTCAATTTCACATCCAGAGTATCATTCACCTCCACCATAAGATTTTAGGTAAAATATTGTACTTAACTTAGAAATGATACTTTTACAGAAGACATGTAAATACATAGCTAGTGAAGGGTCGTAGTATGTTGGAGTTTGAACACGTTGAGTTTGAGTTGCCTGTGGGAACTTTAAGTGTAGATATATAGAAAGAAGCGAGATACATGGGTCTGAATTCAGGAGAAAGATATGGACTCGAAATATAGGTATTCATATTTAACATAAAGGAAGTAGCTCAAATCCTAATAGTGGCTGAGATCTCTCAGAGGAATATGAAAAAAGGGCCTATGGATGGAAGACTAAAAGTTAAAGAGTGTATAGAGGGGTTGCAAAGGAGACAGAGAAAGACAAATCCAAAATTCATGAGAAAAACTGAGAGAGACTTTTGTCCTGGAAATCAAGAGACTCATTCTTTTGACAAATATTTTTTGAGTTATTACTTTGTGTGAGATGTTGAGATAAATCAGGGAACACAGCAGATAAACTTCTTTGTTGCTAGGGAGAGATAGACAAAAATATAATAAATAAGTAAATTCTATATTTTGTTGAAAGATGAAAATGCAATAAAACACAATAAAGCAAAATGTAAGGGGGACTGAGAGTGCAGGGGTCAGTGTTGGCATTTTAAAATCAGGTAACCTAGGTAGGTAGATAAGAAAGTGGCATCTGAGGAAAGACTTGAAGGAAGTTAAGGGAGAGAGATGTAATTTCAAAAGGATACAGCAGTGCATATGTTTCAGAAGGTTAAGTAAGATAGTAGTTGAAAAGTTTCCATTTGAGTTTTGGAGGCAATGTTACTTGGACAAAAGGAAGTGTGGAAGCATGGGGAGAAGGTAGAAAGTAGATTGCCTTGGTAGAATAAATGTAAGGTGAAGAGGGAAAGCACGTGATCCTCTCTTTCTAGTGGTATAATTATGAAGGGAAAAGGAAAAACAATATGGTATTCAGACATGCAGGTTAGTAAACATTTTGTTTAAGAAAAATCTTGTTGTATTATTAGAGGAAAGACTTCAACATAATTATAGACAAAGAGAGGGTGAAACCAGCATCAGTTCAGTTCAGTTCAGTCGCTCAGTCATGTCCGACTCTTTGCTACCCCATGAATCACAGCACGCCAGGTCTCCCTGTTCATCACCAACTCCCGGAGTTCACTCAGACTCACGTCCATCGAGTCAGTGATGCCATCCAGCCATCTCATCCTCTGTTGTCCCCTTCTCCTCCTGCCCCCAATCCCTCCCAGCATCAGAGTCTTTTCCAATGGGTCAACTCTTCACATGAGGTGGCCAAAGTACTGGAGTTTCAGCTTTAGCATCATTCCTTCCAAAGAAATCCCAGGGCTGATCTCCTTTAGAGTGGACTGGTTGGATCTCCTTGCAGTCCAAGGGACTCTCAAGAGTCTTCTCCAACACCACAGTTCAAAAGCATCAATTCTTTGGCGCTCAGCTTTAGAAGAGCATAGGCTAGGCTAAGTCACTTCAGTTGTGTCCGACTCTGTGTGACCCCGTAGACGGCAGCCTATCAGGCTCCCCCGTCCCTGGGATTCTCCAGGCAAGAACGCTGGAGTGGGTTGCCATTTCCTTCTCCAAAGCATGAAAGTGAAAAGTGAAAGTGAAGTCGCTCAGTCGTGTCTGACCCTTAGCGACCCCATGGACTGCAGCCTTCCAAGCTCCTCCATCCATGGGATTTTCCAGGCAAGAGTACTGGAGTGAGGTGCCATTGCCTTCTCCGTAGAAGAGCATAGAAGAGATTAAAAATCCAGTTGGGCAAGATGATATGAATTTATAGGAAGAGATATCTAAGGCCATGGGAAATGAGGGAAAGAGAATGGACTCTAATGGGTTGGCCAAAATGTTTGTTTGAGTTTTTCTGTAACATACCATGTTTTTATTTGGTCACTAAGTTGTGTCAGATTCTTTGTGGCCCCATGAACTGTAGCATGCCAGGCTTCCCTGTCCTTTCCTATCTTCCAGAGTTTGCTCAAACTCATGTCCATTGAGTCACTAATGCCATCCAATCATCTCATCCCCTGTGAGATGGTGTGGAAAACCCCAAACTAACATATTTCCCACCCAATACATGGAGAAAGATCTCTTCTGCTGGGACAAAAATGAATAAGGAAATGTTGTTCAATCACTGCTGCTGCTGCTGCTGCTAAGTTGCTTTAGTCGTGTCCGACTCTGTGCGACCCCATAGACAGCAGCTCACCAGGCTCCCCCGTCCCTGGGATTCTCCAGGCAAGAACACTGGAGTGGGTTGCCATTTCCTTCTCCAATGCGTGAAAGTGAAAAGTGAAAGTGAAGTCGCTCAGTTGTGTCTGACAATCACTAAGTTGTGCCTAACTTTGCAGCCCCAAGGAAATATTGAGTTGTTTATAAATAATTTAGTGTTGAGGGGAGGCAAATGACAACTTTAGTTTTTTCTTTGAAGTAGGGAATCGATGCTATTTGTTAAAAATGATAAAGTAGGGTAGAAGCGTGGGATGATTTCACACAGCCACTGTGGGACAAAGAATACGATGACAAGGACTGCAAAACAATTTTGAAGGTACAGTTGAAGCTGGCATCCATGAATTTTTCATACCATTTTTCTTCCTGATTGTGCATTCTGTCTTTTCTGTAGTACGCCTTATCAGTCTAGGCATAGAGGAGGAATAAATAGACAGCCGAATTGATCCAGGCTTGAGGTTTTGCTTGGTACGTGTGATGAATTGATTGAGAAAATGGGAGTTAAGGGGTTTGGTGAGATTGAATTTAAAACGATGCTTAGGTTACTCAGAGAGAAGAGGGAAAATAAATAGGAGTAGACTGATGAATTAGAACCAATTGGAGAGATTAAAGGGCAGCAAAGATGGAGTGGTGTGAAGGAACTGGAGATATGAGAGGATGTGGTTCAGTGGATTTGACATCAGAAAATGGGGCAGTTTTGACTGATATAAATGCTTCAGATGAAGATGCCTAAAGCAAAGTGGAGGTGAGAGTAAATGGAACCGAGAACGACAAAGAACTGGGAGGCAAGACTACTGGATGGTTAGCAGTGTGAGGATCGAATTCACCCAGCACAATCGCAGGGGTTAAGAGGGAGTCTGTGAACCTGTGTGAAGTCATTGCTGACTCAGTGGAAAATTGCAATCAGTAAAAAAGAGGGAGGTGATATATGGATCACATGAGCCCTGTAGGATGAGTTCATGAGATTTAAGACATTCTGTGGGACTCAGAAAGACTGCCTGGGAAATTCACTCTCAGTGGGTATGATATGTAGATTCAGTATCTGTCCTTTTTAATAGCAAATTAAGCCTCAGTTGATCATAATCCAAACCAACCTAAAATGATCCATTTATTAGCTGGGCTTTGCTTCTTCTTCCTTTTTGGGTGAGATGAAATCATAAGAAAATAAATTATTATTAAGGTTAATAAAAATACCAATTTATTAGTCATGTATAGTTGAGAATATATTCATGCTTGCATCCTATCTTTTCTGTAATTCTTTAAAATAGTACGGTGAGACATGATATTCACATTAAAGGCAGAGTAATATAGTGCATGGCCAGTTACCTGATATAAAGACCTAATGCAATCATTATCAGTGGAATATAGTACATAAAGCTGCAAATATCCAATGATATATATTTTAAAAGAATGTGGTAATTTGCTCAGAAGAAATATAGGTACTTATTAAATAAATTGAAATATTTGTTCATTTTGCAATATATATCATGTTCCTATGAAAGTAAAAAAAGGAAAATTATCTAATTTTATGCAAATATTCAGTTCTCAGAATAAGCAAAACAGAAACATAATGTAATTTTGGCCAATTTCAGTACAGGAGTGGAAACTTTTATAACATGATTTTACAGCTATAATTTCCTCATTGTAACTAATTCCCTAAGTTTCTGACTATTGGCAATTAAAATAAACAGGCTAATTTTAGTTAAATGTATATTTCCACTCTCCTCTGGAGAGGATATTCAAGCTGTGGACACAGTCATGGCTTTTCGAAGGCACCAGATCAGTCTGTCTCTATGTGGGACATTGGTTGATTGTAGAGATGAAAGTCATTGATAATGTTAAATAAAGCACAGTAAAAATTATTTGTGAGAAAGAATGGGGACGGTTTCTTGGCCCTTATTTGCTTGCTGTACATGAGGTTCTCAGATGCAGAAACTTTTGTCCAGTACCTATAAATGTGTAACTCAGCTTACTTACCTGATACCTGGCCTCCCTCCTTTCCATTTGTCTTCTCCATTCTCTTTCTTTGTATCTTCTGGCAAATTTTCTCTTAAGTGATTATATATTGTAAAAGTCGCTCAGTCATGTCAGACTCTTTGCGACTCCATGGGTTATTCAGTATATGGAATTCTCCAGGCCAGAATACTGGAGTGGGTAGCCTTTCCTTCTCCAGGGGATCTTTCCAACCCAGGGATCAAACCCAGGTCTCGCACCTTGCAGGCAGATTCTTTGCCAGGGAAGCCCAAGAATACTGGACTGGGTAGCCTATACCTTCTCCAGCAGATCTTCCTGACCCAGGAATTGAACTGGGGTCACCTGCATTGCAGGTGAATTCTTTACCAGCTAAGCTGACAGGGAAGCCCAGTGTATATCATGTGCTAAGTATACGCTGGTGTTCCCAGGGGCACTAGTGGTAAAGAACCCAGTTGCCAATGCAGGAGACATAAAAGACATGGGTTTGATCCCTGGGTCAGGAAGATCTCCTGGAAGAGGGCATAGCAACCCACTCCAGCATTCTTGCCTGGAGAATCCCATGGACAGAGGAATCTGGCAGGCTACAACCCCCACATCTCTTCCCCCAGAAAAAGAAAATTCAGTTTGGATCAACTTCTCTGAAATTTTGCAATCAAAAAAAGCAGAGAGAATCGTGATTTCTAAAATATTTCAGTATTCAGCTGTAAAAGCCATCATTCAAGACCAGATTGTGGTTTTAATTAGATCTAAATGCAGGTCTCCAAAGTCCTTTCCCTGTTGCATATAAAAGCAGATGCACTGGAGAATGTCTTATCAGGGCAGCATTTATGCTTTGAGAAAGGAAGGGCGTTCTTCCATTTGAGACTATCTCCCTCTGCTGCAGCATCCTATCTAGATGAAGCTATTATGCAGGGCAGGAATAGAGACGAAGAGGTAGAGAAAGGACATATAGACACAGTGGGGGAAGAAGAGAACAGGACGAATTGAGAGCAGCATTGGCATATGCACGCTACCATGTATGAAATAGACAGCTAGTGGGAAGCTGCTGCATAGCACAAGGAGCTCAGCTTGACGCCCCGTGACGACCTGGAGGGGTGGGATGGGGAAACTGGGAGGGAGGCTCACGCGGGAGGGGATGTATGTATACATATGGCTGATTCAAGTTGTTGTTCAGCAGAAACCAACACAACATTGTAAAGCAATCAGACTCAAATAAAAACCAAAGTACATACAGACTAAAACTAAAAATGTTACATGCGTTGAGGAAGAAGTCAGGAACAGTGAGACATGTTATAGACTGAAAACCTCGATATCAAATTCTGTTCATGTTCTTCATTCACTGACACCAAGAAATGCATTTTGAAAAACTATATGTTAAAAAAGCAGGTGCACTAGTTTTTCTAATTTTTAAACTGGAAAATAGTGATAGTCCCAGGTGAAACCAAACCAGAACACCTTTTCTATTTCCTATCTCCTCACCCACTTCCATCCTCTATCCTGTTCAGGCTTCCATCTTAGTCGTTTTTTTGTTTTGTTTTTTTTTCCTGTAATGAAAGTCTCTTTATCATTGTTTATCTTCAGAAAATAGGATTTCAAAAATACATTACTCTGATTGACATATTAATCATATTAATTAAGCAGATTGGTCGACTCAGTGATATCACTCATATATTGTGTCCTTGCAGAGGAGCTGCATTTGTATGTTAGTTTATCTTCTTTTGAAAAATAAGCATTATCTTAAGCATTTTGATACTTTGGGGAAATATTTTATTTTTTTAATTTTATGTTTATTGTAAAGTTTTTTAAAAAAAGATGTTTACTTAACATTGAGAATTGTAGATTGCTGTCTTTGCTCAGTGATTTGAAGAACCAGAATCTTTTTTAGACTTTGAATGTGGGAGCAATTATTTGTTGTGATGGGTAACTCCTTCACTTCTAGGGGTTGATCCCTGAAGTTTTATTTCAGTGAGAAAATTATTGGTCAGTTGGTTGAAAACAACATTTTAACTGCATGATTGAGCTTACTCTTCCCAGCTATGATTTCAACAGTTACAGCATTGGTCACAGAGGAAAAATAATAGTTTCCTCCAACAGTCAATCTGTCATGTCCCCTGGCTGTGTTGTGGCTCATGACCGCTGGTGAAATTAATCAGCTTGGCTCTTTGAAAACATGTTTCCTGGACACTCGTACATCGTTAAGGCCCCAGGAAGCTTGTCCATGACTTGTTTACGGCAGTGACTGCATTTCCAGAAATTGTGTAATTGACTATTCTTTGCTACTTTCTCTATTCCATAATAAGGAAATTTAAAGACAGGGGATGTCAAATGACTCCCCTATAAAATTTAGACTTAATTTAATTAAAATTTAAGAAACTTGATTCTTTACTTCAAAATTGGATAAATATTGCCTCTTTCTAATTTTTTTCACCCTGGAAGTCTCTAGGCTTTCAGTCAGTTTTAACAGCAGAAACATGGTTCACCAGGAATAACAGCTATTTTTATGATACAGTTATCTTGAGACTGTATAATCTCCTTCTGCTAACGTTTAAAATAGAACATAGAATAGAGCTCGTCTGTCTGAGATCTTTTAAAACCTCTGATGAGCGTACTTAAGATGACCACAAGTACAGTACAAGGATTGCTAGGAAATCAGTCGCTTGCCTCTGTGATTGAGTGAGTGAGTGTGGTCCTTCAGTCATGTCCGACTCTGTGGCCCCATGGATTGTAGCCTCCAGGCTCCTCTGTCCTTGGGATTTTCCAGGCAAGCATACTGGAGTGGGTTGCTATTCCCTATCCCGACACAGGGATTGAACCCTGGTCTCCTGCATTACAGGCAGATTCTATACTGTCTGAGTCATCAGGGAAGCCTCTGTGATTATTGGACAGAAAGGTTTATTTCAAAGCTCTGTAGGATAGACAAACAAATATATTTAACTAATGACCACAGCTCCATGGGTTTGACAAATTCCTTGCAGAAAGTTTGTAAAGATCATCATTCCTGTGAGTGTAGCTGGATAGTTTACTGTGTGCTTCTGTGTGCTCAGTCATGTCTGACTCTTTGCTACTCCATGGACTTTAACCCGCCAGGCTCTTCTGTCCATGGGGTTCTCCAGGAAAGAATACTGGAGTGTGTTGCTATTTCCTCCTCCAGGGGATGTTCCCAATCCAGGGATTGAACCCAAGTCTCCTATGGCTCCTACATTGCAGGCAGATTCTTTACCTGCTGAGCTGTGGAGGAAGCCCACAGTTTTACCATGGAAAGACCTTAAAAGGTCAGTTAGCCAATCTTCCTGCTTTTGGATAAAGACAAACGA
This sequence comes from Bos indicus x Bos taurus, assembly GCF_003369695.1. Taxonomy (NCBI): domain Eukaryota; kingdom Metazoa; phylum Chordata; class Mammalia; order Artiodactyla; family Bovidae; genus Bos; species Bos indicus x Bos taurus. Next base: position 100,685,769 of record NC_040081.1, on the reverse strand, counting down.
TAAGAAATAGTTAAAGGTACTATTTTTAGCTGCCCTACTTTTGTGTATGTGTTCCGACCTCACTTCATGTGATTTCCTCCTTTTTAGACATGAAGCTTTTTTTAGTACAGTCACTTAATATCCTTATTTAACATTCCCATTAGGGTTCAATGATGTGTAGGCTATACAGTCAGGAGTGAGTTTGTTAAGGCTTCGTTGTATAATCATGATGTTTTCTCAGATGATTCCCTCAGGTATAAACCTCTTGGCTCAATTTGTCTTTAGGGTGTCCACTTGGTCAAGAAATCTCTCTTAAAAATATTTGGAAAGACTCTTTAATGTGGGATTCAGTGCCAATGATTTGTTGGCATTGGTCAAACCCACTATATGGCCAAAAAGCTGTATCCCACCATACTGATCAATGAGTTCCTGCGTTTACAGGCTGACCTGGTTCAGATTGACCTGCAGTCCTTTCCAATCCTTTTTCTCTCTTGCTTTCATCTTTCACTATAGAGGCTGAAAAAGGTTTCTAAAAAATTCTCTCTCCTGCCTCTTTTGCTAAAAGAGGCCACCCCTGGGACATAGTTCTGCCCAAGTGGAAGTCTGCTAAGACTGTGTCTCAGAAAATGTCCCTTTCTAAGTTAACAGGGACTGACTTGGCAAGTCTGGTCCTCCCCTACTTGTTTTAGCAGCTAACGAGGATGAGCCTAGAGTTCCAGCAACCATCTTGGGATGGTTCCATTCCACCCAGCACAGGGGAATCACAGAAACAGGGTGTTACATAACTGAGCCTCTAGATCAATGCCAGCAACCACCTACCTCCAGATGGCTTTTTAAGTGACAAAAATAAATTTCTATTTAATTTCAGCCACTGTTTCATTATATGTACCTGAAAGCATACGGTATATGTATATGTATATGTATATATATATATATGTATATATATAATGTATAAATATAACAAAGTTCTGGTTTTAGCTATCAGTTTATCCTCACTAGGGATCTCATAAGAAGCTGGAGGTTGAAATGGCAAAGAGATTTTTCTTGGACCTAGTCAGATTTCTTCTCTTTTGTTATTTTTGTTTGCTGACTCAAATTAGTGTCATAATTGCCTGTGCTAAATTCTACTTTTTAAAACAATTTCAGAACATTCTAAGTCTTTCAGAATTAATTCAAAATTTAGATTTTCAACAGAATCTTTATTGACAGCATTTCTGTCTCCTTACCATTGCGATACTGAAATTTATGATTTGTTCTTTGAAATATTTAATAAGATTGACAATTCAGCTGCTCTTTCATCTAAAAATAATGGCATTGCTGCTTGGCAGGCGGGGGAGGGGGGGTGGTCACTAGTCTGCTTCACTGTTGCCTGTCACTATGAGAGAGAGTGAATCTTCCCAGTTGACCCCAAATTACATTGGACGGAGATCTCAACCTAGGTAGGAAAGAAGAGTTGCTTGGTGGGGTCATGCACTCTATGAAATTTCCTCTGTGGTACCATCAGAAATATTTTCTGGCTACAGCCACTTGAGATTTTATTATTTAACCATTTCCTGTGGACTTAGTTCTAAAGCTACATTTGAATAAAAATCTGCAGTGCTTATTATGCATTTATTAGGTACCCAGTAAAAATATAGTATTTATATGCTAAGTGACAAATTGAGGTTAAAAGAAACTTTATTGATTTCTCTTGTTTGATTCTCTTGACTCATTTAGAATACAGTGTGTATCTAAGTTAAGGTTGTGAGTCAGCTTTACAGGAAGAAGTTAGCAAATTAACATTGTAATTGAAATAGCCAGAAAATTTCAAAGAATACATCAAAACTAATTGTGGAAGAAAAGTTTAGGAAAAGTAGTAAAGCAACATGAAACACTAACAAATTATGATTGTCAAGAAAGTAACACCAGAGTTTTACAAATCACTATTAGTTCTCACAAATGCTGTACTGGTAATTAACTACATCTCTTGAGCTTTTTGCTTCTGGTCTTGGATGGAGAACTAGAAAAGCCAGAGAAACACAGCTTTGACTTTTTTGTTGTTGTTCAGTCACTCGGTCGTGTCTGACTATTTGCGACCCCATGGACTGCAGCATGCCAGCCTTCCCTGTCCTTCACTATTTTCTGGACATTGCTCAAACTCATGTCCATTGAGTCAATGATATCCAAACACCTCATCCTCTGTCTCCCAATTCTGTTCTTGCCCTCAATCTTTCTCAGCATTAGGGTCTTTTCCAGTGAGTCAGCTCTTCATATCAGGTGGCCAAAGTACTGGAGCTTAACCCTTTGTTTGGCTGTATTAATTCAACTGAGGGTAATGTAGCTTAAGTGAAGGAAAGTAGAAAGCTACTTAAAGTATGAGAATAAAAAACCAGAAAGACTTGAGACTGAGCCAGGGCTGGAGCCCTAGAACTTGTCCCTTTTTTGAAGCACAACATCTCTTGAACTTTCCGCCATTCTCAAACCTTCCCAGCTTTTCTGTAGTCATATGCTTCTGATCAGATGCTTCCCCTAGAAGTCCTTTTCTCTGCTGTAAAACTCCTAGTCAAGGATAAAATGTTAAGTCTTCTGCAAAACATTCATAAAGACTTCAAAACATCTTAGTTTCTGTTCTGTATGCTCTCAGGGTACCTGCACAGCATGTGCACACTCGCAGAGTTTATATATTCTAACACCATCACATATTATGGTAATTTGTTGATTTATATGTCTTTCTCCCTTCCTAGACATTAATTCTGTGAGGGTAGGAGCTGTGACTCATTTATCTTCCTAAACCAGGACCTCACAATGCCTGAGACAGAGTAAGTGTGCAATAAATCTTTGTCAAGTCGATGAGTGTCCTAGAAAGGGAATGACTCAGCAGTAAGTTCAGTGGCGGTAACATAAATGTTGCATTACCACAGGTCTCAGGATCAGGGTGGAAGGAAAATCAGTTCAGATTAAATAATGATTTTTAGCAATTTAGAACTTGTGTGCATGCATACATAGTCACTCAATTGTGTCTGACTCTGCGACCCCATGGACTGCAGCCAACCAGGCTCCGCTGTCCATGGGATTTCTTAGGTAAGAATACTGGAATGGGTTGCCATTTCCTCCCCCAGGGAATCTTCCCGACTCAGGGATCGAAACCCTGTGTCTTCTGCATTGTAGGCAGATTCTTTATCTGCTGAGCCATCAAGGAAGCCCCTAGAATTTGTGTATAAGATGCTTAATCATGCCAATATTTATCAGATACCTTCAGGTGTAAGAAAGAGACATCTTGATTCAAGTTGGCTCAGACAGTAAGGGAACTTGTTGCCCAAACAAAAGAAAGTACCGAGGCAGAGCAGGCTGAGAGTGGAATGAAATCAGGACTCCAGCTTCATGACTTCAGGATTCTTTTGGCTCCTCCTCCTTCCTTCCTCTGGGCTTTGACCTCAGACTGGCTTCCTTCATGACTGGCAGGTGGCTGCCAGCAGCATGGGCAGTAACGCACATTCTTTTCTGGAGTAGACCTCCCTTCTTATCACAGAGCAAATATTCCTCCCTTTAGGCTGATTGGTTCCACTTAAAGTGAAAGAAAATAAAGTCACTCAGATGTGTCCGACTCTTTGTGACCCCATGGACTGCAGCCTACCAGGCTCCTCTGCCCATGGGATTTTCTAGGCAAGAGTACTGGAGTGGATTGCCATTGCCTTCTCCAGGGGATCTTCCCAGCTCAGGGATTGAACCCGGGTCTCCTGCATTGCAGGCAGACACTTTACCATCTGAGCCACCAGAGAAGTCCTTAAGTTCCGCTTAAGTTGTGCATTAGCCCTGACTATTATGACTGACAAGGAAAGCCATTTAATGAACCCAGGTGGCACTAGTGGTAAAGAACCCACCTGCCAGTGCAGGAGACGTAAGAGACACAGGTCCCATCCCTGGGTCAGGAAGAGCCCCTGGAGGAGGTGATGGCAGTCCACTCCAGTATCCTTGCCTGGAGAATCCCATGGACAGAGGAGCCTGGTGGGCTACAGTCCATGGGGTCGCAAAGAGTCGGACACGATTAAAGTGACTTGAATGCATGCAAGATAGTTGGAATGACGTGATTGACTTACTAGTCAGGAGATTTTCTTGAAATTGTAGGAAATTAACTTCCCCCAACCAAGCAGGCTGAGCGTGGGAAGGTGTGAAGGTTAAGAGCATAGACAGCCCCACTGCCTGCATTCAGATTTCCGCCTCTTCTGTTTACCTGCTCTGTGAATTAGCACAAGCTAACTCTAACTCAGATTCTTCATTTTTAGTAGGAGTGATAACAGTACTTACTTCATAAAGTTACCCTGAGGTTTAGTGTGTTATTAGATGTAAATTATTAAGAAACAGAGAAGGCACTATTGAAGTGTCAGCTCTCACTTTTTGATTATTTAACCAAAATTGGTGTTGTATTAAAAAGGTAAAAGCAATGAATAGATTCTATGTAGGCAAGCAACAGTGGTCATTACATAAGTTTTTGTTTTCCTTAACAAGTTAGCTGTTGTGCTGGTGTGTGTTCTGTAATTTGTAGTTTAGAGACATGTACACAGTTATCCTGAGAAAATCAGTGTCTTCAAAGCAACTCGAATAAAAGATGTATAAAGAACTCTTACAGGGACTTCCTTGGTGGTCCAGTGGTTAAGAATCTGCCTTGCAATGCAGGGGACTCAAATTCGATCCCTGGTCAGGCAACAAAGATCCCACAAGTCACAGAGCAATTAAGCTTGTGAACCACAGCTACCGAGCCTACACTGTACAACTAAAGAGTCCCTGCGCTGCAACAAAAGATCCCAGATGATGCAACAAAGATTCCATGTGCTTCAACTAAGACCTGATGCAGCCAAATAAATAAATAAAATGTTAAAGAGCTCTAATAGTTAGTATTATGTCATACACTCAGGATTGAAAGAGAGGTTATGCAAGCAATTGGCTATCCTAAGAAAAGATTGTGTCAGTGTTCAAGGATTAGGGAGTCTTCTAGAGTTTCCCAAATTTCAGTGTTAAGTTTGACAAGAAAATTTCTTAGGCTCAAAGAGACCAGATGATGCCATTCAAAATAGAAAAGCCAGGGACACTTAGGCTCAGCCCTTTGATCATCCCTCTGAAAGTTACCTTTTAAACTGGTTGTTGACATTTTATTGCTCTCCACCATGTCTTCTGGGAACCACAAAATGCACATATGCACTCTGTATGGTACTTGGTAGTCCCTCCAGGATGTTTGCAGCAAGTGTCATAAGCCACATTATGGTTCTTACAGGACACTGTGTTTATTAGAGTTGCTTCTAAGCTGGCACTTCACTTATTAATGCTGAAAGATGTTATTAAGGACTATTGTGAATTGAACCACTAGAAATGACCTTTTGTTTGATGCATATTAAAGAGAAGCATAAGATCCAGTAAGTATCAATGAGCAATAATGTATTTAAAATCATTTTGGAAATTGCAGGTGTCTCAAATATAAGGAGCTTTACCTTTTGCATAACCCTTGTGGCAGTGTCTTCTCTGATTTCATGTTGTCATTCATTAAAAATGATTCTCTGTGGATGTGTTGTAGTGTCACAGATTACTAAGATGCACAAAATGGTTGGCATCATTTTTATAAATGTTTTTAAAAAGTATGTAATTCTTCCCTTTTTCATACAGATTTTCTCCCCTAAGTTTTATGCTTCTTTAGTTGTAACATAAGAATTATAAAGAACACCTGGAAAAGTGTGTATCTGTGTAGCACTGTGGATGTGCTAGTATAGGTCTCTACATATGTGACTTTAAAAATATATATATTTATTTGGCTGTGTTGGGTCTTAGTTGTGTCACATGGGATCTTTTGTTGTAGCGCGCTGGCTCAGTAGTTGCAGAGTGTGGGCTTAGTTGTCCCACGGCATGGCACGTGGATATTAGTTCCCGGACCAAGGATCGAACCTGCATCCCCTGCATTGGAAAGTGGATTCTTAACCACTGGACCACCAGGGAAGTCCCCACTTACGTGACTCTTAAATACGTGTTCCATTTGGTCTTCTTCCTTGCACTCCAGCATTAATCAGGAAACGAGTATTTATTGAGTTGCTACTACCTGCCAGATGGTATTCCATGTACAGCAGTGAATGGAAAGTCACACCTGCCGTCGTGAAACTTACTACATTCTAGTGGCTTCAGGAGGAGGTTAGGCTTACAGGGGAGGACAGACAGTAAACAAGCAAAGAAATAAATTGTAAGTTTACAAAGAACAGTGCCATGGACTGAGCAAAGCAAGAAACAGGGGTTCAGAGTACTGGGGTTGGCAGGGTAATCACTTCATTAACTAGGTGATCAGGGAAGATGTCAGTGGGAATGTGATGTTTGAACCAAGACAGGAAGCAGCCCAAGGCAGGAGATACATGGGTATCTGGAAGAAGAGAGTTTCAGGTGGAGCAAAGAATGTGTGCAAAGTCCTGAGGTGGGAGTGTGCCTAAGGTATTTGGGGAGCTACCAGGAGTGTCTGGAGCGGAACAGGTGAGGTAAAGAAGAGTAGAGAACAAGCTTAGAGACCCTGAGGGTGCCAGATTGTCTACCCTGATAGACTGTTGAGAGGATTTGGGATTTTACTCTGAATGCATTTGGAGTCATTTGGGGTTTTGACCAGGGAAGAGATCATGGTTTTTCTGGTTACTGTGTATTGAATAGACCAAATGTGCATGCTAAGTTGCTTCAGTCGTGTCCAACTCCCTGCAGTCCAGGCTTCTCTGTCCATGGGATTCTCCAGGCAAGAATACTGCAGTGGATTGCCATGCCATCCCCCAGAGGATCTTCCAACCCAGAGATCAAACATGTGTCTCCTGCACCAGTAGGCAGATTCTTTACCACAGAGCCACCTGGGAAGCCTAAGGTTATGCAGAGCTGTTAAAATATTTAAAAAATACACATCAGATCACATCACTCTTCTGGTTTAAATTCTTCTGTGTTTCTTTTTGTGATATGAACTTCTACCTTGGCAGTTGACTATCATGGCTACTCCATTTCTTCCAAGGGATTCTTGCCCACAGTAGTAGATATAATGGTCATCTGAGTTAAATTCACCCATTCCAGTCCATTTTAGTTCACCGATTCATAAAATGTCGACGTTCACTCTTGTCATCTCCTGTTTGACCACTTCCAGTTTGCCTTGATTCATGGACCTAACATTCCAGGTTCCTATGCAATATTGCTCTTTGTAGCATCAGACTTTGCTTCTATCAACAGTCATATACACAGCTGGGTGTTGTTTTTGCTTTGGCTCCGTCTCTTCATTCTTTCTGGAGTTATTTCTCCACTGATCTCCAGTAGCATATTGGGCACCTACCAACCTGGGGAGTTCATCTTTCAGTGTCCTATCTTTCTGCCTTTTCATACTGTTCATGGAGTTCTCGAGGCAAGAATACTGAAGTGGTTTGCCATTCCCTTCTCCAGTGGAGCCCCTTTTGTCAGAACTCTCCACCATGACCTGTTCGTCTTAGGTAGCCCTACATGGCATGGCTCATAGTTTCATTGAGTTAGACAAGGCTGTGGTCCTTGTGATCAGATTGGTTAGTTTTCTGTGCTTGTGGTTTTCAGTCTGTCTGCCCTCTGATGGAGAAGGTTAAGACCCTTATGGCAGAAAGCAAAGAAGAACTAAAGAGCCTCTTGATGAAAGTGAAAGAGAGAATGAAAAAGTTGGCTTAAAATTCAACATTAAGAAGATTAAGACCATGGCATCTGGTCCCATCACTTCATGGCAAATAGATGGTGAAACAGTGGAAACAGTGACAGACTTTATTTTTTGGGACTCCAAAATTATTGCAGATGGTGACTGCAGCCATGAAATTAAAAGACACTTGCTCTCTGGAAGAAAAGTTATGACAAACCTAGATAGCATATTCAAAAGCAGAAACATTACTTTGCCAACAAAGGTCCATCTAGTCAAAGCTATGGTTTTTCCAGTACTCATATATGGATGTGAGAGTTGGACTATAAAGAAAGCTGAGTGCCGAAGAATTGATGCTTTTGAACTGTGGTGATAGAGAAGACTCTTGAGGGTCCCTTGGACTGCAAGGAGATCCAACCAGTCCTTCCTAAAGGAAATCAGTCCTGAATATTCATTGGAAGGACTGATGCTGAAACTGAAACTCCAATACTTTGGCCACCTGATTCAAAGAACTGACTCATTTGAAAATCCCCTGATGCTGGGAAAGATTGAAGGCAGGAAGAGAAGGGGATGACAGAGGATGAGATGGTTGGATGGCATCATCGACTCAATGGACATGAGTTTGAGTAAACTCCGGGAGTTGGTAATGGACAGGGAGGCCTGGCGTACTGTGGTCCATGGGGTCACTAAGAGTCAGACACGACTGGGCAACTGAACTGAACTGGCTGACCTTGGCAGTATTAATCACATTATAATCTGACCTACGTTTCTATCTGGCTTTATCAAAGGACTCAAAATTTGACTCCCTTTTCCAGGCATATTCTTTTCTCTCTTTTCCAGTTGGCTCATATCTACTCATCTTTCAGGACATGTGATAGACTTAATAATGTCCCCCCACTCCAAATATCCATATCCAAATTCCCAGAACCCATGACAATGATACTTTACATGGTAAAACACTTTGCAGGTGTGATTGAATTAAGAATCTTGCCATGAGACTGTTACCCTGTATTACTCGGGTGGACTCAGTGTAACCACAAGAGTCCCTATGAATTGGGGAGGAAGGTCAGAGTCAGGAGAAAGAGATTTGGCAACTGAAGCAGAGGTCAGAAGGAGGGAGATTTGAAAGTCCTACATTGCTATTGACTTTGAAGATGCAGGAAGGTGGTCAGATCCAAGGAGTGTAGGAGGCCCTGGCAGCTGGTCGAGGCAGCTGATGCTCCCTCAGAGCCTCCGAGAGGAGACATCCCAGCCAACACCTTGACTTTAGCCCGGGGGGGACTGACTGTGGACTTGACCTCCAGGAACTGCTGTTCAGTTGCTCAGTCGTGTTCGACTCTTTTCAACCTTGTGGAGTGCAGCACACCAGCCTTCCCTGTCTTTCACCGTCTCCTGGAGTTTGCTCAGACTCTTGTCCACTGAGTTGATGAAGCCATCCAACCGTCTCATCCTCTGTTGTCCCCTTCTCCTCCTTCCCCCAATCTTTCCCAGCATCAGGGTCTTTTCTAATAAGTTGCCTTTTTGCGTCAGATGGCCAAAGTATTGGAGCTTCAGCATCAGTCCTTCCAGCGAATACTCAGGGTTGATTTCCTTTAGAATTGACTGGTTTTATCTCCTTGCTGTTCAAGGGACTTTCAAGAGCCTTCTCTAGCACCACAACTCAAAAGCATCAATTCTTCAACACTCAGCCTTCTTTGTGGTCCAACTCTCACATCCATACATGACTACTGGAAAAACCATAGCTTTGACCATAAAGACAAAGTAATGTCTCTGCTTTTTAATACGTTGTCTAGATTTGTCATAGCTTTTCTTCCAAGGAGCACGTGTCTTTTAATTTCATGGCTGCAGTCACTGCTCAGAGTGATTTTGGAGCCCAAGAAAATAACATCTGTCACTATTTACATTTTTTTCCCTACTTATTTGCCATGACGTGATGGGACCGGATGCCATGGTCTGTTTTTTGAATGTTGAGTTTAAGCCAGATTTTTCACTCTTCTCTTTCACGTTCATCAAGAGGCAGTTTAGATCCTCTTTGTTTTCTGCCATTAGGGCGGTGTCATCCACATATCGGAGGTTATTGATATTTCTGCCAGCAGTCTTTAAGGTATTATGCTTGTAATAATTTGTTGCAGCAGCAGTGAGAAATTAATAGGGAACACAAATCTTCTCTCTCTTGTTTTTTGTAGTGAAACAAAGTGTTTATTAGGAGGGAAAAGAGTACACTACCTGTGACTAGAGATGGACGTGCTCTCAGAGAGAGTTACATCTTCATGGCAGTTTGAATCGCCTCTGTGGGGCATTGCTTCTGGGATTCCTTTGGCCAGTCATTTTGACTGGCTGGTTCTGAGTCTGCATTGGGCTTATCTCAGGATCCTCCCATGAGCAGGCACGCACTGCTCAGCCAAGATGGATTCCAGCGAAGAGGCCTATGGGTGGCTTTGGCATCACTCCCCTTTTGACCTTCAAGGAGCTTTCTAGTCAGGAAGGTCTCCCTGACTTTGAGAATGAGGAATATGTGGTCTCTTTGCTGGGCAGGGCCCAGCCTCCTCTCTCAGTTGTCCTCCTATTGATATTTTGGAGTTTCGGTCCGCAGAGAATGAACTCCAGTGCTCACCTGGGGTGGGAGGGGCATCTTCTCTTTCTGAAACTTGTCCTCAGCACACTGTTCACCTCCAGCCCTGCTGACTCAGGTGCTGGAGTCCTGCAGCTCCTGGTCTACTCAGCTATCAGCACTTTGCTCACAGCTTTGCAACTGTTTATTTGTCTTTCTCCAGACTGTGAAAGATGCTTGAGGGAAGTGTTTTTTGTTTTTGTTTAACCTCATTTATCTTTATATTTTCAGTACAAATCACTGGACTTGGCAAATAGTGGATATTCAATAAACGATGAGTGACTTTTCACTACTATGTGATATATGTCAATTATCACTAACAGAGAGTAGAAACGCATCTTACTACATTTTAATGAAATATAACAAGTATATCAAGAAGTATACAGAGCCCAAGTGTGCAGTATGATGGGTTTTCACGAGGTGAACACATCCACATCTTTAGCCAGATCAAGAAATGAAACATTGTGGGCACCCAGGAGACCTCCTTGCATCCCACCCCTGTCCTGACCTCTAACACCAGGGAGCCTGTGCAAACAAAACATATTTTTGATAGGAATTAGGAATATTGAAATTTCACTTTTGATCAGGTAAGGGTGATCAACAGAAATGTTTGAGACTCAGATAAAAATCTTTCCTTCTAAGGCCTCAATTTCTTCATCTAGAAAGCAAGGAAGTGCCCAGTAATCTCAGTTCATTTCTGTATGTGAATCTAAGAATTGGCTTCTATGATATCTGGGTGAATTTGATAATGCAGGAAAATTAGATTTTATAATTAAAGCTTGTATGTTATTAATTTAAATTATAGGAGTAATGTGATATAATCCAGATTCTTTACCTGGAAAATGAATGTAGCACCAGAGTACAGGAGCAGTTACTGGTTATGATTTTTGTTTTTCTTGATTCCTCTCTTTCCTCCTAATCTGTTGTTGCATGCTTTCAGTAAATGCATGAAGGCATCTGCCTACTTTATTAAGTAAATAAGATGGCTGAAATTTTTCTTACAAAGAGATGGACTTCCTGAAAGGGTCTTAGAGATTGCTGATTTCAGTCTAATATTATAACTTCCCCCTTAATGTACAAGACAGTGTTTCTAGAGTATTATAAACTTTGAGAGCTAGAGGATTAACTCTGGGGTTGGTGAGTAAAAATCCATGTTAATAAGGAAAATGACAATGATGATTTTAAAGAAAAGTTGATTTGTTCAATTGTTTAGAAATGAAAACAAATTCTCTTTACTTGTTAATACATTTGTCAGATGATCACTCATTTATTTTAATAAAGTGTTTCGTGTTGAAGATTTGGGCTAGGTATTCATGGTTTAAATGAAAGTATTCAAGATACTATTTTAAAGAAAATGAAAGTGAAAACCAAATATCTAATAAAGACATAAACAGGAAATGGTTCTTATTTTGTAAGTAGCATTATAATATACATCAAATTCAATTCAGAATTTTGAATATAACCTACCCTGAAATTTGGAATGTATTTTTGTAAGAATAGTATTGTCTATTACTCAAAGGATGATAAAAAAATACTACTTATTGAACAAATAATATATATCGGAATTTTTACATTAATTTCTTATTTTTATGACTCCATATGTCAACCCTGAAACAGGGATACTATTTTTCCCATTTTATGTAGAAGTTAATGGAAGCCCTGAAAGATCAAGGTCGCATAGTTAGTTCACTGTGAGCCCTGCATGTTAGTGCAGATACACTGACTCCATAGTTTCATTTTTTTTTTTTTTTTCTTCATGCCGGGCAGCTTCACTCTGATACATATTATGATTGAGAGGACAGTCATTTTACATATGATTCTTGGTTTTAAAGGGAAAGCTCTGGCCTGTTATCTTTTTTCCCCTTCTTTCATCTAAAATCAGTGTCACCTAGAATGTGTAACTTGGAAAGCACACACCTTGGGGAACATGATCCCGTATCCTGGGGTTCTGAGCATTTCCTTATGGTTCTTGTAATGACGGCCGCAAAGATGGGTAGGTAAGAAAACCTGATCAAAGTGAAATGGTCAGAAAAACCTGTTGTTGCTCTAGAGGGTGCCTAGGGTAGAGAGGGGCTAAACCAAATGGATGGGAAATAGTTCTTCCCAGCCTGCTGTACAAGATGGTACCTTTCCACTTTTTTTCAGACTCAGGGTAAGGATAACCTTGAAAACCCACCACCAAAATGTTAGTTAGAAGAAATCGAGCGTTGAAAAACATCATGCTCTTTTATTCCCATTGATAGAATAGAAGGATAAATTGTGGTTTATTTACTCAATGAAATCTTTTACAATAGTAAAAATGATACATTGAGTGGCATGCACCAACATGGATGAATTTGGGGAGTATAATGTTGAGTGAAAGGAAAATTTCAAAGATTGTATATAATATGATTCTAAAGACTGCCAAGCACTTGCTTGTCACTGGTGTGTCAACTTTCAAAGGATGCTCTCTGGGGAGGGAGATTCATGCCTGGAAGAAGCAAAATAGCTGAGACATACCTATTCAGCCAAATCTTTGTGGCAGTCACTCAGAAAATTTATTTTTCCCTAGAATGTTTTAAAACTAGTTCTTCCCCATACTATGAAAGTGAAAAATGAAAGCAAAAGTCGTTCAGTCGTGTCTGACTCTGCAACTCCACGGACTACAGAGTCCATGGAATTCTCCAGGCCAGAATATTGGAGTGGGTAGCCTTTCTCTTCTCCAGGGTGTCTTCCAAACCCAGGGATCAAAGCCAGGTCTCCTGCATTGCAGGCACATTCTTTACCAGCTGAGCCACAAGGGAAGCCCAAGAGTACTGGAGTGGGTAGCTTTAACTTCCAATTATTCCTAGAACTAGGCCTTATGTAACCATCAGTTATTCTGACTTCACTGAGTACTTAGATTCTGTATTATAATATATGTATTCCTGAGTTACCAAAATTAGTTAAATGTATGGTTTTGCTCCTTGGGTCTTTGTGCTTCGTTCTTTGTCTATATTTGACTACTGGCTGCTCAAAAACAAGGTTCATGACTACTTTCTGCGATACCAAGAGCTCAGAAGATTGGAACATAAGCCTGACCTTTCTATTTCTGACATGATTCTTGGAAGATATTTAACCTCTTTGGGTCTTAGTTTCCTTAGCTTCAAAATGGGAATAGTAACTCTTTCACCTATTTACTATTAAGGGGCTTGCATTATGTGAAAAGAAAACACTTGGAACCCCAAGAAGGTCTTTGAGGCTTGTATACATGAACAGTTTTCAGCCTTGCATGGCCTGTCATGTAGCCACCACTCCAGAAAGGACAGACCAAGACAGCCACTTGTCTATGCTTTTCTTCATGTTTTTTCCTTTGACATTTTTTTTTTTTAGCCAATAAAAAGGCATATGAAAGTAAATAAAAATTAAATAGAAGAGGAAGATAAAAGGAACTTTTATTACATTTCTCATTATGCATTCCCTGGTATACATTTTTAGAGTATCTAGAAGACTGAGGCAGTGGTTTGAGTAAATTACATGGTTGCATTCAGTGTGAAGATACATACTTAATAAACTCTGTTATCTATTTTTGCAAAATTGTTTTAATGTCTTGTGGAAATGAGTATAATCCAAATGTCTACCTTAGGTGTTATATTTGTGTAGACTGAACAGATCTAACTGATAATTTTGCTCATGTTTGTAGTATAGTCTAGGGGTCAGCAAACAATAGACCATGGGTCAATTTGGTCCACAGCTCCTTTGTGGAAAATAAGAAAAAAAAAAAGCTTTATTGGAACACAGCCTATGCACTTTTATTTATGTACAGCAGAGTTAACAGTTGTGACAGAAACTGCCTGGCCTAAAATATTTATTAATACTTTGTGACCCTTTATAGGTGAAGTTTGGTGACCGCTGGTATAGACCAGTTCCAGTTAAAAATGGCCCCATTTGTTTCTCTGTAATTTAAGAGTACTTGATTCAGATGTACCCTAATGTCTGGGATGCTAAACTTCTAAGAATGGGACTGGCTTCATGGATACTTGGCTTAAGTCTCTACTGCTGCCATCTTGAAATAATAATTTTTGAAAGGGGGCCTGTGTTTACAATTTGAAGGGAGCCCCACACCTTAGGTAGCTATCTTTTGACTCTAAACATTATAAGAACATGTATTTTTATAATGTTTAGAGTCAAAAGTTTCTTCAGTTGAAACATGAGGGGAAATGGTTAGTATCCCTCTACTTGGGGTTCCAGGTGGCTCTGGGGTAAAGAATCCACCTGCCAATGCAGGGCACGCAGGAGACACTGGTCTGATCCTTGAATTGGGAAGATTCCCTGCAGGAGGGAATGGCAACATTCCAGTATTTTTGCCTAAAAAATCCCGTGGACAGAAGAGCCTGGCAGGCTACAGTCCATGGAATTGCAAAGAGTCAGACATGACTGAGTGACTGAGCACATCCCTCTAATTACTTCAACAGAAGTTGCAAGATTTAGCTAATAAAAATACAAATGCCCAATTAAATTAGAATTTCAAATAATGACCAATAAATAAGCTTTTTAGTATAAGTGTGTCTCAAATATTGCAGGTATTTTATTTGGACATTCAACTTCTACACAACTGGTAAAAGCTCTCTAGGGATGATAATAAATATGTATCTTAAATATCTACAGCGCAATTACAGGATATACTACAGAAATCATTTTAATAACCAGGGTAATACATTAGGCTATTAAAAGTCCCCTCCTTGCATTTTGACTTTCTTGTCATCATTAGTCTTGGGTGAAGATTCTAGTGCTTATCAATTCATCTTTTCTGACAAAATATTCAGCTGGAACTAAAATTATAATATTCCTTCAATGTGTCTTTTCTAGTTATCTCAGCTTTAGATTTTTAAAATTAATTTATTTTAATTGGAGGCTAATTACTTTACAATATTGTGGTGGTTTTTGCCATACATCGCCATGAATCAGTCATGGGTGCACATGTGTCCCCTCATCCTGAACGCCCCCCCCACCTCCCTCCCCACCCCATCTCCCTGGGTTGTCCCAGAGCACCAGCTTTGAGTGCTCTGCTTCATGCATCAAACTTGCACTGGTCATCTATTTTATATATGGTAATATACATGCTTCAATGACCACTTTTTCCAGGACTGTTAAATTGCCTTTCATATCTGAGCAGATAAAAAAGGTAATTAATAAAACAAAAAGTAGCCTGAACAAGTATTTAAAAGTGCCAAGACTTTATAATTTCCAATAAAACTAGAGATGATAAAAATGTTGACTAGATGTTATGCAATATTTTAGGATTAAAATCATTGTGGCAGTAACATTTGCTGAAATTCAAATTGTACAAAAATAAAGGTGAATAAATCAAGGGTGGTTTTAAAGAAATAATTTATAAATTAGTTCTATAGTAGGGAATTAGTAAGGTGAGCTTGTATGAGTACAATTTCCTTAGTACAGAGGTAATGATTAACTTCGATGTATTTAAATATTAAGCTTATAAGTTATATGAATCAATAATTCCAATAATCCTCTTGATTCCTCACTTGCATAGAAAGTAGAATATTCACAAAAATAATCCTGAGATAAAATTAGTAGAGATAGTTTATTTTAAAAATTAGCAGCAAACAGTAGGCTGTCATGATAGGCAAAGGTACTTCATAGTCTTTTTGAATGTTTTCTTAGAAATGAGTAAGGGAAGCTCTCTTTATATGTTACATTTTATTTTCTTTAAGTGGTAAAATTTAAAATCATATGGTAATTCATGCAGTGACATTTCACATGCTTAATCTCCCATTTAAGAAAGAAATTAATAACCTTCAAAAAGAAATACAGTCCTGAATGGGAAATATATTTTGGAATCAACCAAACTGTATTATTTTGGTTTTTTAAATAATCATTTAGATATAAAAGCTGAGAAACAGTTTTTCCCAAACTGTGATTGATTATTTTCAGTTCTGATAATTCAGAATTATTCTCTGAGCATGTCATTTTAATTTTTGTCAGAAAATTATATTATGCGTGTGGTTTTTCATAAAATCCAAAAAAGTTGCATTTATCATCTTGCAAAATGTAATAAAGTTCGTATATATTTCATGTTTTTAATCTGGTCTGCAATGAAAAGCCAGTTATTTCTCTGCATTTTTAAAAATTATTTTTTTTTGGTGTGGACCATTTTAAAAGCCTTTATTGAATTTGTTTCAATATTCCTTGTGTTTTATGGGGTTTTTTTGGCCCTAAGTCTTGTGGGATCTTAGATTCCTGACCAGGGATTGAACCTGCACCCCCGGCATTGGAAGGCGAAGTCTTAATCACTGGACCACCAGGGAAGTCCCGTCCTTGCATTTTTGTTGTTCAGTTGCTCAGTCATGTCTGACTGTTTGTGACCTCATGGATGGCAACACACCAGGCTTCCTTGTCCTTCACTGTCTCCCGGAGTTTACTCAAACTCAAGTCCTTTGAGCTGATGATGCCATCCAACCATCTCATCCTCTGTCGCCCCCTTCTCCTCCTGCCCTCAGTCTTTCCCAGCTTCAGGGTCTTTTCCAACAAGTCAGCTCTTCGCATCAGGTGACCAAAGTCCTGGCGCTTCAACTTCAGCATCAATCCTTCCAATGAATATTCAGGGTTGATTTCCTTTAGGATTGACTGGTTTGATCTCCTTGTTTTTCAAGGGTCTCTCAAGAGTCTTCTCCAGCACCATAGTTTGAAAAGCATCAATTCTTCAGTGCTTGGCCTTCTTTATGGTCCAACTCTCACATGCCTACACGACTATAGGAAAAACCATAGCTTTGACTAGATGGACCTTTGTCGGTAAAGTGATGTCTCTGTTTTTTAATATGCTGTCTAGGTTTGTCATAGCTTTTCTTCCAAGGAGCAAGCGTCTTTTAATTTCATGGCTGAAGTCACTGAATTTTTGATGAATATCAAAATATGAATAATTTCCTTCACAACAATATATCAGTTTCTCCTGATGGATAGTGTTTGGAGAGTGTTTACCTACAAAGACAAGTGCTGGAGAAAAGAGTTTTGTAAGGATTAATCATTTCTATATGATTAATCCTTGATAAACATTGACTAATATGCTAGGGCTTCCCCTTTTAGGTGTGGGTATTAGGTAGATTAATCTTGATGGCTCTGCATGCATATTGCTGCCATATGGTCTTTTCACAGTGACTAGTTTATTATTTTATTATAACCAAATTTTAGCTCATTGAAGATATTTTAATGATCCATAATTAATATATCTGGGAGTGTAGGCAGTAGATATGAACAAATTAGACTTCACATGGCTCCTGGAATGTGAATGGATCCTTTGTTCTTCCCATGAGGATTTAATTGGGATTTTTATGTCTAAACCTAACAGAAGCTCACTGGGGTATTGGTGGACAATCTTTAGCTGCCTTGCAAACTCAAGAGGGAGGTTGAAAATGTCAGTATATGGAGAATTTATTTAAGTTTTTGATTTTTGCTTTCTCTCAAAAGGCAAATTTAGAGGTGCTGTAGAATTTTAATTGCTACATGTTTAGAACCATGCATAGTCTTGTTTCTTAATAAAATGAGTATCACTGAAGCATGGACTCAACCTGTAATTTGCAGTCATTGTTATTCATGAGGGATTCAAATTAAGACATAAAGATAGGTTGACTGAAAGCACACCTTACTGGGAGTCAGTATTCATTTATTCAGCAAATACGTATTGTGTGTCTACCGTTGTGTCTGGTACTGTGCAAGGTGCTAGGTATACAAACATGAATAAGAGGTATCCTCTTTTTCCGGATCCCATTGTGCAGTGAGTAGCAGACACTGTAATTCTAAGGTAAAGAGAGTGGTAGAAATATACCTGTGGTATCGTATTGTTGTGGTTTAGTCACTAAGTTTTGTCTGATTCTTTTGTAGCCCCACGGAGTGTAGCCTGCCAGGCTCCTCCTCTGTCCATGGGATTTTCCAGGTACCTTGGGAGCATAGTTTTCCTAGTCTAGATCTGGTAGGAGTGGTCTGATGAGGCTTCTAAGATGAATTTATATCTTCAGTGAAACAAAGTATAAAAATAAAACAGAAGTGTGTGAGAGAAGGATTTCAGGCAGAAGAAATTGCATAAGGAAAGGAGAAGGGAGACAGAACACTGTATTATGTGATATCATAAGCAGTTTAAGGTTGTTCAAGCAAAATGTGAGGTGAGGATGGGAAGGAAGTATGTCTACAGAGGTGGACAGTGTCCAGTCTGAGGATCAGAGAAGCAAAGGTAGAAAGAGCCATATCAATATTACTTTCTGTTTCTTTTCTACCTATTCATGTAAGAATAAAGTTTTTTGAGAGTCTTTGATGAATTTTGGTTTGGCCATACATAATCTCCAAGGCTGGTCTAAGTGTCTTTTAGGACAACCCCTATCTTATAATCAATTTTGCTGACAGATGGGAAAATAATCTTAAAAACCTGAGAATAATACCATCTACATGTCTTTTTTCAAATAGTTTTTGGTGTTCGGCAAAGAAGGTATTTACATTTTGCTACCACCAGAACAAATATGGGAGGAACAGTGTGAGAAAAGCCCTTTCTCAATTTTGGTTCATCGTGGGTTTTATATTATCATGAATGATAAGATAAATTGTGACATTCACGATGTGTTATTATTGGACATAAAATGTTTTTTTTTTTCAAAAATCAGGTAAAATAATGCATCAAATATATTGAAAACATGCTACTGAGTTTATCCAGATAAATTGAATTTACAAAGCCTTGTGAGTGTACATTTCTCACATGGAGGATTTATGCTCAATTGACACGATATTGGTAAAAGTTAAAGGACAGCCATATCAGACTCTTAAGGAATTACTACTCACTATGGAAATGGTCTTCAGTTATGCTTGTAATATAAAACACAGAATTCTCAAATATATTGTCCTAACATGAAATAGAAAATTAAATACCCAGCACATCTATCATCTCTTATTTTCTCGAACTATTTTTGAAACTCTTGAGGAGAAATCAAAGCGGTGGCTTCCTCCTGGATTCTTCCATCAAGGATCACTCATTCTGAAACTGACTGAAATAATATTCAATTACAGGACTGAATTAAAATCTTAAAAGAAAAAATAAGGTTTCATGCTCTTTATTAACCCGTGTGTCCAATAAAGAGGTTTCAAAATATCTTTACATTCTGGCATGCCGCTGCTGCTGCTGCTAAGTCACTTCAGTCGTGTCTGACTCTGTGCGACCCCATAGACAGCAGCCCACTAGGCTCCCCCGTCCCTGGGATTCTCCAGGCAGGAACACTGGAGTGGGTTGCCATTTCCTTCTCCAATGCATGAAAGTGAAAAGTGAAAGGGAAGTCGCTCAGTCATGTCCGACTCTTAGCGACCCCGTGGACTGCAGCCTACCAGGCTCCTCCATCCATGGGATTTTCCAGGCAAAAGTACTGGAGTGGGGTGCCATTGCCTTCTCCGACATAATGTACTATTAATATAATGATGGGCTCTAAAACAACAATAATACTGGAGTGGATTGCCATTTCATATTCCAGGGAGTCTTCCTGATCCAGGGATTGAACCTGCATCAACGGTGTCTTCTGCACTGCAGGCAACTTTTTACTGCCCAGCCACCGGGTAAACCCCTATGTGTATATATGTCTAACAGACTGTATATATGGGCCCAGTTGCTTCAGTCCTGTCCGACTCTTTGCCACCTATGGACTATAGCCCGCCAGGCTCCTCACTCCATGGGATTCTCCAGACAAGAACAGTGGAGTGGGTTGTCATGCCTTCCTCCAGGGAAGCTTCCAGATCTAGGAATTGAATTCGTGTCTCCTGCATTGCAGGCAGATTTTTTACCCACTGAGTCACCTGGGAAGACCAACAGAGTATGTATCCATGGAAAAATTTGTAGAGAATATATAGGAGAGAAACTTAACTATGATGCTTAGATCAGTGGGCACCAGGAATACAGTATCTTCTAGAAATGCCTATTACTTTTAAATATGACTAGGCAAATAATATGTTAATATTTTATTAATAATTCTCCAGGCAACGACAAGAATTCTCCAGGCAAGTATAAGAACTCCAGAATAGGAATAAATGATATATTTGTTCAATCCTATTATTTTACTGATAAAATATGGAAACTGTGTCAGGGTCACCGAGACTGTTGTCAGCTTTGGAGATGGATTCAGGGACTCACAGGACTGAGTATAGCCATTCTCATAGCCAAGATTTATTACAGTGAAAGGATGCAAGGCATAGTCAGCAAAAGAAACAGACAGGTGGGCTGAGGTCTGAGGGGAATCACATTCCAGCTGCCTAGAGTCTTGCTTCTCCCAGCAGAGTCTCAGAGGACCTGCCTAATCCCTCCAGCAAAAAATTGTGACAGCATGGCTACTGGGGAAGCTCAGTGGAGACCCACTGCCCAAGGAGTCTAGTCACATTTCCTGTTTGCCTGGTACGTACCAATATTGAGAGTCTCAGGAGAGCACGTGTTCGGCCAAAACCACACTGTGTGTACACACAATTTTGGCATGGTCAGTTCTAGTCATGGTGGAAATGTGCCTCAAATACAAGTTCTCATACTTCAGCCAATGGCCCAACTTTCAAGCAAGCCTTTTTAGAATTAGCAATCTCAGGCCTGCTATTGGTTCCCAGTTAGCACTAGTGGTAAAGAACCCACTTGCCAATTCAGGAGACATAAAAGACATGGGTTTGATCCCTGGGTCAGGAAGATCCCCTGGAAGAGGACATGGCAACCCACTCCAGGATTCTTGCCTGGAGTATCTCATGGACAGAGGAGCCGGGCAGGCTTTGGTTCATAGGATCGCAAAGAGTCAGACATGACCGAAGTAATTTAGTATGCACACACGGCCTGCTACTGACTGTTTTCTGCACAGAAATCAGATGTATTAAACTATTTAGATTCTTGTGTGGGTATTGAAACTGTTTTTCCCTCTAGAGTATTAATGTACTTTAGCAGTTGAATTTCCACACTAATTGGGAACAGTCAGCTTCAAGGTTTCTTTAGGCCAACTAAGCATCTGCTTCTATAAGTTTTAGATTACTGCAAAATAAATGAGGCTTAATTTTCATTGCTATAGAGAGGCATCTTTAAGATATTACTTCTGTAAATGGTGAAGGCATTAATTGTGAGTAATTTTTCGTTAAACGTCCACTTCAGAAGATGAAGTTCTCTGAACTTAACCTAAACTTAGAAGAAAACACAAACTGAGGTCTATACAATCCTCTGCAGTGACTATGTACTGATATTTGGTTATTGACACTTGATCTTCTACTACTCAACCTTCTTCACGTCATTCTTCAGACTGACTCAGAGTGAGCATTTAAAAACACAAGTCTGCTCATGTTTTGCTTACCCTGAAACCATTTGATGGCATTGATTGCTCCGAGTTTCAGTCCCTCAGATTTCCCTAAGCTCCCCCTGTCCTGTGTTAGTCCTGCCTGGAATTCTCATCACTATCCACTGGTTCACTTCTACTCATTCTTCAGCCTTCAGCACAGATATCAGTTCCTTGAACTTCCTGTCTAGGATTGATCCCAGTATAACAGATAGGTCCACCCAGGATTGTAGACTTTTCTCCCTGGAACTTGTCACAATTGAAAATTGGCATTTCCTGAAATGGCTTTGATCTATGTAGTATATATTCAATAAATGTTTTGTAGTATGTATTCAATAAATTTTTAAATATTTATTTATTTGGCTGCCTCAGATCTTAGCTGTAGCACATGGGATCTTCACTTCTTGTGTGGGATCTTCCTTTGCAGCGAAAAGGTGCATGAGCTTAGTTGCCCCACTGCGTGTGGGATCCTAGGTCCCCTGAACAGGGACTGAACTAGCATTCCCTGCATCTCAAGGTGGATTCTTAACCACTGGACTCCCAGGGAAGTCCCATAAATGTTTGTTACATGAAAGCTCAGGGAAAGCTTTGTTTCTATATGTACTCAGATCATCAGAATTGAAAAGTGAAAAGTGAAACTGTTTGTCTCTCAGTGGTGTTCACTGTTTGCGATCCCATGGACTGAAGCCCATCAGGCTCCTCTGTCCATGGAATTTTCCAGGCAAGGATGGTGGAATGGGTTGCCAGTCCCTTCTTCAGGAGATCTTCCCAACCCAGGGATGAAACCCAGGTTTCCTGCATTGTAGGCAGATACTTTACCATCTGAGCCACCAGGGAAGCTCATCAGAATTGAGGTAGAGATCTAACTCTTACAAATGGAATTTTGGATATTACAAAATGTTAAGTAAGCCATAGTTCAAAAAAGTTTTAAAATAAAAACTGTGGCATGTTTAACCCATTAATGTAGAGGGGTGTTGTGCTCAGCCTGCAGAGGGAGGCTGAACACCCACCCCAAATTTGGTTCTTATGTTGAGTAATAATGCCACACATGTACTGAGAGGGTACGAAAAGGCTTATTGCTCATATAATGGAATTGTTGGGGGACAGCAGGGTATGTTCCTAAGCAGGTTCAAAAATGGCATGAGAAAGCAAGGGAAAGAGACTGGCTTGGGGTTTCTTTATGGTTGGGGGTGAGAGTTTCTTTATGCATGGTACAGAGGTTGTGTGATCCAAATGTCCTACTGGTGCCAAATCAGGGAGCATCTGGTGCTTTCTTATCAGCTTGCCCGGAAGTGGAAAGGGGGTGAGGGGTGAAGGTGGAATAGGGTGGGCCAATTCCTCCTGCAGGTAAGGTTTGATAAGGGGCCTGGGTTTGACACAATTCTGTAGCAAAGAGGCCTCAGTGGTGGTGCGATTCTTGCAGGTTGCACTCCCATGACTCAAGGCAGCTGAGTGTGGAGGATCTTGGACTCAGACCTTGTGAGAGTTCCTCTTTTCAGAAGAGTACTGAATGCATGCAGCAAATGCCATTCTGATAGAATGTAACTGAGGAGGGCAGTTTCTTGTGCCACAGTCCATGGGCAATTTCTGTCCATCACAGGTGGTCCAGAGATTCCAGGAAATGAAAGAAAAAATTACTGAAGTCCTTGCACTGAAGAAATCTCAAGAAAGCAGGAGGCACTAGTGGGAAGACCTTCTGTATTGCAATTTGCATAGATTTTAGAGCCTTTTGTTGGGAGGTCCCATTCTAGATGGGCTTATTTGTAAATAATAGCATAAATGGGTTTTAAAGTAAAAGTGTTAGTTGTTCAGTCATGTCTGACTTTTTGCAACCCTGTGGCTGCCAGGCTCCTCTGTCTATGGAATTCTCCAGGCAAGAATACTGGAGTGGTTGCCATTCCCTTCTCCAGGGAATCTTCCTAACCCAGGAATTGAACCCAGGACTCCTGCACTGCAGGCAGATTCTTTAGGAGAGCCCCTAAATGGGCTTAAGTAAAATTTGCAAGTGAGGCATATGGTGTGTCCTGAACCCAGAAATGCATAAAAGATGCTGGGCTTGTTTAACACTGAGTGCTGAGGGTTAACAACTATTTCTTGATAGAGATATAGTGACACTTGGCTTACCAAATAATTTTCAGGAATTTAACTGAGATGGTGGGAACTTCTACTTTGTGTGGGGCAATGCCCATCCCGTTTTTTTTGTGAGCTCGTTTGTGAATGTTTGTATGTCTTGACTACGTGTTTCAACTGAATCTCTTTGGAGCAAGATGTCATCAGTGTGCTAGAATACTTGACCCTGCAGAAAGCTGGATGAAGTTTAGACTTTGCCACAAACACTGAATGTCATGGCGGGGCAGTTGAAGTATTCAGCTGTGGGTGGCCAGGCTGTGTGTTCTGTCCCTTCAAAGGTGAGGGCAAGCCATAAACTGTGACTGAGAGGCTGTTGAAACAGGCACTGAAGAGAGCAAATTAACCAAATCCATAACACCAGAATACACACCAATAGCTGATTGGATCCATCCAATCAATAATTTTAATAGTATTGGGTGTGGAGACCTTACGTGGGTAAGACCGTGGTATTAGGTAATAGTAATAGTGAATATTAGTAATCCACCCTGCTGCTAAGTCACTTCAATCGTGTTCGACTCTGTGAGACCCCATAGATGGCAGCCCACCAGACTCCCCTGTCCCTGGGATTCTCCAGGCAAGAACACTGGAGTGGGTTGCCATTTCCTTCTCCAATGCATGAAAGTGAAAAGTGAAAGTGAAGTCGCTCAGTCATGCCTGACTCTTCACAGCCCCATGGACTGCAGCCTACCAGGCTTCTCTGTCCATGGGATTTTCCAGGCAAGAGTACTGGAGTGGGGTGCCATTGCCTTCTCTGAATCCACCCTGAGATGCCATTCATTCATTCAGATTTAAGAAAAACCCAAATTTGGCTGTTGATGAAGGAATACTGGTCATTATCACCCTTTTCCTACATAGTTCTTATAATAGTCCTCAAAGGGGAAGGTCCATGGAGTTCCTTTTTAAGAAGCCAGTTGCAAGTATCAAAGACTTAATTTAGTTTGGGTCAGAGTATGCATGACCCCTGGAAGATATTTTAGAGCAATGGACATCATGTGTGCATTTGTGCTAAGTTGCTTCAGTTGTGTCTGACTCTTTGTGACCCTAAAGACTGTAGCACACCAGGCTCCTCTGTCCATGGGATTCTCCAGGCAAGAATACTAGAATCAGTTGCCATGGCTTCCTCCATGGGATCTTCATGGCTATGTGAAATTTAGGCAAAGAATAGTTCTGGTGGTTAAGATGAGAATAGATTTTATCTCTATTTTGTTTCTTGTAACTTTCCTGTGAGTATAAAAAATACTTTGTATAAGTTTAGTAGGATGTCCTAGTTTAACTTAATTTGAGTCCCCAAATTTATGGAGGTCATGAGAGTGTTTTGACAACAAGGAATTCAAACCAGCCAATCCTAAAGGAACTCAACCCTGAGTATTCATTGCAAGGCTGTGCTTTGCTGGAGCAGTTGTGAAGAGAGATCCCATGTCCAAGGTAAGTGAAACTCAAGTAAGATGGTAGGCACTGAGAGAGGATACCAATCACAGACAACTAGCCAATCTGATCACATGGACCACAGCCTTGTCTAACTCAATGAAACTATGAGCCACACCATATGGGATCACCCAAGATGGATGGGTCATGGTGGAGAGGTCTGACAGAATGTGGTCCACTGGAGAAGGGAATGGCAAACCACTTCAGTATTCTTGCCTGGAGAACCCCATGAATGGAATGAAAAGACAAAAAGATAGGACACTGAAAGATGAACTCCCCAGGTCAGTAGGTACCCAATATGCTACTGGAGATCAGTGGAAAAATAACTCCAAAAAGAATGAAGGTATGGAGCCAGAGCAAAAACAACACCCAATTGTGAATGGGACTGGTGATAGAAGCAATGTTCAATGCTGTAAAGAGCAATATTGCATAGGAACCTGGAATGTTAGGTTCATGAATCAAGGCAAATTGCAAGTAGTCAAACAGGAGATGACAAGAGTGAACATCGACATTCTAGGAATCAGTGAACTAAGATGGACTGGAATGGGTGAATTTAACTCAGATGACCATTGTATCTACTACTGTGGGCAGGAATCCCTTAGAAGAAATGGAGTAGCCATCATCGTCAACAAAAGAGTCCAAAATGCAGTACTTGGGTGCAATCTCAAAAATGACAGAATGATCTCTGTTCGTTTCCAAGGCAAACCATTCAATATTACGGTAATTCAAGTCTATGCCCCTACCAGTAACGCTGAAGAAGCTGAAGTTGAACAGTTCTTTGAAGACCTACAAGACCTTCTAGAACTAACACCCAGAAAAGATGTCCTTTTCATTATAGGGGACTGTAATGCAAGAGTAGAAAGTCAAGAAACAACTGGAGTAACAGGCAAATTTAGCCTTGGAGTGCAGAATGAAGCAGGGCAAAGGTTAATCGAGTTCTGCCAAGAGAACACACTGGTCATAGCAAACACCCTCTTCCAACAACACAGGAGAAGACTCTACACATGGACATCACCAGATGGTCAACACCAAAAGCAGATTGATTATATTCTTTGCAGCCAAAAATGGAGAAGCTCTATACAGTCAGCAAAAACAAGACCAGGAGCTGACTGTGGCTCAGATCATATTGCCAAATTCAGACTGAAATTGAAGAAAGTGGAGAAAACCACTAGACCATTCAGGTATGACCTAAATCAAATCCCTTCTGACTATATAGTGGAAGTGAAAAATAGATTTAAGGGACTAGATCTGATAGACAGAGTACCTGATGAACTATGGATGGAAGTTTGTGACATTGTATAGGAGACAGGAATCAAGACCATCCCCAAGAAAAAGAAATATAAAATAGCAAAATGGCTGTCTGAGGAGGCCTTACAAATAGCTGTGAAAAGAGGGGTAGCGGAAAGCAAAGGAGAAAAGGAAAGATATACCCATTTGAATGCAGAGTTCCAAAGAATAGGGAGGAGAGATAAGAAAGCCTTCCTCAGCGATCAATGCAAAGAAATAGAGGAAAACAATAGAATGGGAAAGACTAGAGATCTCTTCAAAAAAATTTGAGATACCAAGAGAACATTTCATGCAGAGATGGGCTCATTAAAGGACAGAAATGGTAGGGACCTAACAGAAGCAGAAGATATTAAGAAGAAGTGGCAAGAATACACAGAAGAACTATACAAAAAAGATGATCATGACCCAGATAATGACGATGGTGTGATCACTCACCTAGAGCCAGACGTCCTGGAATGTGAAGTCAAGTGGGCCTTAGGAAGCTTCACTACAAATAAAGCTAGTGGAGTGACGGAATTCCAGTTGAGCTATTTCAAATCCTGAAAGACGATGCTGTGAAAGTGATGTGCTCAATATGTCAGCAAATTTGGAAAACTCAGCAGTGGCCACAGGACTGGAAAAGGTCAGTTTTCATTCCAATCCCAAAGAAAGGCAATGCCGAAGAATGCTCAAACTACCGCACAATTGCACTCATCTCACATGCCAGTAAAGTAATGCTCAAAGTTCTCCAAGCCAGGTTTCAGCAATACATGAACTGTGAACTTCCAGATGTTCAAGCTGGTTTTAGAAAAGGCAGAGGAACCAGAGATCAAGTTGCCAATATCCACTGAATCATCGAGAAAGAGAGTTCCAGAAAAAATTCTATTTCTGCTTTATTAACCATGAAATTCTGATATATATTATTTGTTCAATAAGTAGTATTTTTTCTATCACCCTTTGAGTAATATATAATAATATTCTTACAAAAATATATTCCAAATTTCAGGACAGGTTATATTCAAAATTCTGAATTGAATTTGATGTATATTATAATGGATCACAATAAACTGTGGAAAATTCTGAAAGAGATGGGAATACCAGATCACCTGACCTGCTCTTGAGAAACCTATATGCAGGTCAGGAAGCAACGGTTAGAACTGGACATGGAACAACAGACTGGTTCCAAATAGGAAAAGGAGTACATCAAGGCTGTATATTATAACCCTGCTTATTTAACTTATATGCAGAGTACATCATGAGAAATGCTGGGCTGGAGGAAGCACAAGCTGGAATCAAGATTGCTGGGAGAAATATCAATAACCTCAGATATGCAGATGATACCACCCTTATGGCAGAAAGTGAAGAAGAACTAAGGAGCCTCTTGAGGAAAGTGAAAGAGAAGAGTGAAAAAATTGGCTTAAAGCTCAACATTCAGAAAATGAAGATCATGGAATCCAGTCCCATCACTTCATGGGAAATAGATCGGGAAACAGTGGAAACAGTGTCAGACTTTATTTTTCTGGGCTCCAAAATCACTGCAGATGGTGATTGTAGCCATGAAATTAAAAGACGCTTACTCCTTGGAAGGAAAGTTATGACCAACCTAGAGAGCATATTGAAAAGCAGAGACATTACTTTGCCAACAAAGGTTCATCTAGTCAAGGCTGTGGTTTTTCCAGTGGTCAAGTATGGATATGAGAGTTGGACTATAAAGAAAGCTGAGCACTGAAGAATTGATGCTTTTGAACCGTGGTGTTTGAGAAGACTCTTGAGAGTCCCTTGGACTGCAAGGATATAAAACCAGTCAATCCTAAAGGAAATCAACCCTGAATATTCATTGTTAGGATTGATGCTGAAGTTGAAGCTCTAAGACTTTGACCACCTGATGAAAAGAGCTGACTCTTTTGAAAAGACCCTTATACTGGGAAAGATTGAAGACAGGAGAAGGGTACAACAGAGGATGAGATGGTTGGATGGCATCACTGACTTGATGGACATGGGTTTGGGTGGACTCCGGGAAATGGTGACGGACAGGGAGGCCTGGCATGCTGCGGTTCATGGGGTCGCAAAGAGTCAGACACAAGTGAGCGACTGAACTGAACTAAACTGAACTGATGCTGAAACTGAAACTCCAATACCTTTGCCACCTGATGCAAAGAGCCGACTCATTGGAAAAGACCCAATGCTGGGAAAAATTGAGGTCAGGAGGAAAACGCGTGATAGAGGACGAGATGTTGAATGGTATCACTGACTCAATGAACATGCGTTTGAGCAAACTTTGGGGGATAGTGAAGGACAGGGAATCCGGGCGTGCTGCCGTCCGTGAGGTTGTTAAGAGTCAAATATGACTTAGTGATCGAACAACATGAGAATTTGGCAGCTGGTGCATTTCAATATTTGTTAAAATTGATTCAGAACCAATATTGTAAAGGCATGAAAGCTAATTAGTTTCCTTTTCTCTTTTTGTATAAATTTTTTTTTTTAGTAAAATTTGGTTTTCCAGTTAGTCAAGGTGTGGACCTCTGTTTCATTTTTTGTTTGTTTGTTTCAATGTCCTGTATTAGTTTTCTATTTATGGTTGTTTTGTTCAGTACACCTCAATGGAAAGATGGTCCTCTCTACACTGTTCGTATTTATGTTTCTTCTTTCAGAAGCCTCAAATCAGTATCTGAAAGATTAGGGTCCTCCTCCATGTCAATGGTTACTTTGTGGAATTTAAGAAATCCAGGTTGATGTTGTGTGTGGCTTAACCCTTGGCTGTGTCATGGGGTGGGGGAGGGAGGTGTGGCTGTTTTTCTTGGTAATCCTGAGGTAAAGACCTTTATTGTTGACAGAGGTATAGGCAGCAGCATCAGCAAGGGCAGTTCACAGTGTCCCATTTTCAGCCATCGGTTCTTAGAGTGGGACCTTAGCATGCCGCATAGCAACCGCCTTTCCTCTACACAGGAGATCAGCCAGTGGGCCCACCATTGTGCAGGATGTTGGTCTTTCTCCTGAGCACTCTACAGCAGGGGTCCCCAAACCCCGGGTCAGTACCTCGTGTACTTGTTAGGAACTGCGCCACAGAGGGTGAGCAGCAGGTGAGTGAGTGAAGCTTCGTCTGTATTGACAGCGGTTCCTCTTCACTCGCTTCACCACCTGTGCGCCACCTCCTTTCAGATCAGCAGCATCATTAGATTATCACAAGAGCATGAACCCTAAATGTGCTTCAGTCCTTCCCAAACCACACCCCTTGTCCCGTTTGTAAAAAAAAAACATGTCTTCCACGATACTGGCCCCTGGTGCCAAAAAGACTGAGGACTGCTGCTCCACAGAAAGGGCCAGTTCCTCAATGAAACACACACCCTGAGTCTAGCATCAGTGGCACTGTGGGCTGGGATCAAGACACATGACTCACAGATAGGTCCAGCTCAAGAGGCGTAATCCACGGTCCCTTTAAGGTGGGCCCCAATTCCATACTCCTGTCCTAAATGCCAGAGAGTGAAACTTCTGGTGCAGGTCAGTTGAATCCGCAACAGAAGCTTGAGCAGGGACTCAGCAAATGCAGCAAAGAGCTAGTCCACAGGCAGCAGAACTAGTTAGCAAGCCTAAGCAAGAGGAGAAAGACCTTCCCCACCCTTCTTGACCCCACCAGCGCTGGTTGATTATCATTTGGACATGCCTGCTGGGTCAGTTGTTCTGGTCACCGTGAAGAGGAGAGATGGATCTCCCACCCGATATTTGCTTCAGATGTTAAGACTGATGATACCATACTTGCTTCAAAAAGCTATGCAAAGTTTTGTATGCATACTAAGTTGGTTCAGTTGTGTCCAGCTCTTTGTAACCCTATGGACCAGGACTTGAGTATTTTGAATTTCCTGACATCATCAAGAGAGGGGGCATCTGAGCTTTCTTCTCAGTTTTCCTACATGTGGGGCAGGAGGGGAGGGGAAAGGGGAAAACTGGATAAGTGTCAGCAATCAAGCATCAAAAATGGAATCAGACTCTGTTACGTGCGTGGGAAAGAGCTGCATGTATATTTCTGAGTGGCCTGTTTTGGTATTAGAGGTATGTGTCTTTATAAGGAAATGTTGGGTGTCTCATTTTTATGTAAATGCTACTTTTACTTTTGTTCAAAACCATGCTGAGATAACCTTTCTTGCTCTTTTTTAACCCTCAAATTTTATATTATCTGATAGAGAAATTTAATAATACTGATTTACTAAGTCTGTTATTAGCACTGCAGACTTTAATTACTATTCTGTAAGTCCAGTTCAAAATCATGAATTCCATCTGAATTTTATTATATTCTCGTACAGAATTCATCTGGGAAGTCAGCCAACCAGAATGGGCATGTGCAAATAAGTTTCTCATTTTGGACAGTCATTATAATTTATGACTTATCTATGCCCACACTATGTAAATAGTTCTTAAAAACGTCAAACGTAGAATTCCAACAGTGGGCGCATTTAGGGAGAGTTCTCATAAGTGTTCTCTTTTTCAATTATGTGGATGAACTTGGTCAGCTCTGGCCATGCAGTTTGAAGTTGTGGTTTGGCATCATTTTTCTAGAAGCTGTCTATTGGTATGGATCTTGTACTACGCCACATTTATTTTTTTCAATTGTCTTGTACAAATAGAATGCAAATTCAATGAAGGCAGGAATTGTTTTATTGTTTGATTGATTCATTGTTACATCTTCAGTGCCTAGAACCGTGCAATAATAGCTACTGAATGAATATTTATAATTGAGTTCCTTGATAAGCACTCTGTCCCTCTTTGATAATTAAAAATGCTTAATTGTGATTTTGGTAAATTATAAACTCAATTTCAAGTTCAACATCATGGTGTTCCTCAAACCAAGAGTACAATGGTAATTAAATAAATATATATATGGAAAGTACTTTTTTTGGTGATTGTTTAAATTTATATATATTAAGACAGGGTAGAAGGAATCATAGGTAGAACAATTTGTTGAGCATATAGAAGTGTATGTATCAATTATGTTTACTCGGCACATTTGACTTTGAGGATATAGAAATCTTATATGAGCCCAAGGATAGGATGTATATTGTAGTCAGTCTTTTGGGGAACTAGATATACAAGATTCTTGCTTTAGATTGTCTTTCCTTTTCAGTAAAGGATATGATCTTTTCTTATGCTTTTTTAGTTGCCATTTTCTCATATAACTGGCAGGATTGTACAGTGGATAAGTATAAGAAATATGGATTCAGATACTCATGTTCTATACGAATTCTGGTTTTACACAAATATTTGATTTTGGGCAAATTACTTACCCTCTCTGTGACTCAGTTTGCTACTTGTAAATTGTGACTAAAAAGAATATCTATTACATAGGGTTATCATTAGGATTACATGAGATGATGCATGTAACATATTTAGCATAGTTTTGGGCACATAGGATAAGCACTCAGTTCAGTTCAGTTCAGTCACTCAGTCATGTCTGACTCTTTGCAATCCCATGAATTGCAGCATGCCAGGCTTCCCTGTCCATCACCAACTCCCGAAGCCTACTCAAACTCATGTCCATTGAGTTGGTGATGCCATTCAAATGTCTCGTCTTCTGTTGTCCCCTTCTCCTCCCAACTTCAATCTTTCACGACTTCAGTCTTTTCCAATGAGTTGGTTCTTTGCATCAAGAGGACAAGGTATTGGATATTCAGCTTCAGCATCAGTCCTTCCAATAAATATTCAGGACTGATTTCCTTTAGGATGGACTGGTTGGATCTCCTTGCAGTCCAAGGGACTCTCAATAGTCTTCTCCAACACCACAGTTCAAAAGCATCAATTCTTCCGTGCTCAGCTTTCTTTATAGTCCAACTCTCACATCCATATATGACCACTGGAAAAACTGTAGCTTTGATTAGACGAACCTGTGTTGGTAAAGTAATGTCTCTGCTTTTGAATATGCTGTCTAGGGGTCATAACTTTTCTTCCAAGGAGCAAGCGTCTTTTAATTTCATGGCTGCAGTCACCATTTGCAGTGATTTAGGAGCCCCCCCCCCCAAAATAAAGTCAGCCACTGTTTATACTGTTTCCCCACCTATTTGCCATGAAGTGATGGGACCAGATGCCATGATCTTAGTTTTCTGAATGTTGTGTTTTAAGCCAACTTTTTCACTCTTCTCTTTCACTTTCCTCAAGAGGCTCTTTAGTTCTTCTTCATTTTCTCCCATAAGGGTGGTGTCATCTGTGTATCTGAGGTTATTGATATTTCTCCTGGCAATCTTGATACCAGCTTGTGCTTCATCCAGCCCAGCATTTCTCATGATGTACTCTGCATAGAAGTTAAATAAGCAGGGTGACAATATACAGCCTTGACCTACTCCTTCCCTATTTGGAACCATTCTGTTGTTCCATGTCCGGTTCTAACTGTCGCTTCTTAACCTGCATACAGATTTCTCAGGAGACAGGTCAGCTGGTCTGGTATTCCTGTCTCTTGAAGAATTTCCCACAGTTTATTGTGATCCACACAGTCAAAGGCTTTGGCATAGTCAATAAAGCCAAAGTAGATGTTATTCTGGAACTCTTGCTTTTTTGATGATCCAACAGATGTTGGCAATTTGATCTCTGGTTCCTCTGCCTTTGGTAAATCCAGCTTGAACATCTGAAAGTTCACAGTTCACATAGTGTTGTACTGTTGAAGCCTGACTTGGAGAATTTTGAGCATTACTTTGCTACCATGTGAGAAGAGTGCTATTGTGCAGTAGTTTGAGTATTCTTTGGAATTGCCCTTCTTTGGGACTGGAATGAAAACTGACCTTTTCCAGTCCTGTGGCCACTGCTGAGTTTTCCAAATTTGCTGACATATTGAGTGCAGCACTTTCACAGCATCATCTTTTACGATTTGAAATAGCTCAATTGGATTTCCATCCCCTCCACTAGCTTTGTTGGTAGTGATGCTTCCTAAGGCCCACTTGACTTTGCATTCCAGGATATCTGGCTCTAGGTGAGTGATCACACCATCGTGGTTATCTTGGTCATGAAGATCTTTTTTGTACAGTTCTTCTGTGTATTCTTGCCACCTTTTCTTAATATCTTCTGCTTCTGTTAGGTCCACACCATTTTTGTCCTTTATTGTGCCCATCTCTGCATGAAATGTTCCCTTGGTATCTCTAATTTTCTTGAAGAGATCTCTGGTCTTTCCCATTTTATTGTTTTCCTCTATTTCTTTGCATTGATTGCTGAGAAAGCCTTTATTATATCTCGGTACTCTTCTTTGGAACTCTGCATTCAAATACATATATCTTTCCTTTTCTCCCTTGCCTTTGGCTTCTCTTCTTTCCACCTATTTGTAAGGCCTCCTCAGACAACCATTTTGCCTGTTTGCATTTCTTTTTCTTGGGCATGGTCTTGATCCCTGTCCCCTGTACAATGTCACAAACCTCTGTCCATAGTTCTTCAGGCACTCTATCAGATCTAATCCCTTAAATCTAATTGTCACTTCCAGTGTATAATTGTAAGGGATTTGATATAGGTCATACCCCAATGGTCTAGTGGTTTTCCCTACTTTCTTCAATTTAAGTGTGAATTTGGCAATAAGGAGTTCATGATCTGAGCCACAGTCAGCTCCTGATCCTGTTTTTGCTGACTGTATAGAGCTTCTCCATCTTTGGCTGCAAAGAATATAATCAGTTCTTTTCAGTGTTGGCCATCTAGTGATGTCCATGTGTCTCTACAGGTCTTCTCTTGTGTTGTTAGAAGAGGGTGTTTGCTATGATCAGTGAGTTCTCTTGGCAGAACTCTATTAGCCTTTGCCCTGCTTCATCCTGTATTCCAAGGCCAAATTTATCTGTTAACTCCAGGTGTTTCTTGACTTCCTATTTTTGCATTCCAGTCCCCTATAATGAAAAGGACATCTTTTTTGGGTGTTAATTTTAAAAGGTCTTGTAGGTCTTCATAGAATCATGCAACTTCAGCTTCTTCAGCGTTACTGCTCGGGGCATAGACTTGGATTACAGTGATATTGAATGGTTTGCCTTGGAAATGAACAAAGATCATTCTTGCCAGAGTCCAACTCCAGCAGCCAGGGATTCAACCTGAAAAGATGAACGGTGTCGGCGAGAGAAATGAGGCAGCCTCTCAGTTTTCTTGGACTGCCTGTTTATTTCAAGTTTAAGATTCTCTTATACTTTTACAAAAACATTAGGCCAGAGCTTTGACATTTTCAGTTCCCCCTCTCCCAGATTTATTATCTCCATAAATCACTGTTGCTCTTCAAACACAGTTCCTGCTTCAGTGATTCTCTCAGAATCAGCCTTATCATCTATTATGTACCTCCTCTAATGTGTCCTATAGTTAACTTGTGATCACATTGTAACTCATGCTACATTCCTCAGTTTACCACTTATCTTCCTAAATCCTGTTTGATGTTTCCCAACATCCTGAGCTCACTATCTCTTAAAAAGGCTTCTAGCTATAGTATCTCTAAAAATTCCTAACTTCTATAAGCTATAGTAAAATATGCTAACTTTACAATATTCCTTAAATCTTTAACTTCTGTTTTAATTATTTCTAAGCCCTAAGTTCAGTAAACTCCTTTGCCATAAACATTGTCCTCACAAATAGGCTTCAAATAGCAATCCTTCCCATGGCCTCAAGCTACGGCCTATGTGCTCATCCTGGAACACTCTTTTGTAAAAGTCCTTGAACAAATGTCAGTGATTAACTTTATGAATTATTTTCTGAGCACAGCTGCAGAAGGCTTTGTGCCTTCTCACACTCCTCTCAAGAACAATAAGCACCTTAATGTTCCTTTTCAGTCAACTCAGCCAAGGAGAGGAAAAGACAAGTCAGAATTACAAGGCCTAACTCCTTCATCCCAGGATCCGGAATCCCTGCCTGTGGAATGAGGAGAGGGGTCTGGGGCTGTGCCTCTATTTTGTCAGTAATGCCTAACGCGGCTCCCGACACATTCTGTCGTTTTTGAGATTGCATCCAAGTACTACATTTCGGCCTCTTGTTGACCATGATGGCTACTCCATTTCTTCTAAGGGATTCCTGCCCACAGTAGTAGATATAATGGTCATCTGAGTTAAATTCACCCATTCCAGTCCATTTCAGTTCACTGATTCCTATAATGTCAGTGTTCATTCTTGCCATCTCCTATTTGACCACTTCCAATTTGCCTTGATTGATGGACCTAACATTCCAGGTTCCTATGCAGTATTGCTTTTTACAGTATCAGACTTTGTTTTTATCACCAGTCACATCTACAACTTGGTGCTGTTTTTGCTATGGCTCCGTCTCTTCATTCTTTCTGGAGTTATTTCTCCACTGATCTCCAGTAGCATATTGGGCACCTACTGACCTGGGGAGTTCATCTTGCAGTGTCCTATCTTTTTGCCTTTTCATATTGTTCATGGGATTCCCAAGGTAAAAATACTGAAGTGGCTTTCCATTCCCTTCTCCAGTGGGCCACGTTTTGTCAGAACTCTCCGCCATGAAGCATCTGTCTTGGGTGTCCCTACATGGCATGGCTAATAGTTTCATTGAGCTAGACAAGGCTGTGGTC
The DNA here is from genome assembly GCF_003369695.1 of Bos indicus x Bos taurus. Taxonomy (NCBI): domain Eukaryota; kingdom Metazoa; phylum Chordata; class Mammalia; order Artiodactyla; family Bovidae; genus Bos; species Bos indicus x Bos taurus. The sequence continues at coordinate 100,649,920 of NC_040081.1, read as the reverse complement.
CTTGTGATCAGTTTGGTTAGTTTACTGTGATTGTGGTTTTCAGTTTGTCTGCCCTCTGATGGATAAGGATAAGAGGTTTATGGAAGCTTCCTGATGGGAGAGACTGACTTAGGGGGAAACTGGGTCTTATTCCGATGGGAGGGGCCGTGTTTAGTAAATCTTTAATCCAATTTTCTGTTAATGGGCAGGCCTGTGTTCCTTCCCTGTAGTTTGACCTGAGGCCAAACTATGATGGAGGTAATGAAGATAATGGGGAACCTCCTTCAAAATGTCCCATGCACACATTACTGCACTCAGTGACTGACCATGAAGCAGGCCACCACCAACCCATGCCTCTGCCGGAGACTTCTGGACACTCATGGTCATGTCTAGGTCAGTTTCTTGTGGGTTAACTGCTCCTTTCTCCTGGGTCCTGGTGCACACAAGGTTCTGTTTGTGCCCTCCAAGAGTCTGTTTCCCCCAGTCCTGTGTAAGTTCTGGTGGTTCTATGGTGGGGTTAATGGCGACCTCCTCCAAGAGGGCTTGTGCCCTACTCAGGTCTGCTGCACCCAGAGCCCCTGCCCTGTGAAAGGCAACTGCTGACCCTTATCTTCACACGAGACACTCAGACACAGTTCTGGCCTAGTCTCTGTGGGTTGGGTGTGTGTTTTGTGCCCTTCCCAGATCTGAGCAGCTCAGGTGACTAGGTTCTTGAAGAGCACACTGTCCCAGGTGGACCGTGTGTCTTAATCACCTCCCTGGTCCAGGCCGCGCAGTTTCCTGGGTGTGTCATGAGAGCACCATCTCAGGTGCACTGTATGTCTCTTCTAGAAAGCTGATCTCAGACTGTGACCCTCCTGGCGGATGTCAACCATCCAGGACCTCAGGAAGACCTGGTTAGCAGCTGGGAGCCTGCTCACAGTGTGGTGGAAGGTGCCATCTCTGTGGCTGAGATTGCAGCAGCCTGTTGCCTTCTGGCCCTGGATGAAGGAAGCCTGCCTCTCTGCCTCCAGGTGGGGAGGGGCCTGTATGCAGCTCTCCTTTGGTATTTGCTCAATCCTTTGTTCTGTGAGAGGGTTAGAGCCTATCAAGGGAAAGTTCTCTTTCTACAATTAGGTGTGTATTCTTTCTGCAATTAGGTGTGGTTTTTTTTTTTTTTTGGTTTGTTTGTTTTATGTTGCCTTCTAAGATTTGAAAACTCCCCACAGACCCGCCTGTGAGAGGGCTTCCCACTGTGTAGAAACTTCTTCACAACTCCCTCTGCAGGACAGGTCTCCATCCCTAACTCTTTTGTCTCCCTTTTTGTCTTTTATATTTTGTCCTACCTCCTACTACATTTTAATTTTAACTCACGTGTATTGTCATAGTAGCATGTGCTTTCTTCTTACACTTCCATTTTAAAGTACAACTTATTCTTTCATTTAATTTATACAGTCTCTTAATTTTCTGGTTTCATCTGATCTGATAGTTGACCCATATCACAATTTTGAGCCAGAACACAAGAGGTTTGATGTAGCTCTCTATCCTAGGTCAGCCCAGTCCAGTCAGCTGTGATGGCAGGGTTGGCCCAAAAAGGTGCAGAATGTGGCTACTTAGACAGTAGGAGCTATGGACCTAAGGGCCAGCATAGGTAGTTTCGTAACACATATGCCATTATACACAGCTACAAATACTCATGTGTACGTGCTGCTTGTTTTTAAATAATTGCCTGGATAAATTATATATCAATTAAACCATTTATTGATGGAAATTATGATTATTTAATGATGTAAAATATATTTATACAATTGGTTTATGTAAGAAAAATTGTGTTTTTTTTCCACATTTGGGAATACTTAATCCATTTGATTTTTAAAGGATTTCAAAATTTATATAATATTTATATTAATAGAGGTTGAGACTTATTTGGGAATGTTTTTATATTTCATTTATGCAACTAATTCATTGACATACAGATTTTAACAAATAAAAAGCATAATTGAAAAGAGATTAAATGTGGCTTAAGATAAAGAGGATGTGAATATCTTAGATTTGTTTTGTCAATTCAGGCTAATGTTGTTGTCTTTAACTGTTGTGTCTTTGATAAAATACATTTTTATGGCAATTTTATTCTGTTTGTACTTTGCAGCTGAATATTTCCATGTATTTGTAGCTTAGGGTAACAGTTCTTAGTACCAGGACTGTCTACTTTAATTTGAATTAAAATTATCTCAAGACAAGTAAAGAAGATCTTCTCTTGTACTTTTCTAGTTCTATTCATCTGGATAACATATTATTGGATTTAACTATCCAGTCCAGATATCTATATGTGAAAAAAAAAAAAACACACTAGAAGTCTTCAACTCAGGATGTTATGAGAATGATGATAAAATTTGTTGAGAATGTCAAACCAATTTTCCTAATGAGATCAACATATAATTGAATATAAAGAACTAAATAGATTCCGGCAGTTATCTCCACTTCCTCCCCATTAAGGAGCTAGTGATAATATTTAACCACTGACTGAGAAAGTCCTTGTATTGGACCTAATTGTAACTTTCCTGGGTACCATGTAGTTTTTTTTTTTTTTTTCTGTACAGTTTCTACTCTGCAAAGATATCTTTTTTGCTCTTGCTAGTTTAAGCAGAAGAATTCGGTAAAAGGGCATATCTTCTGGATGACTGGAGGACCAGTCAAGAACCAAGGGTGATCAGCAGAGGCGAAAAGCCAAAGAAAGGGATGTTTCTGGACTCTGGTGCTTCTGAACACCTGCTACCACTGTCCTCTCTCGTTTCCCATACTGCCCAGCAATAATCTCCATCTGATACATAGCTCTGAATTACTTCTTAAGATGACTGTCTATAGATCACTGACCACATTCCGTCTTACAGGAGGCAGGCAAAAGAAGTATTTTTCCCCTTTCCACTTTAGTAGGAAAAAGTTGGACCCATTTTCTGCTCCAGGGATCTCCCAGACCCAGGGATTGAACCTACATCTCCTACATTATAGGGAGATTCTTTTCCACTGAACCACTAGGGAAACCCCAAAGTTTGTATTGCATTGGCAAAGAAGTTCCATCGGGTTTTTCTGTAACACAGAAAAACTTTTTGGCCAACCCGGTAGATATGCATAAGTGAGGAGAACAACACGCATGTCAGGTTTTTACTCAGTTTTTTCGAATGGGCGTGATTAAGGCAAGCTTTGAAATGTCTCCCATTGAGTTACTTACAAGGACAGACTCATTCAGTTGACTTTGGAGTGATATATTATGCACTAAGAAGTCATTTTAATAAATCATTTTGGCTAAATTTCTCTACCAAGTTTTTTTTACCCTGTCTTTTCAACTTTGGTTTATGAAATAGTTTAGATAAAATGATTGTCTACAAAGTCTTTAAATCTATCTGAAATAAATGCAAATTCTTTGTGCAATAATAGTATCTCATTATCCATATAGCAATAGATTGTCAAGAATGTTCTAGACTTTTCCTTGGAGTGAGAACCCTGACTCTTGCAGGCAGTTGGCATCTCCCTGTCCCCTTTTCCTCAGTGGTCTCTATCCTAGCAGAGCTAGCCAAGGTCTGCTTTTAAGTCAAGGAAAGGGAGAACTTTCTTAAACATGTTCAATCGAGAGGAAAGTGGTACAAAATGCTAATCCTTAGGCATATCATATTGTTCCTTCACAAGTACCTTATGTTGTCAGATAATTAAGATACAACTGAATCTATAACCATATTCAAAGGTTATAGAGAGCCTGGAGATTAAGACAGAAATAAATTAGGTAAAATAAACAAAAAGAGACATATTTGCCTTGATCCAAACGTTATAATCCTAGATAGAAATGCCATAACAAATATAATATACTAGGCTGAAAATGTCACTACTGCTAAGTCACTTCAGTCGTGTCCGACTCTGTGCGACCCCATAGACAGCAGCCCACCAGGCTTCCCCGTCCCTGGGATTCTCCAGGCAGGAACACTGGAGTGGGTTGCCATTTCCTTCTCCAATGCATGAAAGTGAAAAGTCAAAGTAAAATCACTCAGTCATGTCCGACTCTCAGCGACGTCATGGACTGCAGCCCACCAGGCTCCTCCGTCCATGGGATTTTCCAGGCAAGAGTACTGGAGTGGGGAAAATGTCACTAGAAGAAACATTAACTACTGTTTTTTATTCAGAAGTAATTGTAAAATTTTGAACTTGCTTTTCTAACTTTAAACTCAAATGGAGTTTAATACGTATACATACATTTGCTTCTAAATACTAACCAGTTAATTATGTGATCAATGTATATAAAAGAAGAAAATAAAATATTTCTCTGTCACTTTTCATATGTTTAGACTAAACAGAACTTAAGGAGGATTCATGGCACCACTGCCTTTTCTTTCCTGACTCCACCATCCATTTATCAAAATGTTATTACTTTCAGAAAGAGAGTGGATATAATTCATGATTCATATCTTTTTTTGAAATCATATTACTCCTATAATGATCTTATATTTTTCCACATTACCCATTGTTCAATTAAAAAACATATAGGTTCAAACTGTTAGTATCTTGTGAAACTTGAATTTTCGTTTTTGTTCTTTTTATTTAACTGTGGATGAAACACTTGACTTGAGTAGCTCTTATAGGTGGGGCTTCCCAGGTGGTGTTGGTGGTAAAGAATCCGCCTGCCAAAACAGGAGACTTAAGAGATGCAGGTTCTATCCCAGGGTCTGGAAGATCCCCTACAGTAGGAAATGGCAATCCACTCAAGTTTTCTTTTCTGGAAAATGCCATGGACAGAGGAGTCGGGCCAACTATTGCCCCTGTCCATGGAGCCGCAGACAGCTGGACATGACTAAGCACACACAAAGCTCTTGCAAGTGTTGGCTAAATACAGGCCAGCTTTCTAATGGTGTTTTTTTGAACTTTATTTTTTGTTCTTGTGACATTTCAACTAATCATGAAATATCATAGATGAAATTAAAGCAAACTAAATGTGTATGACATAACATTCTATTTTGTCATGAGTCATATTAAAATACCTTTTTGTTTGATTCAGTTCAGTTCAGTTCAGTCGCTCAGTTGTGTCCGACTCTTTGCAACCCCATGAACCACAGCACGCCAGGCCTCTCTGTTCATTGCCAACTCCCACAGTTCACCCAAACCCATGTCCATTGAGTTGGTGATGCCATCCAACCATCTCATCCTCTGTTGTCCCCTTCTCCTCCTGCCTTCAGTCTTTCCCAGCATCAGGGTCTTTTCAAATGAGTCAGCTCTTCACATCAGGTGGCCAAAGTATTGGAGTTTCAGCTTCAATATCAGTCCTTCCAATGAACACCCAGGACTGATTTCCTTTAGGATGGACTGGTTGGATCTCCTTGCAGTCCAAGGGACTCTCAAGAGTCTTCTCCAACATCACAGTTCAAAAGCATCAATTCTTCTGCGCTCAGCTTTCTTTATAGTCCAACTCTCACATCCATACATGACCACTGGGAAAACCATAGCCTTGATTAGATGGACCTTTGTTGACAAAGTAATGTCTCTGCTTTTGAATATGGTGTCTAGGTTGGTCATAACTTTCCTTTCAAGGAGTAAGCATCTTTTAATTTCATGGCTGCAGTCACCATCTGCAGTGATTTTGGAGCCCAGAAAAATAAAGTCAGCCACTGTTTCCACTGCTTCCTCATCTGTTTGCCATGAAGTGATGATTACACGTTTTTCAAACAAGTAGTTTGTTGGCATTTATGTAGTGTACATTTTAAAATGGTTTTTTTCTGTGCAACTTAGTATATCACAATTTATTTAGGTTGGATAGAGATAAGATTTCTAAACATAAGCTTTGCAGAAGTACGTGCAGGTTTATGCTGTTAGATTAGGAGATACACTGTTGTTCATATATGTATTTCTGAAGAAATATTAAACAATTAATTATCATAAAAAGCACTTAGCAGAGAATTCTGCCTGTAGATGATTTTCAGTAGATGTTTTTTGCCTTCTCCTAACTTCATTTCATAATCTATGGCTTACGCTGCTGCTGCTGCTGCTGCTAAGTCACTTCAGTCGTGTCCGACTCTGTGTGACCCCATCAATGGCAGCCCACCAGGCTCCCCTGTCCCTGGTATTCTCCAGGCAAGAACATTGGAGTGGGTTGCCATTTCCTTCTCCAATGCATGAAAGTGAAAAGTGAAAGTGAAGTAGCTCAGTCTGTCCGACTCTTAGCGACCCCATGGACCGCAGCCTACCAGGCTCCTCCGTCCATGGGATACTGGAGTGGGGTGCCATTGCCTTCTCCGATGGGTTACACTAGCAGATAATTAAAACAATTTAAATGCAAGAAAATAAATATTCTACTTAAAGAATATAAAATATTTTTTCCATGAAATAATTATCTAAAGAGAAAAATCTTCAAATTGTCTCCTAATTTAATTATTATTAAAGAAAATAGTTTTTTCTAAAAGGTTAAGTATTACTTGGTTAAACCTGCTACAATCTTTGTAATAACCACAAGACAATATTACTGTATATTACTACATTTCCTAAAATTACAGACATATTATTCGTATACCTGGAGGAGGAAATAGCAATCTACTCTAGGAGTCTTGCCTGAAAAATCCCATGGACCAAGGAGCCTGACGGGCTACAGTCATGGGGTTGCAAGAGTCAGGCACAACTGAATGACTAAGCACACACATTATTCTTATAATAAACATACTTTTAAAATATCCACTTTAAAAAATTAATTTAAAAGAATAAATTGAGGGAACATTTGACCTCATATGAATTTATGATTTATTCTGCTGGAATAAATGGGTTGTGATATGAGTTTGTGTTGGTCATATCCCAAGTATCCTCCTTTTCTTTCTTTACTCTAATATAAAGAAATATGTTACTAAATGAAATGAATAGCTGTATACAATTTTGGTTCCTTAAATTTGTGCTTATATTTTAAATTAATTTTCATTGGACTATCAGTCAGTTCAGTCACTCAGTCATGTCCGACTCTCTGCGATCCCAAGGACTGCAGCATACCAGGCTTCCCTGTCCATTCCCAACTCCTGAAGCTTGCTCAAATTCATGTCCATCGAGTTGGTGATGCCATCTAACCATCTCATCCTCTTTCGTCCCCTTCTCCTGCCTTCAGTCTTGCCCGGCATCAGGGTCTTTTCCAATGAGTCAGTTCTTCACATCAGGTAGCCAAAGTATAAGTAAGTGAAGTCGCTCAGTCGTGTCCGACTCTTTGTGACCCCATGGACTGTAGCCTACCAGGCTCCTCTGTCCATGGGATTTTCCAGGCAATAGTACTGGAGTGGATTGCCATTTCCTTCTCCAGTGGATCTTCCCGACCCAGGGATCGAACCCAGGTCTCCCACATTGTAAACAGACACTTTACCGTCTGAGCCACCAGGGAAGTCAAAGTATAGTTGCAGTATAGTTGCTTTAAAATACAGCAAAAGAGACACTGATGTATAGAACAGTCTTTTGGACTCTGTGGGAGAGGGATAGGGTGGGATGATTTGGGAGAATGGCATTGAAATACGTATAATATCATATATGGAATGAGTCACCAGTTCAGGTTCAATGCAAGATACTGGATGCTTGGGGCTGGTGCACTGGGATGACCCAGAGGGATGGTATGGGGAGGGAGGAGGGAGGAGGGTTCAGGATGGGGAACACATGTATACCTGTGGCGGATTCATTTCGATATTTGGCAAAACCAATACAATAGTGTAAAGTTTAAAAATAAAATAAAATTAAAAAAAAAAAAAAATATTGTGTTTTTACTGTACTGCAAATTAAATCAGCTATAGGTATACATATATTCCATCTTTTTTGGATTTCTTTCCCATTTAGGTCACCACAGTGCATTAAGTAGAGTTCCCTGTGCTACACAGTACTTCTCATTAGTTATTTATTTTGTGCATAGTATCAAAAGTGTGTATCTGTCAGTCCGAATCTCCCAATTCCTCTCACCACCTTGGTGTCCATATATTTGTTCTCTACGTCTGTGTCTGCATCATTTTTCTAGATTCCACGTATGTGCTTCCCAGGTGGGCAATGCAGGAGACATAAGAGAAGTGGATTTGATCCCTGGGTTGGGAAGATCCCCTGGAGAAGGAAATGGCAACCCACCCCAGTATTCTTGCTTAGGAAATCTCATGGACAAAGGAGTCTAGTGGGCTAAGATCCATAGGGTCTCAGAGTCAGACACTCCTGGAGCAACTTAGTATATGATATTTATTTTTCTCTTTCTGACTTCACTCTGTTTGATGCTAAGTCTATCTGCGCTGTGCTTTACTTTAGAATTTAAAAAGATTTGGCTGTGCAAAATAGGATGTGTGCTAATTGTGCCTGCAGCAAGAGGCTAGTAAGAGGAATCTGTCCTGCAAACCCGAGGTGGAAAGAGGGTGTGAAGAAGACAAAGAACATGGCTTTAGTTTTGCGCGCGTGTGTGTGTGTGTGTGTGTGTGTGTGTGTGAAGTAGAGCAGTAGAAAGAAGAAGTTGGCAGGGACAGAGGGATGTATGGAAAAAAGAAATGGTGGTAAGCCTTATCTCTGGGGCTTTGTGTGACGATAAATAAATATGTTTCTACTAGGAGAGTTGGCTTGAAGCCCTGGGAAAAAACTGCTTCCTCTGTACTAATCTCTGCTTCAGAGTTTATGGTTAATTATTTTTACAAATCATTTCCCTCTTGCCCTCTTCACTCCAATTCAGTTGCTAAGTGACTGGAAGATAAAGTGACCTCTGAATTTATTCTTCTCATTACATTGTTAGATTTTTTTCCGCATCACTTAAGGGATGGATTTGTTCGTTGTAAGTTCAACACCTCTCAAAGATTCAAGTTGACATTTCACCTAATTAATAGCCCCTGTTGGCCTAGTTATTCTGGGGATGCATAATTAAGGCAATAATGCTACTTGTTCAGTGGAATTGGATTTTATTTTGCCTTTTAAATGGATTGCCCAAAGGTTTATTGCTTTTTCTGGCTTAAAGCATATTATTATGCCCATCTGTGTTAAAATAAACATCCTTAGAAAACTCCATCCTTAGAAAAATTTTTAAAAAGTACTCTAATATAGAAAATTTTGAACTCTGAGGATAAAAAAAAACCTATATATATATATGTACAGTATTTTAATTTAATGGGAATTCATTAAAGGCACTGATTTTTACCTTTTATCTTTGAATTGTTCACTTTCATACTTGGAGTCCTCTCTGTAGCACCTGACAGAGTGGATACTGGATATATACATATATTGTTCATTCACTTCATGTGCTAAGAATTCAAATTTTCCTTTTAAAGTGAAGTTAGTATAAAAATGGTTATACATATCATAAGTAATTCGGACTAAAAATCAAAATAAAACTACAAACATTTTGTCTATTTTTACTCTTTGGGACTTGTAATCTGTATGTCTTATCCTCTGTGATGTGAAATGTTATTTACTTATCTAATCAAATGTATGTATAAAGATACATAGTTGATTCTTACTCTATAAAAAACATTCTGCTCCATGCTTTACAAATATTGTTAATGTGGAATCACTAAGGAAAAAAAAATCATCTTTTCCCTTATCTGGGGCTTCCCTGGTGGCTCAGAAGGTAAGGAATCTGCCTGCAATGCAGGATTCAATCCCTAGGTCGGGAAGATGCCTTGGAGAAGGGAATGGCTGCCCACTCCAGTGTTCTTGCCTGGAGGATTCCATGGACAGAGGAGCATGGCAGGCTGCAGTCCATGGAATTTCAAAGAGTCAGACACAACTTTCTTTTCCCTTTACCTCGGGTACCTATTTAGGAAAAAAGACCACATGTAATTCACATGTGTACACACACACAAACCTACAAATGGCTGTGGGTGAATGGAGCATGCAGATGTCAGATGCTGAGTTTTCTGTGAATATGATCATGTCTGTGGTGGTGGGAGATACACAGGGTTTCTTGTAGTATCAGAGGAGCCGAACTTTATACTTCTTGATATTTAGATGGAAAATGTCATGACAAAAAAGATATAACCAGGCAAAAATATAGTAGTTTCGATCTCACGCCTAGACAAAATAAGTTTTGTGATAACGAGATCTGAAATGGAGGTGTCTATTAAACCCACTAGAAGCAATTCAAGAAACATTTTATTAGATTTATAAATTATAAGGATGATAAAAATCTTGTTTCTCTGTGCTAATGTAATTGTATACGGGATATTCTAGAAAAATAAGTAAAACACTTGTGTCTGGATGCAAACCCCATATACATGAATTTTAGGAGCATTTAGAAGAGGAAAAAAAATCAGTTGGTCAGAGGCTATTTTTGTTGTTGTTTAGCCGGGTCCAACTCTTTTGCGACCCTATGGGCTTTAGCCCGCCAGGCTCCTCCATCCACGGAATTCTCCAGGCAAGAATACTGGAGGGAGTTGCCGTTTCCTTCTCCAGGGGCTCTTCCCCACCCAGGGATCAAACCCACATCTCCTGCATTGGTAGGTGTGTTGTTTACCATTGAGCCATCTCAGAAGCCTCAGAGGCCATCACTGGTATATTTTAAATGTTTGCCAGCCAACATTTTGAGGAATCTTAACCTGTGTTTACTGCATAGCGTTTGGGACATTCGGATTAGAGTCCTTATTGCCTCACTGATGACGTATATGAATTTGGAAGATTTACTAACTGTTTACCATTAGGCCTCAAGTTTCTAATCTGTGAAAAGAAGTTGCTTAGATGTTTGCTGTGTTTTATTTCACTTAAAAGCTTTGCATCTGTTATTTTACCATATCCTGTAATAACATTTTTCCTTATTAAAAAGAGGTAGTCTTCATTGTAGAAACTGGAAAATACATAAAAGCACAAAGCACATTTCTAGCTCTGTAAAATTATATTCATATCTATCCATATCCATTTAGTTTTTAAAAGATTGAACTTGTTTCTGTTTAGTCACCAAATAGTGTCTGACTTTCTGCGACCCCATGGACTGTAGCCCACCAGCTTCCTCTGTTCATGGGATTTCCGAGGCAGGATTACTGGAGTGGGTTGCCTTTTCCTCCTACAGGGGATCTTGCCCACCCAGGAACTGAACCTTTGTCTCCAGCATTGGCAGGAGTATTATTTACCACTGGTCCACCAGGGATGCCCAAAAGACTGAGGACATATTGTAATATATTTCTGTTATGTTTTTCCACTTTATAATATATTGTGAACATTCATCCATCTTATAATTTATAAATGCTTAAATGGAATTATGATATATGGTTTTACAGTAATTATTAATCCATTTTACTGAACACTTTATTTTGCAATTATTTTACTATATATAGTGCTGTGGTGAACATTCTTAGATGTTTGTAAGATATTTGATTATATCTTTAGCACAAATTCTTAGGTACAGAATTACTTGTCTTAAATGCATTTTTAAGCAATTGAATACCTGTTGTCAACTGCCCCCTTAGTGCATGGATATTTATTTGCAACACCTATTGATTCACTCAACAAGTATTTATTTAGTGCATATTTTATATTGAGTGAAGTATTGAGCAAAATAAATGTTTGGGGGGAGGAGAGCAGGGTACGTCTGTTTCTCTGCATTTAATATTGTTTCATCAAAAAAAATTCCTCAATTTGGTGAGTAAAGAGTGAAAAGTGAAAGTGTTAGTCACTGAGTTTGTGTCTGACTTTTTGAGACCCCATGGACTTCAGCTCCTCTATCCACGAGATTCTCCAGGCAAGAATACTGGAGTGGATAAACATTGCTTTTTACCAGGGGATTTTCCCAACCCAGAAATTGAACCTGGGTCTCCTGCTTTGTAGGCAGATTATTTGCAATCTGAGCCACCAGGGAAGCCCTTGGTGAATAAATGCTATCTTATTTTTTATTTCTTCACTATGAAGATCGAAGCCCTTTAAAAAATTACTTTGGTAGCCATCTTTTGTATTGGGATTTTCTGTTGTACTGACCACTTTGCTTGGTGTCTGTATCTCTCTTTGGTGAAGGAGGAAGAATATCCCCAGTGTTATTTAGTTCTCTTTCAGCTGGTTGCCAATCATACTATGTCTCCTCATCAAAATTAGAATTTTTCTTATCAACATTAGAGCACTTTTCTTTCTATTATATGTTGGTGATAAACTGATCTCTTTTGTTTGTACGTTTTATTGTTCTTAATATGTTAGTTCTATAGTGTGTTTTAATTGGTTTATTTCTAAAACATCATTTTTCCTACCCACTTTATTTTATGCCCATCAGTCTTCCTTCAGTCCCATCATTATTTTCTGGGGATTCTGACTCTTATCTCTAATTGTTTTTAAGATTTTATCACTGTGTTGGCTCTTCTACAGTTGGTCATGATATTTCTAGGCATGGATATATCCTTATCTATCCTGCTAAGTACTTCATTATGTTTTTCAGTTTTTAAGAATTAAATTCATGTTATTACTTCATTATTACTTCAGATATTGCCCCTTTGCATTTTCTGTTTATTTGCTTTGTTCTTTCTGGAACTCCCATTATATTTATTTTTGACCTTGTATTGCATATGTCTCTCAATCTTTCATATTTTTCATCTCTTTATTATTCTATCACAAATTTCTGTGAGTGTCCTACCAGTTCATTAGCTCAACTGTTTCAGTTTAACCTGTTTAATCTATAAGGCTTTTAATTTTAAAGCTATGTTTTTCACAATTTCTATTTAGTTCATTTTCAAATCTATCCATTTTTCCTTTTATCACATCACTAGCTTATTTCTTATGACATTTATTTTGACTCTTTAATTATTTTTCTCATTCCTACATATGGTCTTTCTGGTTTTTTCTGTCATGTCTGAAATCCTTGTGGTGTTGTAATATTTCTTTTATAGTATCTGACGATTCTCACTTGTGATGTTTGCTTTCCTCATGATATTTATAGAAAATATATGATTCATCTTTCAGTTTTTCTTTTTTTCTCTATCATTTTCGGTACCTGGTAACTTCCAGTGGTGTGTTAGTAGATGTTTAATTATAAGCTCTCTGAGAAAAAGTGCTCAGGTTTGTAGCATATCCCCAGCATAGCCAAGTTTAAAAAACTGAAGAAGTGTCATTGAGCATGGAGGTGGGAAGAGATGTGCACACTCAGATTTTGTAAGCTTATTAACTTCAACATCACTGGCAGTTTTCTTTTTTTACTATAAATTCAGCTGTCTGTTAACTTTTTGTTATATTTTACCCAGCACATGTAGAGCATGACATGAGTTTCCGTTAGCTAACTTTACCGGGTTCCCAGGACTGGAAGCAATGCTGTTTGTCCAAAATTCAGAAAGCTCAACAAGGTTTGTGCATGTTATAGTTCTTGAGTTGGTGAATTCCACCATTTATACATCTTTTATTTGATATGTTCTATCTCTTAATACTCCACTCCATTTCTTCTTCATTTGCCTCTTTCCCCCATCTCTGGTTGCAAAACAGTCAGACACAACTTAGCGACTAAACAACAACAAAATACAACAACCCATCGCTTACATTTTGGTCTCTATTGCTTTACTTCTGCTAAATAAGCTTATCAGAGGACTTCTGTGGAAGGAATCATCTTGTTATATAAATAGTATTTTAAGAGATACTTAGCTTTTAGAGGCGGAGAAGGCAATGACACCCCACTCCAGTACTCTTGCCTGGAAAATCCCATGGATGGAGGAGCCTGGTAGGCTGCAGTCCATGGGGTCACTAAGAGTCGGACACGACTAAGTGACTTCACTTTCACTTTTCACTTCCATGCATTGGAGAAGGAAATGGCAACCCACTCCAGTGTTCTTGCCTGGAGAATCCCAGGGACAGGGGAGCCTGGTGGGCTGCCGTCTATGGGGTCACACAGAGTTGGACACGACTGAAGTGACTTAGCAGCAGCAGCAGCAGCAGCAGCAGCAGCTTTTAGAGGTAGACAAGCACTGATTCCTTGAAAGGAGATAGCATATTTCCTGAAGTTAATCATGTTCTCCTAGATGTTTGTGGGAAGAGTGCTCTCATCAGAGGCAATCATTTTTGTAAATGGTGAGATGGTAAATATTTTAGACTTTGCAGGCCATATATTCCCTCCTACAATTACTCAGCTCTGCCACAATAGTGTAAAAGCAGCCTTAGATAATATGTAAATGAATCAATGGGCTGTGTTCCAATAAAACTTTATTTACAAGCAGGTAGTGAGTTGAATCCCAGGGACGGGGGAGCCTGGTGGGCTGCTGTCTATGGGGTCGCACAGAGTTGGAGACGACTGAAGCGACTTAGCAGCAGCAGCAGCAGCAGCAGTGAGTTGAATTTGGTCCATGGACTACAGCTTGCTGAGTCCTGCTCTAAATGATAGTCCATGGATGTAAAGACTTAATAATATTTTAAAGTGAACATATAAACAGTTGTTAATAGAAAATTATATTTAATTTCATTTTCTATATCAGCACTTGGAAAGATAATTACTAGTTTTAAGATATAATTACTTTTTTTCTGCATATAGTTGGGAGAATTGTTTTGGGCATAGAAGAAGCAGTGTTTTGTAATTAACAGTGACTTTGTATTTAAATATTGTATATATGCTTGCAGGCTGTTAGTCATTTATAATAAATGTGAGATGTATGAAATACAAAAATTATTTACAACGAGTTTGTTGTGTACCAACTCACCTTGGCAACTGCTGGACCTTAGGCTATTTTTGGAATCAGTAGGTCATTTGGTCTTCCCCTCTATATATTGCATTTCAGTGACAAACCATGGGAGCCTGGAGCTGCCCAGAACAATTTGATTTTTTCATCTGCAAAGATTCTCAAGCTTCCTGTGGTTTAGCTGGCACATCTCACATACAAAAGAATTTAAGTATTGATCTAAGCTATTAAAACACATCATAGTTGCATTCTTTTATAGCAACTGCTGTGCACCAGTTTAGCCTAATGAATTCTCAAGTGTATCTCATTCATACAATTTGGCCTACTGTTCTGCTCAGAGTAGCCATTAACTCCTATAGGCATGTAATGAGGAGGAACTCAGTAGAGTACATGGCAAGAAATGAACATATGGGGGTTTTCCCAAAAGAACAACCAGTAATTGAAAGCACTAAACTCCCCCAGTTATCATCCCCTCCCTTTTCAAGCTATTCATAGATACCAAGATGCTCTCACTAATTCCATTGTAGACTAATGTCAGGATAATGCCCTGGCCATTTATGCTGTTTCTATGTAATGGTGCCAGATGTTCTCTACCATGCTATCAGGAAATATAATTACCAGACTAGCTTTCTGTAATTCACTAGAATTATCATACTGAGTGTCCTTTTTCTCTTAATGTCCCTTTGTAGAACCAGAAGCTTCTGCCTTGATTTAGTGACTTGGCCATAGGTGCAATTAATACATTTGGAATCTTTATAATGCGAATCAGGAAAGGTCAAGATACTTGCTTTTCATAGAAAGATTATTCATTCATTAAAAATGAAAATACATTGTTCATTCCAGGTGGGTGGGCTGGATGTTATTTCCCACATGTCCAGGTCAGCAGTACAGAACAAAAACATTCCTGCTTGCTAAGGTTTCTGAGGTTGTCTTTGCTAGGCTCTTTCGTACTTTCACTACTGCAGACTCCTCATTACTAATTTGTTTGGATAAAATTTGTTGAAAATTCACAGGTCTCAATATGAGAAGATAGTGAAAATACTTAGATTTGTGGTAGAGAAGGAAAGAAGCTTTTTTCCTTTGATTCTTTTTTTATTCAATAAACATTTATTTGACATTAACTATTCACTACAAGTAGTGCTCTGTCCTGGTGTTGTGAGTGTGAATAGAACAGAATCATTTCCCCCAAAGGTCATAATATAGTATGGAGCAAACATATGAACAGTTACAGTATTACAAGATACTCATAATTAAAGTATGAACAAAGTGCTGTGAGAAGAAGGAAAAGACTGAGAGTGGCCGGGAGAACATTTCCCCATTTAATGCACTCTACGGGAAGGTCCCCTGGAGGAGGAAATGGCCACTCGTTCCAGTATTCGTGTCTGGAAAATCCCATGGACAGAGGAGCCTGTCAGGCTACAGTCCATAACGTCACAGAGTGGACATGACCGAGTGACTGAGCACGCACGCACACACGAGGTAGTGAAACAGCAAGGGAACAACCCCCGTTTTTTTTCTGAAGTAGAACATTTTTAAAGTCTTTATTGAATTTGTTACAGTATTACTTCTGTTTTATGTTTTGGGTTTTTGGCCTCAAGGCATGTGGGATCTTATCTCCCTGACCAAGGATCGAACCCACACCCCCTCCATTGGAAAGCGAAGTCTTAACCACTGGACCACCAGGAAATCTTGGAAAAGTCTTGGAAAATCATCTTTTAAATGCTGAAAATGAGCATTTGGAAAATGGAAATGAAATAAAAATGTCATTTATAATAACATGAAAATATAAGAATAAAAGTGCTTAAAAATAAACTTAGAGGTGTGAAAGGACTACACACAGAATATATGATTAAATATTAAATACTTTTCTTTGTAAATTCTTAATTTCTTTAAAATAGAATGACTCAAGCAAAGGAAAAATAATAGCAATGTGCTGTAGGGTTTATAAAATATGTATAAATAAAACATATGATAACAATATCTTAAAGGATTAGAGGTGAAAATTGAAGCATACTATTGTAAGTTTTTAAAACTACATGTTTGGAGTAGAATAATATTATTTGAATCTAATTTACTAAAAATTAAAAATGAAGATTGCAAACTCTAGAGCAACACTCATTAATAAAAGAAAAAGAAGTATAAATAATAACTTATTATGTAAAATAAAATGGGAAACAAAACAATACTCAATTCTTACAGAAAGGCTCTTCCAGAAAATTGGGATAAAAGAATAAATACAAAACTAATGACTTCCCAGGTGGCGCTAGTGGTAAAGAACCCGCCTGCCAATGCGGGAGACATAAAAGATGCGGTTTTGATCCCCGGGGAAGATTCCCCTGGAGGAGGGCATTACTACCCAGTCCAGTATTCTTGCCTGGAGAATTTCATGGACAGAGGAGACTGACAGGCTACAGTCTATAGACTCTCAGAGTTGAAACAGACTGAAATGACTTAGCACACACACATTCAAAACTAATTGTATGATGATGGACTTAACGTTCATAATTTAAATGAAAATGGATATGTGGATCTGTTAAAAGTCAGAGATTATCAGCAAGTCATCACTTCTATTCAATGTTGTTTCAAAGGCAGGACAATTAGCTGAAAAAAATAAAAGGCATACTGGAAAGGAAAAAGCAAAAACTGTCTTCACTGAAGACATTTTTGTGTGTAAAGAAACTCCTAAACTATCAGCAAAATATTTACTAGATTTAGGTGACTCAGACAGGAAAGAATTCACCTGCAATGCAGAAGACCTGAGTTCAGTCTGTTGATCAAGATGATCCCCTGGAGAAGGGAAATGGCAACCCACTCCAATATTCTTGCCTGGAGAATCCATGGACAGAGGAGCCTGGTGGGCTACAGTGTGTGGGGTACTAAAGAGTTGGACACGACCGAGTGACTAACACACACATAATAAGTGAATTTAGCAAGCTTCTAAATATAAGGTCACTTACAAAAATTGACTTTATTTTTAGAAATGAGTGTTTAGGAAGTGAAAATGAAAATGTCATTTATAATTGCATCAAAAATATAAATGTTTAAGAGTAAACTTAAAAAACGTATAAGGTATATTTATATACTGTAAATTGCAAAACATTACCAAGATAAATTAGAAAGTACTCAAGTAAATGGACAAATATACTATGATTGTGGTGGATAGAACACTCAACATTAAGATATCTGTTCTTCCCAATGCAATCCAAAACAACATTTTAGAAGTTTTTCTTTTTAATTTATTAATATTTTGAAACACTAGGCTGATTTTAAGATTAATGTGGAAATGCAGAGACCTCGACTAGTCTCCCAAATAAAAACAAAAATTTGAAGTATTTACCTAATTTTAAGACTATTATAAATCTACAGTAGTCAAGACAGGATGGTATTGGGTTAAAGATAGACAACAGATAAACGGAATAGAATGGAGTGCTGAAATAGACTTACACTGGTGCAGTCAATTGAACGAAGACAGCAGGCAACTCAATATGGAAAGGAAAGTCTTTTCACCAAGAATGTTTGAGCCGCTGGGTATCATTAAGGAAATAAAAGTGAATCTCAACATATACATCATAGCATGAATTGAAATTTATTGGAGAGGTATCACAGACCTAAAAATAAAAATAACAATGTCAAGCTTCATGAAGAAAATGTGCAGGAAAATCCTAATGAACTTGGGGTGGGCAAAGAGCCCTAACAAAACCAAGAAAACGCTAATAATTAAAAGAAAAAAATTGTAAAATAAATTTGATAAAATTATTATTCACTGAAAACAACATTAGTAACCTGAATATGTAAGCTACAGACTGAAAGAAAACATTCATAATACATGTAAGTAATAGTAAACTTTTACCCGAAATAGAGAATTTCTAAAATTTCTATAAAAAGACAACCCCCTTCCCCTATTTACAGTCTCACCAAATGGACAAAGTACTTGAAAAGGCACTTCACCAAATAAGATAAATAAATGGCCAATAAACACACAGAAAAGTTGTTAACACTATTAGTCATCAGGGAAGTAAAAAAATAAAACTATAATGAAATATTACTAAATACTGACTAAAATTTAGAAAACTGATAACTCCAATTGTTGGCAAGGATGTGAAGCAACTGAATTTTTATGCATTGCTACAGTGGGTAGCCAATGTGTCTAACAGTTTTTAATAAGTTAAATATATCCTTATCCAATGACCCAACAATTCCCTCTTTAGATATTTTCCCCAAAGAAATGAAAACATATTTGTGCAAAAATACATGTACATAAATGTTCATGCAACATTATTGATATCCAAAAATTAGAAACACTTCTCATGTCTAAAAGCAGAATAGATAAATTAACTGATACATTTTACTCAGCAATAAATAGAACTATTATTGATATTTATGCCAACATAGATACATTTAAAAGCATTTTGCTGAACAAAAGAAGCCCAATCAAAGAAAAAAGAAACTACATACTGTAGGATTTCTTTTCATTTGTTTAACATGTTTATGACATTGTGTCACCTGGATGCTTGTTTCTTTGAACAACCATTTCATTGCTTCGTACTCAATGAATGTACCATAGTTTATTCATTGGTCTTTCTATGATTATTTGTTTTTTCCTAGTATTAGTTTTTATTATTTATTTTACCATTACAAAAGTATTCTCATGAACTGCCTTTTATATGTATCCTGGTAGCAAAACACAAGAGTGTCTCTGGAAATATGTATAGATATAGAATTGCTGGGTGGTAAATGGCAACCCACTCCAGTGTTCTTGCCTGGAGAATCCCAGGGACGGGGGAGCCCGGTGGGCTGCCGTCTATGGGGTCGCACAGAGTCGGACACGACTGAAGCGACTTAGCAGCAGCAGCAGCAGCAGGGTATGCAGAAGTTTATTTCCTAGTGCTATTTTGCCCCTGAATTTGGTTATTCTAACTGCCAGTTGTGTATAACTATGAGCAGTGCATAAACATCCCCATCTGAGCAACTGCTTTGTAAAAACTGAACATTATCATACTTTTCAGTTTTTATCAATTTGATAGGTATAAAATAGTATCTCAGTGTGGCTTAAAATTACACATATATTTATGAAAGCTTTTATATTTCTTTTCTATGAAATGTAGTCCATGTTTTATTGTCCATTCTTCTTGTGGATTCTCTGCCTTTTTATTCTCATATTTTAGGAGCTCTTTATAGATTCTGGATGAATCTTCCTCTGGTTATGTGTCTGTCAAATATCTTTTCTGAATTTATGGCCTACTTTTTTTTACCCTGTCACATTTTTTTCATAAACAGAAATGATTCATTTTAAGTAGTCTGTTTTGTCAACAGTTTCCTTTATAAGGTAGCAACTTACATGTTTTTTTTTTTTTTCTTTTTTTTCAATTGGAGGGTAATTACTTTACAGTAGTGTGATGGTTTCTGCCATACATCAACATGAATCAGCCACAGGTATACACATATGCCCTCCCTCTTGAACTTCCCTCCCAACTCCCACCAATTTGCATATTATTTATGATGTATTTTTCAGACATTCAACTACATTTCCTTCCATATTATTTAAAGTTTGGGCTTTCTTGAACAATTTTATCCATCTGGAATTGTGTTTTGTATACAATGTGAGGTAGAGATTGTGAAGAACTTTTAACAGTCTAAGATGTTACTCTGCCTGCAAGCTAACAAAGTAGCCTGCCAGAGGATGCTGGGGCAGAAGAAACGCAGTTCCCGAGTCAGGTGAAAAGTTCTTTACTACTCACATTAATAGCAGGAGCTACAGTGTCAGAATTCATGCCAGTTTCTCAAACCCAGTTCCCATAGGGTGACTCAAGGAAGGTCAGATGACTACCACACAAACAGTGAGTTGTGTTACAGAAGAGGGTCTCTTGTAGTGGGCGGTTAGCATGCCTTACCTTTAACCTAGAGGGGCACCTTGTCTATATTATACTGGATAATAGATAGTAATAAAACCTGCCTTATACTCCAGAGAGTGGCATCTTTCCCTTCCAAGGCTGTTTTTTCTTATAACTATCCTTGAGAACATAGTCTGGAATAAAGGCAGCCAGCGCCTCTGCCTGTAAGACTTGCACAAATACGAGAAGCAACTGTCTCTTAGCAAAGGGTGTATGTCCTTTTCCCCTTGCCCCAGTATTCATGACTAATTGTCTCTGCATGCTTTAATGCAAAGTTTCATCTCTTCCCAGGTATCTTTAATATAATCACGTTTAAACATCTACATTAACATAACATTATCTGTTTGATTCCATGTATGTAAGCTTCTGCTTCTGGGCTCTCTGATCTATTAATCAGGCTTCTCTGATAGCTCAGCTGGTAAAGAATCCGCCTGCAATGCAGGAGACCTGGGTTCGATTCCTGGGTTAGGAAGATCCTCTGGAGAAGGGTTAGGCTTACCCACTCCACTATTCTTGGGCTTCCCTGGTTGGCTCAGCTGACAAAGAATCCACCCACAGTGTAGGTGACCCCTGTTCCATTCCTGGTTTGGGAAGATCCTCTGGAGAAGGGAACAACTACCCACTCCAGTAATCTGGCCTGGAGAATTCCATGGATTGTATAGCCCATGGGATGCCAAAGAGTCGGACAAAACTGAGACTTTCACTTCCACTTTCACTTTCTTTCCCTGGTGGCCCAAATGTTAAAGAATCTGCCTGCAGTGCAGGAGGCCCCAGTTCGATCTCTGGGTCGGGTAAATCCCCCGGAGAAGAGAATGGCTACCCACTCCGGTATTCTTGCCTGGAGAACCCCATGGACAGAGGAGCCTGGTGGGCTACAGTCCATGGAGCCACAAAGAGTCGGACATGAATGAGCAACTCTCTCGGCATCAATACCATGTAGCTTTACATACTACAGCTTTATATTAAATCTTGTCTGGTAGAGCAATTCTCTCCCAACCCCCTCAAATATCCACCTTGTTCTTCAGAAATGTCTTATATATTCTACTCCTGCCATTCTTTTTTTGTATTTAAAAAATCTACACACATTCCAATGTAAAAAATATATATGTGTGTATATATTTGCAATTCTGAACTTCTGGAATTATTTTGCTTGTTCCAGAGTTTTGTTTGGAACTTTTTGTAGTAAATGTTATGCAGGTGTTTCCAGTGTGACTACCCATCACAGATCAGCTCCAAGCTTCGGCTTCTTGCCTGCTGCCCTTTAAAAGCTAAGGTTCTGATCTTCAGACATCAGCAGATGGTCTGCACACAAGTGACGGGTTCAGCTCATTTACTTCTCCGCATGGATCCTTTCACTTTGTTTTCAGTCTCGCAGAATTCTTCTTACCCTTTTTTCTTTTTGAGCAGCTCAGCTATGCATTTTAAAAATATTTTGTCTCTTTCATCTAACCTTTTTAACAATTTTGCACTGAAAGTGGTTTTCAGGATATCTTGCCATTCATATTGCCTGAAACAGAAGTCTTTGTCAATAGTGGCTTTAAAATTGTTTAATCACAGAATTGTATCTTTTGCATAATAAATATTCAATCAAGTGTGTTCAGTTGAACTGAATAAGATTTCAGTTGGATTTTTCTGATGCTGCCTCATCATTTCCAAATAACCAATACCTGATTTGGCACTTCCACCTCTAGATTATTATCCTCTCCTTAAAACTTTAGGAGTTTTAAGAAACATACAGAAAATAATATACTTGAAATCTTTTCTTACCACCATGATTAAACACATGTTAATATAGTATCTTTTTTACTCTATGGTTATATGGTTAGATAACAAAGCAATTTATATTATTTTATGTACTTCAAAATTTTACACTAATAATGATATTGATACTTTTTTGAAAGATACTTTTTCCCCATTCAGCATTATGTTTGAAATGTTTATCTATGCTGATACCCTAAGCTCTGATTCAATTACTCCAAGTCCTGTCTGTAATTTTATTATAAGTTTTTTTTGAGTGTGTGCTCAGTTGCTTCAGTCCCGTCTGACTCTCTGCGACCGTATGGACTATCGCCCACTAGGTTCTCCTGTCCATGGGCTTATCTAGGTAAAAAAACTGGAATGGGTTGTCTTTTCCTTCTCCAGGGGATCTTCTGGACCCAGAAACTGAACCAGAGTCTCCTGCCTCTTCTGCATTGCAGGCGGATTCTCTACTGCTGAACCACTGGGGAAGCCCTTAATTCTACAATAAATATTCTTATATATATCTTCTTGAACATATATTTGATATTTTTAAGAATTAGATGCCTAGAACTGAAAGTGCTCTGTGATAAGATGTACTTAACTTTGACCCCATGGACTATAGCCTACCAGGCTCCTCTGTCCATGGGATTCTCCAGCTAAGAATGCTGGAGCGGGTTGGCCATTCATTTCTCCAGGGGAATCTTCCTGACCCAAGGTTCTAACCTGGGTCTCCTGCATTGCAGGCAGATTCTTTACCATCTGAGCCATCAGGAAAGCCCAGAACTGAAAGTGCTCTGTGATAGGATGTAATTAACTTTAACATATGAGGTATATTCAGTTTCTTATATCTAGTCTTCATGATTGTGATGACATCCATCAGGATAGATGATAAGACCTTTTTTACCTTATTTCATTTAATATTTGCAATTTGTGAAAAGTACCTAGCACTGGTCTGAAAAGGATTATGCCAAATATATGTTGTGCATGACACCTTGTGTATAATTCAAATTATACTAAAGTTTATAACTATTAAATAATGAATGATTAGGTGAGTTAGCAATTCATGCCCCCTTTTTTTCTGTAGGTATTTATGAGCCTCCATTTATTGTACTACTGCAGTGAACCAACCTTGGATGTGAAAATTGCCTTTTGTCAGGTGTGTGTTCCTTACAGGTAAAACAAGGTACAGTATATTCCCTTGTATTTCCATTTTGCCATTTCATCTTGCACGTTTCACACTAAAGTTAGTGTTTATGTAGAATTAAAAGTAGCCTAGGGAGTAGAATTGGATGCCTAGATTTTTTTCCCCCAGTTCATTTATCTTAGAATAGGAATGAAGAGAATTCTTTTTAATATTGCAAATATTGTACTTAATCACAGTATAAAGTGATTTCTTACTATATTTAACAGCATTAATATGTCTTTTTCAAATCCTTAAAATGTGGCTTAAATAATCAAAATAGCTGAAATAGATATTATTTTTGATCGCAGGACTGATGAGCCCCAAGTGCAGAGTCTCCAGGACTCAGATGTAACAGTGTGTAGGCAGTGCTTAGTTTGGCTTCCCTGGTGGCACTAGTGGTAAAGAATCCCCCTGCCAATGCAGACAACGCAGGAGACAGGGTTTTGGTTCCTGAGTTGGGAAGATCCCCCGGAGAAGGGAATGGCAACCCACTCCAGTATTCTTGCCTGGAAAATTCCATGGAAAGAGGAGCCTCGTGGGCTACAATGCATGAGGCCGCAAAGAGTCAGACACAACTGAGCATGCACACACAGCCCTTAGTTCGTTTTTCAATGCCCTGTTCTAGCCAGGAGTTGGGAACAAATAAGACTAGCAGCAATGTGACAAATAAAGGTATCGCTAACCTACTAGTGACGAGGTAGTGTACATGGACAATAGAAGGTCTGCACTCTTGTATTCATACAAATGATATTCTTAAGAAAAAGTCTACTTGAGGTGCTCGTACCTCCTCTAAGTATATTTAGGTCATTCTGACTTAAGACTGTGGTCATTGTATCATTAACAGAGCTCAGTTTTACACTAGGGATTGTTATGTGGCTGGTAAATTTTATAGTAGCTCTAATCGTACTCCAAGCAGAGAGCACTTCCATTTTTTCTGTAATGATTTTTGCTGTATTTTCTCATCGAGATGGGTTATATACACAGAATGACATATGTCCCTTGAAATGAGGTTTAAAAAATAACTCAAAATAATATTATTTTAATACAATATTTTCTAATTCTAGAAGTAACATGCTTATTATAGAAAATATAGAAAAGTACAAAGAAAACAAAACACTGGTAAATCTACTCTGTACGCTGAGCGTAGTTAGAATTTCTATGGAAAAATAAAATGTATTATGTTCTATGAATAGGATTTACTGATCTATTTTATCTTCCTGGCCTCTAAATTGTTGTAGTGCCACAAACTTCCAGGCTTTCAGATGATTTCTCTAATAAGAACTCTGGATCTGGAGTGAAGTAGGTCAGAAAGAGAAAAACCAATACAGTGTATTAACATATATATATATATATATATATGTATATATAGATATATACATACATGGAATTTAGAGAGACAGTAATGACGATCCTATATGCAAGGCAGCAAAAGAGGCACAGATGTAAAGAACAGACTTTTGGAATATGTGGGAGAAGATGAGGGTGGGATGATTTGAGAGAATAGCATTGAAACATGTATATTACTATATGTAAAATAGATGACCAGTGCAAGTTCCATGCGTGAAGCAGAGCACTCAGAGCTGGTGCTCTGGGACAACCCAGGGGGATGAGGTAGGGAGGGAGGTGGAAGAAGGGTTCAGGATGGGGGGAAACATGTGCACCCATGACTGATTCATGTCAATGTATGGCAAAAACCACCACAATATTATAAAGTAATTATCCTCTTTTAATTAAAATTAAAACAAAACAAAACAAAACAAAAGCTCTGAATCTGAACAGCCTGGGTTAGAAATTCTAAATCTGCCACTTAGCCATTTACTTGTGAGCTTGGGCAAGTTAGTTAACCTTACTCTGCTTCGGTTAATTAGTAAAAAGGGAAAAGGTAATAGGTTTATAAGAAACAAGTGAGTTCATACTTGCAGAGCACTGAGAATATGTTTTTGTTAAGTAGTTAACTAAATCTTCACTAAATTCATGCTCTCTCTTGTGGGGCTCTCATTTGAACTCTAGTGTTTTAAATATTATCGATACCGTGAATACTCCCCAGTTATACCTCTAGCAAAAGCTTTCCCTGAAACTTGGCTCATATACCCAATTGCTTGTTCTACATCTCAGCTCAAATGTCTAATAGGTGTAGCAAATGACACATATACCAAACCAAATACTTGATCTTTCTGTCAAAATTTCTCTGCTCTAATTCAGTAAATGCTAACCCCTCTTTCCAGTTTCTTAGAACAAAATCTTCAGAATAAGCTTTTGGACAACACTTTGCATCCAATCTGTCAGTAAATTCTGTTGGCTCCCCTTTAAAAGTATATCTAGAATCTTACCAATTTCTCCATTACCACTCTGATCCATTCTGATGGTAAGACTAGAGATCTCTTCAAGAAAATTAGAGATACCAAGGGAACATTTCATGCAAAGATGGGCTCAATAAAGGACAGGAATGGTATGGACCTAACAGAAGCAGAAGATATTAAGAAGAGGTGGCAAGAATACACAGAAGAACTGTACAAAAAAGATCTTCATGAACAAAAGATAATCACGATGGTGTGATCACTCACCTAGAGCCAGACATCCTGGAATGCGAAGTCAAGTGGGCGTTAGGAAGCTTCACTACGAACAAAGCTAGTGGAGGTGATGGAATTCCAATTGAGCTATTTCAAATCCTGAAAGATGATGCTGTGAAAGTACTACACTCAATATGCCAACAAATTTGGAAAACTCAGCAGTGGCCACAGGACTGGAAAAGGTCAGTTTTCATTCCAATCCCAAAGAAAGGCAATGCCAAAGAATGCTCAAACTACTGCACAATTGCACTCATCTCACACGCTAGTAAAGTAAATGCTTAAAATTCTCCAAGCCAGGCTTCAGCAATATGTGAACCATGAACTTCCAGATGTTCAAGCTGGTTTTAGAAAAGGCAGAAGAACCAGAGATCAAATTGCCAACATCCGCTGGATCATCGAAAAAGAGAGTTCCAGAAAAACATCTATTTCTGCTTTATTGACTATGCCAAAGCCTTTGACTGTGTGGATCACAATAAACTGTGGACAATTCTGAAAGAGATGGGAATAGCAGACCATCTGACCTGCCTCTTGAGAAACCTGTATGCAGGTCAGGAAGCAACAGTTAGAACTGGACATGGAACAACAGACTGGTTCCAAATAGGAAAAGGAGTACATCAAGGCTGTATATTGTCACCTTGCTTATTTAACTTATATGCAGAGCACATCATGAGAAACGCTGGGTTGGAGGAAGCACAAGCTGGAATCAAGATTGCGGGGAGAAATATCAATAACCTCAGATATGCAGATGACACCACCCTATGGCAGAAAGTGAAGAACTAAAAAGCCTCTTGATGAAAGTGAAAGAGGAGAGTGAAAAAGTTGGTTTAAAGCTCAACATTCAGAAAACTAAGATCATGACATCTGGTCCCATCACTTCATGGCAAATAGATGGATAAACAGTGGAAACAGTGGCTGACTTTATTTTTGGGGGCTCCAAAATCACTACAGATGATAACTGCAGCCATGAAATTAAAAGACGCTTACTCCTTGGAAGGAAAGTTATGACCAACATAGACAGCATATTCAAAAGCAGAGACATTACTTTGCCAACAAAGGTCCATCTAGTCAAGGCTATGGTTTTTCCAGTAGTCTTGTATGGGTATGAGAGTTGGACTATAAAGAAAGCTGAGCGCCGAAGAATTAATGCTTTTGAACTGTGGTGTTGGAGAAGACTCTTGAGAGTCCCTTGGACTGCAAGGAGATCCAACCAGTCCATTCTAAAGGAGATCAGTCCTGGGTGTTCATTGGAAGGACTGATGTTGAAGCTGAAACTCCAATACTTTGGTCACGTGTTGCAAAGAGCTGACTCATTTGAAAAGACTCTGATGCTGGGAAAGATTGAAGGTGGAGGGAGAAGGGGACAACAGAGGATGAGATGATTGGATGGCATCACCAACTCAATGGACATGAGTTTGGATAAACTCTGGGAGTTGGTGACGGACAGGGAGGCCTGGCGTGCTGCGGTTCATGGGGTCGCAAAGAGTCAGACACTACTGAGCTACTGAACTGAACTGAGCTGATTCTGATCCAAGCCTGGGTTATTGCGGGAGCTTAAGGGGTTTACTCTCAGAACTTCATCAAGAGATATTTTTGAAAAATATAAGGGAGATCACGTCACTCCTTGATTAAAAAGAAAACAAATGAAACAGAAAAACCATTCGGTCAGTGAGATGTCTTCTCACCTCACTAATGGTAAAAATTCTTAAATACCTAAGCCTTTGCCTTGGGTATTGCCACCTAGACACGCTTCCTTAAAATACTCTTCCACTTGTCTCACTCATTCACTACCTTTAGAACTTGGCTCAAATATTCATTTGTAGAGGAGTCTTTCCTGCTTATCTATCTAAAATTGCCCCTTCCTACTCCACACTGCCTATGTCACACTTCCTACCCAACCTCTTTGTCTTTCTATTTTGTCCCCTCCATGACAGCTTTTAATATATGTGACTGGCATGTTGTTTCTCTCTGCTGGAATACATTTTTCACTTGGGCATGGAAGTTTTTCAGTGATGTGCTGTGAGCTCCCACAGGCTGACAAGGCTCACAAGCGTTGAGCATGCACACCTTTCCCTGGTCTAAGTTCAGTGATATTGGGTTGGTAGATCTGTCATGATAGGAATATGTACATTATGTAAATAAACAAA
Organism: Bos indicus x Bos taurus; assembly: GCF_003369695.1. NCBI lineage: Eukaryota > Metazoa > Chordata > Mammalia > Artiodactyla > Bovidae > Bos > Bos indicus x Bos taurus. Next base: position 100,621,852 of record NC_040081.1, on the reverse strand, counting down.
TCGTGCAGATAAGTGCTCTTCCCTCCCCCAGCCCCAGCCAGCTGTTGAATAATTAGCAGCACATAGTTGGGATTTTGTCTCCTCTGCACACAGCTGTGTTGTAGTACTAACAATAATATCTGGCAGAGGGTGGGCTCTCACCAAATATTTGCATAATGAATGAATGAATGATACGTGTTTGGTTAATGCAGTCAATTGCAGCTGTGATAGTGCCCTGGTGGAAAACGAGCAGGCCTGAATTTCTGGTTAGAATCTCTGGACCATTTGCAAGCTTTATGATTGTAAGCCATTTCCTTAGTGTCCATGATCCTAGTCATTTACCATGGGCATTAGCCCTTAAGAACCAAACCAAAAACAAACAAAAAATGTTTATTTTTTACATATTTTGAGATTAATCTGAATTTAAGAAATTATAAAAAAAAAATCTGAAAACTTCAGCTATTATTTTTAATCCAAAAAGTTTCTGTGTAGGTTGAAGTTATTTTTAAATCATCTCCCCAAATTTGGGTACAGATTCAGAGTGTCTATTTCTAGGAAGAGTTCTTAAAGAGTTTAAAGCAAAGGAATAAAGAGAAGAAATGAAGCATGAACTTTTTTAATGGCTCTGATTTTTTTTTTTTTTGCTTACTGTAAACTTTTAATACCTAGAAAATATACATGTGTATTCTATAACTTAACAAACCCTAAAAATATCAGCAAGCAGAATATTTCTAGTTGTGACTCAGAGTGCTTAATTTACTTTCCATGGAGAATTTTAATTTGATGATGTTTATTTTTTCTTTCCTGTAGCTGTGTGCCTCATTTACTATTCTAGCAATTTAAAGAAAATGGTGTATTTATTTTCTCTAAATGAATACAGAATTTATTTATTTGAGTTTTATCTGTTTATTTGCTTGAGTTGTCTTTCAAACTATGTGCTTTGGAAGCTTCTCATTTTATGAGACATCTCATGGATCCCTGGTATGCAGTGGCATTTAACACCATGTATAGTAGGGTTAGGTTGTTTCCAACTTCTTGTCTCACAGGTGGTATGTGAAGACCTTTAAGTAACTTGTCAACAATTAGGGATTGAGTATATCCAAAATGGAGGGCTTTCCTGGTGGCTCAGTGGTAGAAGAATCTGCCTACCAATGCAGGAGACATGGACTCCGTCCCTAAGTGGGGAAGAGTCCCTGGAGAAGGAAATGACAATGCACTCCAGTATTCTTGCCTGGGAAATCTCATAGATAGAGGAGCCTGGCAGGCTACAGTTCATGGGGGTCACAAAAAGTCGGATGCAGCTTAGTGACTAAACAACAAGAATATCCAGAATCTAGGTCTCTTGAATCTTAATCTCTGGCTTTAAAAAGTTATATCATATTTCCAGGTTTTTCACTGTTATAAGAAAGAAATTACAGAAAATATAGAAAATAAAATTGCCCAGGTAGTTATTTATCAACAGTAAATATGTCAGTTAACTGTACTAATAACCTTATTTCTTTGTTGAATTATTTGAAGAACATGAGATTCATTGAATTTTTTAGCTACTCCTATTCATTTCATTTTTTTTTTTTTCTTTAAAAACATCAAGCCGCTTTTGCAGGCAGGAGGTTTCTTGCTCTATTATGGGGAGGAATTTGTCATAGATAATAAAAAAAAATCTTAAGTTTGCCCTTGTATAAATCATTTACAAAATATAGACCAACAGGGAATTGAAAGTGCCAGAACTCTTGATTCTCCAGAGATGTAGGTAAGCTAGATTCTTAGCCCTCTTTTCTCAATTGAATAGAAAAGTGAAGAACTGTTAAATTTCACTCTATGAATTAAGAAAAAATCTGTGAAAATTGCTGTTTTTGGAACTCTAATGTACTGAATAGATGAGTCATGGTTTTAACCAAGAAATATATGCACAGAGAGATAATGTATGTTGGAAACCACATGCACATCCACTGGTGTCTACAGCATTTACCACATCCCAGTTTGTGTTACCATTGGTTGTACAGGTTTACGCTTTCCCAGCTCAATGGTGATGGCCTCTAGGGTAGGGCCAGGGCATCCTCATCCTTGTCTTCCAAGCCCAGAATTCTACCTTAATTCAGGAAATGCTCAATAAGTGCTTTTTGAATAAAAGAGGGTAAATAAAAACTCAGAAAAGCACTAGTAGAAATTTGCTCACCTTTGAAAATCAAGTCAATTTCTCAACATCTTAACATCTTGAAAAGTGCATATCAGTTCAGTTCAGTTCAGTCACTCAGTCGTGTCCGACTCTTTGTGACCCCGTGAACTCCAGCATGCCAGACCTCCCTGTCCATCACCAACTCCTGGAGTCCACCCAAACCCATGTCCATTGAGTTGGCGATGCCATCCAACCATCTCATCCTCTGTCATCCCCTTCTCCTTCTGCCCTCAATCTTTCCCAGCATCAGGGTCTTTTCCAATGAGTCAGCTCTTCACATCAGATGGCTACAATATTGGTTTCAGCTTCAACATCAGTCTTACCAATGAACATCCAGGACTGATCTCCTTTAGGATGGACTGGTTGGATCTCCTTGCAGTCCAAGAGACTCTCAAGAGTCTTCTCCAACACCACAGTTCAAAATCATCAATTCTTCTGTGCTCAGCTTTCTTTATACTCCAATCTCACATCCATACATGACTACAGGAAAAACCATAGCCTTGACTAGACGGACCTTTGTTGACAAAGTAATGTCTCTGCTTTTGAATATACTGTCTATGTTGTTCATAACTTTCCTTCCAAGGAGTAAGCGTCTTTTAATTTCATGGCTGCAGTCACCATCTGCAGTGATTTTGGAGCCCAGAAAAATAAAGTCAGCCACTGTTTCCACTGTTTCCCCATCTATTTGACATGAAGTGATGGGACTGGAATATATTTAATTTGTATTTTGGTTAATTTGTTAATCACAAGTGTTAATCTAACATTTATCTAAGAATTTATCAACTTATTGCCCTATCTTGTTATTGATGCTTGAGTTGGTTACAAATCATTTAAAATGATTTCTTGATTTTCAGAAAGGCTTAAGAGACAGGAGGTTCATGTTAGTGAGTCAACAGTTATGGGTTTATGTAACACTAGAAACAAAGAGACTGAGCTCAGGGATCTGCTTTTCTGCTGTGACACAGAAACTCAGATGATAAAGAATCTGCCTGCAATGCAGGAGACCCATGTTTGATCACTGGGTCAGGAAGATCCTCTGGAGAAGGGAATAGCTACCCACTCTAGTATTTCTTGCCTACAGAATACCACAGACAGAGGAACCTGGAGGGCTACAGTCCATGGGGTTGTAAAGGGTCAGACACAACTAAGTGACTAACACACTTCTTTACTGAGTACCTCTAATATGGACCTGTAACTTGTAGAAATTAGGGGTACAGGGTGGAAATGGTGACTCTCCTCAAAGAACACACCATCTAGTCTAAAGCGCAGTAGAGAGTAGCTTGGCTTAAAACATAAAGAAAACTTCTTCGACTTTGAGTTAAAACCTCAATGATAACTATGGGCTAAAGATAACAAGTCAGAAAAGGAAACACCTCAATACTTAACAGATGCTTACTATCTGTGAGGACTTCATTAAGACTTTATCTCATTTAATCTTTACAATGTCATTAACTACCCAGACTGAATTCAATTATGTTTTATTCTGGGGTTGGAAACCTGAGCCATTTTACTAGAATGTCTTTATCCAGTCTCGTCATGGAATTTTGACATCTTCTATTGATTATAACAGAATTTTAACTGAACTGAGTAGTGAGTAGGACTCAGAACCAAAATACTATAATTAAATGCAAAGAAGCCTAAGATTCTATTGGTCACCAGTAGGAAAACAAAGAAGACTTTTATATAAATTCCAAAGGACAGTATTGATGTATAAGGTCTAAAATATTACTGGGTAATGACACAAATAGCAGTCTCTTTGTAGAGTTCTTAATGTCAAAATTGTTTTCAGTGTCTTCAGAAGTTAGTGTTTTTTGGTATAGCCCCTTGTTAGATATAATGGCCAAGACTGAGCATGCTGAATTTTCTAGTTAAAGCAATGCTTTTCTTAATAGATATAAAATATTACTAGATGACTAGGTAATTAAATTTTATTTTGCTACTCTAATGTCTGGATAACAAATGCACTGTGTGTATATATAGTAATAATAATTTTCCTAGCCACAAATGGTGGCTGTTCTAAATAAACGAAAACTTAACTTTTAAACAGATTTCAAGAGTGACTTTTGTGTTACATTTAGGTCTTATACCTCGGGCAGCCTTTTTTTTTAGAGATTTATTAATTATTCCAGTTAGTAAGTAGATTCTGTTATGCTACTAAATATTATCTAACAAAAATGTATGCTATGCTATGCTACGTCGCTTCAGTCGTGTCTGACTCTGTGCGACCCCATAGACGGCAGCCCACCAGGCTCCCCTGTCCCTGGGATTCTCCAGGCAAGAACACTGGAGTGGGTTGCCATTTCCTTCTCCAATGCATGAAAGAGAAAAGTGAAAGTGAAGTCGCTCAGTCATGTCCGACTCTTAGCGACCCCATGGACTGCAGCCTACCAGGCTCCTCTGTCCATGGATTTTCCAGGCAAGAGTACTGGAGTGGGGTGCCATTGCCTTCTCTGACAAAAATGTATAGATCCCACCTAAGACTTGGTTCTGTAATGATGAACTTCTCTATTGGTTTACGTGAGTATGTGTTTGGTTTGCTTGAAGCATGTGAAAGTTCAGGCTTGACTTCTTGTTGAATGATCTTAACCTGAATGTAAAGGTAGCTCAATATTATGAGAGCAATTATGGTTGAGGTAGTAATCAGATTAAAGCAAGTTATTGCTTATATCTGTCAAAATAATTGTGCTGTAAAAGATCCCAGAATTATCTGTGGTTTTCAGTGTTTGGTTAATAATGCTCTGTCAGTTCAGTTCAGTTCAGTCCAGTCACTCAGTCGTGTCCGACTCTTTGCGACCCCATGAACCGCAGCACGCCAGGCCTCCCTGTCCATCACCAACTCCCAGAGTTTACCCAAACTCACGTCCATTGAGTCAGTGATGCCATCCAACCATCTCATCCTCTGTCGTCTCCTTCTCCTCCTGCCCCCAATTTTTCTCAACATCAGGGTCTTTTCAAATGAGTCAGCTTTTTGCATCAGGTGGCCAAAATATTGGAGTTTCAGCTTCAACATCAGTCCTTCCAATGAACACCCAGGACTGATCTCCTTTAGAATGGACTGGTTGGATCTCCTTGCAGTCCAAGGGACTCTCAAGAGTCTTCTCCAACACCACAGTTCAAAAGCATCAATTCTTCGGCATTCAGCTTTCTTTATAGTCCAACTCTCACATCCATACATGACCACTGGGAAAACCATAGCCTTGACTAGATGGACCTTTGTTGACAAAGTAATGTCTCTGCTTTTGAATATGCAGTCTATGTTGGTCATAACTTTCCTTCCAAGGAGTAAGTGTCTTTCAATTTCATGGCTGCAGTCACCATCTGCAGTGATTTTGGAGCCCCAAAAATGAAATCAGCCATTGTTTCCCCATCTATTTGCCATGCAGTGATGTGCCCAGATGCCATGATCTTAGTTTTCTGAATGTTGAGCTTTAAGCCAACTTTTTCACTCTCCTCTTTCACTTTCATCAAGAGGCTCTTTTGTTCTTATTCACTTTCTGCCATAAGGGTGGTGTCATCTGCATATCTGAGGTTTTGATATTTCTCCCGGCAATCTTGATTCCAGCTTGTGCTTCCTCCAGCCCAGCGTTTCTCATGATGTACTCTGCATATAAGTTAAATAAGCAGGGTGACAAGTACTCCTTTTCCTCTTTGGAACCAGTCTGTTGTTCCATGTCCAGTTCTAACTGTTGCTTCCTGACCTGCATACAGGTTTCTCAAGAGGCAGGTCAGGTGCTCTGGTATTCCCATCTCTTTCAGAATTTTCCACAGTTTATTGTGATCCACACAGTCAAAGGCTTTGGCATAGTCAATAAAGCAGAAATAGATGTTTTTCTGGAACTCTCTTGCTTTTTCCATGATCCAGCGGATGTTGGCAATTTGATCTCTGGTTCCTCTGCCTTTTCTAAAACCAGCAGAACATCTGGAAGTTCACAGTTCACGTACTGCTGAAGCCTGGTGAGCATTACTTTACTGCTGTGTCAGAAAAGCACCAATTTGTGGATTCCACTTTAATCTATATAAGTGTTCCTAAGATATCAACTAATTAGTGGGTAGATATTCTGTTCTCCGGGGAATCCTCCCAACCCAGGGATTGAACGTGGGGCTCTTGCATTGCAGGTAGATTCTTTACCATCTGAGTACCAGGTAAACCCAATTCCTTAAATACACTATTTTAATTTCATTACCTTCTGGTGTAAGATTTCAAAAAATATATGAAGTGATAATTTTGCTCTTCTGCAAAGCTGTTATTGAGGTTGGGGTTCAAAGGCTAAAATTTTAGCAAAGGTGAAATTTTTCAGTAGGTTAAGAAGAGTAATGTCCACTTTCATTCTGAGTTCTAAAACCAGTACTAAGCAGGAATATGTTATTCAACTCTTCTTTTGTTTATCTTCTCTAAAGGTATATATTTATCTGGTTATGCCGGGGTCCAGCCCCGGCTGATCCAGGGTATTCAAAGGAGAGACGGCATAGGCGACCTATTTATTTAAATATTTATCAAAGATATAAAGAGTAATAGAATGAGGATAGCTCAGTGAGGAAATTCAGTGGGGAAAAGAGGCTGAGTAGCTTGGTTTACATGGGAGACCAATAAGACTTCAAGACAAGAAGTTTGCACCACTTACGTAGGCCGCAGGCGTCCTTCCATCCTCCCGAAGGAGAGGAGACACTGAGGCCTCCCTGGTCGGATCTTAGAAGCCCAGGCATAATTAGTAAGCATGGTGGGTTCCGCGCTCCAGATGGAGACTCAGCCAGAGTGAGAGAGAGAGCGACAAGGGGAGACCAAGTTTCAGTGAACAAAGCCCGCACTTTATTTTCCAAAGTAGTTTTTATACCTTAAGTTGTGCATAGAGGATAATGGGGGAAGGGGTGGAGTCATGCAAGGACGGAAGTTCCTGGTCCTAATCAAAGCCAGATTTTCATACTTATCATATGCAAAAGTTCAGGTGATTTACATCATCTTCTGGCCAGGAGGCCTGTTAACATTTTAAGAAACTTATTTTTCTCTAAAGGTGATTATTCTAAAGTCAGGCGATTATTCTAAAGTCAGGCGCCAGCCTCCAAAAAGCATTGGATAGAGTTGCATTCCTATAGGGCAAAGGTGAGGTGGGCTCAATCAAGAAAAGAATTAACTCAAGGGTCCAAGGTTACAAACATTGAGGCTACTACTTACATTTCTATACACCCATTATATCAATCAGTACACTGCCAAGGACACAGTAGGTAAGGAGTATGGAGACTTAGCAGCAAACATTGGCCCAACAAGTGAAAAACCCCTCACCAATACAATTTCTAATCAATCTTTTAACTACTCAAAGGAATCTGTGTTTAGACAGTTTAGAACATCTCCTGCCTCTCACAGTTGGGAGGCTCTGAACAATCACATGTGGCCGGAAAAACCTATTCAGGCAGGCTAGAGGATTTCCAAAGGAGTTTGTAGGTTGAAACACTGTCACACCCAGGAATTATTAACTGGAGCTGTAAGCTAACTCTTTTTTCAGAGAGAGGTAGTGGGGGACAGCCCCCCCGTAAAGTCAGAGGTGTGGGTGAAAGCACAAAGCAGAAAGGAGGCAGACTCTGGTTTTGGGGATAGATGCTCGAGAATTTCCAGGGGGACTCCTGAGGCTCGATCCCGTCTTTGCGTATGCCGAGCCTCCTTCCTCATGACCTTTGCCACGGGCGGAGTTCCTCACGCTGGCTCCAGCAGTGATAGAATTCTAGTTGAGCTATTCCAGATCCTGAAAGATGATGCTGTGGAAAGTGCTGCACTCAATATGCAATATGCACTCAATATGCAATGTGCCGGCTCCCGGCATGGTTATATACTCAATACATCTCTAACCCATTCTTAAAAAGGTCAAGATGCCTACAAAATGCATTAGGTGGCACCTGCCTCTTCTGTTTGTAATCCCTCGGCCAGAAATGCCCCAATAGAACTGCAAGGGAGGCTGGGAAATGTAGTAGAGCACATGAGTATCCACAGAGAACTGACTGTCTCCACCACAAATGATAGAAAAATATTTTATTACCTGGCCATTCTGAAACCTGTTGGCTGTACACTGATTTTATAGCAGTGTCTTGAGACACTTTAATTAAAAGCTAGAAATGATTAAGCTTGGTGAGGAAGTCATTATAAGCTGAAAGTGAAAGTGAAAATTGCTCAGTCGTGTCCAACTCTTTGTGACCCCATGGACTGTATAGTCCATGGAATTCTCCAGGTCAAAATACTGGGGTGGGTAGCCTTTCTCTTTTCCAGGGGATCTTTCCAACCTAGGGATCAAACCCAGGTCTCCTGCATCGCAGCCAGATTCTTTACCAGCTGAGCCACAAGGGAAGACCAACAGTACTGGACTGGGTAGCCTATCGCTTCTCCAGGGGATCTTCTCGACCCAGGAATCAAACCAGGGTCTCCTGCATTGCAGGTGGATTCTTTACCATCTGAGCTATGAGGGAAGCCCATTATAAGCTGAGATCAGCCAAAAGTTAGGCTTCTTTTGCCAAAACGTTAGCCAAGTTATGAATGCAAAGGAAAAGTTCTTGAAGGAAATTAAAATCACTACTCCAGTGAACACATGAATGATAAGAAAATGAAACATCCTTATTTCTGGTATGGAAGAAGTTTTACTGGTCTGGATAGAAGATTTAGCCAGCCACAACATTCCCTGAAGCCAAAACCTAATCCAGAGCAAGATCTTAAGTTCCTTCAATTCTACGAAGGCTGAGAGAAATGAGGAAACTGCCAAAGAGTCAGTCAATTCAGTTCAGTCGCTCAGTCATGTCCGACTTTTTGCAACCCCATGGACTGCAGCAGGCCAGGCTTTCCTGTCCATCACCAAGTCCCAAAGCTTGCTCAAACTCATGTCTATCGAGTCGGTGATGCCATCCAACCATCTCATCCTTTGTCATCCCCTTCTCCTCCTGCCTTCAATCTTTCCCAGCATCAGGGTCTTTTCCAAGGAGTCAGTTCTTCACATCAGGGTGGCCAAAGTATTGGAGTTTCAGCTTCAGCATCAGTCCTTCCAATGAATATTCAGGAATGATTTCCTTTTGGATTGACTGGCTTGATCTCCTTGCAGTCCAAGAGACTTTCAAGAGTCTTCTCCAACACTATAGTTCAAAAGCCTCAGTTCTTCGGCACTCAGCTTTCTTTATAGTCCAACTCTCACATCCATTCATGACTACTCAAAAAAATCATAGATTTGACTAGACGGACCTTTGTTGGCAAAGTAATGTCTCTGTTTTTTAATATGCTGTCTAGGTTGGTCATAGCTTTTCTTCCAAGGAGCAAGGGTCTTTTAATTTCATGGCTGCAGTCACCATCTGCAGTGATTTTGGAGCCCCCCAAAATAAAGTCTGCCACTGTTTCCACTATTTCCCCATCTATTTGCCATGAAGTGATGGGACCAGATGCCATGATCTTAGTTTTCTGAATGTTGTGTTTTAAGCCAATTTTCATAGCTATAGAGGAGAAGTTAATGCCTGACTTCAAAGCTTCAAAGGACAGCCTAACTGTCTTGTTAGGGGTTAATATATCCAGTGACTTTAAGTTGAAACCAATGCTTGTTTACCATTCTGGAAATCCCAGGGCCCTTAAGAATGATGCTAAATCTACTCTGCTTGTGCTCTATATATGAAAAAGCAAAGCCTACATGGCAGCACATCTATTCATGATATGGTTTACTAAATAATTTAAGCCCACTGTTGAGACCTACTGCTCAAAAAAAGATTCCTTTTGACATATTATTGCTCATTGACAAGGCATCTTGTCGCCCAAGAGCTCTGATGGATATGTACAGTGAAATTAATGTTGTTTTCATGCCTTCTAGCACAGCATCCATTATGGAGGTCATAGACCAAGGAATGATTTCCACTTTCAAGTCTTATTATTTAAGACATTTTGAAAGGACAGAGCTGCCATAAACAGTGATTTTTCTGGTGGATCTGGGAAAAGTAGATTTAAAATCTTCTGGAAAGGATTCACTATTCTAGTTGTCATTGAGAATATTTGTGATTCATGGGACAAGGTCAGAATATCAATTAAACAGGAGTTTAGAGGAAGTTGATTCTAACCCTCCTGGATAACTTTGAAGAGTTTGATACTTCAGTGGAAAGAAGAACTGAAGATTCCTGCAGTGGAAAATCAGAACTAGAATTAGAAGTGAAGCCTGAAGATGTGACTGAATTGCTACCCTCTCATGATAAAACTTTAACAGATGAGGAATTGCTTCTTAGGGATGAACAAAAAAAGTAGTTTCTTGAGAAGGCAGCTACTCCTGGTGATTTTCTTTGAAGAATGTTGAAATGGCAACAAAGGATTTAGAATATAATGTAAAAAATAGTTTACATTCAATGTCACAGTAATCCAAGTGTATGCCCCAACCAGTAATGCTGAAGAAGGTGAAGTTGAATGCTTCTATGAATACCTATAAAACCTTCTAGAACTAAACCCCCAAAAGATGTCCTTTTCATTATAGGGGAATGGAATGTAATGGTGGGAAGTCAAAAAACACCTGGAGTAACAGGCAAATTCGGCTTTGGAGTACAAAATGAAGCAAGACAAAGGCTAATAGAGTTTTGTCAAGAGAATGCACTGGTCATAACAAACACCCTTTTCCAGCAACAGAAGAGAAGACTCTGTACATGGACATCACCGGATGGTCAATAATGAAATCAGATTGATTATATTATTTGCAGCCAAAGATGGAGAAGCTCTATACAGTTAGCAAAAATAAGACTGGGAGCTGACTGTGGCTCAGATCATGAACTCCTTATTGCCAAATTCAGACTTAAATTGAAGAAAGTAGGGAAAACCACTAGGCCATTCAGGTATAACCTAAATCAAGTCACTTACAATTATATAGTAGAAGTGAAAAATAGATTCAATAGACTAGATCTGATAGATAGAATGCCTGAAGAACTATGGAATGAGGTTCGTGACATTGTACAGGAGGCAGGAATGAAGACCATCCCCAGGGGGAAAAAAAAATGCAAAAAGGCAAGATGGTTGCCTGAGGAGGCCTTACAAATAGCTGAGAAAAGAAAAGAAATGAAAGGCAAAGGAGAAAAAGAAAGATATACCCATTTGAATGCAGAGTTCCAAAGAATAGCAAGGAGAGATAAGAAAGACTTCCTCAGCAATCAATGCAAAGAAATAGAGGAAAACAATAGAATGGGAAAGACTAGATATCTTTTCAAGAAAAACAGTGATACCAAGGGAACATTTCATGCAAAGATGGGCGCAATAAAGGACAGAAGTGGCATGGGCCTAACAGAAGCAGAAGATATTAAGAAGAGGTGGCAAGAATACACAGAAGAACTATACAAAAAAGATATTCATGACCCAGATAACCACAATGGTGTGATCCCTGGTCTAGAGTCAGACATCCTGGAATGCAAAATCAAGTGGGCCTTAGGAAGCATCACTATTAACAAAGCTAGTGGAGGTGTTGGAATTCCAGTTGAGCTATATCAAATCCTGAAAGATGATGCTGTGAAAGTGCTGCACTCAATATGTCAGCAAATTTGGAAAACTCAGCAGTGGCCTCAGGACTGGAAAAGGTCAGTTTTCATTCTAATCTCAAAGAAAGGCAAAGGCAAAGAATGCTCAAACTACCACACAATTGTACTCATCTCACACACTAGCAAAGTAATGCTTAAAGATTCTCCAACACAGACTTCAATAGTACGTGAACCATGAACTTTCAGATGTTCAAGCTGGATTTACAAAAGGCAGAGGAACCAGAGATCAAATTGCCAACATCCACTGGATCATGGAAAAAACAAGAGAGTTTCAGAAAAACTTCTATTTCTGCTTTATTGGCTATGCCAAAGTCTTTGACTGTGTGGATCACAGCAAAGTGTGGAAAATTCTTCAAGTGATGGGAATACCAGACCATCTGACCTGCCTCCTGAGAAATCTGTATGTAGGTCACGGATTAACAGTTAGAACTGGGCATGGAATAACAGACTGGTTCCAAACAGGGAAAGGAGTATGTTGAGGTTCTATATTGTCACTCTGCTTATGTAAATTATATGCAGAATATATCATGCGAAATGGCAGGCTGGATGAAGCACAAGCTATAATCAAAATTTCTTGGAAAAATATTAATAACCTCAGATATGCAGATGACACTACCCTCATGGCAGAAAGCAGAGAACTAAAGAGCCTCTTGATGAAAGTGAAAGAGGAGAGTGAAAAATCTGGCTTAAAACTCAACATTCAGAAAACTAAGATCATGGCATCTGGTTCCATCACTTCATGGGAAATAGATGGGGAAACAGTGGAAACAGTGACAGGCTTTATTTTTGGGGGGCTCCAAAATCACTGCACATGGTGACTGCAGCCATGAAATTGAAAGACCCTTGCTCCTTGGAAGAAAAGCTATGACCAACCTAGACAGCGTATTAAAAAGCAGAAACATTACTTTGCTGACAAAGGTTCATCTAGTCAAAGCTATGGTTTTTTGAGTAGTCATGTATGGACGTGAGAGTTGGACAAATGATGAGTGCCAAAGAATTGGTGCTGTTGAACTGTGCTGTTGTCCCTTGGACTGCAAGGAGATCCAACCAGTCAATCCAAAAGGAAATCATTCGTGAATATTCATTGAAAGGACTGATCCTGAAGGTGAAAATCCAGCACTTTGGCCACCTAATGCGAAGAACTGACTCATTTGAAAAGACCCTGATGCTGGGAAAGATTGAAGGCAGGAGGAGAAGGGGATGACAGAGGATGAGACGGTTGGATGGCATCACCGACTTGACATGAATTTGAGCAAACTTCGGGAGTTGGTGATGGACAGAGAAGCCTGGTGTGCTACGGCAATGGGGTGGCAAAGAGGCGGACACGACTGAGCAACTGAACTGAAGTGTAAACGTAGTTGATAAGGCAGCGGCAGTGTTTGAGAGGATTGACTCCAATTTTGAAAGAAGTTTTACTGTGGGTTAAATGTTATGAAACTGCTCTGTATGCTACGAATAAATCATCTGTGAAAGGAAGTCAGTTGATGTGGCAAACTTTATTGTTGTCTTACTTTGAGAAATTTCCATAGCCCCTCAACCTTCAGCAGCCACCACCCTGATCAGTCAGCAGTCACCAGGGACATGACAAGAGCTTCCACCAGCTAAAAGACTATGATTCACTTCATGCTCATTGGAGTTTAGACACAATACTATTGCACACTTAAGAGACTACAGTATAGTGTAAACACAACTTTTATATGCACTGGGAAGCCAGAAAATCCATGTGACTCTCTTTTATTTTTTTAATTATGGTGAACTGGAATGAAACTTACATTATTTCCAAGATATGCATATGTTGCCGGCATTCCATATAAAAGGACTAAGGCTAAGATTGTTAAAAGCTTGCCCAAGGCCTCACAGTAATGATTCGTAGATAAAAGTTGTACTGTTACCCTTTGCTGAAGTACCCAGTCTAGGATTTCTCAAGTGCAAAATGAAAATACTTAAGTCTTTTGTGTGTTTTTGGCTCAGACGGTAAAGCGTCTGTCTACAATGTGAGAGACCTGGGTTCGATCCCTGGGTTGGGAAGATTCCCTGGAGAAGGAAATGGCAACCCACTCCAGTACTCTTGCCTTGAAAATCCCATGGACGGAGGAGCTTGGTGCAGGCTACTATCCATGGGGTCGCAAAGAGTCGGGCACGACTGAGCGACTTCACTAACACAGCATCTGGTCCTAATATAAGCATGGTACTTAGTAGGTATTCAAGCAGTATTAGTTATCTTATGTTATATACAAAAAACAGGCAGGCAGAAGCCATGCCTGTCCTGTTATTGCTTACTGTTATATACTTTTTCACATAAGTGAAAATAGTGATTAAACAAACGTCTTAAGAGTTTTTACTGCATTACTGGTTTGTAATAAGCCATTGATTCCACAGAGTAAGGGTCTCTGGGCCAACCAGCATAAATAAAAGATTCCATACTGCAGTCTTCCTCTTAAAGTGGAAACACTTCAAGAAGTTGAATGGGGAAAATATGCTCAGGACAGAACAAAATCGATTTAGGTTGATGTAAAAATAATTCTGTTTTGACATTGTTGAACTTTGCTGTTAGATACTGGAATACATTCTTAAATAAATGTTATTCTGTACATCATTTTAATGTGCATTTTTCACTTTTTTTTTTTTTTTTTTGCTAATGACTTATTACTTGCTGTTTATTTTATATTTATTTTTAACTAAGGGAATGATGTTAGGCCAAAAGCAAATTCAAGTGATTTTCTTATTCGGATTCAAAATGGGTCATACAGCAGCAAAGGCAACTCACAGCATCCATAAAGCATTTGGCCCAGGAACTGCTAATGAAAGTACAGTGCAGTGGTACTTTAAGAACTTTTGCAAAAGAGATGAAAGCCTTGAAGATGAGGAGTGCATTGGCTGGCCATCGGAAGGTGACAGCAACCAACTGAGAGGATCATTGAACCTGATCCCCTTACAACTACACAAGAAGTTGCCGAAGAACTCACTGTTGACTGTTCTATGGTTGCTCAGCATTTAAAGCAAATTGAAAAGGTGAAAAACCTCAATACGTGGGTGCCTCATGTTGTTGCTCAGTCACTGGGTTATGTCTGAATTTTTGTGACCCCATGGACTGCAGCACTCCAGGCTTCCGTGTCCTTTACCACCTCCTGGAGAGTTTGCTCAAACTCATATCCAGTGAGTCATCCAACCCTCTCATTATCTGTCATCCCCTTCTCCTCCTGTCTTCAATCTTTGCTGACTGAAAGTCAAAAAATTTGTTCTTTTAAAGTGTTATCTTTTCTTATCCTACACAAAAGCAATGAACCATTTCTTGATCAGATTGTGACATGCCCCTAAAAGTGGATTTTATACGACAACTGGCAATGGCCAGTTCAGTGGTTGGACCAAGAAGAAGCTTGAAAGCACTTCCCAAAGCCAAACTTGCACCCCCCCCAAAAAGGTCATGGTCACTGTTTGGTGGTCTGCTGCCCATCTGATCCACTACAGCTTTCTGAATCTTGGTGAAGCCACTACATCTGAGAAGTACGCTCAGCAAATCGATGAGATGCACCCAAAACTGCAACGCCTGCAGCTGGCAGTGGTCAACAGAAAGGGCCTGATTGCTCTCCACAATGACACCGGACCACACGTCACACAACCAACACTTCAAAAGTCGAATGAATTGGGCTTTGAAGTTTTGCCTTTTCCACCATATTCACCTGACCTCTTGCCAACTGACTACCACTTCTTCAAGCATCTTGAGAACTTTTTGCAGGGAAAATGCTTCCATAACCAGCAGGATGCAGAAAATGCTTTCTAAGAGTTCACTGAATCCCAAAGCAAGGATTTTTATGCTACAGGAATAAACAAACATATTTCTTGCTGGCAGAAATATGTTGATTATAATGGTTCCTATTTTGACTAATAAAGATGTTTTTGAGCCTAGTTTTAATGATTTAAAATTCACTGTCCGAAACCACAATTACTTTTTCAGAAACCTTAATCATCTTTAAGGTCATTAAATATTGTCTCAAATCTCCCCTTTAAAACTCATATGTAGATTATGTGATTCAGATTTTAAATGGATTCAACACGTTCCTTTCTGGCATAACAAACAGAGTAGCAGGCATTGTTCCTGCTGACTTTATATTTCAATCATGGAGGGGCATCATGAGCAATTCAATATATTGGTCATAACTACAAGACTAAAGAGCTCATTATCACTTGTGTCAAAAGCAGAATCATCACTTTTGGCAGATAGTTTTCAGTATCCAAATATCAGTGGTAAAGTACTATCCAGCAGATTGACCAGTTCATTTTCTGGAGATGTGTTTTGTAGTGGACTCATCTTGGCTATCCTGTTGAGCTAGATCGACATCACATCCAGAGCATCTTCAATAGTGCCTGGCACAAAGCATCTAACATCCACTCCAGTATTCTTGGGCTTCCCTTGTGGCTTAGCAGGTAAAGAATCCGCATGCAATGCAGGAGATCTGGGTTTGATCTCTGGGTTGGGAAGATCCCCTGGAGAAGGGAAAGGCTACCCATGCCAGTATTCTGGCCTGGAGAAGTCCATGGACAGTATAGTCCATGGGGTCGCAAGGAGTCGGACACGACTGAGTGACTTTCACTTTCACTTCAAGCATTTAACAAATACATTTTCTGGGCAACTCTGAAAATCCAGATTTCCGTCACCAACAGAAGACTGTCTACTTCAATCCTGAACTGTTCAGTGAACTTCAAACTCCAGACTAAGGCAATTGATCAATGAAAGAGTAGGATGTGTTACTCATTCATCTCTCTTAAGCTCTGTTCATACAGCTCAGTTTTTCATAAGAAAATGACATCACCATTGTAAGTTATTTTAGCTGAACAAATGAATAGTAAAAGAAAACCGCATGTTTTGGATTTGGACAAACTTCATACTAATTGGTACAACTATTAATAATTAAAAGTATCAAGACTTTGAGCCAATTAACAACTCTATATGCCCCCCACCTGTTGTTAGTGTTGAATATAGTATCTAACAGAATATGAAGTTCACCTTTACTTGGTAAGTGATTAATGCTGGTTCATCTTTCTCCCCCTGCCTTATTGAGGACTGATATCATATGACTTGTATGGAGCAGAGTTCTATGTCTTTGATGAAAAAATGCTGTATCTACTGCCTATTTGTTGATTCCAGGGTTATATAAAGAACTGTTGAATATTTTTTCCCTTAGGGTTGAGTGCTGAAGAACTTTTGCTTTTCCTATGGACTATTGTATGATATACTTCATGAAATTAGCAAATCAAAACTTGCCACTCACTGTGGTTCTGTTGTTGTCATGCTTTTCTTTGGCTTGCTATAAGCATGACACTGACTTTTGTGTTCCAGACAGTAGGTATTCGTAACTTAAATCTTCTGGTAAGACTGTCATCTCTCAGCCTGCTTTATTTGACATTTGCTCTTAAAAATGGATTTAATGCTTTTATTGTTTCTATATCTTTTATGGTGAACTGCACAAATCCTTTTTGAAACCACACAGAATATAAATAATAAATGAATGAAACAATAAAGTTGCTTGGTTTTATAGATATTAAGTGCAGAACTAATCCGGCCTGATGATCTTTTCAGTTATATCATTCAAGAGAAACTAAAGAAACTTAACATCTAAAAATTCTTAAACCTTAATGCTTCCTGCTCAGGAACTGACTGGCAGTAACATTGGCCAGCCATGCACAAATGAAAATGGGGAGGGGATGACATACAGGTTATTAAATTTGAGAAAAATGCAACCAAGGCTTTGGACATTTGCAAGATAGGATCAGTAACGTGGGACATTTTTCTTTGCAAACTCCGAAGCAATGTGCTAGCCACTGAACTGATGATGGGCAATCATGAAACAAGGCCCCCCCCCTTTTTTATAGTTCTCTGTAATATGCAGTCTTTTCACAGAACAGGTTCTATTCAGATTTCCTTTCTGCCTACCAAACTGCTAGTAACAAAATGTCTTCTTTTAATTTAGCTTAAACATTTTTTTTGGCAGATGGGGGACAGGGAGGAAATGAATTTGTTTTTAATTTTTTCAAAGAAAATTCTATTATGTCTGTATCAAGTAAATTGTCAAGTCATTTAAATATAAGATTAGTATTTGGTGAAAGAATGAGTTAAATACTTTAAAAAATAATTTGAGTCAATAATAGAATCAGATCAGATCAGTTGCTCAGTCGTGTCCAACTCTTTGCGACCCCATGAATCGCAGCACGCCAGACCTCCCTGTCCATCACCAACTCCTGGAGTTCACTCAGACTCATGTCCATCGAGTCAGTGATGCCATCCAGCCATCTGACCCTCTGTCGTCCCCTTCTTCTCTTTCCCCCAATCCCTTCCAGCATCAGAGTCTTTTCCAATGAGTCAACTCTTCGCATGAGGTGGCCAAAGTACTGGAGTTTCAGCTTCAGGATCATTCCTTCCAAAGAAATCCCAGGGCTGATCTCCTTCAGAATGGACTGGTTGGATCTCCTTGCAGTCCAAGGGACTCTCAAGAGTCTTCTCCAACACCACAATTCAAAAGCATCAATTCTTTGGCCCTCAGCTTTATTGACAGTCCAACTCTCACATCCATTCACCCTAACCCAATAATAGAATAGACTATTCTAAACCTGTAGTTATTTTGAGCTGTATTGACCTCCAAATGTTACCACTGTGATATTTATCATTTTTAATGTAATATTTCTTATTTATAATTAATTTCATCAACATCTTAGCTTCTTCTCTGGAAAGAGACTTTTCATTTTGATGAGCATGTGTGAATACTTGTGAATTTCATACATTCCTCCCATGTTTTATATAAATTTAATATAAATAGGTCATGGAATGTTTATTTCCATGAGATAAATGAGGTAAAGTTGACTGGGCGCTATATTGCACCTGTGAGGTAGGAGAACATATCCTAGGGAATGTGACATCCGGGCCTGTTATAGGGGTGCTGGTACCAAGGAAAGTCATCTTGGCCTTATTTTTAACTTCCGCATCCTTTGTTTACTTGGTTTAACCTGCATTTCTCTGAGTTTTGGCCTCTCCAACTAGCCCTTGTTGAGTGGTGAGATCTCTTACATCTACTGTTCTTCAAAATAGTGGTTCTTGAAGTTTGTGAAGCTTGTTAGAAAAACAAACTCTTGGTCTTGTCTTAGTTCCATTGAATCAGAAACTTTTTGGTGGAGCTCAGCAATCTGTTTTATAAGCTCCTCAGGAAGTTCTGATCTATATTAAAACATCAGAATCTCTGCCTTAATCTATTGGCCTTAAACTAAAGTCATACCTTTCCAATGGGCTTTCTGGGTGGTGCAGTGCTAAAGAATCTGCCTGCCAATGCAGGAGACTCAGGGGATGTGGGTTCTATCCCTGGCTCAGGAAGATCCCCTGGAGTAGGAAATGGCAATACACTCCAGTATTCTTGCCTGAGAAATCCCATGGACCAAGGAGCCCGGTGGGCTACAGTCCACGGGGTCACAAAGAGTCAAATATGACTGAACACACACTCATGCCTTTCTAATATGAATTTTTGGTTCTTCCCTTCTTGGGTTCAAATCATTAGTTCTGGGATATGAACCAAGAATATATTAAAATATACAACTGGTGAAAAAGCTCTTCATCACTGATCATATTTTCTATAGTGTGCTTAATAGCATATTTTCATAGGCACATATTTAGAGAAGAGTTTGTATTTGACCTTTATAATCATGACAAGAGAGACTGCATGGAAATTAAGGAAGGAAAGTGTGTGTGTGTGTGTGTGTATGTGTGAATTCACAAACTTCACAATGATGATTTTCAATATTATTGTAAGAAATTATATTCTCTGAAATGGATAAAAAAGATCACGGAGTAATTTTTATTTAAAAAAATGTGTCAGGGCATTAGGTATTTCGTTTGAGTTACTTTTATTTTTTTCTTTTTGACAAGGAATACTTTTGTAGCTAAAATTTTGCTCTTAGTCCAAGCTCTGTGATTGTTTTAAACATTTTACCAAACTACCACCAAGTCCATTTATAGCTTCCCCTTTATGTGAAAAGTCCTGCTCCAGGCACTCACTGGGAAAAATTACAGGGTACTTCTCAGGTGGGTCCATTGCTGGGATGAAATGCTATACTCCATTACATAGTACTTGGCCAGCTGGTGACCTGTCTGAGTACCAAGATTTTGTTAGTCCTTGAGTCTGGAGCAGTGGGTCTCTTTCAAATACTTGAATCTGAGATACAGGATAAATCCTTGTCCTAACTAGGCATTCTGGTTGCCAGTTTGTGTTTGCCATGGACAATGGAATTTGGCAATATGTAAAGACACAGAGTGTGTTCCCTGATGTAGATGCAGAAATATTATTTCTGCTGTGTTGTAAGTGTTTCACTTTGCCAATATCTCAAGCAGAGCTGTATGATCTGTTTCACAGGCTTCAGGCAGTCCTTCACTCCAGGGTGTGATTCTAAATATCCATCAGAACACTTAGAAGGCTTATTAAAGTAAGATGTTGGACCTCAAAGTTCCTGATTCAATAGGATTGGGGTGGGAGTGAGGCAGTCGTAGTTCTAAACATGTGTGCAGGTGATGCCAATATGGATGCTCCAAGGAGCACACTGTGAGAATGATGTTCTAATGCTGCCTTTCTCAAAGTCAGATCCTCAAATCAGAGCCACCTGGACTGCCTGCTAATCTCCCGACCCTCAGGACATATCCTGATGGCCTGAATTCACATCTCTGAGGGGTTATGTCATTTGTATTTGATCAAGCTTCCCAGGTGGTCCAGACGCAGATTCAC
Organism: Bos indicus x Bos taurus; assembly: GCF_003369695.1. Taxonomy (NCBI): domain Eukaryota; kingdom Metazoa; phylum Chordata; class Mammalia; order Artiodactyla; family Bovidae; genus Bos; species Bos indicus x Bos taurus. The sequence goes on along the minus strand of NC_040081.1, from coordinate 100,601,422 downwards.
ATCTGAGAACCAGCTAGAGGCAGGGAGGACTGGGAATAAGGTTCTCCAGAGGAAACACAAATCAAGTCTTCTTTTCAACATAACCAATTTTAAACCATGGCTTGGCATCTGTGGTGGTTTTGTACCTAGTAGTTGAATGAATTAATGGTAGTGAATGTAGGCAGGCAATTAGTTGCTACTCTGTTTGCTCCCAGCATCTTTTCTTTATTCTGCTCTAAGCTACACCATCCATATTTTAACTCCCTGCTTCTTTGACTGTCTTCATCTAGACGGGGACTTATCTTTTTGTTCTGTCTCCAGTGTCAGAGGTCTGGAACAAAAGGATCATTACAGAGGATCGCTACACATGTGGAGTGCAGTTGGAATAAGTGACATTCCAGAGGTGAAGAGAATACATGGGGGAAGAAGGAAATAGATTACTTAGGTTTGATGAGACTCATGTATGCTAAGAACTTTGTGGGTGGTCAGAAATAGAATAGTAAAAAATGCAAAGAAGAGTCAGAACATGCCAAATGGCAAGTCAGGCATTTCTTCCCAAATTAATCTTGATGGGGGGCGCTTCCCCTGTGGCTCAGTGATAAAGAATCCATGTTCCAGTGCAGGAGACATAAGAGAGGCAGGTTTGATCCCTAGGTCGGGAAGATCCCCTGGAGGAGGGCATGGAAATCCTCTTCAGTATTCTTGCCTGGAGAATCCCATGGACAGAGAAGCCTGGCGGGCTATGGTGCATAGAGTCAAAAAGAGTCGGACATGACTCAAGTGACATAGCACGCATGTACAACCTTGACAGATGAAATTCATTTGTTAGTTTAACTACGATTTATTTAACCTTTCCTAGTTGAGAGGAAAAATGACTTTATTAGGGTTACTTTACCAATATGTAAAAAAAAAAAAAAATCTAGAGTAGAAATGGATTATAGATGTGGAGAACAGTTCCTGATACTGTGGTTGAAATAAAGGATTGTTATAATGTCCTTGTTTCTGTTATTGTCCACACCCGTTGTCTAAATTATAAACTGTTTAGTCTCCCGTGAATGGGCTTACAATGCTCTGATTCTTAATAGTCTTGTTTAATTTTCTGTTCTGTGCTTCACAGACTGCCTCCTGAATTTCAAACCTCTCATCACTGTATTTGTAAATGACTTGGATTTTCAGTCTCTGTCCAAACAACCTAGATTCCTAATATAGTCCACTCTGTTCTTTGAGGTCTGAGTGCATTGGTACTGGATTGTTTCTAGCATATGCATCCCAATCATAGACTGCTTCTGTCACGAGTATTTTGGTCTCAAGTCTGTCTGAGGTCTTAAGATTCTTGCACTAGATTCGTAGATTTTGCCACCATGTCCGCACAGTCCCCATTGTATTCTCCTCATTTGCATCGTTGATGCTGCTTGCCCGTCTTCCAAGAGCATACTAGGGCAAATTAGTTTGTACTCCATTTCAATTTTTTAATTAAAAATGAAATGCCAAAATGTCTAAGGATATATGCAGTGGAATATTACTCAGCCACAAAAAGGAATGCATTTGAGTCAGTTCTAGTGAGATGGATGGACCTAGAGCCTGTTAAACAGAGTGAAGAAAGTCAGAAAGAGAAAAACAAATTTGGTGTATTAAGTCATATATATGGAGTCTAGAAAAATGATACTGATGAAACTATTTAAAAGGCAGGAATAGGGACACAGACATAGAGAACAGATTTTAGACCCAGCGGGGAAGGAGAGGGCGGGACAAAATGAGAGAGTAGCATTGACATATATACTCTACCATATGGAAAATAGATAACTAGTGGGAAGTTTTGTACAGGAACAAGGAGCTCCAGCCAGTGCTCTGTGACAATTTAGAGGAGTGGGATGGGGTGGGAAGGGACATATGTATACTTATGGTTGATTCATGTTGATGTATGGCGGAAGTCAACACAATATTGTAAAGCAATTATTCTCCAATTTAAAAATATTTTTTAAATGTCTAGGAAATGGTTTTATCATCAGCTAGAATTTCAGAGCCTGAGAAGGTTTAATTTTTCTTTCATATTATGTGAGAATTAGATTTTCTGAGGTCAGTGTATGTTAAAACCATACAAAGACCTTTAATTTAGATTCTGAGCTCAATATTAAAGCCAGTTTTGTTTTATTTTTTACTAGTTAAAACTTTGGTATGCTCAAAAATTGTAAGGTACATAGAAAATTATTCACTGTGCGGGAATGTCCCATTCACTATGAGTGGAGAATGTCCCACTCGTAGACCACTAGCACTGGCTGATAAGCCACATCTCCTGTTATTGTGGACACCAAAACATGCCCACAGGTCTCCCAAATCCCTGCTAAGGGTTGGCACCACCTCTAAAGAGAACCACTGGTTTAGACTGTTCAGTTGTCAAGTGCTGGAACTTGGAAGGAATCCATGGAGCATGTGTGTGCTCAAAACCTGAACAACATAAGCAAGAAGGAAATGAATGACTTTTTGGATAGGCATCCGCCAATGTGTGCCACAAGGAAGAGGCTGGATAATATTCTGTAACGTCCCTTCTCACTACAGAATCCAAACTACTTAATGTCATAGAAAGCAATAGAAAGATCATTTATGCATAAACAATGATCATGGATAATGGATATTTACATTATATATATTCATAAATCATGATTCAAAATAGCAATTTCTTCAATTGCTAAATATAATGAATAGAATTTCTCTTAGTGATAAATGAAAGGTATAGCAATTGAGATACTTAAAATCTAAGCTTGAAATAAAAAAGCTGTCATGTGGCATTTTAGAACAGTGTTAGTGACTAAAATCTTTCAATGCAGGATAGTAGCACTTTTGGTATTACTGAGAGCAAAAGAAGTCAACACTATTTAATTCAAACTTTCCAAATTAAAAGTATGCATTATTTTGTATCTCATTTGTTTCTGAGAAAAGGATGTAGATACAACCTTTTTTTTAAGGCAAATTAGCCCTCATTGCTCTTTTTCTAAAAATTTAGTTTATTTATTTGGCTGTGCCAGGTCTGAGTTGTGACAGGTGAGATCTTTACTTGTGGCATGCCAACTCTTTGTTGCGGCATCTGAGAGCAGTTCCCGGACCAGGGATTGAACCTGGGCCCCCTGCACTGAGAGCACAGAGTCTTAGCCACTGGACCACTAGGGAAGACCTGAATACATTCTTTTATTCTTCTTCATATGGCTGTTACAACAGATGATCAGGGATCATCCTTGACGTATTAATATCTAACATGGTCTCTGGGGCCGGTATATGTTTGGTAGGTGTTTGCTGCATAAATATATGGTTTCAGTGAAACATTTCAGAAAAGATGAGGCAGATCTAAGAATATTTTATCATAAATAGTTTTAACATCGAAAACAAATTTTTCTTTGCACATTTCTAAGCTCTTTTACTCCAGATTATCATGTGTGGGCTAATCGATATTTTTTCCTGTGTGAAATGCAGGTTTATAGAATTTTGTTATAGATGACACAGTATTAGTAATCATCGAAAGAACAGGCTTCTCTGCGGCTCATTGCCATTCTGGCTGTCCACTTGTCTCATGTTTTTGTTGTTCTTTTCCACAGGGATTCGATAAACAAGTGGATGTGTCATATATCGCCAAACATTACAACATGAGCAAAAGCAAAGTTGACAACCAGTTCTATAGCGTGGAAGTGGGAGACTCAACGTTCACGGTTCTCAAACGCTACCAGAATCTAAAGCCTATTGGCTCTGGGGCTCAGGGAATAGTCTGGTAAGTAGGATGGATTTAACTTCTATTTTTAGAGGGAAACAGCTGTATATGTTGACTAGCCACAAACACACATATACAAATAAACAGTATGACTTGAGATGGGAAATATCCATTCTACCAAGGAAAAATAAATTTATGAACATTATTAGAAGTTTATCGACCCATTGGTTAACAATATGTACATCTTTGCTTGTGACTAGCTTTTTCCTAGTCAAAAAAAAAAAAAAAATCCATTACACAACAGCCATAGAGGAACCAAGAAAACCAGAGGTTTTGCTAAAGCATTTCAAAAATCTTATTTGGATGTTTTCACAGCAAGAAATGAGGAAATATGTGTTCAGATGACCAGAAAATAAAATTCTCTACTCTGTAGAAGTAGAATTCTATACTCTGAAGAAGTATAAATGAGATCTCAAATGTTTCAGTGACTTTTAAAGCTTAATGTTTAAAATTCATTTTTTAAAAAAATTTTTATTTTATTTTATTTTTAAACTTTACATAACCTGTATTAGTTTTGCCAAATATCAAAATGAATCCATCACAGGTATACATGTGCTCCCCATCCTGAACCCTCCTCCCTCCTCCCTCCCCATACCATCCCTCTGGGTCGTCCCAGTGCACTAGCCCCAAGCATCCAGTATCGTGCATTGAACCTGGACTGGCATCTCGTTTCATACATGATATTTTACATGTTTCAATGCCATTCTGCCAAATCTTCCCACCCTCTCTCTCTCCCAATTCAGTTGCCTATTAGAAAAGAGGTATTAAAAAAATGTTTGTTGAGTATTTCCAAAATGGAAAGATTTGGGCTCCTTGGTAACCATTCTTTTTGTGACATTTTGAGTGGCAAATTGAAATGCTGACAAATCAGGATCTAACTTACTGGTTATAAAACTCTTGCAAAAGTGATGATACCAGATTGGTAAGCATTTATTTTGTAGTTTTAACTTGTAATTTAGCAACCAAATATATTTAGTGTGAACTTCTTAGTGTAATTTTCAATTTTGTGGCTCACAACTATAAGTAAAAATTTAGGACACGCATTATAAATATACATGTATATTGATATTTATTTATAAGGGATATTTACTTATAACAATATATTTATTTGTTGTATAAATTAAAGCTATAGTAGAGATATCTGTTTAAAAATACAAATATCCCTTTTAAGAGATGAATGAGATGAAGATGAAATAAACATTATTTTAAACGTTTTTTTAAAAATAATTTTACTTATTTTTTTTTCTTTTTTTTTTAAATTTTTGTTCATAAAAGTGTCATTTATTCATTTAATACATGTTTTTTTTTTTTTTTTCCCCATCCTGAACCCTCCTCCCTCCTCCCTCCCCATACCATCCCTCTTGGCTGTGCTGGGTCTTTGTTGCTACAGAGGCTCCCCCCTCATTGCAGCGAGTAGGGGCCGCTCTGTAGTAGTGGTGTGCGGGCTTCTCACTGTGTGGCTCGTCTTGTTGTGGAGCACGTGCTCTAGAGCGTAGGCTCAATAGTTGTGGCACACAGGCTTAGCTGCTCCACAGCATGTGGGATTTTCCAGGCAAGAGTACTGGAGTAGGGTGCCATTGCCTTCTCCGTTTATCAAATATACCAAGGTTTTTATTGAAATTCACCCAGGGAATTTCAGTCTTTGCCAGTGTCAATCAGAAGCTGTTTTTGCAATTTGAAGATGGAATATTTTAACATTTTAAAATAATGGGCCAAAACTTCATTGTGTAGATATTTTAAAAGCTAGGTAAATTTTTATTTTTAATGTTTATTTATTATGGTGCAAGGTTGCAGGTCAATATCTTTGTAACACAAAATGTCACAGGTGGCACAGTGGTAAAGAATTACCCGCCAATGCAGGAGGTATAAGAGATGTGGGTTCCATCCCTGAATCAGGAAGACTCCCTGGGAAAGCAAACAGCTCAGTATTCTTGCCTGGAAAGTCCCATGGGCAGAGGAGCCTGGCAGGCTATTGTCCATGAGGTTACAAAGAGCTGGACACAACTGAGTGACTGAGCACACACACAGACACACACACACACACACACACACACAAAGTTGCAGGTGAACTTCTGTGTTACACAAAACAATTTCAAAGTGTGGTAGACAGAATAATGGTCCTTCAAATAATCCCTAGAATTCTTGGTATGTTATTTTATTTGGCAAAAGGAACTTTTGCCATATAACTTTAAGATGAAAGGGGTGTTAAAATGGGGGGATTGATTATCCTAGAATATCAAGGTGGGACCAATGTAATCACATGAATTCTTAAAAATGGAAATGGAAGACAGAAGAATGGATAAGAGAGATGCAAGGAGAGAGAAGGGAATAGGGATTCAAAACATGAGAGGGGCTTGCCTTGTTGTTGCTGGTTTTGAAGACAGAGGCAACGTGTCAGGAGACAAAGAGTAGGGCAGCTTCTAGAAGCTGGGAATAGCCCTCGGTTGCCAATTAGCAAGACAATGGAGATCACAGTCATACAACCATGAGGACCTGAAATTTGCCAGCAATACGCAAATGAGCAAGGAAACAGGTTGTTCCACAGTACCTCCAGAAAGGAACTCAGCCTGCTGACGTCTTGACTTTATCCCTGAGGGACTCATATAGGACCTCTGACCTGAAGAACTATAAGATAATAAATTTATGTTTGAGCAGCTAAGTTTGTGGTGATTTGTTGTGGCATTAACACTAATACATACATTATAATATTCTACTATTAAGATGATTGCTATAAATCTCTTAAAAAGCAGACACACCAAACTATATTATTTTCAAAGGAGTTCAGAGTGCCTTTGTCAACTGTCCCCAAACTGTGAAATTCCTTTTTTCCTTCCAAGTTGCATCTTTTACCCTAGATTATATATGACCAAAGTAAGGAAGATAAAATGTGCTTGGGAGAGACCAATATTAATTATCAGTCGCTTAGTCGTGTCCGACTCTTTGCGACCCCATGAACCGCAGCACTCCAGGCCTCCCTGTCCATCACCAATTCCCAGAGTTTACCCAAACTCATGTCCGTTGAGTCAGTGATGCCATCTAACCATCTCATCCTCTGTCGTCCCCTTTTCCTCCTGCCTTCAATTTTTCCCAACATTGGGGTCTTTTCAAATGAGTCAGCTCTTTGCATCAGGTGGCCAAAATATTGCAGCCTCAGCTTCAACATCAGTCCTTCCAGTGAACACCCAGGACTGATCTCCTTTAGGATGGACTGGTTGGATCTCCTTGCAGTCCAGGGGACTCTCAAGAGTCTTCTCCAACACCACAGTTCAAAAGCATCAGTTCTTCAGTGCTCAGCTTTTTTTATAGTTCAGCTCTCACATCCATACATGAGTACTGGAAAAACCATAGCTTTGACTAGATGGACCTTTGTTGACAAAGTAATGTCTCTGCTTTTGAATATGCTGTCTATGTTGGTCATAACTTTCCTTCCAAGGAGTAAGTGTCTTTTAATTTCATGGCTGCAGTCACCATCTGCAGTGATTTTGGAGCCCCCCCAAATAAAGTCAGCCACTGGTTCCACTGTTTCCCCATCTATTTGCCATGAAGTGATGGGACTGGATGCCATGATCTTAGTTTTTTGAATGTTGAGCTTTAAGCCAACTTTTTCACTTTCCTCTTTCACTTTCATGAAGAGGCACTTTAGTTCTTCTTCACTTTCTGCCATAAGGGTGGTGTCATCTGCATATCTGAGGTTATTGATATTCCTCCCGGCAATCTTGATTCCAGCTTGTGCTTCTTCCAGCCCAGCGTTTCTCATGATGTACTCTGCATATAAGTTAAATAAGCAGGGTGACAATATACAGCCTTGACGAACTCCTTTTCCTATTTGGAACCATTCTGTTGTTCCATGTCCAGTTCTAACTGTTGCTTCCTGACCTGCATATAGGTTTCTCAAAAGGCAGGTCAGGTGCTCTGGTATTCCCATCTCTTTCAGAATTTTCCACAGTTTATTAATTATTAGTAAGGCTTAATTTGGGCTTCCCTGTGGTTCAGCAGTAAAGAATCTGCTTGGAATGCAGGAACCACAGGGGATGTGGGTTTGATCCCTGGGTCAGGAAGATCCTCTGGAGGGGGGCGTGGCAACCCACTGCAATGTTCTTGCCTGGACAATCCCATGGACAGAGCATCCTGGTGAGTTAATAGGATTGCAGAGAGTTGGACACGATTAAAGCAACGTAGCAGCACAAGGTTTAATTTATTTTCTAGATTACATGTTTATGTTTTCTTCTGCATTCTACTCTGTGGTTTGGATACCACTTGGAGAGTAGGAACCCCATTTAAGAGGTCACTGCATCCATGAAGAATTTTCAAAGTAAAATAGAAAATAAAATAGAAACAAAAATTCCTGTGAAGGAGGAGAAATAGCAGATGGAGAAAGTAGAATGATTCATGGATACCTTTTTAAAATGGAAAGTTGTAGAACATGAGAAAATTTTCCCAAGACCCGCAGTTTGGATGCTCCAATCTTCATTGGAATCATTTCATTTTCTTTCAAATAAAACTACCACAAAAATCAGGAGTAGTATTAAGAGGAAGTTAATAGATTTTTAAAGATTAAAAAATAGACCCAAAGCACCATTTTGCTCAAGAAGTTAACAGATTGCCCCAGAAACATTTGAAAATCTACTAGAACTAATAGTTTTGTAGTATTTTCTATAGGGCATTAGCTAGTTGCTAGTGTTACTCATTCAGTCATGTCCAAGTCTTTGCAACCCCATGGACTGTAGTCTACCAGGCTCCTCTGTCCATGGAATTCTCCAGGCAAGACTACTGGAGTGGGTACCCATACCCTTCTCCAGAAGATCTTCCCTACTCAGGGATTGAACCTGGGTCTCCTACATTGCAGGCAGATCCTTTATCACCTGAACAACCCGGGAAGCCTTTTATAGGATACATTGGGCCTCTGTTTCTTCTTGTACGGAAATGAAATCATACAAGATCTTAAGTATAGTAATTGAAACAAATTTCAGTAAATAAAATGTCCTTGAGTACAATTTTTACTCCAGTAAAATCAGTAAAATTAATGATAGCTTTATCAGCAAACTTGTCGATAAAAGGACACCTGAATTCCAAAATATTAGCCTTGGAATTTCCTGAGATTAGAGGAAAATAAAAGTAGCAAAGACAAACATGAAGGGGCAGAAATGGGATAATGTATTCCTCTCCATCCTCTTCCAGTGCCATTCTACCGCATGCACAGACACAATTCCAGCACATTCCCTTCTGTCTGTGTATACAGTTGTCTCTTCCTTGTCCCTCTTCCTCAACCTAACTTTGAGCTATCTCTGTTTACTTACTATAATTTGGGTTTGTGATGTGCTGTTTTTCTGGAAGATCTACTTTTGTAGATTTGTCCTATCTACCTTTCTTATATTTAATTTTTTTTCCTGTTACCTTTTGTCAATGGTGAGTTCATCCACTTCTCTACACCAAAAACACATTTATTCCCAACATGATTGCAAAATCCACACCTTTCCTCTGTTCATGAAATCTCAGATTTGCATATTTTGAATGTCCCACGTAGGGTTGCAAAGAGTCAGATATGACTGAAGAGACTTAGCACACACACATGCATGATCCTGAGTAGAGTAACTGGGAGAAATTGGAAACTGGGGGTGTCTGGGGTCCCCAGAAGGAGGTGGAGGGCAGACAATGTGAAGCAGATGATTTATTTTATTTTATTTAGAACAGGAATAAGACATGGAGGAACCAATTCCTCCTCCTCCAAATGGGAAATTCATCATCAATTTTTTTTTTATTTTGGCATACATCACTATAAAATTCTGTGTATATGTATAAGAAGGATTTTGCTTTTCAAGTGAACTGTTCGTATATTAGTACTTAAGTCACAGAATCTCCATTCTCCTAACTTGTTTAAAATGGATTCTCCTTTCTCCTGTTCCTGTTACCTTAAACTTTTTATTGGTTTTTTTATGTTGTTTCCTCTCTTTGAATGGCTTCATTGCTTACTTACTATCAGGAAAATAAATAGGCAATACTAAAGTATTTTCAAAAGGAATTCACCATTACCATGCTATTTTTCATTCACCATAGATAATAGACCAAATATGTCATTATTTAGAATCATTAAATAAAATCTAACATAAAATCTTTAGAATAAATTAAAAATTTCTTTCTACCACTGAGGAAAATATATTACGCATTGAAACAAAAAGAAACTGATGACTTTCCTTCTCCATGGGAACAAAGAAGTCCTCTGTGGCTTCCTAGGTGGGGAATCATAAAGTGATGTATAAAATGTATTTTTAACAACAATAGTCAGGAGCCAGATGAACAAATCATTTCAGAACATCTTTTCAATCATCAGAAGAGGATCTCATTAGCATTGTGTCTACTACCAGCTCCAGAACAAAAACTGAATGTAGGAAGAAATCAACAGCAGGGAGTCCATTATCTTCTCTTACTTCAGTTCTGCTGTTGCTTGTCAAACCCGGAAAACATGTCTATTTTCTGTTCTTTCTGCAAAGATGATTTAAAGTGACAGTGAAATGGTGGCAAAATTCAGGTCAGTAAAGTTCAGCAGAGAAGACTTGCCAAGTTTGATCTGCCCCTTAATCGAAAAGAATGGATTGCACAGTTTTAAGTGACAGGAAGTATTTTAAATGACATTTTCTTTCCTTCTTGAGGTTGTTTTCTTTATCATCTGTGCATGTGTGCTAAGTCACTTCAGTTGTATCTGACTCTCTGTGACCCCACGGACTGTAACCCACCAGGCTCCTCTGTCCATGGAATTCTTCAGGCAAGACTACTGGAGTAGGTTGCCATTCCCTTCTCCAGGGTATCTTCCCAACTCGGACTGAACCCACACCTCCTGCATTGGCAGGCGGGCTCTTTACTGCTAGTGCCACCTGGGAAGCCCCTCTTTATTATCTACCTGTAATCAACTTGTAAGCAGTCCCAATGCAATTTTGTAAGATGATCTTTTACAGGATATTTGTGTCAAAGATGTACGCTGAATGCTGAAAAAGTATAGACTTACAGTGGCTTATTATAAAAATGTATACTTAGAAAATTAAATATTTATTATACACTGTGTATTAACTAAACTTTCCTGAAAGTCCAATTAGAACAGGAGAACATAGAAATAGAAGTAATTGTAGTCCTAAGATGCCCTGGTAATAATGCAGTGGGTTAATCAATTCTAAATTAGATACATATCCATATGTGTATATACGAAATGAATATATAACAAATACATAATTTATAACATATTGCATACATATATGTTAATGTAATTTACATAATTTACAAAAATGTAAAAAATCATTTCTGGTGATTGTCCTTCAATCAGTGGTCTATAGCAGTAAGCTCCGATGCAGATAAACAATCTAAGATTTAAGTTGTCAAACATGTTCAGCAGAACATCATGTGTTCATGTATTCTTATTTTGTTACCTTCCTTTGATAAGTGGATACTGGTGAGTACAGTGAGCCTGCCTAGCAATGTCCTATCATCCTGGTCAGGTTACGGATCCAGGAGATGGTGAAGTACAGGGAAGCCTGGCATGCTGCTGTCCACGGGATGGCAAAGAGTCGGACACGACTGAGTGACTGAACTGAATGGAGACTGAAAAAGTGTTTAGAGTTCCTGTACTTGTGGCTTTTAAAAATCTGTTTAATATGGATGTGATCTACATGGAAGGAGGACAGGGATAGAAAACATTCTGTAAGAAACACTGTGATGCGGAAAACTAAGTCAGTTACAGCATTTTATCTCGTGGGCCCATTCTTGGCTCAGCATCTGAAACTGTAGTTGTATTATTTTGGTAGCCGTATACAGATACATATGTGTTGGAACCTTGTTTACCCTCAAATAGGATTTAAAGTGATGAGACCATACTATAGCACAGGAAGCTCTACTTAATGCAACATGGAGATCTGAGTGGGAAGGAAATCCAAAAAGTAGAAGTTCTGTGTATATGTTGGCTGATGCATTTTGCTATACTGTAGAAATTAACACAGCATTGTGAAGTAAGTATACTCCAATAAAAATTAATTCAAAAAGAAAAAAAAGTGATGGAAAAGATAGATGAGACTTAGTATCCATCTAATTTTTAGGGAAGATGGTTATCATATGCCTCAAAGTAGAATCTCCTTAAGGGTGATGATATAATAAGGCATACAACCTAAGTTGATTGAAGATCTCCCCTGTGCTTTAGTAGGGATAAAAAGAAAAGGAGTTTTCTTCATGATTTGTTTTTTTAATTGTGGAACATAATTTGTTGGTTTTCTTCATGGCTTTTTTAAATTGTGGAACACAGTTTGAATCTTTGCCTTCCCATTTCCACATCAGATCAGATCAGATCAGTTGCTCAGTCGTGTCCGACTCTTTGCGACCCCATGAATCGCAGCACGCCAGGCCTCCCTGTCCATCACCAAACTCCCGGAGTTCCCTCAGACTCACGTCCATCGAGTCAGTGATGCCATCCAGCCATCTCATCCTCTGTCGTCCCCTTCTCCTCTTGCCCCCAATCCCTCCCAGCATCAGAGTCTTTTCCAATGAGTCAACTCTTCACGTGTGGTGGCCAAAGAACTGGAGTTTCAGCTTTAGCATCATTCCTTCCAAAGAAATCCCAGGGCTGATCTCCTTCAGAATGGACTGGTTGGATCTCCTTGCAGTCTAAGGGACTCTCAAGAGTCTTCTCCAACACCACAATTCAAAAGCATCATTTCCACATAGTACTTATAATAATAATAATAATGAGTTGTACCCTCAGTGCTCAGCATGTCTAACTCTTTGTGACTGGATGGACTGTAGCCCACCAGGCTCCTCTGTCCATGGAATTCTCCATGCAAGAATACTGGAGTGGGTTGCCATTTCCTCCTCCAGGAAGTCTTCCCAACCCAGGGATTGAATCTGTGCCTCCTGCATTCACAGGAGCTACCTGGGAAACTCCTCGCAAGTAGGATTACTGTGGGTAGGCCAGAGCTCTCATCAAAAACCAAGACAACCACGAACCAGCCCCCAAGAATTTCTGAATTTGTTCAAATGCTCAAAATAATTACTGATAATCATCAAATCACATTATTAGAGCATCAAAATCCTTGGAATTTTCTTCAAATTATAGTAGCTTCTATGTGCTTTAAAAACCGAGTTATGGAAAGTCTCCCCCTTTTAATGTTCATTTTTATTAAAAAAAAAAAGATGTTATTGACTCACTGATGCTTTTAGCAGCTTTTCTCATCTTGATGATGAATTGGAGCTCTTTTATCTAGACTCTGATTTAATCACCCTTGAAATAATGGCACACATTTACAAAATGACTGGCAAAGGTTAAGAAATATCTGTAGATATACACCAAAACAAAGGAGTTGCAACCTTGGCAGTGTTTGGTTGTATGATGGAAAGATATTCAATATATGTTTATTGCTGATTGAGATTGGGATGGAAGTTAAGTAAATTATCTGAATTCTGTAAAATATTTGCACATTTAAATACTATTGATTCAATTAAAGATTTTTTTTTGTTGTTTGTGTGTGTGTGTGCTCAGCCATGTCTGACTCCACCTCTTTGCAACCCCAGGGACTGTAGCCAACTAGGCTTCTTTGTCCATGGAATTTTCCAGGCAAGGATATTGGAGTGGGTTGCTATTTTCTCCTCCAGGGGATCTTCCCGACCCAGGGATCAAACCCTCATTTCCTGCATCTCCTGCATTGCAGGTGGACTGTTTACTGCTGAGCCACCCAGGAAGCCCTACACATATTTTAAGATACCTCATATTATCATGCTCAGTCATTATAATTATCAATACACTTATACTTCAGAATAATTGAATTTCCCATTGTGCTTTATCAGTGATAGTATTTATCATTCAGTCTTTCAGAACTCATCTGTACTCAACTGTGAATGGAGACATTGGTATCTCAGAGGACTCAAATAGCATAAAACAAATTAGATATATGAGATTGCTTTATAAATCTGATGTTGTCATGAATTTTAGTAGATTTCAAGGAAGGTAGACAATGTTACTCTTTGATCAATGGAAAATTGCAGAAGGTCAACACATGTAAACCAAGATGGCTGATTGCGACAGTTGCTTAGACTGTGCGTATTGTTTGCATATTGTAGTTGAGAATATGGGATGCAAAAAATGACTTCTGTAATGCTCCATAATGGAGTCAAGAAAAGCCTCTGAACCTTTTCATTCCTGTCTTTCAATCTGAGTTTCAGTTAACCAAGGATATTTACAATATTTACACAAATTTTAAATATTAGTTTTTAAAGTTGCACCATGGTGACACAGAGTCTGCCAACCATCTTGAAGCACGGAATTTGGATAGAAATGTTTTATGGTAATTAGGTTGATGGTATGAAGTGAGACCATCCAGAGGGTGATCAGACTTCCTGAATAACACAAAAGAGGCCTGATCAGTGGGTCCCAGATGATGGTTTTATTTTGCTTCTGGTAACATCACTTTTGATCCTGTAGTGCATTTTTCTTCTTAGAGTTCCTAATGAGCCATTATACTAAACAATGCAGCATTACTCACACATTTCCATTTAGCCTCTGACTAGGGGACATGATTGCCTTCTGATACACATCTGGAATATCAGCACACTTTTGTGTCCCTGTTATTTTCCATTATTTTTACAACTTAGACCCTTAATTGCAAACTTCTTTTTTATTTTTTAATTAAAATTTTCCATTATAGTTTATTACAGGATACTGAATATAGTCTCCTGTGTGTAGTGTTTTGTTTTTTTTTTAAATCACAACCTTCTTGGTATAAGGAGCATTGAGCTTCAGATATTGCCTTTTGTATTGGTAAGACAGTTGAGGTTGTGATGGTGTAGTAGGACAGAATTAGACACTGTATTCTCTTTCTATATTTCACTGTTTTTCTTGGCCTTGTTGCCTAGCATAAGCCCCAAATATTTACTTGCTCTATTATTCGACTAGTGATTGAGACATACACATTACCTTTTTTCCCTTCACTGAGAAAAGGTGGACTTTGAGAAACCATGGGTAGAGGAGTTTCGTAGCAGCATGCTTTTAGGGAAAACATTATACAAGTTCCATATTTCTGTGTGTTAACCATAAAGTACATATGTCCATACTTATATAATTGCCAGTGCAATAAATGATGACATAGCTTGTATATAATCTTAAAACTATGTTTAATTTTGCAATGTATTATGGACATTTATTCTGAATCCTGTCTTTCTTTAATAAACTTGCAATTAATTTATATCCCTGTTGTTAAAATGGACAGTGAAAGTTTATAGCTGAGAAATATTTTTGTTGGCAGAAGGGATAAGTAGTCATTTAAATTCCATAGATATTTATTCACTTATGCATGACTGAGTCTTCTCTGTAAATCAGTTATTGATATAAATGTTAATGTCCTATCAGGAGAACTATTAATAATAAACAAATGAACTATTTTTTTTTTCCAGTTTCTACTTCAATTCCAAATATTAAGAGTTTAAGTGACACGAATTCTTATTTCTTTTAGGATGTGTCTTCTAGGTTATCAATAGGTATTTTCATTGCAAAGCTAAAATTAGTTTATGCTTCATGTACTTTTTTGCTAGATACATTCTGATTGTTTGGATTAGAGGGCATTCATGGTTATATACATATATAAACTATAACCTAAATGTAAGTGAAAACGTGAAGGGGCTCAGTCATGTCAGACTTTTTGTGACCCCATGGACTATTGCCTGCCAGGCTCCTCCAGCAAGGATTTTCCAGGTAAGAATATTGGAATGGGTTGCCATTTCCTTCTCCAGTGGATCTTCCCAACCCAGGGATCAAACCCCGGTCTCCTGCATTGCACGCAGACTCTTTACTGTGTGAGCCACCAGGGAATCCCTAAAAGATTAATCTTGTACTATCCTGCATGTTCGGAAAAAAACATCATTCTTCACAGAAAGGAGACAGTGTCTTTGGTTAGATTAAATTATGCTTAATATAGATGGGCTTCCCAGGTGGCCCAATGGTGAAGAATTTGCCTGCTACCAGGAGACACAGGTTTGATCCCTGGGTCAGGAGAATCAGCCGGGGAAGGAAAGACAATCCACTCCCATATTCTTGCCTGAAACAGCTCATGGCCAGAGGAGCCTGGTGGGCTGCAGTCCATGGGTTGCAAGGAGTCGGACACAATTTAGAGACTGAACAACAACAAATAACAGATGGCAATTGCTGTTCCTCCGATTTCATTGATTATGCTGAGCTACTGGTCTTAGAGATCTTTCCATTCTATCTGTAGATTAATATGACTTAAAAAAAATGGAGAGCAGGTAGGTGTAATAAATTTGGTAACTAAAAATACTAAGGCTTCAAGGAGCTTTTTATAAAGCTCCGAGGGAAGGTACTTGGCCCTCTGTCTTCTGCAGAGTCATGCTTCTGGCCCATTCCAGCATCCTATTCTGTTTATAGAGTTTGAGCTGTCTTGCTAATCACGGATTTGAATGTGGAAGCTGAGGACAAAGGAAGATATCTTTTAGAAGTTTGAGAGACAGCCCTGTCATTCCCTCGTCCCGCTCTCTATTCCTGGGCTCGTTAAATGTATTTGAAATACTTGACCTTGTCAAGCGACTTGCACTTTGCGTGTCCAACATCCAGCACTGAGTGTTTGAATCCAGTGTTTGAATCCAGCACTGAACCATTGAATTTTAAGCTTCTCGATACGATGGAGTCGTTAGTCACCATCAGAGAGGGAATTTAGCCACTTCATATGACATGGGGCTTCTTTCGTTTAAAGACACGGACTTTAGAGACCTCTTAGCTGTGCTCTTCTTTGTCTATGTTCATCATTCAAAATGTTTCCACAGAAGATTTTCATACATCCATGCATAAAATCAAGATTGTACTCCCAATCCAGAGAGCTACAATGCTGAATATATTTTAAACATTTTTTCACTGGGCTCACTTGGGACTGGAAAATATAGCCGGGGAAGGATGCCCTGCACAAGCGCATATAGATGAGGGAAGTGTAGGGGCTGAAACCCAGGCTGCCCTTCAGCCTCCCAGCAGTGTGCCCTGTGGGGGAGGTCCCCTGTACCCCAAGGAGTTGCCTGCTCCTAATTCACACACCACATCTGAGCTGCTAATGAATGAATGAACTTTGGATCCATGAGAGAAACTTGGAAAGACTGAGGGCAAGAGGGAAAAGAGGGAAAGATTGAGGGCAAGAGGAGAAGGAGGCGACAGAGGATCAGATGGTTGGATGGCATCATTGACTCAGTGGACATGAGGTTGAACAAACTCTGGGAGATAGTGAAGGACAAGGAAGCCTGGGGTGCTGCAGTGCATGGGGTTGCAAAGCGTTGGACATGACTCAGTGACTGAACAGCAACAAATGAGAGAGGCTCAATTTACTTAGCAAAAACAGAAGTTGAAGAGTAACTAGTATGCAGTGGAAATCTAGTAAATTTCGGAGGTTAAATAATTCCCTGGTGGGGAAATATAAGAAAATGGAGAGGAATAGGGAGCAGAGAGAAATTAAAAGTACCTTCTTTCTCTCCCTGTATGTCCTTACAGATGTCAGTCTTTCAAGGTTTCCCTGTTCTCTGTCATCCTCCTGCTAGATTAACATTTTTCCTATTAAGTCTGGAGCCATGAAAATAACTTCAAAGACTGTATAGGAGGCTGTCTGTTTTCTTCCCTCTCTGTCTCCTGCAGCTCTCTGTTTTCCAAACCCTCATCCTGGGCAGCCCCACGAGCTGTTTCCTCCTGCCAAAGCCTGAGCCCAGCTGGAGAAAACACATAATCACGCTGATTTCCTCCATTATAAGTTTATGAGCTTCATCCTCAGCTGGGCCCTTGATGCTGCTTAGCAATCCTTTTACTTACATGTCTCATCAGCCCCCTATCCCATTTCCCATGGTGGCCCTTACAATCCTTTTATGACCGTTATTGCAAGCTCCTGGTTCCACTTCACCCACGCTATTCTTGGTGGAAGGCTTGCCTCCTTCTTCCTGGAGAGAACAGATGGCCTCAGTCAGGCCTGTGAGCTCTCAATTTCCCCTTCCACCTCCTAACTCTGTCTGCAGTCTTCTCTCCCAATTAGTTCCTCCGTGAGGAACTCTGGAGGTGGGCGCCCACCAGTGTTCTTAATTTCATTCCTTGCCTCTGGGGTCTGCCAGTAGTTCCCTGTCTTGCTTCAACTCTCTCTTCTCCAGTAGCTTCTTCTGCCCAGACCCTTGAAGACCTCCCACTTAATTCTCGTGTAAAAAACATTATTTAGAATATGCCTGATTTCTGCCTCTTGACTCTCTTTTCTTCATCATCAAACTTCTGGATAAAATAGTCTACATTTAGGGCCTCACATACTGTTTAAATTCTCATGCCACAGACAGCCCCATTGCTAGTACCATCACCCCCTTGGATGGAGTAGGATGCTATAGAGGCTACCATTGACCCCTAAATGGTTAATAAGCCACCAATTTCTTTTTCAGCCCTCATTTCTTTACTTCTTTTTAATGTTTGGAAATAGTAAGTATTCATTTAATTCTTCTTGAATGTTGTCTTACTTTGATTGTCAAGCTGGGAATTTTCAAAATCTGCCCTTTGGAATCGGATGAACTGAGTAGCACGTGAAGTGCTGCATGATGGTTAGGACAGCAGATTCTGGAGTCGGACCGCCTGATTGGGATCTAGGCTCAGTCTTACCCATGTGTGACCTCAGTTACTTCATCTGAAGATGGGGATAGTAGAAATATGCATGTATAGGGTTGTTGTTAAAACAAATTAAATTAGTTAACATAGTGTTTGACTTTAGTAAGTAGCCAGTACATGTTGGTTTTCATTAGTGTTGGCTAGTCTGGGTCATGGCCAGTTGCTAAGTGACTGGCTGGATGGAGAACTGTATTTGATAGCGTAATGCTCAGAAAGATGGAGAAGGCAATGGCAACCCACTCCAGTACTCTTGCCTGGAAAATCCCACGGACAGAGGAGCCTGGTAGGCTGCAGTCCATGGGGTCGTGAAGAGTCGGACATGACTGAGCGACTTCACTTTCACTTTTCACTTTCACGCATTGGAGAAGGAAATGGCAACCCACTCCAGTGTTCTTGCCTGGAGAATCCCAGGGACAGGGGAGCCTGGTGGGCTGCCATCTATGGGGTCGCACAGAGTCGGACGCAACTTAGCAGCAGCAGCAGCAGAAAGATAGTAAAAGAAAAATCAATCCAAAGTTCCCGAAGGCAGATTGGAATCAGGAGCCAGAGCAAAATGAGCAAAAAGGCAGGTACTAATTCTAAATCCTATGAAGAGGGAGATTCTAAAGGGGGAATGGAGTCAAATGCCAAAAACCGATATGAAGGTGGGTCAAAATGGGAGAAATTTGGAAACAATGGAATGACTCTAGGACAAGTGTCATGAATATTATTGGCTGGTGGGTGAGTGGTTGTGATGTTAAACTGGGTTGAAGCCAACTGTTTCCTGGTCCCTTCCTGCTTCTCTAACGAATAATTATCTATCTCTTTTATGAGTAATTTTTCTCTACTTTTCAAATATTTGTATGCTTTAAATGTTCGTCCAACCTTGGCTTTTCATTTCCTTTCACAGTTCAATCCCTAATGTTTTCCACATTTATATTGTTCTGGCTACACCTTGTTTCTTTTTTTATTGATATAATGTATATTTAATCATCTACTTCAAATATACATTTTTATTGAGGTATAATTGCCATTAGTTTCAGATATATAGCATAGTGATTCTATATTTGTGTATATTTAGCAATGATCATCACAATAAGTCTAGTTAATATCTGTCACCATTCATTGTTACAAACATTTTTTTCTTGTGATGAGAACTTATGAGATCTACTCTCTTAGCAACTTGTCCCTTGGACTGCAAGGAGATCCAACCAGTCCATTCTAAAGGAGATCAGTCCTGGGTGTTCTTTGGAAAGATGATGCTAAAGCTGAAACTCCAATACTTTAGCTACCTCATGCGAAGAGTTGACTCATTGGAAAAGACTCTGATGCTGGGAGGGATTGGGGGCAGGAGGAGAAGGGGACGGCAGAGGATGAGATGGCTGGATGGCATCACCGACTCGATGGACATGAGTTTGAGTGAACTCCGGGAGTTGGTGATGGACAGGGCGGCCTGGCGTGCTGCGATTCATGGGGTTGCAAAGAGTTGGACATGACTGAGCGACTGAACTGAACTGAATTATTAACTGTAGTTAAAAGGGTGAGTCATCTATTCAGTGATCAGAGGAGCCAGGCTGATGAAGGCTCTGTCATATTCATCTTGTGGCATCTAAGGTCTCCAGACAACAGCAGGGGATAAAGCATGGAGTTACTCTTATTGCACAGGCCCAGAAGGGGTGTGCTTTCCTCTGTTTACAGTCCAGTGACCAGAGCTCAGTTACAAGGCTGTTTAGGAGGCTGAAAATATCATCTAGCCACGTGCCCAAGAAGAGGAGGGGGACTAGGATTTGGAGTCTTTGCCCTATTTTATTTATTTTTATTATTATTTCTAAAAAATATAAATATAGCTTAAACAATAAGGTATATTATTGCTGGGTATATCATTTCCCAGATTGATTAATTCAGAGGCCCAAAAAATGTCATCAAGCACCCAGCCTAGGTGTTTTCTGCCTTTTCCCTTTACCATCCACAGCATGTAGGTTTTCAGTCTCAGAGTTGTCCCTCATGGTCACAAGATGGCTGCCATAGCTCCATAAACTGTATCTGCAGATAATTTCATCTAAAGACAGAAAAAGGAACATTTCTCATCGTGCCCCCTGCCTCCCACCCTAAATGTCTACCACCCACCTGAATCCAATGTCAGTGCCTCTCTGATATGCTTCCACACCACTCCATGCTTCTTTTATCAAATCATCATCATGCCGTATTTATGTTGTTTCTTTGTAGTGTTTCATTTCCCACTTGACTATAGAAGCTCTTACAGGCAGAGACTGTCAAACTTGATCCCAATTGTATTTCTAAGGCCTAGCACAGTCCTGGCTTAGAGTAGACACTTAAAAAGTATTTATTGCTGTTTTCTCTTCTTCATCTCCTGTTCACCCCCCAGCTCACTGGAATCCACTGCTGTGCACACTGCTCTGTGGGAACTGCTGTTTACTAAGTTCCCAGTAACCAAATGACAAAGACGGCAAGTTCTCGTGGGTCTCTTCCTCTTTGGTTTAGCACTTGCGACTTCATTTTGGCACTCTCTTATTAAAGGTTTATCTTTGAGTTTTTCAGCTGTACCTTCTCAATTCTTATGTGGATTCCTTTCCCCTAAAATTTGCTTGCAAAGGAGCAATCTTGAGTGTTCAATGCTTGCTTTACACAGATCAAGGGAAGAGTATATTTTTAAAAACAGGGAAAATCTGTGTACCCCATCTGATGGGAAATGCTGGATGCTGGAGATTGAGTGTGTGGCGAGGAAGGTGGGTAGCAGAGAGACAAGTCTAGAGAAGTAAGAGAAGATAGAGACAGATGTAGAAACAGAAATAGTGAGAGAGAAACCAGCGACAGATGCACAAAAGGAAGAGTGAAGATGGAGAGATGTGGGGGCACAAAGAGGTGGCTGAGAGACGCCCAGAGAACAGAGAGAGGCAGAGAGCCCGAAGATACCAGCAAGTGAAAACATATCTGTTAGAGAACAATTTCTGAGGAAACAAGACGATGCTTACGGGATTAGCTTTAAACAGAGATGATAATTCTTCATGAAAGAGCAAAATTGAGAAAAATGCTTTTTTCTTTCGTTTATAGAGAAGCGTCTTTGATATATTGTGTAACATTTCTTCACTAATGTTGCTTTACTCTCAAATAGAGGTAGAGATCTGAATTGACAAAGAAGTCTTTTGACCATGCAGCTACATATGAAAAGGCAATTGAAAGAAAAAGTGGGACAAAAGAGAATAGCGTTAGTCACAGAGCAGTGCTTATAAAATTGCCACTGACTCAATGGACATGAATCTGAGCAAACTCCAGGGGAGATAGTGAAGGACAGGGAAGCCTAGCGTCCTGCAGTCCATGGAGTCGCAAAGAGTAGGACACAACTTAGCGACCGAACAACTGTTTCTTTGCTCTTTGAGGAGGATGAAGCTTATTAGTTGAAATGCTTTATGATTAATAGCTTTTCTTTTGGTAAATAGGATGATAATAGGCAGGGAATGGAAACAGACTCTGCTACCATGTCCATAGCAGATGACTTGTCTAACGATGTTCATAGATCTCTGCTTCTTTTACAGCTCATTCCAAGTTTTTAATATCTATATTAATTTATTTTGTCCTGAAAGCAAACAAGAAGTTTCTAGATCTGATGCAGAATATTGTTACTTATAGCAACAACTGCATCAGTTACCAATGTCCCCTTTCAGGGTTAAGCTATAAAAGCCAAATATTATCCTGTATAAGCAGATGGGTTTTTGAAAACAAGAAGAAATTATGAATCTTAGAGTTTGTATAGGAAATGCAACACAGCTGCAACCTCCTCCTTCTAAGACAGAGTGTGGGAAGTGGGGAGGGCAGGAGAAAGAGAGTGAGAGATCTAATGTCTGAAATATGAAGAATCTTCTCCAGGAAGAGAAAGGAAAGGTCTCTATTTAACAGTCCTTTGGAATGTAAAAGGATGGTTCTGATTTTCACTTTCTTTGAAATAAAAACACATTTTTCTTGGGAAGTCTCTATTTACTTTTTAATTTTCAAGGTCTGTGCTTGAAAAAATTATTCCCTCCAAGTTCATATATTTCTTTAGCTTCATGATTTGAGTTCCTTTGATCACCCACCTGAAGTTCCCTTCTGTTTGAATGACAGTTTTTAGATAAAAAGTAAACACCAAAGGAATCTGGGTTTAAAATCTGCCTGAACTGGCACAACATCATCCCCATATATATTAGCTGAGTGACTGCATGTAGAGTACTTACAATCTCTGATCCTTGCTTTCAGTGTCAGTAGAGGAGCATAAAAAGTGCCCAGCACAATCTTTTGGTGCATAGTAGATAGTTAATTCCTGAAATTCCATCCTTAACTATGGCAAAAAATTATGAGAAAGAAAATGAACTTCCTGTAAAAACTAAAGGAACTAGCCATATTTTTCTTTTTTCTCTCCCAGGAAAAGAAAAATCCTACAGCTGAATTTGAAAAAACAATGATATTCAATGAAGTAACTAACAATAGCAAATATGTCATTTATTATATTAATTGATTTTTTTGGTTGGAATCTTTAACATTTTTGATAACTGAAACAGATAGAGAAACAACACTTCCAGCAGTATATTTCAGACTTGACCTATCCTTGGGCTTCAAAGGGCAGGATTGGTAAGAGAGTCTTTGGAAGCAACTGATCTGCCAAATCTGGGCAGTTTATATTTATATTTGGGTCTGCCTATTGATGCTTCAAAATATTGACCTAATTAGGAGTCCTAAAACAAAAAATAATCTAGCTATATTATCTGGGTCATCAGAAGGACGAAGTTTGTGTTATTTTCTTGATAGCTTGCTTGCAACCCTTTCATAATTGAGTTTTGTTTTTTCCCATGGGACAATTAAATCCCAGCTGGCTAGCTTCCCTTTGTCCTTGTTCTGTGTCAGAAACTGCAACTGATTAAGAATGGAGTGAAAACTTGTTGATGAGCAAGAAGATCTGGATGACTAAATTCACTGCTACAGCTTTCTGATTTGAGGTCTGTCTTGGTCATCTCAGGCTGCTATTACAAAATACCGTAAACTGGCTGGCTTACAAACACCAGGCATTTATTTCCCACAGTTCTGGAGGCTGGAAGTCCAAAGTCAGGTTGTCTGCATTGGTGAGGGTTCAGTGTCTTATGAGACCCTGTTTCCTAGTTCACAGATGGCTCTCTCCTCAGTGTTATCACCTGATGAAAGAGGAAGCAAGGTCCCTCCGGACTCTTGGAAGGACACTAATCCCATTTATGAGGTCATCCCTCATGGTTTCATTGAATTGTCCTTACCTCCCCAAAATCTCACTTCTTAACATGATCACAATTAGGGGGTAGGGTTTCAATGCATGGACTTGGGTGATACCAAACATTCAGTCATAGCAAGTCCGTGGTGGATACACACTGATGTAACCCCCAATGAGTCAAACCCTTGTATAACCTTCTCCTCTTGGGAGCAGATGGAACCTGTGTCTTATGTCCAGTCACTTAAGTATGACAATGGTGATAGATAGGATCATCGCTTCCTTGATTAGGTTGTAAGACACTCTTAGGAGACTGAGATGTTTTCCTGCTGGCTTCGAAGGAGTGAGCCATTATGTAGTAAGTGGGTAATAAGCCTCTGACTTGGAGGTGGCATCTAGAAGCTGATAGAAGCCTCTGGCTGACAGCTAGCAAGAAAGTAAGGACCTCTGTCTTACAGCCACAGAAGAGTGATTTCTTCCAAAAACTATGTGAGCTCAGAAGAGAACCTTGAGATCTAGAAAGTTCCTTCAGCTGTCCAACACCTTGATTTCAGCTTTGTGAGATCCTGAGCAAAGGGTCCAGCTAGGCTATGCATGCTTGGAATCCTGACCCATGAAACCCCTGAGATGATAAATTTTGGTTATTTTAAACCATTAAGTTTGGGGTAATTATTATGCAGCATGGAAAACTAATTCAAAGTCATCTCATTTGCCCTCAGAGGATTATTCAGTTAATCCTCATAAGTGGATGAGATTCTTACAAGGCTGATATCTTAGAAGTGCGTCAAACATACCTACATTCCCACGTGTGGAGGATTTTACACAAATTTACATCTAATGGCTACTGAGTCATGCATTTTCTAGTGCTGGAAGTAGGTTTTACACTGTTAAACTTTGCTGCAATCAGGAATTCTACAGCCATTTTACTTAAATATGCATCTTACAGGTTAATGTGGAGGAAAGTGAAAGTGTTAGTCACTCAGTCGTGTCCAGCCCCATGGACTGTAGCCTGCCAGACTTCTCTGTCCATGGATTTCTCCAGGCAAGAATACTGGAGTGGGTTGCGATTTCCTTCTCCAGGGGATCTTCCTGACCTAGAGATAAACCTGTGACTCCTGTATTACAGCCGGACTCTTTACAGTCTGAACCACCAGGAGTCACTAGTTACAAAGAGCATGTTTAAAGAGAAATAAGCCTTGTCTGACAGAGTTTTCCAAAGAATACTGAGTCCCTGGTTTTGACCTTCCTCTAACTACTAGGCATTCTTCTCAGTGAAGATATGTAGATACAACAGAATTATTAGTTTGTTATGGGGTGGTCTGATGGTTGTATATAACTAAATGAGAATGACCAAGTCCACACTGTGAAAAAAATAAAAAAAAGATAAGTACCTTAGTATGTAATTAATATAACATCAATTGAATGGTTATAGATTTTAATATTCAGCGTACATAGATTTCAGCCTAGCTGCTGCCACTTCTTAGCAATATGACCTGAAGCTCCAGAGCTTCTTTCCTTTTTTGCAAAATGAGATAGTAATACCTACATCACAGGATTATGTGAGGGTATGTAAAGATTAAAATGTATAATATAAGTAAAATGCAACATGCAGTATGTGACACAGATGCTCAACAAATTCTGGTTCTGTCCCTTCCTAGGCCCAAACTGACACACACACACACATACACACACACACACACACTCAAACTCACAAACATGTGCACACCCACACCACAGATACATAAAAGAACTCTTTGATCTGGATTGAAGATTATTTTCTTTTTTTTATGTTACTTTATTTTTTTTATTATTATTTTTTTTTACTTTACAATATTGTATTGGTTTTGCCATACATCAACATGCATCCGCCACGGGTGTACACGTGTTCTATTCTGGCCTGATCTTGATACTTCTTTTTGTCTTACTAAATGTGAATTGTGTTTATCTGTTTTTATTACATTAATATAGTAAAAGATGCTTTTCTTTAGCATTGCCCTATTAGATTGTTCAAAGTGGATTTTAAAAAGTCTAATCTATATCAGTAAATTCTATAGAGCTTTGTTTTGTTTATGTTGAACACAGGATTCTCCCTGCCCCTTACTCCCAATGAGGAGATGGACCTTATGACAGTTTCCTCACATTTAGGGATCGATTATCTTGTGTCACAACACCTGTGGTGTGTGCTGTACCTCTGAGCATCTTGTTCAGTGGTCAAGTATCTCATGTTCACTGTGGACTTAACTTCTTGTAAGATACTAGCAAGGCTTCCTAGGTGGCGCTAGTGGTAAAGAATCCGCCTGTCGATGCAGGAGACACAAGAGACACAGGTTCAATCCCTCGGTCATCCCCTGGAGTAGGAGGTAACCCACTGCAGTATTCTTGCCTGGAAAATTTCATGGACAGAGAAGCCTGGTGGTCTACAGTCCATGGGGTTGCAAGGAGTTGGGTACTAGCATCATTTTTTGTAAACAGTATCTTTTTTATAAGGTGGTTTCATGTTCCTTAACTCAGTCTTGGTCATTAGCCATTCTGAGCTTGACTTGTATGTTTTAGTACAGCTGAATCTTTAGAACATAAGACAGAATCTTGTAGAACTGATGTTGCAAATAAACCATGTATCTTTGGGTAAGTCAGTTGTCTTCCTTAGGCCTCGATTTCCTCTTTATAAACAAAATGGATTCAGTGATTAGAAGTCTTGCTAGCTAAAAATTAAGTCTTGCTATGTAGCCCATTTGCTATTTATGGAAATGTACAATATGCTTTTTCTTTCCATTTGAAAACTGCTGCTGACAAGCACAGTGCTTTTAGCACTTAGCAAAGTATTTGTTGTGCATCTGTTAGGAACCTTGGCTTGGGAGCATGGGAAGTAATTGCCAATTCTCAAGCCTCTGCAGCCAATAGTCTGTGTCTATGTATGTATACGTGAGTGTGTATCTGTCTGCACACACTCATGCCCACATGTGTGTGTACATTGCAGCCAGTAGGAATCTGAATGAGTACATAAATTTCCTATCCTTTAAATGATGAGTAGAATATATAGTTCTTACTGCCAAAGGTAAAATTTCTTTCATTTTCATGGCTTCTTATTCTTTGGAAAATCTGAAACACCTGAATGTTATCATCAGCTTGCAGATCAAATACAAGTAATAGACCAAAAAAATTGTGTGTGTTTGTATGTGTGCATGTGTGTGTGTGATGGCAGTGGGATAGAGGGGATGGGGTAGAGACTGATGTTGTTTTGCAACATTTGATTACTAATTGCTATTAAGAGATTTGGACTGTGAAGAAAACTGAACGCTGAAGCATTGATGCTTTTGAACCATGGTGTTGGAGAAGACTCTTGAGAGTCTCTTGGACTGCAAGGAGATCCAACCAGTCCATTCTAAAGGAGATCAGCCCTGGGTGTTCTTTGGAAGGACTAATGCTAAAGCTGAAACTTTGGCCACCTCATGCGAAGAGTTGACTCATTGGAAAAGACCCTGATGCTGGGAGGAATTGGGTGCAGGAGGAGAAGGGGACGACAGAGGATGAGATGGCTGGATGGTATCACCGACTCAATGGACGTGAGTCTGGGTAAACTCTGGGAGTTGGTGATGGACAGGGAGGCCTGGTGTGCTGCAATTCATGGGGTTACAAAGAGTCGGACACGACTGAGTGACTGAACTGAACTGAGCTGAAGGGGCGTCCCTGGTGGCTCAGACAGTAAAGAATCCACCTGCAATGCAGGAGACAAGGGTGCGATCCTTGGGTTGGGAAGATCTTCTGGAGAAGGGAAAGGCTGCCCACTCCAGTATTCTTTCCTGGAGATTTCCACGGACTGTATAGTCTATGTGATCACAAAGAATCAGACATGACTGAATGACTTTCACTTTCTTTCTCTCTTACACATAGGAAGGGTATGGTTGTTGAATCTAGAGCTAGAACACTTAATTTGGCGAGAGGTTGACTTTTCAGGGAGATGGAAAATATCTTCAAATATTTGAAGATACCTGTGTCAATAAATCAGTAATGTACTCCATTTGACTCCAGAGGACATATATAGGGATTAATAGGAGATGAATTTGGTTTTAAGAAAGAACTTATCAGAGTCAGAACCATTCATCAATGGGCTGTCTTCTTTGTGAAGATGTAAGCAATTGGTTACTGATAGTTTTTAAGCAAAAGCTGGGAGGATGAATCTCTCTCTTTTTATTGAAGTATAATTGATTTACAATATGTTAGTTTCAAGTGTGCAATATAGTGATTCAATATTTCATAGATTATACTTCATTTAAAGTTATTATAAAATAATGGCTATTTTTTCTGTGCTGTGTATCATATCCTTATAACTTATTTATTTTATACATAGTAGTTTGTGTCTCTTAATCCCATATCCCTATCTCACTCTGCCTCTGTCCCCTCTCCCTACTGGTAATCACTGGTTTGTTCTCCCTATC
The DNA here is from genome assembly GCF_003369695.1 of Bos indicus x Bos taurus. Lineage (NCBI taxonomy): Eukaryota > Metazoa > Chordata > Mammalia > Artiodactyla > Bovidae > Bos > Bos indicus x Bos taurus. The sequence continues at coordinate 100,573,400 of NC_040081.1, read as the reverse complement.
TGTGAGTCTGCTTCTTTTTTGTTATATTCACTACTTTATTGTATTTTTTAGATTCCATATATAAGTAATATCATACAATATTTATCTTTATCTGACATTTCACTAAGCATAATACTCTGTAGGTCCATTCACATTATTGCAAATGGTAGAATTTTATTTTTTATGGCTGAGTAATATTCATATATATATGAATATTGAATATTTATATATATGTGAATATATACATATACCCCATCTTATTTATGCATTCGTTTGTTGGTGGGCATTTGGGTTGCTTCCATATCCTGACTATTGTAAATAATGCCGTTATGAATGTTAGAATGCATATTTCTTTTCACGTTAGTGTTTTCATTTTTTTTCAGATATATACCCAGCAACGGAGTTGTTGGATCATATGGTAGTTCTGTTTTTAGCTTTTTTGCAAAACCTCCATTCTGTTTTTCATAGTGAGTGAACCAATTTACAATTCCACCTCTCTTGGTCTGTGTGTGGGTTGGAAAATAATTTCCAGACATGAGGCATAATGAGAGCAGAGGAGAGTTTATTAGAATGAGAGACGCTGTTAGAACAGTGGACAGGCTCAAGGGAGAGCTGACTGTTAGAACAGTGGGCTGGCTGAAAGGAGAGCTGACCCTTTCATGGGTCAGTAGCCAATTTTTAAAATCTCGAGACTAAGAAAATTCCTGCTGGAAGAGTGGCATTAGGTGATTGGTTAGGGTGGGTGTTTTTACCTAACATGGGCTTATGGATCTGGCCAGTTTAGATCAGGGGTGCTCATAGCAATGGTTGCTATGGTGCTCGGTCAGTTCCTAGATGACATTGGTGCAGGGCTCTGCACCTGTGTCCTTGGTATAGGGCTCCACACCACCAACGATGTACTACGGTTCCTTTTTCTCCCTATCCTCACCAACACTTGTTATTTCCTTTTTTATAATAGCCATTCTGACAGGTGTGAGGTGATATTCATTTTGACTTTGACTTGCATTCTCTGATGATTAATGATTTTGAGCATTTTTTTCTTGTGCCTGTTGGTCACCTGTATATCTTCTTTGGAAAAATGTCTATTCAGTTCTTCTGCTCTCATATTTAGTTGGGTTGATTTTTTTCTTTCATATTGCATTGTATGAGATATTTGTATATTTTGGATATTAACATCTTATAGATCATATTATTTACAAATATTTTATCCCATTCAGTAGGTTGTCTTTTTGTTCTGGATTTGTTTATTTTTGCCTTTATTTCCTTTGCCTTAGGAGATAGATTTTTTTTTTAATTTCTACAGTTTATGTCAGAATGTTCTATTATGTTCTCTTCTAGGTTTAATGGTTAATTTTTTCTGGTTTTCAGCTTGCAGTTGGTCCTTAATCCATTTTGAGCGTATTTTTGTATGTGGTGTGAGGAAATGTCCTAATCTCACTTTTCACATGTACCAAGAGCTGTCCACCTTTCCCAGCACCAGTTATTGAAGAGATTCTCTTTTCTCCATTGTATATTCTTGTCTCTTTTGTTGTAGACTAATTGACTGTAAGAGCATGGTTTTATTTCTGGGCTCCCTATTCTGTTTTTGATCTATAATTCTACTTTTGTGCCAATACCATGCTATTTGGAAGAGAAAATGGCAACCCACTCCAGTATTCTTGCCTGGAAAATTCCATGGAGGGGAGCCTGGCCGTCTATAGTCCATAAGGTTTCAAAGAGTTGGACACGGACATGACTGAGCACACATTCACACACCATGCTATTTGGATGACTATCTCTTAAGAATATTGTATTCTACATAAAATTTCTTCTTTTGGTGGACTCTTGGATTAAGTGGGTTAGTTTTCTTCCCATTCTAAGTTTGTGTAGACTTTTTGTTACCTTAGAGACATAAATTGTAAGCTATCAGTGTTTTTAAGTAGAGAATCTGCTTCTAGAAGGTGGTCAAGGTAGTGCTATGTTTAGCTTTGGAGCAGGGTATCTCCTCACTTCATGCACCGCATTGCTGGTAATGGCTGAATATTGAATTGAGTCTCAGTGAAGATGTCTTGACTCTACATCCAAAGTCTGAACCTAAAATTCCATCCAGAATGTTAGATTCATATGTTTAACACCCACAGAAAGAATTACGTATTCAGATTTTCTCAAATACAAAACTGTAGACACATGTTTCAGTTTTTTCCAGCTGGTGTAACAAAATGCCATAAACTGTGTGGCTTACACACACAGAAATTTATTTCTCGCAGTTTTGGGGAGTTCAACTTGCCCGATGGCTCAGTGGTGAGGAATCTGCCTGCAAGACAGGGTAGGGGAGATCCCCTGGAGAAGGAAAAGGCAACCCACTCCAGCACTGTTGACTGAAAAATCTGATCAACAGAGGATCCTGGAGGGTCTACTGTCCATCAGGTTGGAAAGAGCATATGTGACTGAGCATGCATGCAAACTCATGGAAATTTCAAAATTAAGATGCCAGAGGATTTTGTGTCTGGTGGAAGTTTGTCTTCTGGTTCATAGTTGGTGTCTTTTAGCGACAACCTTACATGACAGATGGCAGAGGGAATCTCTCTGAGGCCTCTTTTATAAAAGCATTAATCCAGTGTATGAGGGCTCTGCTTTCAGGACACAATTACCCCCCAGTGGCCCCACCTCCAATCAGCATCACAGTAGGCATTAGGACCTCAACATATGCATTTGGGGGAAAGTGAAAGTGAAGTGTTAGTTGCTCAGTTGTGTCCTACTCTTTGCGACGCCATGGACGGTAGCCCACCGTCTGCATTGGCAGGTGGATTCTTTACTGCTGAGCCACCGGGGAAGCCTGATACATTTGACACAGCACCCTATTCCCAATTTTACAAGGACCTACAATCTATTATCTGTCCTCATTTCTCTGTTCCTGATAACCTTCATGCACTCATTTTCCTCCTTCCATAGCTTAGATATTGTGGCTGATATTATAATCTATCCCATACATAAACTCTCAACTATCTCCTTCTCTCTTCCTTCCTGGCAAAACTCAAATGCTGGTTTAATCTAACTCCTCCCCACCAAACATGGCTGGAGAAAAACATTTAGTCATGTTGACTGTTTGCTCCTAAATTCAAGACCAGAAGATGAAGTGGGGCTTTATTCTGCCCATCCAGAATCTCTTTATTACTGCCCAGACTTCCCCAGTGGCCCATTGGTTGAGGCTCTGTGTTCCCAATGCAGGGGGCATGGGTTCAATCCCTGGTTGGGGAAGATCTGCATGTTATGCAGCCAAAAAACAAAACGAAAAGTATCTAAACTTTCCACATTTGGGTTCCCTGGTGACTCAGACAGTAAAGAACCTGCCTCTAATGCGGGAGACCCGGGTTCGATCCCTGGGTTGGGAAGATCCCCTGGAGAAGGGAATGGCAACCCACTCCAGTATTCTTGCCTGGAGATTTCCATAGCCAGAGGAGCCTGTGAGCTACAGTCCATGGGGTTGCAATGAGTTGGACACGACTGAGTGCCTAACACACAGCCATGCAGGGCCTCAAGCTCTCTGAGTTTTACTTATCGGGGCTTCTCAGGTGGCACTAGTGGTAAAGAACCTGCCAGCCAATGCAAGCGACTCAGGAGATGTGAGTTCCATCCTTGATTTGGGAAGATCCCCTGGAAGAGGGCATGGCAACCCATTCCAGTATTCCTGTCTGGAGAATCCTATGGACAGAGGAGACTGACGGGCTGCAGTCTGTAGGGTCACACCAAGTTGGACATGACTGAAGCGACTTAGCACTCAGCACTCAGAAACTCTAGTCTGTTACATTTCTACCACTATCGGTGACAATTTTATTCCTTTTTCTGCCCTCAAAACTCGAACACCGCTTTGCCCATGCTTTCTTTTAGCAGATGATCTTGCTTCCTGTTTCACTTCAAAATTAAAAGCCAGTAGAAATGAACATTGGCAAGTTCTTCACCACCACTATCCCTACATATGTACTGTCATGTAAACCTATTCAGGCTACTTTTCTGGGTGATGCTGTACAGCATTTTTCCTGTATAAACTAATCCCTACACTTGTATAAACTAGTCCTGTGTAAACTAGATCCCACATCATTTTATCATCTTTAGCAATTGTCCTATTTGCCATCCTCCTTAAAACTAGACTTTTCCATCTGTGTATTGTGTTTTCTTCTCTCATTTTTTAGCTAATATTTTCAGTTTGTATTTTATTCCTGTATTAGGTCATCCCTAATATGTCACAGTGCTTTGAATATAAGAAACTGAACTTGTATTTTTTTTTTGTATATATTACAATAAATAATTGCAAGATTTTGCTTAATTTTCTACCTGGCAGAATTTAACCTTCTTCTATGAAGTTTTTTATTTTATCCAAATAAAAATACCTAATAAAGAAAAACAGACACTTGGCAGATCAGTAAATTTTTGTTGAGTGAATAAAGAGATGCAACAATTTTAAATTAACTTAATTTTAAAAACCGAGTATTAGTTCAAATTAAAAAGAAACGTTACAATGGAATTCCATTTCCTTATCGTGTGTAGCCAAAGGACAAAGAGAGATGTTGTTTTTAATAATCCTAGAGGACGTAGAATTTGTGTTCACATAGTTTCATCTATATTAAGGTGTCCCAGAATAGACGATTGATACAAATGCATATGCGTGTGTCTGTGCTTGTGTACACAGGCATACACACAGGCATATACACGTACACAATGCTTTAATCTTTACCAGTGACACAGAAAGAACCTTTGCAAGAAGGGAATTTTTGTTATTGTTAAAGTGACTCTTGTACATTCTGAACTCAGCCTGCATCACAAAAAGAATACATAAATAAATCTCTTTTCCATTTTGGTGGTTATGAGTGTTGGGTGCCTTGGGTTCCTAAATTGAGCACACATAAAACCATAAAAGCAGGATGCAGTGGGAGTGCTGTTAACACCAGCTCATCAGGAAACCCATTTGGGGTCAGTAAGCAGGTTGCTAATGATACCAACCAACAGGAAGAAGGTGGAGATGGCAAGAGGCAGGCAATCATTTAGAAGTAAAATCAATACTTGTACTTGATAGGTGTGGTCCTTTTTGGGTAGTTCTGCAAAGAAATTCTGATGTAGAGTCTTAAAGTGCCAATTCTCTATCACTGTTTAACATTTTTAGGAAGATAGGTTTTGTGAGAAGAATACTTTATAGACCAAACCTATGCTGAACAATGTTCTTGTTTGTTTAAAGCAAGCAGAAACAACTAACCCAGCAGAATTTGCCAGCCATTTATCTGATTTTACCATGTTTCTCAAAGGAATTGATCACATCAAAAATTTGTTATTTAAAAATATGCTTTTGGTATTTCCTGGAAGCTCGTTTCTTTTATAAATATAAGCAGTAAAGCTTTAATGGGAGAGCAGTTTATCCCCAGATCACTCATATGCTAATTATTTCATGAGCAAGTTATTTAACCATTCTGAGTCTCAGTTTCCTTAGCTCCACTAGTTTGCCAATTTTCTGTAAAAATACAGCAAGTTCACTAACATCTGTCCAGATGAGAAATGTAAATTTTAGTTATTATCATGAAGTGATTTTTTGAAGTTCTTTCAATTATCTAAATAAATATTAACTATCTGTTGATTGAATGTATACATGAATGAAGAATGAACTAATTGTGAAGTAAGAATCAGAAAGGCTGACATCTTAGTGTAATGGCTTGTGAATATTTGTAGTTTTGACTTTAACAATAGAGATAGTAAAGAAACATAGAAAATTCTAATAATAAGAACTGGAGGAAAATTAAGAGATCTCACAATGTTGCAGTCATGTAACATCAGTTACATTTTTATTTTTCAAATGTGTGCTGTATTTCTGTATATTTATAATAATGTCAAATTTTTATTTTGAAATGATTTTAAAGTTGTAGGAATAGCAAAAATAACCATGATAAGATCATAATCATACTTATTTCATAAAATTTTGGTGAGGATCAAATGCGCTAGTAAATAGAAAGTTTTAAGAACTTTAGAAGAAAATAAACTGGGAGGAAAACTGCTTAAAGCTGATAAATACTGGTTGCTATCATTAAGCTTCAGTTTTGTCACATTAATGTCACATAATGATTAATGTCACCATTAATGATGGTGGTAATAAGAGTGCCTATCTTATAAGATTATTACATGCATAATACTTAGCAACCTGGGGTTTTTCCTGCCTAAGTTAATGACAACCTGTGCTTTATAGATAATAAAACTTACTGTAAGAAACGCCATTTGAGTTTCTATGATTAGTTAAATAACATCCCCCTAAAATCAAATTGCCTATGCATAGGTTTTTTTTTTTTTTTTTTTTGACCTAGAGTTTAAACTTACATCAAGGCTTCCCATTTCAGGTTTACCTAGGCTTCCCATCAGTGTCTGTCAATGTGAGGATGAACCTAGTTGATCTTTCCTAAAGTGCATCTGGTAAATTATTTCATATTAGGAAAAGGTTTGCCGGTGGAAGAAACTTCAGTCACCTTATTATTGTCTAGAAATGTTAATCAAATTTTGGAGAAAAGAAAACAGCCTAGATGTTACTCTCCCATTTTTCAAACTGGAGTCTTTGTGGTTCAGGGTAAGGGGCTGCTTGGGGAGGGATACTGATGCAGCTTGGCAGGAATACTCAGAGCCCCATGATAAATATGGCAGGCCTGCCTGGAGCTCAGATTTAAGGTAAAGACTGAAGTATTAATGAAGAAGTGAAATTTTATATTGAATATGGATATATATGGGATTAAAATACAAATTTTATATGAATTTTAAAGATGAAACATATGACTTCAAGAATATTTATAAGTTAGTTGACTCTTGTTTTTATAAATCTGAGATCAGTACTTCATTTTGCTCTACTATTAGGAGTATTTCAATCAGCAATTAGGTTACTTGTTTAAAAATGCATGCCAGACACTGCTATGCTCTCAGTGCAAACAAAGGTGAGCAAGTCTCATTGCAGCATTATTTACCAAAAACCTAAGTGCCCGTTTGGTTCAGTTGATAAAGAATACACTTGCAATGCGGGAGAGCTGGGTTCGATCCCTAATTTGGGATGATTCCCCTGGAGGAGGGCATGACAACCCTCTCCAGTATTCTTGTCTGGAGAATCCCATGGACAGAGGAGACTGGTGGGCTGTAGTCCATGGGGTCGCAAAGACTGACTGACATGGACACGACTGAGTGATTAAGCACACAGCACCTAATTGCCCGTTGATGGATGAATTGATAAAGAAAATGTGGTATCTATACACACACACACACACACACAATGGAATATTATCCATGCATAAAAAGAAGGGAATTCTGCCATTCGTGTCAACGTAGATGGACTTTGTTAACAACGTAGATGGACCTTGTTAACAACGTAGATGGACCTTGTTAACAAGGTCAGAGAAAAACGAATACTGTATGATCACACTTATATGTGGAATCTAAAAAAAAATTGAACTCATAGATACAGAAACAGATTGATGGTTGCCAGAGATGGGAATAAGGGTGGGAAGAGGGATTGTTGAAGGTGGTCAAAAGATATAAACTTCTAGTTATAAAATAAGTCATGGAGATGTAACACATAGCATGGTATCTATAGTTAACAATACTGTATTATATTTTGCAAGCTGCTAAGAGTAAGTCTCACCATAAGAAAAATTTGTAACTAAGTCAGGTAATGAGATGAAGAGAGATCTCTAGTCTTTCCCATTCTATTGTTTTCCTCTATTTCTTTGTATTGATCACTGAGGAAGGCTTTCTATCTCTCCTTGCTATTCTTTGGAACTCTGCATTCAGTGGGTATATCTTTCCTTTTCTCCTTTGCTTTTCACTTCCGTTCTTTTCACAGCTATTTGTAAGGCCTCCTCAGACATCCATTTTGCTTTTTTTTTTCTTGGGGATGGTCTTAATTTCTGTCTCCTGTACAATCTACCGAACCTCCATCCATAGTTCATCAGGCACTCTTTCTGTCAGATCTAGGCCCTTAAATCTATATCTCACTTCCACTGTATCGTCATAAGGGATTTGATTTAGGTCATACCTGAATGGTCTAGTGGTTTTCTCCACTTTCTTCAATTTCAGTCTGAATTTGGCAATAAGGAGTTCATGATCTGAGCCACGGTCAGCTCCTGGTTTTGTTTTTGCTGACTGTATAGAGCTTCTCCATCTTTGGCTGCAAAGAACATAATCAGTCTGATTTCAGTGTTGACCATCTAGTGATGTCCATGTGTAGAGTCTTCTCTTGTGTTGTTGAAAGAGGGTGTTTGCTATGACCAGTGCGTTATCTTGGCAGAACTCTATTAGCCTTTGCCCTGCTTCATTCTGCACTCCAAGGCCAAATTTGCCTGTTACTCCAGATGTTTCTTGACTTCCTACTTTTGCATTCCAGTTCTCTATAATGAAAAGGAGATCTTTTTTGGGTGTTGTTTCCAGAAGGTCTTGTAGGTCTTCATAGAACTGTTCAACTTCAGCTTTTCAGCATTACTGGTCAGGCATAGACTTGGATTACCATGATATTGAATGGTTTGCCTTGGAAATAAACAGAGATCATTCTATCATTTTTAAGATTGTATCCAAGTACTGCATTTTGGATTCTTTTGTTGACCATGATGGCTACTCCATTTCTTCTAAGGGATTCCTGCACATAGTAGTAGATATAATGGTCATCTGAGTTAAATTCACCCATTCCAGTCCATCTTAGTTTGCTGATTCCTAGAATGTTGATGTTCACTCTTGTCATCTCTTGTTTGACCACTTCTAATTTACCTTGATTCATGGACCTAACATTCCAGATTCCTATGCAATATTGCTCTTCACAGCATCGAACCTTGCTTCTACCACCAGTCCCATCCACAACTGGGTGTTGTTTTTTCTTTGGCTCCATCCCTTCATTCTTTCTGGATTTATTTCTCCACTGATCTCCAGTAGCATATTGGGCACCTACTGACCTGGGGAGTTCATCTTTCAGTGTCCTATCTTTTTGCCTTTTCATACTGTTCATGGGGTTCTCCAGGCAAGAATACTGAAGTGGTTTGCCATTCCCTTCTCCAGTGGACCACATTCTGTCAGACCTCTCCACCATGACCCTTCCATCTTGGATGGCCCCACACAGCAAGACTAGAGATCTCTTCAAGAAAATTAGAGACACCAAGGGAACATTTCATACAAAGATGGGCTCAATAAAGGACAGAAATGGTATGGACCTAACAGAAGCAGAAGATATTAATAAGAGGTGGTGAAAATACACAGAAGAACTGTACAAAAAAGATCTTCACGACCCAGATAATCTCAATCGTGTGATCCCTCACCTAGAGCCAGACATCTTAGAAAGTGAACTCAAGTGGGCCTTAGGAAGCAGCACTATGAACAAAGCTAGTGGAGGTGATGGAATTCCAGTTGAGTTATTTCAAATCCTAAAAGATGATGCTGTGAAAGTGCTGCACTCAATATGTCAGCAAATTTGGAAAACTCAGCAGTGGCCACAGGACTGGAAAAGGTCAGTTTTCATTCCAATCCCAAAGAAAGGCAATGCCAAAGAATGCTCAAACTACTGCACAATTGCACACATCTCACACACTAGTAAAGTAACGCTTAAAATTCTCCAAGCCGGGCTTCAGCAATATGTGAACTGTGAACTTCCTGATGTTCAAGCTGGTTTTCAAAAAGGCAGAGGAACCAGAGATCAAATTGCTAACATCCACTGGATCATGGAAAAAGCAAGAGAGTTCCAGAAAAACATCTATTTCTGCTTTATTGACTATGCCAAAGTCTTTGACTGTGTGGATCACAATAAACTATGGGAAATTCTGAAAGAGATGGGAATACCAGACCACATGACCTGCTTCTTGAGAAACCTGTATGCAGGTCAGGAAGCAACAGTTAGAACTGGACATGAAACAACAGACTGGTTCCAAATAGGAACAGGAGTATGTCAAGGCTGTATATTGTTACTCAGCTTATTTAATTTATATGCAAAGTACATCATGAGAAACGCTGGGTTGGAGGAAGCACAAGCTGGAATCAAGATTGCCAGGAGAAATATCAATAACCTCAGGTATGCAGATGACACCACCCTTATGGCAGAAAGTGAAGAAGAACTGAAAAGCCTCTTGATGAAAGTGAAAGAGGAGAGTGAAAAAGTTGGCTTAAAGCTCAACATTCAAAAAATTAAGATCATGGCATCCGGTCCCATCACTTCACAGGAAATAGATGGGGAGATGGTGGAAACAATGTCAGACTTTATTTTTCTGGGCTCCAAAATCACTGCAGATGGTGATTGCAGCCATGAAATTAAAAAGACGCTTACTCCTTGGAAAGACAGTTATGACCAACTTAGACAGCATATTGAAAAACAGAGACATTGCTTTGTCAACAAAGGTCCATCTAGTCAAGGCTATGGTTTTTCCAGTGGTCATGCATGGATGTGAGAGTTGGGCTATAAAGAAAGCTGAGTGCTGAATAATTGATGCTTTTGAACTGTGGTGTTATAGAAGACTCTTGAGAGTCCTTTGGACTGCAAGGAGATCCAACCAGTCCATCCTAAAGGGAATTAGTCCTGGGTGTTAATTGGAAGGACTGATATTAAAGCTGAAACTCCAATACTTTGGCCACCTGATGCGAAGAGCTGACTCATTTGAAAAGACCCTGATCCTGAGAAAGATTGAGGGCAGGAGGAGAAGGACTACAGAGGATGAAATGGTTGGATGGCCTCACCGAATCAATGGACATGGGTTTGGGTGAACTCTGGGAGTTGGTGATGGACAGGGAGGCCTGGTGTGCTGCAGTTCATGGGGTCGCAGTGAGTTGGACACTACTGAGCAACTGAACTGAACTGAACTGATGAGGTGAATGTCAGCTAAACTTATTGTGGTGATGATTTTGCACAATAAACATGTATCAAGTCATTTTGCTGTACACTTTGGACTAATACAATGTTATCTGTCAATTATATCCCAGTAAAGCTGGAGTAAAAAGGTGATCAAGATACAAATGGCTCCTGCCTTCAGTGGACTTAAAAGCAAGCAGTATGGCAGATTTTTTTTAAGTCAAGCTAACAATTTTTGTAACAATTTATGAGGTTCTATCAGTTATGATATTAATGCTGTGTTACTTCAAGTCATTTTCTTGATAAGTACTAAAAACAAGCAGGATTCTCAGAAACAAAATAGTGTGGCAGGGACAGCCCCATTTAGATAAAATGAGACTATGAGGGTGGGGAGTTGCAGGTTGTTGAGAAGCAAGAGTTAATCTAAGGAGAGCATTTAAGGGGATTCTCTGGACTACATGTAGCACATTATAGGGGAAATGGAGTTAGAGTTAAGTGGATTAATTTGAAAACTTATATTGGAATTAAATAGACCTTCATGAATTGGGTATGGGGAGGAGATGAGAGGAGAAAAATCAAGATGACTTCTATTTTGAATAAATGGTGTTTAAAAGAGAAACAGATGAAGAGAAAAATCAGGGGTTTCTTCAGTTTATGGGCATATTAATTTTCAGATAATTCTTAGACATTTAATTAGGGGTGTACAGTAGGTAGTTGTCTATGTGAATCAGGAGCTTTGAGACAGACATCTTAGCTAGAGATAATATCTTGGCATCTTGAGTAACCCAGCATTAAATTAAAATATGCTGCTTGGGTTATTTGAACTTTTGTTCTTAACTTATACAGTGCTATCTTCCTAACATCTTTAAAGCTCTAGACATAAAAAATTAGCAACAGCAAATATAATTCCATGCAACAAACCTGTAGGGTATACAGAGCTAAATCCCGCAGGATTTTGAAGAAGCACAACGACTCTGAGGATAGCAAGAACTGTAGTAGAAGGTAATGTATGATCATTATGGTATATGGTAATGATCATTATACCATAATGATCATAGAAATAAACTGTTGCAGATATAAAAGTCAGTTTCATAAAGATCAGCCAAATATCAGAGTCATGGAAGTGAATTAAAAAAGATAAATAATAGACAAAGAGGAACAGGACAATACAAAGGAAAGAAGTCCAGGGGCTGTAAACAATAGCTAATACACATTTTCAGAGTCAAGAGATGCTGGGGGTCATCCATAGTTGACAATGCTGCAACAGTTGTCAGACTCTGGAGGGCAATCGTAAAGCCAGAAACGCTGTGCTGGGGCAGGCGCAGGAGAAGAGAGAGTAGGCCCGTGGGCTGGGCAGTGAAGCTTATTCCTGACATAATTATACGTCCTGTGTGCAGGAACCATTTGCGATTCCTGTGGGTCACTTAATGGATCTCATTAAGCTGGCAGGTGTCAAGAAATAGTACCAACCTCTGAGCCACAGGAACATCCTCCTGTCTTTAGTTGCATTAATTTGAGACATAGCACATTTTTATTAGAAGGCCAATTTGAGAGGTGCCATTTCAGAGTAGAGTTACTTGCCCAAGTAAAAATGATGTGCTCAGTGAATGCTCAGTCCTTAGCTAACTCTGCCATCATCCAGGTTCTGACACTCACCTAACCTATTTGCACTTAAAACTATTAAATAGAAATCAGACTTTGAATTTTATTGCCAGGAAACAGCCAAAGATAAGAATGTAGCAATAATCCTGGAAGAGCAGTTCCTTGCTTCTGTCTCTCCCATCTTGTGGAAGCAACCTGCAAAAGCCTCTTCAACAAGAAGCACAGTGGCCATCAGTAGCAGGGGAGCATATCATTTAGCTCGAAGTTGGGAAATTTTGGGCAGTGAAAGGGCACACTACAATATGTTGATGGGTGTCAAAGAGTTGTGGTTGCTGGAGAAGACTCTTTAGAGTCCCTTGGACTGCAAGGAGATCAAACCAGTCAGTCCTAAAGGAAATCAGTCCTGAATTTTCACTGGAAGGACTGATGCTGAAACTGAAGCTCCAGTACTTCGGCCACCTGATGCAAAGAACTGACTCATTGAAATAGACCCTGATGCTGAGAAAGAGTGAAGGCAAAAGAAGAATGGGGTGGCAGAGGATGAGATGGTTGGATGGCATCACCGACTCAACGGACATGAATTTGAGCAAACTCTGGGAGATGTTGAAGGACAGGGAAGCCTGGCACGCTGCAGTCTATGAGGTCACAAAGAGTTGGACACAACTTAGTGACTAATTAACAACTTTAAAATTAGAGCTGTTTGTTCTAAATTACTTAAAATAACACAAATAAAAATTTAAGATGTGTTTATATTGAAAACCTAAACATTAAAAATATAACATGCGAAGAATGATTATTCTTCATTTATTCTCATGTACTTTTATCAACTGAAAATTCATTGTCCTCTCTGTCTCTTATACAATTTCACTGGTATTTTTCTGAAGGAAACTTTTTTCAAACATGATTTTATTATTTGATTTGTTCCATTTCTTTCTTGCATCAGTTCCTTTCACCACATTTCAGGGTGCTTCTATTTGCAAGTATTATTTGTTTATATTAATAGCTGTTTCCTAAAATTTCAAGAGATGAAGTATAGGGATGCTCCATTTACTGAATACTATTGTTAAAGATTTCTAAGTGATTATGAAAAACAATCTGAAATTTAAGAATTATTTACTAAAAGTTGTTCTTTAACCAGAATCATAAGGGGTGCTAAGAAAATGCTGATTGCCTTCCAGAAGCATCTGTATTTTTTGATTCAACATCAGCTTTTTCTCCAAAATTTTGTAATAAAGTTATTTTAACCATGTATACATTCTATTTTCAAATCTTGGCACATATGCAAATTTTATTTTGATTCATAGAATATTTCAATTTGCTTGAACTCAAATGTGAATTGTTTTTACATCACAACCACTGTCCTATAGAAAATCAAGCTAAACTATAGTATAGTTTCTAATATATAAAATCCAACTATTATTGAAAAGTTCTGATTTTATATTTGAAGTATTTGGCATAAAGCAGATAAAATGATGTAAAGCAGACATAATTGAAATGCCTTAAGAATTTTTTTCATTGATAAACTTTTGCTTAACTTTTTGTACATATCCAAAAATACACCTTGATATAGAAAATAAGCAAGATTTATTTAAAATTGTCATTTGACCTAAATGAAAAGTCATAGTTCAAATGCATTTTAGGTGCATGTGTGAAATCATTGTCTTTGGGCATGGCCTTAAAAAAATTACTAATTTTTGAAATAGATACTGATGTTTCTTTAGGAAAATTATTTTCTAGTTTTCATTTAGTTATGCCCAAGAAAACATGAGAAATGAAAATTCAGCATCAGATCAGATCAGATCAGTCGCTCAGTCGTGTCTGACTCTTTGCAACCCCATGAATCGCAGCACGCCAAGCCTCCCTGTCCATCACCAACTCCCGGAGTTCACTGAGTCAGTGATGCCATCCAGCCATCTCATCCTCTGTCGTCCCTTTCTCCTCCTGCCCTCAATCCCTCCCAGCATCAGAGTCTTTTCCAATGAGTCAACTCTTCGCATGAGGTGGCCAAAATACTGGAGTTTCAGGTTTAGCATCATTCCTTCCAAAGAAATCCCAGGGCTGATCTCCTTCAGAATGGACTGGTTGGACCTCCTTGCAGTCCAAGGGACTCTCAAGAGTCTTCTCCAACACCACAGTTCAAAAGCATCAATTCTTTGGCGCTCAGCCTTCTTCAATTTTAATTAAATATGCAGCCTCAATTTTATTTATTTTTGTCAAAAGGGTTTTATTGCAAAGTTATAAAAGCTTTTACTAATCACTAAAAGATAAATAATTATAAATTGATGCCACACACGTGGCAAAATCAGTGTAGCACAGTTATTCTGACTAATCTCTATAACCTCGTTATAGGCTTTATAGCAGGCTGATCAGCCTCTTTACCCCCAGATATTTCTTATCAAGCTAAACTGTAGTTTTAAACTAAACTCTTTCCTACTGAGTTTATCAAAGAGTGGCATGGTAGCTCTGTGAATTTTGCAGGCTAAATCATGGACCGGATCATACATGGTGGTACTCTATGGGCAGTAGAGTGGGCATGAGACAGCTTGTCACAAAAACGAAAGAAAAGAAGAGAAGCAGCACCTATCATTCCATCCCACTGAGATGAAGCAGCTTCTAATTGGGAGCCTTCCATTCTTCTCCAATGCCATCATCCCGATTTCCGAGAATATTGTTGTCTTGAGCTTAAGACAGCCATCCTCTTCACTTTCATCTATTTTTGGTGGTGATGAGTTTGTTTAGCTAGTCCCCCATTCTTCATCCACGTGGTAAGTCTTGATGTGATCTCCCACAACACTCATTTGCTGGAGGGCTGTAAAGTTCTAGTTCAGTTCCTAGTGTTTGGAAGAGCTGCTGCTTTTGGTCCTATCTTGGAGGGTTCAGCTTCTGAGTCCCTTGCTGTTCATGCTTCAACTCTGTTGTCCATCAAGTGCAAAGTGTATTTTTTACATTAGTTTTTATTGGCGCATACTTGCCTGCAAGGAGATCCAACCTGTCAATCCTAAAGGAAATCAGTCCTGAATATTCATTGGAAGGACTGAAGCTGAAGCTGAAACTCCAATACTTTGACCACGTGATGCAAAGAGCTGACTCATTGGTAAAGACCCTGAGGCTGAGAAAGATTGAGGGCAAGAGGAGAAGGGGATGATAGAGGATGAGATGGTTGAATGGCATCACCTACTCAATGGACATGAGTTTGAGTAAGCTCCAGGAGCTGGTGACGGACAGGGAAGCCTGGTGTGCTGCAGTCCATGGGGCCGCAAAGAGTTGGACACAACTGAGAGACTGAACTGAGCTGAACTGCCTTACAATGTTGTCTCAGTTTCTGCTGTACAGCAAAATGAATCAGCCATTGTTGTTCAGTTGCTCAGTTGTGTCGGACTCCTTGCAACCCCATGGACTGCAGCACTCCAAGCTTCCCTGTCCTTCACTGTTTCCTGGAGTTTCCTCAAATTCACGTCCATTGAGTCAGTGATACTACCTAACCATCTCATCCTCTGCTGTACAGCAAAATGAATCAGCCACACATATACATGTATTTCTTCCTTTTTGAGCTTCCATCCCATACAGGTTATCACAGTGCATTAAGGAGAGTTCCCTGTGCTATACAATGAGTTCTCATTATCTATTTTATGAATAAAAAAAAAAGTGAAAGTGAAAGTCACTCAGTCTTGTCCAACTCTTTGCGACCCCATGGACTATACAGTCCATGGAATTCTCCAGGCCAGAATACTGGAGTGGGTAGCCTTTCCCTTCTCCAGGGGATCTTTCCAACCCAGGGATCAAACCCAGGTCTCCCACATTGCAAGCGGATCCTTTACCAGCTGAACCACAAGGGAAGCCCAAGAATACTGGAGTGGGTAGCCTATCCCTTCTCCAGTGGGTCTTCCCGACCCAGTAATCAAACCGGGGTGTCCTGCACTGCAGGCGGGTTCTTTACCAACTGAGCTGTCAGGGAAGTTTTATACATAGTATCAAAATTATGTGGGTGTCAATCCCAGTCTCCCAGTTCCTCCCACCCCTTGTTCACCCCTTGGTATCCATATATTTGTTCTCGATGTCTGTGTCTCTATTTCTGCTTGGCAGATAAGATTATCTATACCTTTTTCTGGGTTCATGTATGCATTAATATGTTTTTCTCTTTCTGACTTCACTCTGTATGACACTCTCTAGGTCCATCCACATCTCTGCAAACGACCCATCTAGATAATAAGACTTGGTCATCTAGGTTAGTTTGTTGCATATGAAGTGGCTTTCTTGATGTTGCGCTCTGAGTCCAGCCACCTTCAGCTACAATTGGGAAACTTCCTTTTGCTTAGAAAAAGATCCTGGCAAATGCCACAGCTTATTGCTCTATTTGACCATGAGTTACTGCTTGTCAAATGTTATGTTCCCCAGAAAATACACTTTGAGATGGTGATTACATGCAGGAGGTTTATTAGTGAGTGTTTTGGGGATTTAAAGCAGTGGAAAGGATGGGAAAGAAGCAGAGGCAGAAGTTCAGCTGCAATGGAAACTCATTGGAAGCCTCTGCTAACCCTACTGGGAATTCTGAAGAGGGAATGAGCCTTCTTCACTCTCCTGAGTTGGAGCAAGATGACCAGGCTTTCATAATCCTGGATTTGTTAGTTGCTGATTGAAGGCTGCCCAAGAAGAGACTGTAACTTTGATTAGGCAGCTCTTTTCAGCTGAGGTTATAACCAGAGAGGACTAAGAGCTGCGGGGCTGTGTGTCAGCAGCATTCCCAGCAGTTGGATACAAACAAAGTCCTTTGTTCCTGAAGGGGCGTCTTAGTGGTTCATGGCAACACCTACACTTCCCTTTGAAGAACTAATGGATTTCTGTTATTGGCTTTTGTTTTCAACATGTTTAGAAACAATCTTCAGAAAATCAGAAATCAAAAGTGTCTATGGCCCATGAAAGTTATAATGTATTCCTGAAACCTGGACATGCCATTTTTAGACTTTCTGTTACATAATATAATGAATACCTTTAATAATTAAGTCACTGTTAGTCATAATTCTATTACTTTGCATCTAAAGTGGTGATATAGACAATCTTATTTATAAAACAGAGGTAGAGAACAAACGTATGAATACCAAGGGGAAAAGGAGGGAAATGGGATGAATTGGGAGATTGGGACTGACATACATATACTATTGATACTGTGTATAAAATAGATAACTAATGAGAACCTACTGTATAGCAGGGAAATCTTCTCAGTGCTCTGTGGTGACCTAAATGGGAAGGAAAACAAAAAAAGAGGGAATATATTTATAGCTAATTCACTTTACTGTACAGTAGAAACTAGCGCAGCATTGTAAAGCAACTATATGCCAAAAAAATGTTTTAAAAAATACTTCTATGAGTTTAAAACTTTTTAAAATTTCATTTTATTTATATGTCTGTGTATCTGTCTGCATTAAGATATGAATGCAAATAAACCAAAATGACCATGAGCAGAAAAAAGTGTCTCTAACAAAATATAATAAAAGTGTTATAGCCAAGCACTTCAATGACAAATTAATCAATCAAAAAATATCAACTGCTAACTTTTGATAAGAGGGTTAGGGAAAGCCTTTCCTGAGGAGGTAATGTGTAGGCTGAAACCTGAATCATATGATGGAGTCAGCCCAGCGGGGATGTGGGAAGAGCATTTCTGGCAGAAAGAACAAAAGTCGTAACGCAGAGGTGATTTTGTAGGCTGGCCTATGCATTTTTCTGTGGTGGAGTCAGTGTCTTGATAGCATGGCTAGGAACTCTAAAGTTTGGGCATAAAAGAGATATGTGAAGGTACTGGGTAGAGACTTTTTGATAATTTTCAATTAAACCAGGCCTTTGGTAAAAGCCAAAGTGAGAACATAATAGTTACATGGGGACAGAGCAGTGAAGGGCGCAGTGAAGGGCGCAGTGGGGGGTGCAGTGTGCATTCTGGGACAGAATTTGGCTTCCCAGCTGTGGCTTGAGAATCTTAAGGTGCTCCAATGATAAGGTTTTTTTAAATTTTTATTTTATTAAGACATAAAGCTCTTTTCATCCTGCCTAGGGATTTTTGGTTTATTCTTTTTTAATTTTCTGTGCACTAACATGTTAATATTGATCAAGAACATTTTAAATGTGATAGAGAAGGGGAACAAGAGAAATTATCAAATAAATAATGATGACTTAGGAAGAAGGAAATTTTGCAAAAGGTTGTCTACAGTTGCTAGAAGGAAAACTGATTTTATG
Organism: Bos indicus x Bos taurus; assembly: GCF_003369695.1. Classification (NCBI taxonomy): domain Eukaryota; kingdom Metazoa; phylum Chordata; class Mammalia; order Artiodactyla; family Bovidae; genus Bos; species Bos indicus x Bos taurus. The sequence goes on along the minus strand of NC_040081.1, from coordinate 100,554,784 downwards.
TTGAGAACAGACTTGCCTACAAGGATGTGTGTGTGTGTGTGTGTGTGTGTGTGTGTGTCTGTGTGTGTTTGTATAATATATTCAAGGAGGTAAACATAACTTTATTGCATCATAAAACTGGATTAAATAACAGGAGCATAACAACAGAAGGCTATATCTTTCTTTTATGAATAAACCTGGTAGAAGTGGAGGTGAGTTAGTACTGTATGTCAAGAAATTTCTCGAAAATTTTCAGTAAAGTTGCTAGAAGTTGTTGGAAAACCTTTATAAAGGTTTTTCTCTTTTTCACCTACATGTAGAAAAAAGAAAAACTACTGAAAGAAATAAAGTAATATTTTATAGACCAAGATTCAAAAAAAGAAGGACTTAAGAGTAATGGAAAACTTTCAGACATTAATTTGTGACTATGCAGCATCAGTGATGCCAACTTGCAGATGTATTTGCTAAACTGCTGCCAGTAATCACTGAGAAATTACAGAAAATGGGAAAGATAGTAGTGCCAGCCAGGGTTCATAGCGGGAGACAGAAATACTGTAAATAAGCAAAGATTTAATTCGGTAAATTGGGTGCATTGGAAAGCCTGGAAAAGTGGACTCTAGTCTGGGCTTCTTGGAATGGCTCCCAGACACAAGAGAGCTGAATCACCAGGGGAGCTCCAACCCCTGAGATTATCCTAGAAAACCTGAACTTCCAGAGTACATGATGTAACCAAGATTTGAAAATCACAGAGCTGGAACTGTGTGCTCTTTATTACCATCATTGCTACTTCATCAGGCTGGTGACTGGAAACCACTGGCCTGGTGGCTTGGCCCTGGAGACCAGTAATGCCTCTGCTTCAAATGCTCCCCTCACCCAGGAATCTGGTGCATGGCATGAATTTTCACTGCTTCAGAAGAAAATTTCAGGTCTTCTTGAGACCAGGCCTGCCAACTGAGAGGTGATAGAAGATTACCATCCTTGCTTTTGCCTTACAAATCTCCCATGATTGCATCTGCATCCAGGACGATATTGGAATCCAGAATACCAGCTGCAAAAGCTTCTGGGAATAGCATGTGTGTCTTTCAAGTCTCTTCAGTATCAGTTCAGTTCAGTTCAGTCGCTCAGTCGTGTCTGACTCTTTGCGACCCCATGAATCGCAGCACACCAGGCCTCCCTGTCCATCACCAACTCCCGGAGTTCACTCAGATTCAGGTCCATCGAGTCAGTGATGCCATCCAGCCATCTCATCCTCTGTTGTCCCCTTCTCCTCCTGCCCCCAATCCGTCCCAGCATCAGAGTCTTTTCCAATGAGTCAACTCTTTGCATGAGGTGGCCAAAGTACTGGAGTTTCAGCTTTAGCATCATTCCTTCCAAAGAAATCCAAGGGCTGATCTCCTTTAGAATGGACTGGTTGGATCCCCTTGCAGTCCAAGGGACTCTCAAGAGTCTTCTCCAACAGCACAGTTCAAAAGCATCAATTCTTCAGTGCTCAGCTTTCTTCACAGTCCAACTCTCACATCCATACATGACCACAGGAAAAACCATAGCCTTGACTAGACAGACCTTTGTTGGCAAAATAATGTCTCTGTTTTTGAATATGCTATCTAGGTTGGTCATAACTTTTCTTCCAAGGAGTAAGTGTCTTTTAATTTCATGGCTGCAGTCACCATCTGCAGTGATTTTGGAGCCCCCCAAAATAAAGTCTGACACTGTTTCCACTGTTCCCCCATCTATTTCCCATGAAGTGATGGGACCAGTTGCCATGATCTTCATTTTCTCTTCAGTATAGGAAGGCATGATTCATGGGGTTAAGTGGAAGTTCAGTGAGCCAAACTACCATGTTCCATACAACCATAGATAGGCAAACATTCTTATTTCTCTAGAAGGAAGAAAAAACACATAAGAGATATCCGCTGAACTTGACATTGGCCCTAGCATTAGTTAGAAAAGAAAATCTGTGAGCCATTGAGAAAGGATGTAGTGATCATTGAGAATAGGGGTTTCATTAAAAATAAATCACAGCAAATAACTTATTAAAGTGGTAGGTAATGGAACTGTATGGCTATGATGTATCTGGATTTTAACAAAGCTTTTGTCCCAGACTTTTATATCATGGGACAAAATTGTGATATGTGGTCAAGATGGTAGTATAACTGATTTGTAATTAATAGAAAGATTAAAAATTGCTAATTAGTAGATATTATACCTATCCAATTATAACACATAAATATAAAAAAGAATGATATATCTCTATATATTTTATCCTACCCTACATCACACAATGACTCTAGCAAGGATATAATTAAGCTCACTTTGCTCACTGCATGACAGGCTAATAAAATTGGGAGATGAGGTGTTGAGGCAAGGAATAGCGATTTTGTTCAGAAAGCCAGCAGACCGAGAAGATGGTAGACTAGTGTCTCAAAATAAATAACTGTCTTGTCAGGGGTCTGGATGCCAGTTTCTTAAATAGAACAGAAAGGTGGAGGAGGTTAGGAAGTAAAGTAAAAAGGCCTAAAGTCTTTTAAATATCTCCTGGAATAGCCTGCCTTGGGAGGGGATGTGTTCATTGCTTTTTCCTGTGGCCATTCACAGGTCAGAAATGGGTCAGCTATTCCTAGACACTTTGGTGTAACCTTCAGGCAGAGGGGCAGGGTTCCCTGAGGCAGGCCATTATGTATAGATATTATCTTTTTAGTGAATAAAAGCAATGGGAAGCAAAGGTTAAAGTACAAGAAACAGATTCAACATGGAGGCAGATTTTGTTCCTCTAAGTAACGAAGACATTGACTTGAAAAATAATAATAGTAATTGTTTATCGAGGGCACACATTAAGCGAGGTACTGTAGATACATCACCATCTCATTTACTCCTTATAATCTTGTCAGATTGTTATTATCTCCATTTTTAAGTATGAGGACATTGATTTCAGAAAGTGTAAGTGGCTTGCTCATACTTCACATCTATTAAGCGGCAGTGCTGATTCAGACCTAGAATTGTTTCAAATAGAGGTACCAGAGGGAGAGAGAACTTTACAACACTTCTAGGAGAAACTGGCCAGAACCTGCCCAGATCCCCAGAAGGTGACATTTTCTCGGTTATCCCACATGGGCCTATGGTGTTGCAGGATCTGTTCAGTATCTCAGGGACTCAAACGCACATTGATGAGCTTCACTAAAGGCTCACACTTAAAACCAGATGCCAGTTTTTTAAATTATAAGAAATTCAAAGTAGTCAAGCTAATCAAATATGGGTGGACTTCTTGCATGCAGGAGTCTGAGGGAGAGCCTGATGAGCAGAATTTTAACTGCAGAAGATAGAATCAGCCTAAGGAGACACAGACTAGATTGCTAACTGGCCTAGGTCTATGACTTCCACAGTGGGGATGTCCACCTGGCTGACTGGATGCCTGGACCAACATCAGTCAGTCAGTGTTAGTCGCTCAGTCATGTCTGACTCTTTGCAACCCCATGGACTATAGCCCGCTAGGGTCTTCTGTCCATGGGATTCTCCAGGCAAGAATACTGGAGTGGCTTGCCCTTTCCTTCTCCAGGGGATCTTCCCAATCCAGAGGTCAAACCCCAGTCTCCTGCACTGGAGGAGGATTCTGCACCTCAGGCAGAATCTTTACCATCTGAGCCACCAGAGCCCTACCTCAGAAGGCATTTATTTTGCCAGGCAGTGCCAGAATTTGCCTCTTTTACTCCTTCCCTGGAATGTTAGGTCCATGAATCAAGGCAAATTGGAAGTGGTCAAACAGGAGATGACTAGAGTGAATGTCGACATTTTAGCAATCAGCGAACTGAAATGGACTGGAATGGGTGAATTTAACTCAGATGACCATTATATCTACTACTGTGGGCAGGAATCCCTTAGAAGAAATGGAATAGCCATCAGAGTCAACAAAAGAGTCCGAAATGCAGTACTTGGCTGCAATCTCAAAAACGACAGAATGATCTCTGTTCATTTCCAAGGCAAATCATTCAATATCACAGTAATCCAAGCCTATGTCCCAACCAGTAACGCTGAAGAAGCGATGGAGAAGCTCTATACAGTAATCAAAAATGAGACCAGGAGCTGACTGTGGCTCAGATCATGAACTCTTTATTGCCAAATTCAGACTTAAATTGAAGAAAGTAGGGAAAACCACTAGACCATTCAGGTATGGCCTAAATCAAATCCCTTATGATGATACAGTGGACATGAGAAATAGATTTAAGGGATGAGATCTGATAGACAAGAGTGCCTGGTGAACTATGGATGGAGGTTCATGACATTGTACAGGAGACAGGGATCAAGACCATCCCCAAGAAAAAGAAATGCAAAAAAGCAAAATGGTTGTCTGAGGAGGCCTTACAGATAGCTGTGAAAAGAAGGGAAGTGAAAAGCAAAGGAGAAAAGGAAAGATAGAAGCATCTGAATGCAGAGTTCCAAAGAATAGCAAGAAGAGATAAGAAAGCCTTCTTCAGTGATCAGTGCAAAGAAATAGAGGAAAACAACAGAATGGGAAAGACTAGAGATCTCTTCAAGAAAATTAAAGATACCAGGGGAACATTTCATGCAAAGATGGGATCAATAAAGGACAGAAATGGTATGGACCTAACAGAAGCAGAAGATATTAAGAAGAGGTGGCAAGAATACACAGAAGAACTGTACAAAAAAGATCTTCAGGACACAGACAATCACAATGCTGTGATCACTCATCTAGAGCCAGACATCCTGGAATGTGAAATCAAGTGGGCCTTAGAAAGCATCACTACAAACAAAACTAGTGGAGGTGATGGAATTCCAGTTGAGCTATTTCAAATCCTGAAAGATGATGCTGTGAAAGTGCTGCACTCAATATGCCAGCAAATTTAGAAAACTCAGCAGTGGCCACAGGACTGGAAAAAGTCAGTTTTCATTCCAATCCCAAAGAAAGGCAATGCCAAAGAATGCTCAAATTACTGCACAATTTCACTCATCTCACATGCTAGTAAAGTAATGCTCAGAATTCTCCAAGCCAGGCTTCAGCAATACATGAACTATGAACTTCCAGATGTTCAAGCTGGTTTTCAAAAAGGCAGAGGAACCAGAGATAAATTGCCAACATCCACTGGATCATGGAAAAAGCAAGAGAGTTCCAGAAAAACATCTATTTCTGCTTTATTGGTTATGCCAAAGCCTTTGACTGTATGGATCACAATAAACTGGAAAATTCTAAAGAGATGGGAATACAAGACCACCTGACCTGCCTCTTGAGAAACCTGTATGCAGGTCAGGAAGCAACAGTTAGAACTGGACATGGAACAACAGACTGGTTCCAAATAGGAAAAGGAGTACATCAAGGCTGTATATTGTTACCCTGCTTATTTAACTTCTATGCAGAGTACATCATGAGAAACACTGGGCTGGAAGAAGCACAAGCTGGAATCAAGATTTCCAGGAGAAATATCAACAACATCAGATATGCAGATGACACCACCCTTATGGCAGAAAGTGAAGAGGAACTAAAAAGCCACTTGATGAAAGTGAAAGAGGAGAGTGAAAAAGTTGGCTTAAAGCTCAACATTCAGAAAACTATGATCATGGCATCTGGGCACATCACTGCATGATAAATAGATGGGAAACAGTGGAAACAGTGTCAGACTTTATTTTTCTGGGCTCCAAAATCACTGCAGATGGTGATTGCAGCCATAAAATTAAAAGACGCTTACTCCTTGGAAGGAAAATTATGACCAACCTAGATAGCATATTCAAAAGCAGAGACATTACTTTGCCAACAGAGGTCCGTCTAGTCAAGGCTATGGTTTTTCCTGTGGTCATGTATGGATGTGAGAGTTGGACTGTGAAGAAAGCTGAGCACTGAAGAATTGATGCTTTTGAACTGTGGTGTTGGAGAAGACTCTTGAGAGTCCCTTGGACTACAAGGAGGTCCAACCAGTCCATCCTAAAGGGGACCAGTCCTGGGTGTTCATTGGAAGGACTGATGTTGAAGCTGAAACTCCAGTACTTTGGCCACCTCATGCAAAGAGTTGACTCATTGGAAAAGACCCTGATCCTGGGAGGGATTGGGGGCAGAAGGAGAAGGGGACAACAGAGGATGAGATGGCTGGATGGCATCACTGACTCAATGGACATGAGTTTGAATAAACTCCAGGAGTTGGTGATGGACAGGGAGGCCTGACATGCTACGATTCATGGGGTTGCAAAGAGTCGGACACGGCTGAGGGACTGAACTGAACTGAACTGAACTCCTTCCTAGGCTGACATAACTAATTGCTATTCTTTCTTTAGATATTTTAATTACTTGACCTTAGTTATTTTGACTTTAAATTTAGTCTTTCTCTTTAAGGTGACTGTTCTGATCAGTTTCCTGCTGATACAATTTCTTATCTGCAGGAAGCAATTTCACTTCCTCTATTTCCAGACTCATTGTTACCCTTATACACTACATATAAGATGAAGACCCATTTGACTCTTTCCTTTCCTTGTGCTGCCATTGGTAGGTTAACAAGAACAAACACAAGAATAGAAGTACCAGTGCTAAAGACAGAGTCAAATAGCAGCATAAGATTTTTAAAAAAAAAGTGTTTCTAATTAGCATAGGTTCACTGTGAATCAATAGCGTGTGAGGCATTTATCAAAGGAGCTAGGACAGACTCAGCTGTATTAACTGTCAACAGAATGAATGTATGAAGGAGTTAGCCTTTCTCTACTCTTCACTGATATGACATGCTTAGAGGAACAACATCACTTTCAGAGATCGACAGACTGGAATATATTCGGCGGAAACTGACCAGATGGCAGTAGGACTTGAAATCACACTCTGACAAATGGAGTAGGACATTGGTGATATTTAGCTCAAGAAAGAAAATACTTGGCAGGTGGGAGGGGGTGGGGGCAGGAAGGAAAGCTAAGAGTTATTGAGTGCTTACTGAGTGCTTATAGATTAGGCCAGAGATTGAGTAGGGTCTTTAGTAGATTTCAGTCATTATAGGTCTGTCATGATGAAAAGTCCTGGAGGAGGGCACAGCAACCCACTCCAGTATTCTTGCCTGGAGAATTCCATGGACAGAGGAGCCTGGTGAGCTATAGTCCATAGGGTCTCAAAGAGTCGGGAACAGCTGAGCCACTAAGCACAACACAGCACAGCATGATAAAAAGGGAGGACTTTATTTTGAGTTGCCTTGGAAGGCAAGGCTGAACGTAGTTAATAGAAATCATGGAGACAATTCTGTTCATTAGAATGATTACATTTCTAACCCTTGAAGTTGTCCAACGACAGAATGGGCTGCCTTTTTGTCAAGGAGCCCAGGTTTTTGAAGCTGCTCAAGCAGAGACTGGTCAAAATTTGATGAAGATATTTTGGAGAGGAATAAGTATAAATGCAGGCATGGACCAGATGAACTCTAAGGCTGTGTCCAAAATTATCTTGTAAGTCTGTCATCCTGCAACACAGGAATTATTTTCTTTATCTTTTAGTGTAGAGACTGGAGCTCTACATGGTTAATGTCACTTCCAATACAATAGATCAGTAGGATACTGGTTACTGCCTTCCTTCTGGCAAATAAGAGAAAATCTAGTACAATCCAAATTTGCCGGGATGGAAAAACTTTGTAAGTGGTCTAATTAGATGTAATAGCAAGAAGAGACTCACTTCCTCATTGACCCCTAGACCCATATACTTTGAGTATGGCAGAAACATAAAGCATGGTAAATTATTCTCAAATGGTTTGAAAGCTTCAATGTTAGTAGCATTCATTTCTGTCTTTGTATTTAAATGAAGTTATTTATGCTTCTGAAATTCTCTCTGATTACATTCTGTATTTCAAGCTCTATTATCATTAATGAGTGCACTTGGAACATCAGCCCACCTGTGCATTCAAGGCAATTAGCATCATGCCTTAAAAACTGGTTCCTGTGAATGGGGAAAGAATGAATGTCTACTTAAAATAATCAAAGAACAATAAAGTTTTATAGCTAAATATCACATATTAATAGATGAGAAATTCAAGCCACTGGAGATTAAATGACTTGCCGCAGTCACGTGGCTAGTGAGAAAGTTGAGGACTTTTCTTTCTTCTTTTATCCTCCACTCATTGATGCAATTACATGCTGTTTTCTTGGCAAGAAGCCCTTTTTATTTTCCTAGCAAGTAGAAGGTTTCTATACTAGTCACTCTTATGTCTTTATTTACAGTTGATTGACATGTGCCTTGAGAAGCAGGTATTTGAGTAGGGTTCCAAACTGATATTTTCCTTATCCATACCCTTAGCTCAGTAGGTAGGAACTGTAAGGGCTCCTTTGTTCTTAATTCCGGATTGCTCTTGGGTCTCTGCAGCGCTGCGTATGATGCTGTTCTTGACAGAAATGTGGCCATTAAGAAGCTCAGCAGACCCTTTCAGAACCAAACGCATGCCAAGAGAGCCTACCGGGAGCTGGTCCTCATGAAGTGTGTGAATCATAAAAACGTGAGTTGGTATTTTAAACTGCTGGTGGTGGGAGGTGGTGAGATTGGGAAAAGAAGATCAGTATGCCAACTTGAGTGGGAAAAGCTTTCTTTACTTGGCAATTTTTGCCTCTTAAGATTGTTTATCCTGCCCATATGCTACATTTGCTTTCATTGTCCTCATGGTAGCTTTCTGCTTAAAAATCATCTGAAAACCATATGGCATGGAGGGACTGAATTGGATAGATATTTCCCTGTTAAGAAATTAACCGTTGGATGCGTGAAACAGGGCACTCAAAGCCAGTGCGCGGGGAAAACACAGAGGGATGGGATGGGGAGGGTGGTGGGAGGGGCTTTGGAATAGGGGACACATGTACACCAGTGGCTGATTCATGTCAGTGTATGGCAAAACCCACAGTATTGTAAAGTAATTAGCCTCCAATTAAAATAATTAATTTAAAAAATTAACCATATTTGGTTTTCTTACTCTAGATTAACCAGAAAACTTAACACATTTCCAGAAAAAAAAAAACCCTCCAAAAAAACCAAAAACCAAAAATATCTTAAAGAACAATATGCTATATTTCTTTATAATAATTTAAATGTAATTATTAACAGGTGAAGATTTTTGTCTCGTTTTACTTTTAGCTATAGTCTGGCAGTGGTCTCCAACCGTTCAGTGTATATACTGTGCTTTGGCATCTTGCTTTTGGTAGGATGGGGCAAGGTGCAGAGACATATCTGCAGAGCATTCAGAACAGGTTTGTTCAAGAATATTGCTCAGGGACTTCTTTGGAGGTCAAGTGGTTAAGACTCTGTGCTTAAGACTGCAGTGGAGAACTAAGATCCCACGTCTTGCAGGGCAGCCACAAAAAATAAAAGCATTTTGCATTTAAACTCAGTAGGGAGCACCATTACAACAGAGCTTTCTTCACTTCAGAGTATAATCTTCAACCACCAGTAAAGGCCTCTAGAATTCTTTCTGTGCTCCCGTTCTTCTTAGTAAGGATAAATGGGAGATAATTCTTCTTTTAATAAAGATAATATTAATAAATAAATCGTAATAAATATAGTGTATATTTTGTTACATATAAACATGTAATAAAATAGATTATTACTATAAAACTGTAATATTAACTGCTTACAAAATTTTTCTTGAGTATGAATCAAATCACAGAATATATGAAATTATGAGTACACTTTATAAATAGGTGAATTTGTCATAAGGTGCTAAGTAGAAGCAAATATATGAGTGTATATAGCTGAAAGATATTTGAAATAAAAATATATGGATTTAGGCCCAATGATAGTGTTCCTTTTTTCCTCTATTACTCTACTCTAATGAGTTTTTAATTCAGTCACTTGACAAATACTTGTTAACTGAATAGCAGTGCCAGGTACAGATTGTGCTCTAGATGCTAAGAATACAGCAGTGAAGATAAGAGAGACCAGTCACTGCCCAAGTGATGCTCATGTTCGACTGAGGAGAGAAAGGCAGTCTGCAAAATAGGCATATCTATGTATAGAATGTCTATCAAGTAAAACAAAGCAAAGAAGGAAGATAAAAAATACTGGTCAAAAAAAAAAAAACAAAAAACTACTGGTCAGTACAGAGTGGATAGGGTAACTCTTTTATAAATAGGTTGAGCAGGAAAGGCCTCTAAGAAAGAGAAATTTTATGAAGTGTAAGCCCATCTCTAGTTTGGCCAGGCAAGGAACATGATACTTCTAGGAAGGAATATAGAAATGACAGAAAAGATGATTCCTAAGAAAAATCATTCTACTAATGTAATTTGTTCTTTGAGTATGATAAGTAAAGGCAGGAGCAAGATTAACCACATGATCAATGCAATCTATTTTTATGATAGCAAAGAGGATGAGAAATACCACAGGCAGTGGGAGATGGATGGACACAAATGGTGAAGCAACTACATGGCGAGTTTTGGTAGTTTTTGTTTTTGTATATTTATATTTCCCTAACCCTTCTACCCTGGTAGCTCAGAGGTTAAAGCGTCTGCCTGCAATGCGGGAGACCTGGGTTCAATCCCTGGATTGGGAAGATCCCCTGGAGAAGGAAATGGCAACCCACTCCAGTATTCTTGCCTGGATTATCCCATGGACGGCGGAGCTTGGTAGGCTACAGTCCACAGGGTCGCAAAGAGTGGGACACGACTGAGCAACTTCACTTTCACTTTCAACCCTTCCTCCAAGCCCCTATAATGCAATAAAGACATTGTGGAGAAAGTCCTGCTTACTTTGTCAATATGAGGGACTCATATTCCCCAATCTTAACTGGACTATGGAGGTTCATGTTTATGATACCTGAAAAGGATTTCCAAATTGAAATAATGATTTTAAATGGCATCTGATATGCTACTCCATTTATCTGTGTATGTAAATAGGTTTGTATATATGTATGTATATAAGTCTATGGAAATAAATTTCTAGAACTTGTTAATAGAGAGGAAGTTCACTTACAACTAAATGTAAATTCTACAGTAGTGCTTATAATACTAACTAAATGCAGTCAGAATGCAGAACTCTGTTAATGCTGTGGGAAGTAATGTAAAATATTGAAATTATGCCAATTAAAATTTTAATAATAAAGAAGACAATCTGTTTAGAAAATGAACATCCTTCTAGGAAGTGATTGCTGGTATGATAGTGGGGTCATTGATTCATATTTGTGCAGCTTAAGATGCTAGAATAAAAAGGAACCAAATCAGATTCCTGCCTGAACACGGTCGAACTAAAATGGAAATACCTGTGATGATCTGTTTCTAAAGACAAGATTTTTAATTGGTTATTAATAAGAATTAGGATTTACAAGGGATAAAAGGAAGAACAGAGGAGAAATTCTCAAAGGAAAATAAAACACAATGAAGGTGTTACAAGGGCACGGTAAAAAGGAATACAATAATATATAGTTGGGAATTTACCTTTAAAGTAATCAACCTCGATCTATTTAAAATGGTAATGCTATTTTCTAGATAAATTTAGATTATCTAGATTATCTATTCACCAGATAATATCGATTAGCACTTTTTCATCTTTAAGAGTTGTTTGTATGAATTTTGTGTGTGTGTGTCCTATACATAGTTGCTGATGTTTTCATTTGAACAAATATTAAAATAAATTGTTCGATCGGGAAAATCCCCTGGAGAAGGGCATGGCAACCCACTCCAGAATTCTTGCCTGGAGAATCCCATGGACAGAGGAGCCTGGTGAGCTATAATTTGTAGGGTCGCAAAGAATCTGACATGACTGAATCAACTTGGCACACACGCAAAATAAACTACTTTCTAAGATTGATGAAGTAATATAAAAACAGGCTCACAATATATGTTCCAAAGAGATCTGGAGACATTTTTCAACACAAACCATAACTAAGTATACAGAATAACAAAGCACTTTAATCACAAGTTTGAAAATATTGTGAAACTATATTGTTTCTATATGCATATTCCATACTGCAAGGCTGCTTCAGAATAGATAGTCTTGTTTTTTGATACAACCATTGCCATGTATATATATCTGTGCATGTGTGCTAACTCGCTTCAGTCATGTCCAACTCTGCGACCCCATGGACTGTGGACCACCAGGCTCTACATATATATATATATATATATATATATGCATTGGATAGTATTGTGATTTTTTTCAGTAATTTATCAACAAATGAAAACTACTGAAGACCTAAATCATTCCCTAAATTGACTGCATTCCTCAGATGTTGAAAATCATTTTGTTTATTACTTCTTGTTTGTGTACCACTTATTGAACTTTATTGAAATTCATTAGTTCATGTTTTAAAGATGTATAAATCTTCCACTTGTTTTTGTGAAATGGTTGCATCCATTTTATGAGTAGAGTATTGCTTTCTATGGTTTTATTTCCCACTGACACATTAATACAGAATATTTAGCTGAAAGAAAATTTTGAGCAACTTATGTATGCAATTGAGTTGCGTAAGACAAAGGTTTTTTCCTTTTAAAGTTTACTTATTCTGTTTACTATCTAATATATTAAATAACTAAAGCAGGAGAAAAAATTCAAAAAGCAGAATTTTAATAACTTTAAAAATACATTTGCCTTTAAATTCATCATTGATATCATGTAAGACATACCTTTCCCCACACATACCATTGGGGTTTTAGTTTAAATAGTATTGGAGTGTGAAGGAAGTAGGAGCAAAAGAAACTAAAGTAACAACACACAAAAAATCTTGACTTAGAACATCTCCTTGACATAGAAAGCAAACTTTTCCTTTGGAGGAAGACATGGGCTTCCCAGGTAGCACTAGTGGTGAAGAACCCATAAGAGATGCTGCTTCAATCCCTGGGTTGGGAAGATCCCCTGGAGTAGGATGGCAACCCACTCCAGTATTCGTGCCTGAAGAATCCCATGGACAGAGGAGCCTGGCAGGCTACAGGCCATGGGGTCACAGAGAGTTGGACACCACTGAAGCAATTTAGCATGCACAACCCCCTCACATAGCCTTGCCAGTCCTGCTGGGTATTTCACTGATGCTTAACTTTCCTTACGTGGTTTTTTCTCCTTTTTTGTTTAATTATATTATCACCTTGTATTTACCAAGGAGAACCACCACACTCTAGAGCAATACCACAATTATGTATCTTCTCTGACTCTTCTGCTTAAGAATTTGAGCTTTTTAATTGCATTTTAACCGAAGACGGATCATATATCCTTTGAGTACAGTTTTATATGAGACAGTTCTAGAAAAATCTTCCAACTTTTCTATTTCCATCATAGTACTAATATGTGACTTTGAGCGGAATAAGTACTTGTTTAAATATGCTTTTCAAATAATTATTTTTCTCCCTTTTTCTTTCTCTCCTCCCATCCCACTGTCTCTTCTCAGATTATTAGTTTATTAAATGTCTTCACACCCCAGAAAACACTGGAGGAGTTCCAAGATGTGTAAGTAACACAACTCATGAAGGAAGCGGGAGTATAACATCCAAATAACACAAGTGACGTTGACAGGAGTCAAATGAGTGAAATCCCTTAAGAACTGGCAGCAAATGAAAGGGATCCCGAAAGTCTCATTTTATGGTGTTTCTTCCTGGAAAGACGGTTCCGCTATTTTCTGGTTCTTTGCGTTTTTTTGTCCTATGTTCTTGGTTCCATCAGAATCCAGGAAGGCTTGCTATTTATTCTTTATTTATTTTTAATGTATTTTGTGAGCTTTCTAGAATGAGTCAGTTCACTTTGAGAAATATTAATAGTGGACATGATAAAAAAAATCGTCCTTAATCTATTTTTGTGGTGTCTTGGATTTTGTGCAAAAAAATTACCAGGAATATAGTGACTCTAAGTGAATCATAGCATGTTGTCTTTTTTAACACAGATACATTGCATTTAATGGAAAATTCTATTCTGAATTTTTTTTCTTATTTGTAATATTAATACTCAGGAAAGAGTTCAGGGAATTCAGGGTAAAGGTGAGAACAAAACGAAGGGAGAAACTACACAAACAGAAACCACACACCCGTAAATGCTACGTCTGTTAGCACCTTTGTGGTAGGGTTACCACGGCTGTCACGCATGCAATACTTGCAAGTTTTTCATATTCTTAGTTCAGTCAGAGGTGGAGCTGGGAAATGTGGAAGAGTTAGAGATTTAGGAGAGGATTCTGACTTGTTTGAAGGACTCCGTGGGCCTTGTGATTTGAAACTAACCCTGCGGATTTACCCTGCAGTTACTTAGTCATGGAGCTGATGGATGCTAACTTGTGTCAGGTGATTCAGATGGAGTTAGACCACGAGCGAATGTCTTACCTGCTCTACCAAATGTTGTGTGGCATCAAGCACCTTCACTCTGCTGGGATTATTCACAGGGTAAGAACACAGTCCAGAACTATAAAGTTGCTTGTGGAGAAGACAAAGGGCAGCTGTAGATTACGTTCTTCAGGTAGGGGAGCTTGGGTACATATAATGTACTTCCTCATTTATTTTACTGTAGAATAAGCATATAGCTCACTAACGTGTCGGAGGAGACTTCAGCACGCTAGCTCATTTTGTTTAATGTTTTGTTTCAGCTCACTGAAAGTCAGCTTATGAGCCTTCTCAGAAATTCTGATTGGCAGAGGTCATACGTGCAGCTGAAACAAGACAACTCATTCCCCCTGTTTGTTTCTGGTTGCATAAAGACCGCTGCCCTGATCTGCTCTTCTGTCAGGCCTAGAAATGAAATATAAACTCAAGGCTTATGTTGCTGTAAAGAGAAACCTAACAGATGACAATCAATGAATTTTTTTTTTTCCCTAAAAACCTCTTCCCAAGATGAGCCAAAAATTGTAAAAATGATGCAGTTATCCTCTGGGTTTAAAAAACTTTCTGAGGATATTAAAACAAAAAATCCCAAACCTAATCTTAAGCTTCCTGGGGGCAGTACTCTTTGGCTTTACATAGGGCTCTACAGCCAGTGGGAAAGCCCATCAGTGCTATTGCAAGACTGCCGTGTTGATTGAGTAGGTGGACGTCACATGGGCCATTTGATGTTCGTTTTTAATTTCTTCTCTTGTTCTTGTTGTCAGGACTTAAAACCAAGTAACATTGTAGTCAAGTCTGATTGTACATTGAAAATCCTAGACTTTGGGCTGGCCAGAACAGCAGGCACAAGCTTCATGATGACTCCCTACGTGGTAACACGTTACTACCGGGCCCCCGAGGTCATTCTGGGAATGGGCTACAAGGAGAACGGTAAGGACGCCTCTTGAGCAGCAGCCACAGAAACTGTAAAGAAACTAAGTGTGTCAAGAGCAGTGCTCCCTCCCACGTATGTGAATGTTTAAAAATAGGGCTACCAGCCTTCATAGTCAGAGGAACGGTAAGGATGCCTCTTGAGCAGCAGCCACAGAAACTGTAAAGAAACTAAGTGTGTCAAGAGCAGTGCTCCCTCCCACGTATGTGAATGTTTAAAATAGGGCTACCAGCCTTCAGAGTCAGAGGTTTTCAAAAATTACTACTCAGAAGAATCAACATGAAGGATGCTTCTGAGAAGCACGCATAACTAGAAGAACATTGAAATGTTATAACTCAAAAGAATTATAAATAGAGTCTGATTAAACAGTCGTATGGATACTGATGAGCACACGTGCTGTAGATATTCAGAAACACTGGTATTTAGAAGGCAGCTCAACTCACAGTGAATATAAACGGGAAGAAATCCATCTATTGCATTTTTACCATTTGGCTTTATGTCATGTCTTAAACTGGTGTCTCTAGTCCTAGGAAAAGACAAACAAAAAGATACCACAAATCCTTGGAGCAAGAATCTTCACACATGCTTAATGCATAGTCATTTTAGAATAATCCAAATTGTTCAAGTTGGATACGTACTGTTCTGTAAGTAATAGTTAAGGTAGTAATTACCTGGTAAGCTTTTATAAATTCTGAAACCATACAGAGAGAATAATATTAAATTTTACACTGCTGCTTTCATAGAGAAAATGTAGTATTCATAAACACTTGCAAAGAAAAGGTAGAAAGAATCTTCAAAATACATTACAATTTGATTTTATTAAAATGAGGATTTATAGAAATTCTTATTAGAAAGCACTGCAGTATATTATTTTGAGGGATTAGCCCTAACAAGTAATGAGGTGTATTAAAAAAAATCCAATATATTCAGGAATTAAAACTGTTTTAAAGTAGAATTGTATATGTATACTTAATATACCTTTCATACTTGTTTTGAGACTTTATTAAGTTATTGGAAAGGTGTAAGTTCTATAGAAATAATTATCATTGTATTTTTATGTGTAGGTGCTACAGAGTACTTTTATGAAAATTTCCTGGCCACCAAAATTTTGAAAAATTTCTTGTGCTCCTTCCAGATTAGAGGAGAGCCAGTTCTTTTGTGCATTTGTTCAGAGGAAGCGAAAAAGTTCTCAGGAAGGTCAGGCTTAACTGTGGTGAACAGTGGCAGAGTTCTGTTTCCTTTTGGCTTGGAGGAGGAAAAAAATCTAATCCTGTTCCAAGGCAATACTACGTCTAACTTATTTGGAAAAGCAGATGGTTGTATACATTCTTCATATTTAAAAAAAAATCAAAGTGGGAACCAATTAAAAAATTCAAGAATCTACAAAAATCTGTAGGGGAGTCTGAATTTGCTATTAATGATTTTCAGATCTTTGCTGAACACAGATGGCATGTGACTGCATCCCTTGTCCTTCCCTTACTAGACAGGATTGCAAGTTTCTGCCTCAGATTTTTGGCTTCTCTGGACCCGTGGAGAAAGCATACCTACCACCCTTGTGCTGCCCTCACCCACGTGTGGGATGAGGGTTATCACGCACAAAACCTGCTTGCTCCCACATCAGGCATGCCAGCTCTCCTGTGCACCGAACCCTGCCTTCCTTCCTCAAGGAGCGTTTTAGCCTAATGTTTTTGCCCAATTCCCTTCATCCTTACTAAAAAGCGAGTTGGAAGAGGGTAAAGATTAGTAGGAGAAGGTGAAGTATGTTTCGTTAACAAGCATGGCAACTGAGAAACCGACATACGTGCTTAACAACTTTTTAACACCATTAATACTCTGTTTCCTTCATGACTCCTTTATACCTGTGCAAATTAATTATACATCTTTTTTCTTGAGATATATCAAAAAGGAACTCAAACTGATATTTATAAGAATAACTTCTGAAGGAAAAACTAAGTCCTGAATATCAGGACTTAATTAAATTTTCAGTGTTTTTTTATTCTTCTTAAATTATTTTATTATCTATAATTCAAAATAGCAGTGTTGTTTTTCATAAATAAGAGAGGCCAACATTTCTCAAGTGATTAAAATATATTTTGAATTAGTAAAAGAAGTCACTAATACTTCTGCCTTCAAACCATAGTTTCAGCCGTTTCCTAGTTTCTTGGATTTGGACCAAAAAAAGATGATCTCTAGTTGGCTTATTCCATGTAATTGGGTAGAATAGAAAATGGAAATAGCCACCCCTAAGAGTTGATTGAGATTAATTTCTCTCCCTCCAGAGAATGACGTTGAAAACCCTTTGGTGGCTTTGAGCTGTGTCACCTGACATGGAGATAAGTTTGGTTAAACTGGTGCTTGTCCATGTTACCACCTTAAGGCACTGAAGGAAAATCTAAGGCATCACAAAGTAATTTTTAAAACTTGAGTTCTACTAGACATCGTTTATGTCACATTCCAGTGCTGGTTTTAATTCACCTTTTTGGCCAACTTTTGGTGGGAGACAAAAATTTGTACCTTCTAATCAAACTGTTCTTTTTCCTCCTCCTTCAGAGATCAATTATCTTAGTTAACTTTACTTTCCTCCCTTTTCTTCACCTCCCTCTCTCCTGTTCTAGTGGATATATGGTCTGTGGGATGCATTATGGGAGAAATGGTTCGCCACAAAATCCTGTTTCCAGGAAGGGACTGTATCCTTGTACCTTTTGCTGCAGCTTTACCTGTTTTGTTCTCTCTCCCTTTAAACACATAATGATTTTACCAGGAGAGTAAAGATAGAAGCAAAAAGTTGGGTAAGTGGTGTAACTGCGATTAAAAAAAAAAAAAAAGTGATTATTTCTATAATCTGACCAGTACTGAAGATTACCTATCTCAATAGTTTAATTACATTTTTGATGTTTTTTTTTCCTTAAATTATTTTATCTATAACTCAGAATAGCAGTGCTGTTTTTCATAAATAAGAGAGGCCAACACATCTCAAGTGATTAAAATATATTTCGAATTAGCAAAAGAAATCACTATTTGCAAGTATTACCCATCTTTTTTCTAAATCCATTTTATGCTTCTACAAATTTCGGCATGCTCATTTCTCTTCTTGCCAACATCTTAAGCTTCTGTCCACACCTTTATTGATTTGAATTACTCTCGACACTATATCCAGTCTTAAGGCACATCTTTCTTAAAACATGAACTTCCACATTTAAAAATCATAATTTTAGTCAACTTGCTGGAGGTCAGGTAGGTTCAAAATTGGCTTTCCTTATTTGACTTGGAGATGTGACTTAGACATAGATAATTGCTTTTCCAATGAAATTTAGAATTAAAGAAATGGAATGTACAATGTGGGGGAGGTAGTCAATTAAAAAAAAGCTGTGTTGATTTGCCTTATACCACTGAATCTTTAGCTAGATTTCATCAGGAACTTTTTGGACAGATATCTCTGATTTGGAATTATTAAATGAGCTGGTGATATGAAATATGATAAGGAGCCCGAGTGTAGATGTAAAAGTCAGTGGGGAAGCTACGTAAAGATAGTGTGTCTTGCTTAAGTTAAATTTTACTTAAACATGGGTAAATAATTTCCACATGAAATATGTTGAAATTAGTTCATTTTCCTATAATTAAAATTATAACTTAATGTCTTAGTCGTGACCATATTTAAAAATTAAACTAAACCATAGAAATCCTTATTGAACAATGGATTATATATACTCTGTGTTTTTGGGTGAAATTGTTTCATTAATCTTTATATGAAATTAATATCATTTTGTAATTAGAGCTTACTACCAGTAATAAAGGGATCAGAACACTAAAGTAACTTCCCTAGACCATGATGATCAGACACAAGTTTGGGGGCTGATGGAGCTTATTTATGGGGAGAAGACTCATATCAATATTTTAGCATAATGAAATGATTTCAGCATTTACTGGAAGTAATATCAAAGTTTAGTATATGCTAATTTATACCTTGGGTACTTCCAAGATTCTTCACAGACAAAACAAAAACAAAAAAACAATCTAAATGAATAATTCACTTAGAATTATTCAGAGTGATTTCCGTTGAATTTCTCTGAGGCTGAAAAATGATGTTATAGCACTCTGTCATCATAAGCAAAGATATTCTTCTCTCTGAACAGAACTTTTTAATCTTCCTTTTAAAAAAATCTGTATTCTAAGTGAAAATAGTAAAACACCTTGAAAAATTGGGAGCTCTTAGGAAATTACCATTGACAACTGAAGTTTTAGCTATTTTACTGTGTTAAAATTGTCTTTTCACTTTGAGGAACATTGTGTGGGTTTCTTGACTATTGACATGACCCAGATGATATCACAAGGTAGTTTCTTGATGATTAAATTAAAATGTTGGCAAAATACATACGTACATACTTACTTTTCCATTCATTAGTTTGCTAGCCTTTGTAATATCCAAAGAAACATTTAGAAAGTATTTGTTTTTATTGTGTAAATAGTTTCTTAATTATATAAACATGCACTATTAAACACTCAATTTTCATTATGGTTTTATGATTAAAACCTGCATATAGGTTGACATAATAATAGTATTACTAATAATTCTTCAGTCTATGATGAATTTCAAGTTAGAGAACAATAAATATGCCAAGTCACTTATTTTCTATTTTCTTTACATAGTCCAATGATCATATAAGAGGCATCAAAGACTACATTTCATTAAGATCTTGTTTCTTTTAATAATAGCTTATAGTGCAGCAGTTTTATGATACTTTCTTGGAAGTTTGTCTGTTTTTTTTTTTTTTTTTTTAAAGAACTAGCTAGTCACTGACTCCTTCCACAACCCAACCAGGGCATGGTATTTTCTTGATTACCAAAGTCTCATATAATATCAGTATAGTTTGTATATACTGTAATATCAGTTCTTTCTTTAAACCTGAATCTTTTTTTTAAATTAAACTTTTTATTTTGTGTTGGAGTATAGCTGATTAACAATGTTGTGATAGCTTCAGGTGGGACTGTTCTGAAAAAATGGGACTCAGCCATACATATACATGTGGCCAATCTTCACCAAACTCCCCTCCCATCCAGGCTGCCACATAACATTGAGCAGAGTTCCCTCTGTTATACAGAAGGACCTTGTTGGTTATCCATTTTAAATAGATATACTCTTTCTACCTTTTTATTTCTATTCTACTTCAAATGGTTGCACCTTTTTAAACAAGATCAGGTGATATTCCTTTATTTTGAGTTCTGCTAGAGTTCTCTGGATCTGGGGAATGATATAAATAGGCACACCATATTCATTTGAAACTTCTGGACCTCAGGCATATTATTTCTGATTAAAGCTGACAGTTGAGCTGCTAAAACACTGTTTCTTGCCTTTCCCTCTGAGGACATGAGAAATTTCAGTTAGAAAGAAAAGAATATATATATATATATATATAATCTTTCCAAGAAAACAGGTTATTATGGAACAGGGAATGATTTACCAAAATATTATATATTTGAAGAAATAAAGAAAACATCCTCAGATTAACTAAATATCACATCTTTCTAAGCTTGAAGAAATGAAAATTAGGGATAATCAAAGTAAGGTGAACAAAAATTGGAGGCTGTGGATTATTATATCCATCTAGTACAGATAGATACTTTTAATCCTTCCCTCTTTGAAATAACTTTGCTTATTTCCTAATAATCTTTTGCAACTAATACATTTTGTTATAGCCTGAGTCTTCTACCTAATATTATAGTAATAAAACATTATCTCAAACAATACATACTTTATAGTCAGGGTTTAAAAATAGTCATTCTTCACACCCATAAACAAATGACCAATAATCACAAACATTTGAAAAAATAAGACTTAACTTCTTTTTCTTTGTATTTGCTTAAGAGAATATTTTTCACTGTGAATTTGTTAATATACTTCCCTTTATTACTCTAAGAAAATCTGAGTAAGCTGAAGATTCTGAGATTATCTGAACAGATGGAAGATCAGAGTTAAGAGGAAAATTCTTCTCACAGGAAATTTAGAGGAGGCCAGAGTATACCAGAGTGGGGGTCTCAAACCTCCAGGATCTAAAGCCTGATGAGTTCGGGTGGAGTTAGTGTAATGATAATAGAAATAAAGTACATAATAAGTGTAATGTGCTTGAATCATCCTGAAACCATCCTCCTCCCCATCCCTGGTCCATGGAAAAATCGTCTCCCATGAAACCAGTCCCTGGTGCCAGTAAGGTTGGGGACCACTGTACTAGAGGGCAGAATAAGGCATAACTGGGATAAAAGGTCAGAAGGGTATATTGAGGGGGGCAGAAAGTAAGGGAGGACACAGCGAACCAGCTTTGGTGGTGGAACAGGAAAAAATAAATTGAGGTGATGGATCTTGATGCCTTGGAGAGAAGCATTTGGGTGACCATGCACATAGCTCCACCATGACTGCCATTTCTCCCAGGAGCCCCTGTCCCCCAGAAATAGATATCAGTTCAGTTCAGTTCAGTTCAGTCACTCAGTCATGTCCAACTCTCTGCAACCCCATGAATCGCAGCACACCAGGCCTCCCTGTCCATCACCAACTCCTGAAGTTCACTCAAACTCATGTCCATCGAGTTGGTGATGCCATCCAGCCATCTCATCCTCTGTCGTCCCCTTCTCCTCCTGCCCCCAATCCCTCCCAGCATCAGAGTCCTTTCCAATGAGTCAACTCTTTGCATGAGGTGGCCAAAGTACTGGAGTTTCAGCTTTAGCATCAGTCCTTCCAAAGAACACCCAGGACTTATCTCCTTTAGAATGGACTGGTTGGATCTCTTTGCAGTCCAAGGGACTCTCAAGAGTTTTCCCCAACACCACAGTTCAAAAGCATCAAATCTTTGGTGCTCAGCTTTCTTCACAGTCCGACTCTCACATCCATACATGACCACTGGAAAAACCATAGCCTTGACTAGATGGACCTTTGTTGGCAAAGTAATGTCTTTGCTTTTGAATATGCTATCTAGTTTGGTCACAACGTGAACTTCCATATGTTCAAGCTGGTTTTAGAAAAGGCAGAGGAACCAGAGATCAAATTGCCAACATCCGCTGGATCATCAAAAAAGCAAGAGAGTTTCAGAAAAACGTCTATTTCTGCTTTATTGACTATGCCAAAGCCTTTGACTGTGTGGATCACAATAAACTGTAGAAAATTCTTCAAGAGATGGGAATACCAGACCACCTGACCTGCCTCTTGAGAAACCTGTATGCAGGTCAGGAAGCAACAGTTAGAACTGGACATGGAATAACAGGCTGGTTCCAAATAGGAAAAGGAGCACGCCAAAGCTCCTTTGTCACCCTGCTTATTTAACTTATACACAGAGTACATCATGAGAAACGCTGGGCTGGAAGAGGCACAAGCTGGGAGAAATATCAATAACCTCATATATGCAGATGATACCACCCTTATGGCAGAAAGTGAAGAGGAACTAAAAAGCCTCTTGATGAAAGTGAAAGAGGAGAGAAATAGATATAGAAAGGTTTAAAAGCATATTGCTTTTCCTTATTCCTCTACAGTTCTGTAGACAGAGTACTGGAAGATCTTTAAAAATAAACTGAACTAATTGACAGACTAAAACTACAAACAACAGATTCCTTAGTCATTACTGTGCTATTCCATTCCAACTGCCCTTAGCCTGATTGGCTCTTAGGACGAAATCCACGAATAGTGATAACCTATTATGGGACTCTCTCCCTTCAGCAGTCAGATGAGACTCCAGAGCGTAAGGGTTCCAAGAACTGGCTCTGGTCCTCTTCATTTTAGTCATAAATTATCTCCTAGGAGTTTCAATGTATTTTATATAATACCTCCTTTGCCAGCCTTACAGAATTGCTGTGATGATATTATATATATATATAATTCTCCAGGCAAGGCGTTGCCATGCCTCCTTGAGGGGATCATCCTGACCCAGGGATTGAACCTGTGTCCTTATATTTCCTGCATTGGTAGGTGCATTGTTTACCACTAGTGCCACCTGGGAAGCCCCTTACAAACATACAGATACCTGTAAATAACTTTAAATTACAAAGAACTCCATTTTTTATGGCATGGAATTAGTTTGGGGGTACCTTAGCCCAAATATAACCTTCAAATTGAATTAGATAAACTATTTTAAAAAATAGAAATAACCAAAAGACCGCCTTAAAAAAAATTCTCAAGTGATGAGAAACCAAAATTATCTGTGAATTAGACAGTAAAAGGAAAGAAAATGAGTAGTTTGTCACTTACTGAAGCACTTCTGCAAGTTGATGTGTAAAATGAAATGAGGATAATTACCCCAATCTTCAGGGAACTTGTATTTAATTTGGTGATAATGTGAAACATTCAGAGCCAAGCATTTACTATGTGTTCATCAAAACATGAAAAGTTTAAAGAAAAAAATTATTTTTTCAACATTAGGATTTCTTCAGATTCCTTATTTATACACACTGCAGAATTATAGAGATTTTAAAGATGACAATTTAAAATATTTTGGTGCAATAAAAAATGACAAGACTTTTTATGGCAGAGTATTTTGAAAATTATTACAGTTTTATTTATAATTTAACATAAAGCTAAAGATTTTCTTCTTTATAGTAAGTTTCAATGGATTTTATTCTGTTTCATTAAAAAAGAAAATCAATGGTATAACATCTATAAAATAAACATTAAAAATTAATATGATGCCATAGAAGTTACAAAGAAAGAAAAACAAGTTGAATAGCTAGATCCAAGGAGAAAAATCCTCTGTTTCCTGGAACTAGAATATTTAGCATTGTGTTCCATGAATGTTTTTTATTTTTCTTAGTTAGATCCACAGATGCAAAATAGGTACATTCACAGTTTATTTATGCATATTGGTAGCTTTTCATAATTCTATCTTTGCACTAAAGTTTAAAACAATGTGTTTTTGTAAAATATCTAATTAAATTTTGAACTTTTAAAGCAAACATTTTAAAGAAATGGTGTTCTGATTTTAGAAAACCATATTAAATCTTATTCTATTGTACTTTGAAGTGCTTGTTGAAAGATTTATCAAAACCCATTGTCTGAATCCTATGCTAAATGAAGATATAATTAGGTTAAAGAGAAAAGCAGTGTGGTCTCATAATTGCGTTACCAGAACCGCATAATCTCCTAGACAGGAAACATGTGTTAGGTTGCTGGATAGAAGCTCTCATAGTCCAAAAAATATTCCATCATAAATCACAGATCAAGCCACTGGGGTGTGGAAGTAGCAATAAAGTGCTTTCTATGTTTAGATTTAAACTGACACAACCTTGTTGTTAAGTCATGTCTTACTCTTTGCAACCCCATGGATTGTAGTCCACCAGGCTCCTCTGTCTATGGGATTTCCCAAGCAAAAATACTGGAGTGGGTTGCCATTTTCTTCACTAGAGGCTTCCCTGGTAGATCAGTGGTAAAGAATTGCCTGCAAATGCAGGAGATGCAGGTTTGATCCCTGGTTCAGGAAGATCCCCTTGAGAAAGAAGGAAATAGAAACCCACTCCAGTATTCTTGCCTGGGAAATCCCATGGACAGAGGAGCCTGGCGGGCTACAGCCCATGGGGTTGCAAAAGAATCAGACATAACTAAACAACAACAACAACAATTTAGATTTAAACTGCCATGACCTTTATTATTTTATTTCTATCTCTTGACTAGAGTAGAAAAATTATAATTTAGCATAATCTAATGCCTGACAAATGATACACTTGAGATTTTCTCCCTTAGAAAACTGATAACCATATTTTAGTAACATCCAAACTTACTAAGCATTCCTTTTAAGGAAAGTAAATCAGTTTCTGTGTGCCACAATTGCAAATGAATCTGCTTTCTCTGGAAATACTGATGATGAGAGGAATGTTATGATCAGAATCATGGAAGGAACTAGAATTCTGCCTGGGTGGCATTAGTGTACAAAAATCTTATGGAGACTCACATACCATATCAGACTGTCTCAGAGAGCAACAAAATCCAGTTTCCAACTGTGATTGAATTTGACAATTTCTTCTAAGGTCTATGCACAGTCGGTATTCATTGGAATATCTTGAAATTTTCATAAAATAATCCAGTCTCATCTTGATAAGCATATAGATGAATTAGTTGAGGGAAAGCTATCACCCCGCATCCCCAAAGGATTTAAAAAGATCTAGAACCAAATTCTTTTATTCCCTCTTTCTTGTTTTAGTTGTGATAACTAATTAATAAAATCCCTCGCTGTGGCTGTTGCAATGACGTTCTCTTGACATTTCATCCTGCCTTGAATAATAAAAATCTATATAAACTCATATGCATCTACTCCCCTTTTTGTAATTTATAATGGTGGTAGTGGTTTAGTCATTAAGTCACATCCGACTCTTGCGACCCCATGTACTCTAACCCACCAGGCTCCTCTGTCCAGGGGTTTTCCCAGACAAGAATACTAGAGTCGTTTGCCATTTCCTCCTCCAGGGGATCTTCCTCACCCAGGGATTGATCCCTAAACCTGGGTCTGCTGCCTTGCAGGTGGTCTCCTGCATTGCAGGCAGATTCTTTACCAATTTAGCTTCCAGGCCAGGCATAAGGCTTAGCATTTCTGTGGCATAAGCATGGAGAGTCTATAGGAATAGTGAATTGCGAGGAAAGTTAAATGGAAACTGGAATTTGGAGAGGTTTCCAGGGTATTATAACTCAGCAAAGGTACATTAAATAAAGCAAATGGTACATTAAATAAAGCAAATGGAATTCAGTATTTTCATCAGTAGTTCAGATCTTGAGTTTGTATCTCTCTACATTATTTTCACACAAAGGCTTTGTGATCTATTAAGTCTACAATTGTAGCTTCTATCATGAAGATATATTTCCAAAAATTTTCTGCTTTTACTTTAGAATATCTGTATCCCACAGAGCCACATAAGTGAGAACTGGGAGACACAGCAGTTATTAAACCAAGAACTATCTAGAGCCAAGTGAGACTGAAGTAACCCTGGGACTAAGACCTCTTTAGGGCATCTGTTGTTACTGTTGTTGCTGTTTAACAGCATTAGGTGAGGGAGAAGAAAACGCAAGGGATTCTAGTCTGAAAGAGGAAAATTTGTCAGTTTTGCAAGAGTGGTCAGGGGTCACAGATTCTATTTTAAGATTATTATTTGTATTAGAGAACAAGATAATTCCGATTTAGATAATGGAGAGAAATTCCATGGAGTCAACTGTGATTTAATACGTGGAGTGCCTTTCAAAGTGGTTTCAACAGTGAAAAGGATTGCCCAGTGAGTGGTAAGCTTCCCTCATTGGAAAAATTTCTTAATTATAGACATTAATATAAGATATAGTATAATAGTATATAAATATTAAATGAATATGCCTTCTCTATGTATATTTAATTCTAATATATATATATAATACATGATACATAACAAACATTTATTGATAACTTATTATATGCCAGGCAATGTGGAAGGATCTTTACCAGGCATAATCCTTTTAAGTCAAAAAATTTTTACATGATAAATGCCATCCATGTTTTAGAGGATGAAAAGAGAGAGTCAGTAACTTGGCCAAGTTGATACACATTTAGAAGGCTGGGCTTCCCTGGTGGCTCAGACAGACACAACACAGAAGATCTGAATTTGATTCCTGGGTCAGGAAGATCCGCTGGAGGAGGAAATGGCAACCCACTCTGGTATTCTTGCCTGGAGAATTCCATGGACAGAGGAGCCTGGCAGGCTACAGTCCATGGGGCTCACGAAAAGTTGTACATGACCAAGTGACTAACACATACATGTACAGTTAGAAAGCAATGGGATTGGTTCTGTAGCAGAAAAAAAAAATGAATATCTGTCAGAGATAACATAAAAGAGATATTTTTTTCATTAAATAAATATAGAAATAGATGTTTTTTAACTAGCGGATAGGTTTGGGGCAGAAATAACCTTTTCCCAAATGTTTAAAAATTGATGCAGGCAAGAGAAAGCCTTGCTTATTGAGCCTTTAGCTCTCTCTTTTTAAAAAAATCTCTCTCTCCCACAATATCTCTAAAAAGTAGATACATGGTAAATAACAACTTAGACTGGTCACTTTGATGATAAGAATATTTGCAATTCAAAAGCAAATTTTGTTTTAGAGAATTTTTTTGCCCTTTAATCAAAGTGTTCACAATACCAACCTCTGGTGAGACAGATATTATCTTGAATTCCAAATGTATTAATAATAAAGGGATGCACAACTGTTTGCTCTATCTTTTCCTGATCTTTTTGCATGTCACTTGCTTTCCTAAAATGGAAGCAAGACAAATTTGCTTTTCTGGG
The DNA here is from genome assembly GCF_003369695.1 of Bos indicus x Bos taurus. Taxonomy (NCBI): domain Eukaryota; kingdom Metazoa; phylum Chordata; class Mammalia; order Artiodactyla; family Bovidae; genus Bos; species Bos indicus x Bos taurus. The sequence goes on along the minus strand of NC_040081.1, from coordinate 100,527,381 downwards.
TATGCTTGTCACCTTCATAGCTATAACCGTTTCTTTGCAGTGATAACTCTGTTTAGGTATTTGGTCAAACTTTGCATTTAACCTGAGTGAGACCTTCACCTGGGAAAGAATCTCGAGGAATTCTGTAAGGTCACTGCCAAATTACAATATATAACTGGAAGAATAAGTGGAGCAAAATTCTAGTGTGCTATCTTAATGTCTTTCCCTATTTGTTCCCCCTCAACTTCCCTTATTCTTCTAGGTTAATTTTCCTCATAAGAATGACCTATCTTTCTTTCTGAGTTTTCAGTAGGAACACGTGAGTAACCAAGGACAGTTAGAAAGCAATTGTTTTTACGAGAATAAGACAAAGCTTCTGTTTAAAAACGTACTTCTTTGGTGAGAGTCAATGAAACTGAACCAGCCTATTCCAAAACACTCATTCCTGAACTGGCATTTCACTTCCGGAAATTTATCCATATTTATAAATAAGAGTAAGTGTGTTTTATAAAAGAAACCCTTTCTTATGAGGTTGCAGGCGGCTCAGTCTTTTATTTCTTTCTCCAAGTGTGGTATACAAAAGAATGAAAGAGAAACCAATTTGCATGTTTCCCACATTAACACAATCTAGAATAATTTACAATACAAATCAGTAGGATTCTAGGAGATGAATGCAAATCAGACCTTTTAAATCAGAACCTAAATTAATCATTGCATTATAATTGCAAAGTAATATTATCATACATTAGGTGGCATTGAATGGCACGGTTAGTTCAGTTGCATAGCAGAAAGGGCCCTGACATTCTTGTGTTCTTCCCACCCCCCTGTTTTAAAGCACTGTTAAGTGTTTTAAAGCACTGTTAACCCAGTCAGCAAAAGGTCAGACCATTGCTCCAAGGCCTGGGTAGTGAAGTGTTTTTGTTTATTTGCTGTTCTATTCCTGTCTTCTTGTTTATCTTCATTTCATTTTTGTTTTCAGTTGACATGTGGTCAGTAGGGTGCATCATGGGCGAAATGATAAAAGGTGCAGTGCTGTTTCCTGGCACTGATCGTATCCTTCTTAGAAGCCAGTGGTCTCTATGGGTAATATGTTCAATCGATTCCATTAGGTCTCCAGTATAATACTGTTGGTGGTATATCCTCACTGCCCTTAGAGGGGTTCTGTGAAACTCCAATGTCACATATTTACCAGCTGGCATCATGGGAGAGTAATCTTGTCTCCTAGCAAGCTTGTATGTAGATAATATTGTAACACATATGAAACGTTCAATTACTATCAAAAGATCTGCCTTAATTCAGTCTTATGAAACTAGTAACAATGATATACTCTATTATGTTTTACTGTTTTTTGTTGTGAGAGTGTTAGTCACTCAGTTGTGTCAGTTGTTATATCCATAGCTAGATAATAAATGACAAAATCTTTTAGTTTAAGACTAAAGATTTATGCTTTTGTACCATAACAAATACTCATTTGGCATGGAAATCTTTTATCAGTTAAATTTATGTTCATTCATAAATGCAATCAGTTTATTATTAACACATATTCAGAGAACATTCATATGAATTTCCTTTTAAAAATGATCTTCTAAAATAATTTTTCTCATTTCCTTAATGTCTAGGAATAATAGCTCCATTACTGCTTTTATTCTCTCCACATTATTAACAAGTACCATGATTAAAACCTCATTAATTAATAATGATTATATGAAATATCCAAAGAAAACAAATGTGTATCACTTGGTTAAGTAAAAGTGATCCCTTAAGCAGCTAATAATTAGCAAGTAAAGGTTCTATGGGCTTTGCAGTATTAAAAAGATATGGAGAGTATGATTTAGTGTATGGGTTTATAATAACTTATTTTATTTAGTCAGTTAAGTATCCTACTCACAGTCACTTACAAACTATTACGTCATTATCATACTAAAGATAAGATGAGCATTACTTAAATGATCACTGTTTGAAAACAAAATTGAGCCTATAATAATGGGGTTTTAATGTATAAAATAAATCTAATTAATAATATTGTAGCCTAACTCTGCAATTAGCCATTTACTTTGAAGATTAATATGTAACAAATATTAAGTGCATGCATATATTCTCTGTATTGGACAAATTTACAAACTGACTGAATTAGACACTCAGTTTTTGTGGATAAGAAGCTTAACATGAAATGTTTTATTTAGTTAAAAATAAAACTGCACTACTTTTAACTCTATTCTTACTAAAAATATTTTTTTAGTTTTATATGACACACATTTATTTCTAAAAAATTTATGCCTGTTTTGCAGTATTGTCTTCTGCATATACGTTTTACTAAATAGTATCTATAAATTTACAACATTCATGTTTATGTTAATACTCTTTAAAAGTATGTTAGCCTGATAAAAAATGAATTCTTTCAGATTGGAAAAAAAAACAAGATTTCTCTGAAATCTTGTGGATTATAAACTTGAATTTGGACTTTGAACATGAATATGAAACAGTTAAGTTTTGCCTAATTTTTAGACATTTGATAAAAAACAGACTCAATCTATTAACTTTGTACTCTTTGATATTTTAGAAGTTCATTTTGCTTGAATAATTGATGATTGAAATGAATTATTTGCCACCTATAAATTAAAATGATTATTTTTCATTACTTTTCTTATAATTTTTATTAAAGAAAATCAAATCAGATTTCCACAACTGAGTTATTAAAACAGATTAACATTTCTTAGAATCCATTTTTTTTAAGTTGCTTGGTTATCATTTCTTAACTTGATACCAAAATCCCTTATAAGTAAACCTTTGGGTTGCTGCTAATGTTAAGAAGTCTCAGATTGTTCTTTCAATACTTGAGCTTGGTATTTTTATTTTTGGTTATTTATGGAGCTCTTGTATAGGGATATATTTGTAAATTTTGGGAAGGGTAAATGGTAATTATTAACTAAAGTGTCTCCTCTGAATGTCAGAGCAGTCTTTTCATAATTTCAAACATGTTGGTAATTTCAAATCAGAATTTTTCAGGCAAATATATTATGAAGACTCATTATTATAATGTTAAACTTTTAAAATACAAAACAGATTACTTATTTTTTGAAATGCCCTGTTATTAAACATGACATCTGAAAGTGGCAATAAAATTATATTTAATCTACTAGATATATAGTGTGTGTAGTATACATCTATACAATATTCTGTAGGCAGTCATATTATTTTTAACATATCATTTATATGAAGACATTCTCAAAATAAATGATTGATAAAAGTCAGTGCAATATGAGCTATACATGTGTTCTTAATACATAAAATAACAACAAAACTTAAAAATACGGTCTTATACCCTTTATTTTTTATACCTAAACGAATTCACATTATTTTTAGCCTTGAGAAATTTAGATAACCAAAAACAGTTCTTAAAATTTAATGCATTTTTATGCCACTTTATTAGTAGCTGTATTTTTGTGTTGTGTGCTTAGTCACATAGTCATGCCTGATTTTTTGTGACCCCAAGAACTGTAGCCCACCAGGCTCCGCTGTCCATGGGATTCGCCAGGGAAGAATACAGCAGTGGGTTGCCGTATCCTTCTCCAGGGGATCTTCTCAGCCCAGGGATTGAACCCAGGTTTCCTGCAGTGGAGGTGGATTTTTTAGTCTGAGCCACCAGGGAAACCCTTTATTAGTAGCTGTATTTTGATATATTTTAATTAAATTTTTATTCAAATCAAATGTGTTTAACTTTCTACAGAAAAGTCAGAATTCAACTACTGAGATACTTTTCTATTGGGAGGTCTCCTAATGAATTTCACCCTGGCAGACACTTTTACTTTAAAATTACAAAATAAATTATGCAAGTGAATTAGAAGAATATTAAATTTATAGCTTTTGAAAAGATCAATAAAATGAACATGCATATATTCCCACTCAGGTTAAAAAAGTAGAACATTATCAATACCTATGAACTTTTTGTGTGTGTTCCTGCTCGGTTATATCCTCTCTCTTCCCCAGAGGTCATCGCATTCCTAAAGGCATGTTTTTACAATCTCTTGGACTTTCCTTATATTTTTAGCACATACATATTTATCCCTAAACAACATATCATTTTAGTTCAGTTCTGTCGCTCAGTTGTGTCCAATTCTTTGCGACCCCATGAATCGCAGCACGCCAGGCCTCCTTGTCCATCACCAACTCCCGGATTTTACCCAAACTCGTGTCCATTGAGTCGGTGACGCCATTCAGCCATCTCATCCTCTGTCGTCCCCTTCTCCTCCTGCCTCCAATCCCTCCCTGCATCAGGGTCTTTTCCAGTGAGTCAACTCTTCCCATGAGGTGGCCAAAGTATTGGAGTTTCAGCTCCAGCATCAGTCCTTCCAATGAACACCCAGGGCTGATCTCCTTTAGGATGGACTGGGTGGATCTCCTTGCAGTCCAAGGAACTCTCAAGAGTCTTCTCCAACACCATAGTTCAAAAGCATCAATTCTTCGGCACTCAGCTTTCTTCACAGTCCAACTCTCACATCCATACATGACCACTGGAAAAACCATAGCCTTGACTAGACAGACCTTTGTTGGCAAAGTAATGTCTCTGCTTTTTAATATGCTACCTAAGTTGGTCATAACTTTCCTTCCATTTAGTTTTATCCATTTTACATATTGTGCTATTATTACTTTGTGACTTGCTTTTTTTTTGGAAAGCAAGCTTTTTTTGAAGTTAGCATTATATTTTTAAGATTTATTCACGTTGGTACATAGGAAATAGTTCATTCATTTTCATTGCGGTATAGCATTCCAGTATATGAATGTTCTATTAATACAATAAATCTGTTCTTCTACAAATAGACTTTGGAATACATTGAGTTTTTGCTTTTTCTTTTATAAACAATGAATACATGTTTCTAGGAGCACATGGACAAGATTCTTTATGATAAATGCCTAGGATCATTGTTGTTGTGTAGTTGCTAAGTCATGCACCATGCTACTCTGTAGGATTTCCCAGGCAACAATAAGAGTAGGTTGCCATTTCCTTCTCCAGGTGATCTTTTCCACCCAGGAATTGAACCTCAATCTCCTACTTGGCAGGTGGATTCTTTACCACTGAACCATCTGGGAAGTCACACCAGAACTCATAGGTGTGCACATTTTAAGCTTGACTATGTGTTGATAACATCAGATTGATTTTCAGAGTAACAGTATATGTATAAAAGTAACTGTCTACTCCACATCCAAACCAACTCTTGATATTACCAGATTTGTCTTTAAATTTGTTAGTAATCTCTTGGATGTAAAATCCTATTCATTGGAGCTTTTATTTATATTTTCTTTACAAGCATTTTTTCCTATTTACTGGCCATTAGTATTTCCTCCTGGTAATATATCTTTTGTTTTTTAGAACAAATTTTTAAATTGTATTTTTAAAAACTAATTTGTAGGAGTTCTTTATTTATTGTGGTACCTAACCTTTGTCCATTTTATGTGTTGAAAATATCCTTTCCCTTATTTAGAATATTTTGCCATTTTATTTTATATTGATTTTGGAATTTGCTTTTTTTATAGTTCATTTATTTATATGTCTTTCTTAAGAATCCTTTGATGCCTTTATATTCTCTTTTAGTTTTGGTGTGAATATTTTAATCTTTTATATTTAAGCTTCTAGTTCACTTGGAAATGATTTTTGTGTATGGTGTGAAAGAGGAATTTCATTTCCAGTTACTGACTGAGGAAGAATGGCTAATTCTTTCTTCATTGTTCTATAATGCTGTCTTTGTCATAAGTTTTCACATTTAGGGGGAAAGGGTGTTAAATTCTTGGCTTTGTATTCGGTTTCATAATGAGGTTTTTTTTTTTTTTGTCTATCTCTATACCACAACTACCCTTTCTTAATGAATACAAGTGTATACTATACACATATCAGATAAGATAAATATCTTCTTTCTTTGTCTTCTTCAGAAGTACCTTAGCTATTAATGAGCCATTGCTTTTCCTCAAATATTTTAAAATTGGCTTGCTAACTTCTATAAAATGATCCCTATTTGCATTGATTTTGGAATTGTATTGAATCTATAGTTCAGTTTGTGGAGAATTTCTGTTTTAATTCAGATAATTTTTATCTCTCTCCTGAACACACAAGGATCTTACCACATACTAATAATTTAGATCATTACTGTACCAATTTAAATATGCTATCTATGCTCAGTATTTTAGTTTTTTTCTTTGAACCTCATAAATTGACATTATCATTTGGTTATGTAAAGATAGAGTTTGTTTAGATTTACCCTTATGATTATAATTTTCTTGGCTTATCAGTATTTCTTGCAATTTGACCCTTTGGGATTATTTTCTTTCCTTCTGAAGTATATCCTTTAGAAGTTCTTTAGAAGTCTTTTACAATAAAGCTGTATTCTGATTTGTATTCCCTACTGGAAAGATAGTTTTGTTGGATATAGAATTTTAGATTGACAGTTATTTCTTCCTGCATTTTAGAAGTGTCTTTCCACTGGCTTTTTCGTTTTAATATTACTGTTGAATAATTAGCCATCAGTGTGATAGTCATCTTTGGACATACTCTGTCTTTTTTCCCTCCTTTCATTTAGGAATTTTTTTCTTGATCTTTGGTTAGTTGCTGTTTCTCTCCCATGTGACTAGGTCTGGATTTCTTTTTATTTACCTCTCAGGATTCCCTTTGTTACCTAAATTTCAACCTTTCTCCAGTTCCTGGAATTTCTCAATTTTTGTTTCTTCGAATACTTTCTCTCCTTATTCTTCAAGTTATCTCCTTGAAAAACTCTAATTGAACATAAAATAGACACATTTATTTATTCAACAAATATTTTGAGCACTTGCTATGTGCTTATACCTAGGGATATACATGTAAAGAAAATTGATAAAAATCCTTGTCATCATGAAATTTAAAATAAAAGGCATGGTATATTAGAAAGTGTTAACAACTAAAGGAAAAGAGGGATCAAAGTGCGAGTGCGAGGATGGAGGAGGCAAGGATTTTCTCCTTTCTTTTTGAATTGAAACATAAAAAGTTTTGTCAAGTATGCCTCATATAGCATGTTTTCTTTACCTCATATAAACTTCATTGTCCCTTCTAAATCTTTTCTTGCATAGTGTTATACCCAGAAATGAGTGTAATCTTTCAGAGAGGTTTTCACAGAACAGAGTAGAGAGTTACCAAAACTGTTAAATAGAATTTTGTATTTCTTTTAGTGTTGGGAGCTGTTTGTATCCGCTACTTTGCTTAAAGTCATTTTACTTACCAATTTTAAAACACCTCAACATTTTTCAGCTACAAAATACAGATGTCAATTTAAATGATTTCCAAGACATCTTCCAGTTTCAAAATGAAGGTAGAGTCAGATCTAGTCTTTATGAGGCCGGAATATAATGCAGTTGGAGGAAGTTGTTATGTAAAGAAAAAATTAATATTACAAATGCAAAACTAGGCATAGAATTTTGCAAGGGACCTGTACAAATGAGTGGCCCTAAAGATTAACCCTCAATAGTTTAATTAAAATTCTACATTGTGATACATATTAACATATATTGAATTTGCTTATATGTGAAATGTCTCTTCAATATTTTTTGCTTTGTAAATAAATATAGATTACAATGATAAATAGATTTATTAGATGAAATAGATTATGCTGAGGTGCATATATATCATGCTTCAAATATTAGCCTCTGGATATTTCATGTTCCACAGTATTCCATGAGCAATCAGCTGCCAGTGAACAAATAGCCTTTTAATCAAACTGTCAGCTTTGACTTTTTCAAAGTGTTATTAGCTTATAATATTTCCCCTTCCTGTGCTCATTTATAATGAAAACAGATATTAGTTATAATTTTTCATTGTCACATTCATATTTCTAGAATTTCAGGGGGGCTATCAAGATGAAAATAACACTTTTCAAATGAAAAAAAATAAAAATGTTTTTAAAGTAACAAAAAACTCAAGACAAAACCATGAAAATCTGAATCCAGACCTTTGTCATATGAATATAGATATATTTCTAGCCTGAATTTTACAATGTCCTCAGAAGTGAGAGTTCTTTGAGAACAAATTTTATCATACAGAATTATGGAGTAGTTACTTAAAAATAGTAAAATAGTTTGAACTTATATTGAATAGCTTTTATGCTTCCCATGAGTAGTACTTCCCATGAGTAGTAACATGATATCAACCTGTATTTTTATGATAGCAACATGTAATTTCAATCCTATAGGTATTCATGAGTAGAACCCCTTTTTCTCTGCATGGAGCTTATGTGTGACACTTGTCATAATTTCTCATGGTATTTTTGGGAAAGTGACATGGGGAAAGGGAACAAATATTAGGATTTTTCTTTCCTTGTCATGTTTCCATGTGAACAACCCCTAAGTTTTCCATAGCAAAAGATGTGGAATAATATTTTGGTGAAATTGACCCTAAACTAATCCGTGTCATAAAACTGAAACAGGTTAGTACTTTATTCTTAGATCTGGACTTATTTTTTTCACAAGATATTGTCAGTATTTCTCAAATATACCGGGGGCCACCTGGATTGCAATTACTGTGATGTTTCTTAATGATATCATCTCAAGCATATGCATTCAGAATCTTGTAGATCAATGGGGAGAGTGGAGTGATCTATATTTTTATAAGTTCCCCAAGTTATGAATATTCAGTTTGGGAACTGCAGTTTTTTATCATGATGCCTAACACATGGCATGCATACCTCCACCTCCTATTGCACATTCGTTGCAGGGCTAACATAAAGCCTCCCAATAATACACAACACAGTGCCAACCAGGCAGCTGCTTGTCTCGCAAGATAAAGTAGTCATTCCTGGAACTTTTCTAAAGACAGTACTCTTAAACAATATTATCTTCAAAAGCATAGGTAAGAATTTGGGGACAAACACTGATATTCTTTAGGTTGTGAAGAGATGTCAACATTTTTGCACAGAATACTGAATATAAGGCTAAGAGCAGAATAAAAAGCAAATCTGAATTCACAAAGATGTCAACTCTGGAAACCATATTCATCATAAGAAAAAGTAATCAATGGAAAAACAAAATGAAGATAAAATAATTCAAAGGGCATAGAAGAATGAAGCCACTAAACAACTCTTTATGATCCCACTTGAAAGAAAAAGTGGAGTCACTAAGTCACATCTGACTTTTTGCGACCCCATGGACTGTAGCCTACCAGCCTCCTCTGTCCATGGGATTTTCCAGGCAAGGGTACTGGAGTGGGTTGCTGTTTCCTTCTCCAGGGATCTTCCCAACCCAGGGATCAAACCCAGATCTCCCGCATTTGCAGGCAGATGCTTTACCATTTGAGCCACCAAGGAAGCCGCTTGCTCCCACTTGGTAGCCTCTGAAAGCTTAAATGTACATGGTATAAATTATGACCCCAAATTTTCAGAAAATAGTAAGACATTATTCATACATTGGGCTCAAGGCAATTTGTTATATATTTTAGAAAGTTTCTCAACCAAGGAAGTTAATGTAAAAGGAGGACATTAAATGTAAGTTCTTGGCTAACTGACAAAAATTAGCTGGAATGATTTTCAATCTTAGGATTTCAAATAATCACTTTTACAATCCATACTTTGTTTCTTTCATCTATTACAATACTACTTATTGAAGACATTAGTAGTAAATAGTTGAACATTATCTTATCATACTCTATTTAAAAAACCAAACTTTTTATGACTATCTTTATGTAGTGAATTTAGAACTAGATGAGAATATTGTCAAATAATTCCTACTAGATGACAGTTTAAAATTTTTATTAAATACATTTGATAATTATGTTGTATGATGATTTCTGAACTAGTAGATCAAAAATATACATAGTTTGCTTTTTTGATGACTGCACATGCTGGAATCTGTAGGTATTCATATCCTTACTCATATAGTAGAAAAATGATGACTTATTAGTGTTCTAAAGCAGAGAAATTGTTTTACAAAAATAATTTTGGTCATTCTTTTAAAAAACTTACTATTTTAAATTAACACATAATCATAAAAACCTAGTTAATATTTTATGTATTTTAAAAAGTATAATCATTGTGGAAATCTGATGATTAAAAAGTTCTTTTAAAATGTATCACCTTATTTTCTATTTAAATATTAATAAAATTAGTTGTTTTATGTGAATAAGTTGGCCTAATAGATTAAGAAAGCAATTTCAGAGGCATTCTTTAAGAGGGATTGCCTGGGACAAACAAACGATCAATTTTATGGCAAAATTAAAGTAATGTTTACTACGTCAGTTCCAGACTTGGTCTTTTTCTTCTGGAATCCTTGGAACAAGTCCTGGGTTTAGAGCCAGGAGCTATTATTTCTAGTATTGGATTGTATTTGTTTAATTATGATTATAGAGAAAACTCACATGATTAACTAAGTACATAGTTAATGATGCAATCCTGTGAACGCCTGTGAAACATGTACTTAGTGCTTAAATGCACTAGTCATGTTTTTGGGAAGAAAGAGCTTGAAATGGATTGGTTAAAATAAAGGCACACACTTTTAAAGATGACTATACCACATATTTACAGTTATAACAATCAAGTATTTCATTGCCAATAATAAAGATTAGTGGGTTTTTTTGGTAAACTATTATATCAAGGACCATAACAGTGTTTCATCTAAAGAGCAATCTAAGGTAGGAAGACATGCTGAGTGCTTCTAGAGACTTTAATTATAACTTTTAATAAGACACATTTTAATAGTTCTTGTTTAATTAATTCCAGGACGTTTGACTCCCTTAAACTTCCCTGGTGGCTCAGCTGGTAAAGAATCTGCCTGCAATGTGGGAGACATGGGTTCAATCCCTGGGTTGGGAAGATCCTCTGGAGAAGGGAACGGCTACCCACTCCAGTGTTCTGGCCTGGAGAATTCCATGGACTATAGCGTCCATGGGGTGCAAAAAGTCGGACATGGTTGAGTGACTTTCACTTTTTCTGAAAGTTTACTGTAAAAAAACCATGCAATTGTTTTGGAAATGTTGCTTTAAAAGCAATTCATTTTTGAATTAAATAACTGTGTCAAGTGTGAGTTACTCAGTAGTGTCTGACTCTTTGCGACCCCATGGACTGTAACCTGTCAGGCTCCTCTGTTCGTGGAATTCTCCAGGCAAGAATACCAGAGTGGGTAGCCATTCCCTTCCCCAGGGGATCTTCCTACCCAGAGATCAAACCTGGGTCTCCTGCATGATAGGCAAATTATTTACCATCTGAGCTACCATATTGTAGCTAAATATAACTACACTAGTGTGTTGGGAGTATTTTGCTAACTTTGTTAGAAGATTCCTTTACAGAAAATCTGATAACTTCTTTGCCCTGATCAAATCTTTAGAATTCTCAAGAAGTTTGATCACTGATTAAATTATGTCTTGTTAGGACATGATAACTGAATTGTATTAAAAAGTAGATCTCTTTTCATAATTTACAGTGTAAGCATTGAGGTTTATTTAACTGTATTAATGTTTTCTATTTAAAATATATCTAAGTAAATCTAGCTTACCTATTATCGATAGTATTAACATAAGTTTTTGTCTAAGAGTGACTTTTAACTCTAATCTTTGACATTTTTTTACTGTATTCCTAATGATTCTCATTTACTACTATATATTCTCATATACATGGCAACTGAGATGAATTTTTATTGAGAGATGTTCTTGTTTAGTTATGTCTATTATTTTGTAAAGGAATATTCTTCAGTTTTTCCCACTCTTACTTCATTTCTTGATATTACACAGTCATACATTTTTTCATCCTAATAACTGAGAGGATATATAATTTAATTTTTATTCAGCTAGATTATATGAGAAATAGAAGCACATTTGCAAATTAGCTTGGTTTTACCTTTGTTCTGTCACCTATCTACATTGCATTATGTATTTATTTTTGTTAAATTAGTTAATTTTGTCAGAACTGTCCATCATTTTTAGTCCAATGCTATAGAAAAACTAGGGGTAATGATTTTAGAAATCTTAATTAAATAATTATGGTAACATTCCCTGAACTGTCACAAATTGCGTTAACAGAAATGAATTAACTTTACAGTAAAGATAGAGTTATAGAATTAGCAACATTGGAGAGAACACTGCCTGTGGTATTGGATTTGACAATTTCTAAGGCCTCTGTCTTTCATTGACACATGGCAAGAAAATCTATTTGAAATCAACTTCTTCCAGTTGACTATTCAGAGTTTTCAGAAGTGGTGTTTGTCATTCCCAAGCTCTGACATATCAAATATCTATGAAAGATGAAAAAGAAAATCTCAATCAGTGGGTGTGCCTGTCAAAGACCCCCAGTTTTGTAAGTATTAGTTTTCATAGAGAGGTCATGTTTTTCTTATAAAATCCCCCATATTTAACATGCTTGTGAAACACAGGCGCTTGGATGAAATCTGCCTTGAACTGAACATCCTGTGTTTACCTTCATACTTCATTGAATATTACAATATTCAGGATATAAGGCACTATTATCAGAAGTAAGAAAATGGGTATGAAGTTGCGACTGCTTTGATAAACAGAATCTTTTAAGTCTTTGATGAAGAGTTAATGAGTTATTATCATACTGATTCTATTTGTAATGTGCATGAGTCAAAAAAATTAACAGACAAGGAAATTTCGCATTTTCTAGAGAACAAGAGGAAAAAAGAATCTTATAAAGAATTTAAGAAAAGTATAGATGAATTTTATAAAATATTTATTCATCTGTCATTTTTAGAAAGTAAATGATTAGAATAATTTCATGATAATATTATTATGTGTCATTATAATTTTTCTCTTCCAAATTACATGGCTATATAGAAGTTTAACTCAATAAAAGAAATTCTTGTGTTATTTAAATACCTTTCCATTGACACAACCCAAGGACTCTTTCATGGTATCATATTTTGTTAAGTAATGCTAATTCCTCAAAAGTATATGTGTTCTCAAAGTGAATTTAAAATTCCAAGGGCATTCACTGCCTGACAGTCTGATTTTTTATGTTTGTCCTTTGTTGTTTTTTTAAAACTTCTTCTGTGTTATTGACTGTTCAGAGCTCTGAGAAGCAGTTAGTCTCCCAACTAGTGAAAGGCAAGAGCTGGTGTCCTGCACTTGTTTTTGCCCTTAACTATTCAATTCTCAGATATTGACCAGTGGAATAAGGTTATTGAGCAACTAGGAACACCATGTCCAGAATTCATGAAGAAATTGCAACCCACCGTAAGAAACTATGTGGAGAATCGGCCCAAGTATGCAGGACTCACCTTCCCCAAGCTCTTTCCAGATTCCCTCTTCCCAGCGGACTCTGAGCACAATAAACTCAAAGGTAAGCCCTTCAGGGATAACTTCAGAACCACTGCGTGGGTGATGCAGACCATGGAGACACCTCTCCTGGTGCTGGGAAAATTGAGTGCAGGAGGAGAAGGAGGCCACAGGGGATGAGATGGTTGGATGGCATCACTGACTCAATGGACATGAGTTTGAGCAAACTTAGGGAGATAGTGAAGGATAGGAAAGCCTGGCATGCTGCAATCCATGAGGTCGCAGAGTCGGACATGACTTAGCAACTGAACAACAACCTCAATTTAAGAAGAGGTATTTTTAAAAGATCCTCCTTACAAAGGGAGAGTAATCAAGGATTTTAAAATTTTCTGGGTATCTAGGGAAAAGACTAGTAATAAAGTGTGTGACAATGGTATGGGTTAACTATTCACGGGGCTTATTTAGAATCTAAAATTACTTTGCAACGTTAACGCTAAAAGAACAACGTTATATATACCTTGAAGCAATTGTTCCAGTTATTTTTATATTCTGGAAAATATTTTCAACACAAGATTTTCATTTTAAAATCTTGAAACTATAGATCTTTGAGTTTTATTTGTATTTTACTTAATGCTTAACCACCATTTTTTATTTTAGAGTGACAAATGAAATTTTTACTTTCATATTTTGTTTCTAACAAAGACTTTCATTAATAAGTAATTTTTTCTACTACTATGTCTGCCATTGTGAACTTTAGTAATGAATCTTAATTTCTTACCCACAAAACAGGGATCATAACAGCTTCTTTATAGGATTGAAGACATAGAATAAATTTGGCAACCTATAAAGTATAAGTAATATTTTAATTCTTATTCTAACTTATGACATTTCAGAAATTGGGGATATGAAGCAAATCTTATTTTTTTCCTTTGCTGGGGGAAGAAATCCTATCCCTTAAAATCTATGTGAACCTGGGAAAGTTATCTAATCTTTCTGTACCTTCTTTAACAAACTAAAGCAAGAAGTGTCTATCTTATAGGATCATTGGGAGGATTAATTGAATAATTTGTCAAGCACTTAGAACACTGCCTGTCTCACACTAAATGCGCAGTAACTGTTAGATATAAAAAAATAATAAATATTTATTAATAATAAAATTATTATTTCCAGGGGATCTATGTTGTTGTTCAGTTGCTATGTTGTCTCTGACTCTTTGTGACCCCATGGACTGTAGCACACCAGGCTCCTCTGTCCTCCTCTATCTCCTGGAATTTGCTCAAATTCATATCCATTGAGTCAGTGATGCTATCTAACCATCTTATCCTCTGCTCATCTTAACCTCATCTTATCTTCTTCTTTTGCCTTCAATCTTTCAGAGTATCAGGGTCTTTTCCAATGAGTTGGCTCTTCACATCAGGTGGTCAAGTATTGGAACTTCAGCTTCCCCTGGGACCCCATGGACCCCCATGGAATTCTTCAGGCCAGAATACTGGAGTGGGTAGCCTTTCCCTTCTCCAGGGGATCTTACCAACCCAGTATCAAACCCAGGTCTCCCACACTGCAGGCGGATTCTTTACCAGCTGAGCCACAAGGGAAGCCCAAGAATACTGGAGTGGGTAGCCTATCCCTTCTCCAGCGGATCTTCCCGACCCAAGAATCGAACTAGGGTCTCCTGCATTGCAGGTGGATTCTTTTCCAGCTGAGCTATTAGGGAATCCCCCCCACCTCAAAAGGACATACACTTGTGAAATTTTACTGCAAATGTTTAGTGGACAATTAATTAGTTAGAGATTAAATGTACAGACTTAATTTATAGCTAATATAGAATTAAATGAGATGGAGAAACCGAAATATAGTGTTACAACTTTCCAGGGTCATATTGTCTTCTCCAGACTTCCATCTGGTGGTTTTTAAATTAAGTACAGTGTTGTTTCTGTGTCTGTGACACTTCGTTGCACAGTTGGGTTTCTCCCTTCAGCTACCTGTACCACTCTCTGAATTGTATAATTATTGAATTACAATTGTAACACAAAATCAGCAAATTATAAAGAATTACACAAATAATCAAAGGGAAGGATTTATTCTACTGTTATTAAAGAGTGTAAGACATTTACTTGCAAACAAAAGAGTGAACGATGAAGAATTAAAATCTTTTCCTCTTCCTCATTTTGTTCCCTACAAGCAGTAGTGATCATTGTTTCTCAGTGAGATGATTTGGTGTTCCAGTAGTTCATTTGCCCATAGATGAGGAGACCACCCCAACCCCTACTCTTCCAAGAACAGAAATGTGGGTGACATGAGAACCCGTGGAGTGTGTGAGTCTGGGTATAAAATCAGTTACAAATCAAAGAGGTCTTGAACCAGTGAAATAGACACAGACCTGTTAGGTTAACAATCAGAGAAACTAATACTGAAAATCATTGTATATTTCTGTACTTTCCTCACTCTTGTGAACTTCAAAGTGTCAGTTTGGGAGTAGCAGAAATTAAGTGTTTGGAATTGAGATCCCCAGAAAAATGACTAATAGAAATAAAAAATCTTCCAGTAACTTAACTAGTGATTTTTAAAAATTATATAATTAGTATAAGTAAATGTGAATATTTTATTAAAATGTAATAACACAAGAAATACAAATGCTGTAGAGGTGAAAATTAGATTGCCACATTTTAACTCTAGTATAATCAAAATTATGAAACTACATAAAACTAGAAGGGAATACATTAATAATAAGAATGATTGCTTCCAGATGGTGGGGAAGGTTAGCTTTTCTGGATTTTATGTTTTATGTAATTTCAAAATTTTATAATTAACCATATTTCATTAATAATAAACAATTGCTAATTAAAAATTGGTACATATTCATGAATTCAAAGACACTGCCTTTTCCCTAATTTAGCAAACCAGTTTAGATTTTCCTTTCTTTAATTTGAAGTTTTACCATGTTTGGAATAAATTGAATATTTTCACCATAAAAATTTCCAAATCAGTTTGGATCCTTATTTTCTGAAACATTTTTTGTATTTTCATATATGTTTAGAGCATCCTTTAGAAAAGTTAGGGACTTCCCTGGTGGCTCAGATGCTAAAGAATCCACCTGCGATGCAGGAGAGCATGGTTCGATCCCTAGGTTGGGAAGAGCCTCTGGAGAAGGGAGTGGCTACCCACTCCAGTATTCTTGCCTGGAAAATCCCATGGTCAGAGAAACCTGATGGCTACAGTCCATGGGGTCACACACACACAGTCAGACATGACTGAGCAATTAATACACTTCAGTCAGCAATGTTATTAAATAAATACATTTACTGATTATCACTATGCAAATTTTTTGTATCCCTAGCATCTGAAACTGTACCTGGCACACAGTAGACGATGTATATTGAATAAATTGAATACTGAATAAATAAACGATTCCCTGCATCAATTTGGTTACTAAATCTTGTGGATTTTTTCTCTCAGATTTGCCCCCCTTCTCTCAATCCTTGAAGCTTCTGCTCCCATTAAAGTCCTCATTATCTCTCCCATTCTCAGAAAGTCACCTCTAACTTCCTTGCCTCCCTCCAGATACTGCTTTGTCCTTTTCTGCAGCTCTGAAGTTTTAAAATGAGTGGTGTACACTCACTTTGTTTCCTTTTAAAAAACAATTCTTTTAACTTTATTTTTAATTATACAAGCAATACATGTACAAATTTTATCAGAGAAATGCTTGTTGTTTTATTGTGAAGAGGCAGACTTATACAGTGGCATCAGGATCTATGGGTCATTCTGCAGTTATTTTTTCACTTAATACCATGTCCATGTGAATACATCTGAAAGTGAAAGTTGCTCAGTCATGTCTGACACTTTGCAACCCCATGGACTGTAGCCTGCCAGGCTTAAAACTGCCAAACTTAATTGGTACAGGTAGATGACTCTTGAGAGTCCTTTGGACTGCAAGGAGATCAAACCAGTTGATCCTAAAGGAAAGCAGCCCCAAACATTCATTGGAAGGACTGATGCTGAAGCTCCAATACTTTGGCCATCTGGTGAGAAGAGCTGACTCATTGGAAAAGACCCTGATGCTGGGAAAGATAAGGCAAAAGGAGAAGGGGGTGGCAGAGGATGAGATAGTTAGATAGCATCCCCAACTCAATGGACATGAATTTGAGCAAACTCCAGGAAATGGGAGAGGAAAGGGAAGCCTGGTGTGCTGCAGTCATGGTGTTGCAGAGTTCACCATGACTTAGTGACTGAACAACAGCGACATTTAGATTGTTTAAAATGTTTAATCCTTGACCAACGCTGCAGTGAGCATCCTTTCTGGATGCTTTTCGTGAACATGTGCAATTGTTTCTCTAGACTGTATACTGAAAAGTGGAACTGTTGGGTCATTAGTTATTCACATTTAAAATTTTAAAAGATACTCCCAAATGTGCCCTCTAAAAAAATCTTTATCAATTTACACTGCAACCAACATGAATGAGATTATTGAATATTATGCCATGTTTTATTTGTGAGAGTCCCTTGGACTGCAAGGAGATCCAACCAGTCCATTCTGAAGGAGATCAGCCCTGGGATTTCTTTGGAAGGAATGATGCTAAAGCTGAAACTCCAGTACTTTGGCCACCTCAGGAGAAGAGTTGACTCATTGGAAAAGACTCTGATGCTGGGAGGGATTGGGGGCAGGAGGAGAAGGGGACGACAGAGGATGAGATGGCTGGATGGCATCACTGACTCAATGGACGTGAGTTTCAGTGAACTCCAGGAGTTGGTGATGGATAGAGAGGCCTGGCGTGCTGCGATTCATGGGGTCACAAAGAGTCAGACACGACTGAGCAACTGATCTGATCTGATTTGATGGATAAAAAATATTTCATTGTTTCATTTTGCATTTCCCTAAACACTTGGTGAAGTTAGCTGATGTTTGGAAGGAAGGTGCTAATTGACTTTTTAAAAACTGTTTTTCCCTCCAAAAAATTTCCTTGCCAAAATCAAAATTTAACAAATTTTTTTCTTCATTCATTTCCTTCAGCCAGCCAAGCCAGAGACTTGCTGTCAAAGATGCTAGTGATTGACCCAGCAAAAAGAATATCAGTGGATGACGCCTTACAACATCCGTACATCAATGTCTGGTATGACCCTGCTGAAGTGGAGGCGGTAAGGTTTAGGTTTATTTTATTTTCTTTCCACAAACAAATGGTAGTAACTGGGTGCGCCATGGTGTGCACTGAAAGAGAGTTAGAATCCCAAAGAATTCTCAAAGGGCCCTCATAAAATTCCTAAGTCACAAAGCTACTACCTTCCCTTCTACAAGTTATTTTCTTCAACCTATGTTTTGAGTTGCATTTCTTTTTCAGGATTTCCTATGTGAGATGGTGATTCAGTCCAATACCTTGGCTGTTCATGACACACTTCCACTAGTTTTTGTTAAATTATTAACACCACCAGTATCTCCTTGTATTTAATGATCAGTCTCTCTTGATGCAAACTAAGTAACAAAAAATGTAATAGAGGAGAAATCTCTTTGCCTCTGTTCCAATCAGGTTCCTGGTTTTAATAAACTGTGGTACTATACATTTATTCTTTTTAATTAACTTATTTATTTTAATTGAAGGATAATTACTTTACAATACCATGATGGTTTTTGCCATACATCCATGTGAATCAGTCACAGGTATACATGTGTCCCCCCATCTTGAACCCCCGTCCCACATCTCTCCCCACCCTATCCCTCTCAGTTGTCCCAGAGCACTGGCTTTGGGCGCCCTGCTTCATACATCAAGCTTGTACTTGTCATCTGTTTTACATATGGTAATGTACATGTTTCAATGCTGTTCTGTCAAATTATCCCACCCTTCCCTTCTCCCACTGAGTCGATAAGTCTATTCTTAACATCTGTGTCTCCTTTGCTGCCTTGTATGTAGGATCATCATTACTGTCTTTCTAAATTCCATATATATGTGTTAATATATAGTATTTGTCTTTCTCTTTCTGACTTACTTCACTCTACATAATAGACTCCAGTTTCATCCACCTCATTAGAACTGATTCAAATAGATTCCTTTTTATAGCTGAGTAATACTCCATTGTGTATATGTACCACAACTTCCTTATCCATTCATCTGCTGATGGACATCTAGGTTGCTTCCATGTCCTAGCTATTGTAAAAAGTGTTGCAACGAGCAATGGGGTACATGTGTCTCTTTCAATTCTGGTTTCCTCAGGGTGTATGCCCAACAGTGGGATTGCTGGATCATATGGCAGTTCTATTTCCAGTTTTTTAAGGAATCTCCACACTGTTCTCTCAAGTGGATGTACCAGATTGCATTCCCACCAACAGTGTAAGAGGGTTCCTTTTTCTCCACACCCTCTCCAGCATTCACTGTTTGTAGCCTTTTCGATGATGGCCTTTCTGACCGGCATGAGATGATACCTCACTGTGGTTTTGATTTGTATTTCCCTAGCTGAGCATCGAAGAATCAATGCTTTTGAGCTGTGGTGTTGGAGAAGACTCTTGAGAGTCCCTTGGACTGCAAGGAGATCCAACCAGTCCATTCTAAAGGAGATCAGTCCTGGGTGTTCTTTGGAAGGACTGATCCTAAAGCTGAAACTCCAATACTTTGGCCACCTCATGCAAAGAGTTGACTCATTGGAAAAGACCCTGATGCTGGGAGGGATTGGGGGCAGGAGGAGAAGGGGATGACAGAGGATGAGATGGCTGGATGGCATAGCTGACTCGATGGACGTGAGTCTGAGTGAACTCTGGGAGTTGGTGATGGACAGGGCGGCCTGGCGTGCTGTGATTCATGGGGTCGTAAAGAGTCAGATATGACTGAGAGACTGAACTGAACTGACTGAATAATGAGTGATGTTGGGCATCTTTTTCATGTGTTTATTATCCATCTGCATATCTCCTTTGGAGAAATGTCTGTTTAAGTCTTTTGCCCACTTTTTGATTGGGTTGTTCAGTTTTCTGGTATTGAGCTGTACAAGCTCCCTTGTATATTTTGGAGATTAATTCTTTGTCAGTTGTTTCATTTGCTGTTGTTTTCTCCCATTCTGAAGGCTGTCTTTTCACCTTGCCTACAGTTTCCTTCATTGTGCAAAAGCAGAACATTTAGATTATAAAGCTTTTACTAGGCCATTGGTGACTTTGTGAAGCTTTGCATAAATTAGATGAGAAAAATTGGGTATTTCAATAAGGCCACTGTCTCAGGTTGGTTCTAAGTTGACTGCCATAGGAAGGTATATCTCCATATTTTCCATCGAGACATAGTAAAAGAATCTTCTCAGAAGCAAAACTCTTTAATTTTTTGCTATCTCCTTTTCTCTGAGTAGATCCAGGGCTGCTCAGGAAACAGGGCTACTGTTTTGCCCATGTGTGTTCAATAAGCCTCCCAATAGGAATGTCCCTCTTTTAAACTTTACTATCAACAGTGTTACCTTCTCCCATCAAAATTTCACATTCTTTGAAAACCTGTGCTAAATGATTCATAGTACCTTCAAATTACTTTGCTTGAATTGGTCATTAATTTTCTATTTGAAATATTCTTTCTATTTGTTTTCTTGTGACCTTCACTATATACCAGGATATTCTGGCCCATCCAAAGCTTGCTTTTTTTGGCTTTTTTGTTCTGCTTCACTGTGTCAGAGATGCTAGGTTCAAGCTGGCATTAATTCTCCTCCCTTCTTCACTGGACAATTGAGAGCTGAAGGATGAGAATAAAAATCAGGTAGAATCAAACTTTATAGACATAATATTAAAAAAGCAACTTTTCATAGTAACCCAGTTCTTAAGTGTTACAAAATTTCTGAGAAAATAATTCAGTGATAAATGACTTTCCTGTGTGGAAACTGAGGTATAACATTCTAACATTTTCTTAAGACCTTTCTTCAGCAGCTTTACAATGATGATGAAATTTTAATTTGCTTAAAATTAATTTTAGTCAATTTGACTTGATTTTTACAAAATTTTGTTGTTGTTCAGTCAATCGGATGTGTCTGACTCTTTGCAACCCTATGGACTGCAGCACACCAGGTTTCCCTGTCCTTCACCTTCTCCCGGAGCTTGCTCAAACTCATATCCATCGAGTCGGTGATGCCATCCAATCATCTCATCCTTTGTTGTCCCCTTCTCCTCCTGCCTGTATTTCTATTTTATATGTTTTCTAAAGGATGCATGAGCTTCCCTGGTAGTTCAGCTGGTAAAGAATCTGCCTGCAATTCAGAAGACCCCAGTTTGATTCCTGGGTTGGGAAGATCCCCTGGAGGAGGGCAAGGTAACGCACTCCAATATTCTTGCCTAGAGAATCCCTATGAACAGAGGAGTCTGGCAGGCTACAGTCCATGGGGTTGCAGAGTCGGACACGACTGAATGACTAAGCACAGCACAGCACAAAGGATATACAGCCATACAGTTTGATGAGTAAAACCAATACTATAGACTCAACACTTGGAAGCAAATCTTTTCTCCTGAACTCATAATGCAAGAATCATTGCAGTTGCCTAAAGAGTTTTAAAGAAGTGTACACAGAATGTAGCAAATGAACACTTAATACTACCTATTTATTTCCAATTTATTCTTATGTGAATTTGCAGTTGATTTTTTTCTAGACTTTCAACTCAGTTTAGTTCAGTTCAGTTCTGTTCAGTTGAATAGTCATCTCTGACTCTTTGTGACCCCATGGACTGCAGCACACCAGGCTTCCCTGTCCATAACCTACTCCCGCAGTTTGCTCAAAGTCATGTCCATCAAATCAGTGATGCCATCCAACCATCTTGTCCTCTGTCATCCCCTTCTCCTCCTGATTTCAACCTTTCCCAGCATCAGGGTCTTTTCTAAAGAGTCAGTTCTTTGCATCAGGTGGCCAAAGTATTGGAGCTTCAGCTTCAAATCAGTCCTTCCAATGCATATTCAGGACTGATTTTCTTTAGGATTGACTATTTTGTTCTCCTTGCAGTCCAAGGGACTCTCAAGAGTCTTTTCCAACTCCACATTTCAAAAGCATCAATTCTTTAGTGCTCAGCTTTCTTTATGGTCCAATTCTCACATCCATACATGACTATTGGAGAAACCATAGCTTTGACTAGACAGACCTTTGTTGGCAAAGTAATGTCTATGCTTTTTAATATGCTGTCTAGGTTGGTCATAGCTTTTCTTCCAAGGATCAAGTGTCTTTTAATTTCATGGTTGCAGTTACCATCTACAGTGATTTTGGAACCCAAGAAACTAAGGTCTCTTACTGTTTCCATTGTTTCCCCATCTATTTGCCATGAAATGATGGGACCAGATGCCATGATCATCATTTTTTGATTGTTGAGTTTTAAGCCAGCTTTTTCACCCTCCTCTTTTACCTTCATTAAGAGGCTTTTTAGTTCCTGTTTGTTTTCTGCCAATAGGGTGGTGTCATCTGCATATCTGAGGTTATTGTTATTTCTCCCAGCAACCTTGATTCCAGCTTATGCTTCATCCAGCCTGGCATTTCTCATAATGTACTCTGCATAGAAGTTAAATAAGCAGAAGGTTAATATACAGCCTTGATGTAGTCCTTTCCCAGTTTTGAACCAGTCCATGTTTCCATGTCTAGTTCTAACTGTTGCTTCTTGACCTGCATACAGGTTTTGCAGGAGGCGGGTAGGGGGTCTGGTATTCCCATCTCTTAAAGAATTTTCCACAGTTTGTTGTAACCCACATAGTCAAAGGCTTTAGTGTAGTCAATGAAACAGAAGTAGATGTTTTTATGGAATTCTCTTGCTTTTTCTATGACCCAACGGATGTTGGCAATTTTATCTCTGGTTCCTCTGCCTTTTCTAAGTAAAATCCCCCAAATTAAATATTCTTAGTTTAATTCTAATGCTCTTAAAACTGAAAAAAAAAAACTAGTGTTCTTACAACTAAAAACTAGAATCTCTTCCAATCTCTCATTCTTGGGAAATACTTCAAATATATTCCTGGGGTAGAATGAAATAATGAAATAAGTAAGAGAAAGTATGATGTAGACATATGTGAAAATTAAGCATGAGTTTTTTTCTCTGATGATTTTTGAGGTTATGCTGATGAAATTTTATTTTATTTATTTATTTTTTAAATTTTATTTTATTTTTAAACTTTACATAATTGTATTAGTTTTGCCAAATATCAAAATGAATCCATCACAGGTATACATGTGCTCCCCATCCTGAACCCACCTCCCTTCTCCCTCCCCATACCATCCCTCTGGGTCGTCCCAGTGCACCAGCCCCAAGCATCCAGTATCGTGCATCGAACCTGGACTGGCATCTCGTTTCATACATGATATTTTACATGTTTCAATGCCATTCTCCCAAATCTTCCCACCCTCTCCCTCTCCCACAGAGTCCATAAGACTGTTCCATACATCAGTAACCCTGTGTACGAGACAGCAAAAGAGACACTGATGCTGATGAAATTTTAGATAAACATAAATTATTTGAAATTACTGCTCAGTTATTTTGATAGCTGGAATCATGTTGCATATATATTTTTCCTTATATGTAATGTAATGTGTATAATGTGTTTTTAATGGATTGTGGCCTAGAGTTTAATTGGAGTCATAAAGTCTGTATTTGTAATTCACTTGTAATTATGTTGCCTATAAAAGAGACAGTTGCTTAGAATCTATAACAACATATTAATGAATAGTTTCAATGGGTTTTTAAATTAATTTTAACTTCTTATGAAAAATTCCTCTCAAGTATAGAAAGATCAAATTTAGGGTACTTAAAAGGCTAGAATCTTTTTCTCAGTCATTTCAATATTGCCAAAGTGAGTGTCTTTGAAGGAAAAGGGGGGCAAGTAGAGGATTTAATAAAGGAGAAAGTGCAAAAGAATATGATGTCTTTAGGAAAAATAAGGGTAGAGAAATGCTATGTGTATTAATCAGTTAATCATACTACAAGCTATCTTATCACGTTTCCAAAAGTACCAAACTACCAAACTGAAAAGAGAAGAGCGTATGAATGGTGTCATAATGCTAAGAGAGAAAATTATTCATGTAACGATGAAGTTGAAAGTGTACAAAGTTGAATGTCAAGGTGAATATTCATCTCTTTGTGTAACAGAACATCAAATTTGAAGTTAGATCTGTTCAGATTATTAGCAAGTTCTTATTCAAGTAATGTTCAGAGCAACAGAAATATGTTCTTCAAACACAAAGGCCACATTTACCGTCAATACTTTTTCATGAAATGCTTGGAGGTATTCTCACTGTTTCAGTATTCATTAAGAAGAGTTCGATATCAGACATAAATGCCATTTATTGAGTTGTTTGCATCATCACAGATGTGGAAAGATGCATTAGGTTTAAATTCCTGTTCTGTCACTTACAAGCTGGCCTAATTCAAGTTTCTTGTCTGAACTCTGTTTTCTTAACTAGGAATAGACAACAATCATACATATTGTAGAGTGTTCTTCAGGAATTTAGAGTTAATGTAGATAAAGTACTTTGTACAGTGCTTGGTAGCCAGTAAATATCACACAAATTCTTATTCTCATAATCATTACTATTACTATTATGATTTTTACTTGCATGCCTTTGCTGTGTGTGTGTGTGTGTGTTAGTCAGTCAGTCGTGTCTGACTCTGCAGCCCCATAGACTGTAGCCTGGCATACTCCTCTGTCCATGGGATTCTCCAGGCAAGAATACTGGAGTGAGTTGCCATTTCCTTCTGCAGGGGATCTTCCTGACTCAGGGGTCAAACCCAGGTCTCCTGCATTACAGGCAGATTCTTTACTGACTGAACCATCAGGGAAGCCTGCTCAAGCCTTTGCTACCTTTTGATATTCAGAAAAATAGATATATTTGGTGAAAAAGAGGAGCTGCTCAAGAAACTATAGAAATAATCTACATTTAAAAAAAATCACTAAAATCCATCTAGTTCCTGTAAGATTTTAAATAGTTTGCTTTTATTTATTTATTTTGCTGATGTAGACCCTCCAAGTATAAGAAAATCCAGTGCCATTAATTTAAGCCAACATAAAGACAAATTATGGGGCTTCCCAGGTGACTCAGTGATAAAGAATTCACCTGCCGTTGCAGGAGATGCTGGTTCAGTCCCTGGGTGAGAAGATTTCCCTGGAGTAGGAAATGGCAACTCACTCCAGGATTATTGCCTTGAAAATTCCATGGACAGAGGAGCCTGATGGGCTACAGTCCATGGGGTCACAAAGAGTCAGACACAACTGAGAATGCAAGCATGCATCCAAAGATAAATTACATTGTTTACAAATATTCTTTATAACTATTGATATCTTTAAGAAGTTAGCGTATAGTCAGGGCAATTTTAGGGAATCAGCTTGACATTTTCTCTGTGCTCTGTTGGAGGGAAATACCGAGACAGTAGGGATCAGCTGCCTTGTTTCTTGTCCGATTCCTGAGTTTAGAGACCCTGCTAGGATACAGGGTGACTCTCACCTTGCAACCCCTGAGAATAGGCATATGGATACACTTTAGGAGGATTTTTGTGAACTGCAAGCTAAGGAGGAGTCAATTAACTCTGTCTCAGGGCATATAAAAAAGTAACTTAAGAAGAGTATGATATGTGACCTTTTTTATATATATACATAGTTTTAACTTTTTCAGAAACTTCTGAGCACCCTATGAAAGCTCATGAGTATATAGGAAACTTACTAAGGGCTTCTGTAATTCTTCTGTGTTGGAGATGGGGGGGAGGAAGATGGAGGGGAGGAAGAAGGGAGGGAGAAATGCTTGGCTACCAAACCAAAGACATCCAAACTCAAAGGCATCATCATGGGAGTTCCCTGGTGGTCCGGTGGCTAAGACTCCATGTTCACAATGCAGGGGGCCCATGTTTGATCACTGGTCAGGGATCTAGGTCCCACATGCCGCAACTGAGAGTTCACACGCCACAACAAAGATCCCAGAGTAGCCAAATAAATATTCAAAGTAATCATCATGAAGATCTCAATTAGGAACTTACCATGTTAGAGAAGGACATTCATTTCTCAATTCATGATAAAAAGGAAGGCTTCTAACCTAACACTAGAACTATTGTCTCCTGGGATACTGCTCCTGGGGGCCAGGCTCATGGCCAGCAGTGATCAGGTCCACTGTTGGAAGGCTCTGTCTCTGAGAAGCCCAGATACAGTCCTAAATGGTCAAAACATCACTCTGGGAATCTGGACAGAGGGACAGGTTGAACCGGTCAGGCAGCTGGTATCTGAGAATTCTGCCCTCCAGTTGGCAAGCCATAGATACTTGGCAGTATAGAGGAGGATTGGCAGGCAAGCCAAACCTTCTGCCTGGTGACTGAGTCAAAGTGACAGGAGAGAATGCGGGAAGAGAGGCTTGAAACGTGGGCCTCAGCTGAGAATGGACTAGAGAGAGAGGTTGGGAATAGAAATATACCTGCCATCCATATAGGAAAGGTGTGGCTAATCCAATCCAGTTTCAGTGGAGTGTGATTAGGAAAGCAAAGCCAGTGCTGAACTTATTTGTTATTTCTTATCCAATTCAAGATTAATTTGGGAATTGGGACAAGGCTGTGTGGGAATTTAATCTACCTATATAGACCCTAAGTTAAACAACCTGGTTGTCAGCTCCCCAGTGAGAGAATAACTTGGGAAACAGAGTAATGCTTACATGTATTAGTGCTGAAGTTCAATTAAAATAAGCATGGTGAAAATGTAAGCCCAGAATAGTCAGTAATGTTACAAATTTACTGTTTATAACATAAGGTAATTAGTAGAGCCTTAAATGTTTTATTAGTATTTACTATTACATAGCTCTAGGGATTATGTTATTTTTGTGAGCAGTGAAAGTATAGGAACAAGCTAACCTGACTATTATAAACTCTTTTACTGCAAGGCCATCATAGATTTCATACTCTTTGAGCAGTGTTACTCTCTGACATTATTTTATTTATCTTGTCTGCCTTTGTATCTTATTGGTCATTACCAAAGTGAGCACATGGAAGAGATGACCAACCATACAAGAAATATGCACTATTTTTAATCTTTTTGTGACATAGATGTGTAAATTTTAATGTTGTGTATGTCTAGAAATTTAGTCAAGGTAAATCTTAAATGAGAGCTTAAAGATCATTGTAGAATGTTTGCGTGCTACAGTTTGTCCAGTATCAGCATCCAGAATATCAGCTCTACAATTATAAACAGCAACAGGCACACAGATCAGAAAGCATGAGGAGGAGAGTAGAATAGGGCTAAGTGTGGAATCAGAAAGCATCAAAAAGAGAATCAGGAGCCTGTGTTAAAGTAGCACAGATTCCAGAGCTTGGTCTGAGCAATCCAGAGTGAGGGCTGACTCAGATGTGAACAAATCACAGAGGGCAGGGCGGGCACATTGGACCAGTTCAGCAGAAACTTGTACTCTAAGGTCAGAGGTTGAGAAGATACCACCCTACAAGGCATTTATACAGAGGCAAAGCTAAGAACATTTTCTGATCACAGGGCAAAAGTCAAGAGCAGATAGAGCAGATATGCTTTTCTCTGTCTCTCTCCTTTTAAATTTTAACCATATTTAACTGTACAGTTCAGTGGCACCAAGTACATTCACATTGTTGTGCAACTCTTACCATCATATATCTCCCAAATTTTTCACCTTCCTACACTGAAACTCTGTCTCCATTAAACATTAACTCCTCATCTCCCTCACCCTCCCCACTCCAACTCTGCCTTCTGGTCCCTGGCATCTACCAATGTACTTCCTGACTCTATGAATTTGACTATTCTGTTGTTGTTCAGTCACTTAGTCATGTCCAACTTTTTGTGATCCCATGAACAGCAGCACTCCAGGCTTCCATGTCTTTCACCATGTCCCAGAGTTTGCTCAAACTCATGTCATGATGGATGGCATCACTGACTCGATGGACATGAGTTTGAGCAAGCTTCAGGAGTTGGTGATGGACAGGGAATCTTGGCATGCTGCAGTCCGTGGGGTTGCAAAGAGTAAGACATGACTGAGCAACTGAACTGAATTGAACTGAACATGTCCATTGAGTTGGTGATGCCATCCAACCATCTCATCCTGTGTCTTTCCCTTCTCCTTCTGCCTTCAATATTTCCCAGCATCAGGGTCTTTTCCAATGAGTCAACTCTTTGCATCAGGTGGCCAAATTATTGGAGCTTCAGCTTCAACATCAGTCCTTCCAATGAATATTCAGAGTTGATTTCCTTTAGGGTTGACTGGCTTGATCTCCTTGCAGTCCACAGACACTCAAGAGTTTTTTTCCGGCGCTATATAGTTTGAAGGCATCAATTCTTCGACACTCAGCCTTCTTTATTATGGTCCAACTCTCATATCCATGCATGACCACTGGAAAAACCATAGCTTTGACTATATACACCTTTGTCGGCAAAGTAACCTCTCTGTTTTTTAATATGCTGTCTGGGTTTGTCATAGCTTTTCTTACAAGGAGCAAGCATCTTTTAATTTCATGGCTACAATCACTGTACACAGTGATTTTGGAGCCCAAGAAAAAGAAGTCTGTCACTGTTTTCATTGTTTTCCCATCTATTTGCCATGAAGTGATGGGACCACATGCTTTTGAACTGTGATGTTGGAGAAGACTCTTGAGAGTCCCTTGGACTGCAAGGAGATCCAACCAATCCATCCTAAAGGAGATCGGTCCTGGGTGTTCATTGGAAGGACTGATGTTGAAGCTGAACTCCAATACTATGGCCAACCTGATACGAAGAGCTGACTCATTGGAAAAGACCCTGATGCTGGGAAAGATTGAGGGCAGGATTAGAAGGGGATGACAGAGGATAAGATGGTTGGATGACATCACTGACTCAATGGACATGGGTTTGGATGGACTCCAGGAGTTGGTGATGGACAGGGAGGCCTGGCATGCTGCGGTTCCTGGGGTCGCAAAGAGTCGGACATGACTGAGCGACTGAACTGAACTGATCTAAACTGATGGGACCAGATGCCATGATCTTCGTTTTTTTTTTTTTTTTAATATAAATTTATTTATTTTAATTGGAGGCTAATTACTTTACAATATTGTATTGGTTTTGCCATACATCAACATGAATCCACCACGGGTGTACACATGTTCCCCATCCTGAACCCTCCTCCCACCTCCCTCCCCGTACCATCCCTCTGGGTCATCCCAGTGCACCAGCCCCGAGCATCCTGTATCATGCATCGAACCTGGACTGGCATTTTGTTTCACATATGATATTATACATGTTTCAATGCCATTCTCCCAAATCATCCCACCCTCGCCGTCTCCCACAGAGTCCATAAGATTGTTCTATACATCTGTGTCTCTTTTGCTGTCTTGCTTACAGGGTTATTGTTTCCATCTTTCTAAATTCCATATATATGCATTAGTATACTATATTGGTGTTTTTCTTTCTGGCTTACTTCACTCTGTATAATAGACTCCAGTTTCATCCACCTCATTAGAACTGATTCAAATGTATTCTTTTTAATGGCTGAGTAATACTCCATTGTGTATATGTACCACAGCTTTCTTATCCATTCATCTGCTGATGGACATCTAGGTTGCTTCCATGTCCTGGCTATTACAAACAGTGCTGCAATGAACATTGGGGTACACGTATCTCTTTCCCTTCTGGTTTCCTCGGTGTGTATGCCCAGCAGTGGGATTGCTGGGTCATATGGCAGTTCTATTTCCAGTTTTTTAAGGAATCTCCACACTGTTCTCCATAGTGGCTGAACTAGTTTGCATTCCCACCAAGAGTGTAAGAGGGTTCCCTTTTCTCCACATCCTCTCCAGCATTTATTGCTTGTAGACTTTTGGATCGCAGCCATTCTGACTGGCATGAAATGGTACCTCATTGTGGTTTTGATTTTGCATTTCTCTGATAATGAGTGATGTTGAGCATCTTTTCATGTGTTTGTTAGCCATCTGTATTCTTCTTTGGAGAAATATCTGTTTAGTTCTTTGGCCCATTTTTTGATTGGGTCATTTATTTTTCTGGAGTTGAGCTGTAGGAGTTGCTTGTATATTTTTGAGATTAATTCTTTGTCAGTTGCTTCATTTGCTATTATTTTCTCCCATTCTGAAGGCTGTCTTTTCACCTTGCTTATAGTTTCCTTTGTTGTGAAGAAGCTTTTAAGTTTAATTAGGTCCCATTTGTTTATTTTTGCTTTTATTTCCAATATTCTGGGAGGTGGGTCATAGAGGATCCTGTTGTGATTTATGTCGGAGAGTGTTTTGCCTATGTTCTCCTTTAGGAGTTTTATAGTTTCTGGCCTTATGTTTAGATCTTTAATCCATTTTGAGTTTATTTTTGTGTATGATGTTAGAAAGTGTTCTAGTTTCATTCTTTTACAAGTGGTTGACCAGTTTTCCCAGCATCACTTGTTAAAGAGATTGTCTTTTCTCCATTGTATATTCTTGCCTCCTTTGTCAAAGATAAGGTGTCCATATGTGCGTGGATTCATCTCTGGGCTTTCTATTTTGTTCCATTGATCTATATTTCTGTCTTTATGCCAGTACCATACTGTCTTGATGACTGTGGCTTTGTAGTAGAGCCTGAAGTCAGGTAGGTTGATTCCTCCAGTTCCATTCTTCTTTCTCAAGATAGCTTTGGCTATTCGAGGTTTTTTGTATTTCCATACAAATTGTGAAATTATTTGTTCTAGCTCTGTGAAAAATACCATTGGTAGCTTGATAGGGATTGAACTGAATCTATAGATTGCTTTGGGTAGTACACTCATTTTCACTATATTGATTCTTCCAATCCATGAACATGGTATATTTCTCCATCTATTAGTGTCCTCTTTGATTTCTTTCACCAGTGTTTTATAGTTTTCTATATATAGGTCTTTAGTTGCTTTATGTAGGTATATTCCTAAGTATTTTATTCTTTTCATTGCAATGGTGAATGGAATTGTTTCCTTAATTTCTCTTTCTGTTTTTTCATTATTCAGTTCAGTTCAGTTCAGTTCAGTCACTCAGTCGTGTCCGACTCTTTGCAACCCCATGCATTGCAGCACGCCAGGCCTCCCTATCCATCACCAACTCCCGGAGTTCACTGAGACTCACGTCCATCGAGTCAGTGATGCCATCCAGCCATCTCATCCTCTGTCATTCCCTTCTCCTCCTGCCCCAAATCCCTCCCAGCATCAGAGTTTTTTCCAATGAGTCAACTCTTCACATGAGGTGGCCAAAGTACTGGAGTTTCAGCTTTAGCATCATTCCTTCCAAAGAAATCCCAGGGCTGATCTCCTTTAGAATGGACTGGTTGGGTCTCCTTGCAGTCCAAGGGACTCTCAAGAGTCTTCTCCGACCCCACAGTTCAAAAGCATCAATTCTTTGGTGCTCAGCCTTTCTCATTATTAGTGTGTTGGGGGCCAGAGTGAGGTACTCCGCCCGTGACAAGGGTCATGAGGAAGGAGCCTCGACATACGCAAAGGCGGGATCGAGCCTCAGGAGTCCCCCTGGAAATCCTTGAGCATCTACCCCCATAACCAGAGCCTGTCTACTTTACTATTTTGTGCTCACCTACACCTCTGACTTTATGGGGGGGCTGTCTCCCACCACCTCTTTTGGAGAATGAGTTAACTTAGAGCTCCAGTTAATAATAATTCCTGGGCGTGATAAGAGTGTTTTAACCTACAAACTCCTCTGAAGGTTCTCTGGCCTGCCTGACAGGCTTGTCCGGCCACATGTGATTGCTCACAGCCTCCCAACCGTGAGAGGCACGAGATGCTTTAAACCTTCTAAAAACAGGTTCCTTAGAAAAGTTAGAAAACTATTAGTATAAGTATAATGGGCTGATTATAAATTGTATTGGTGAAGGGTTTTTCATTTGTTGAGCCAATGTTTGTTGCTAAGTCTCCACATCCCCTGCCCTTACACACATTAATGAATATATAGAAGAAATAAGTATTAACCTTTGATATTAACCACGTTAGACCTTAGGCTAAGTAAATTCTTTCCTTAACTAAAACCCACTACACCCTCACCCTATAGGAATGTAACTCTATTTGGGTAGTGTCTGTTTTAAGAATAATCACCCCTGGAGAAATAAGTGTCCTGGTTGACTGACTGCTGTCACAAGGAGAGGGTCATAAATTGTCAGCAGGCCCCCTGGCCAGAAGATGATGTAACACCCCTAAGACCTCTGTATACATTTGTATGAAGCACCTGACTTTGATAAAAGTCAGGACTGCTGACCCCGTGTGACTTTTGCATAACATCTCAGTGTATAAAAGTAGACCATGGAAAATAAAGAATTGGGATCAGTTTCTCGAAATACTGGTCTCCCCATGTCGCTCTCTCTCTCACTCTGGTTGAGTCTCCATCTGGAGTGCGGAACCCGCCATGCTTACTAATTATGCCTAGGCTTCTAAGATCCGACCGGGGAGGCCTCAGTGTCTCCTCTCCTTCGGGAGAACGGAAGGACGCCTGCGGCCTACGTAAGTGGTGCAAACTTCTTGTCTTGAAGTTTTATTGGTCTCCCGCGTAAACCAAGCTACTCAGCCTCTTTTCTCCACTGAATTTTCCTACTGAGCTATCCTCATCCTATTACTCTTTATATCTTTGATAAAATATTTAAATAAATAGGTCGCCGACGCCGTCCCCGCTTCGAATACCCTGGATCAGCCGGGGCAGGACCCTGGCATTAGTGTATAGGAATGCAAGGGATTTCTGTGTGTTGATTTTATATCCTGCAACTTTACTATATTCATTGATTAGCTCTAGTGATTTTCTGGTGGAGTCTTTAGGGTTTTCTCTGTAGAGGATCATGTCATCTGAAAACAGTGAGAGTTTTACTTCTTCTTTTCCAATTTGGATTCCTTTTATTTCTTTTTCTGCTTTGATTGCTGTGGCCAAAACTTCCAAAACTATGTTGAATAGTAGTGGTGAAAGTGGGCACCCTTGTCTTGTTCCTGACTTTAGGGGAAATGCTTTCAATTTTTCACCATTGAGAATAATGTTTGCTGTGGGTTTGTCATATATAGCTTTTATTATGTTGAGGTATGTTCCTTCTATTCCTGCTTTCTGGAGAGTTTTTATCATAAATGGATGTTGAATTTTGTCGAAGGCTTTTTCTGCATCTATTGAGATAATCATATGGCTTTTATTTTTCAGTTTGTTAATGTGGTGTATTACATTGATTGATTTGCAGATATTGAAGAATCCTTGCATCCCTGGATAAAGCCCACTTGGTCATGATGTATGATCTTTTTAATGTGTTGTTGTATTCTGATTGCTAGAATTTTGTTAAGGATTTTTGCATCTGTTTTCATCAGTGATATTGGCCTGTAGTTTTCTTTTTTGTGGCATCTTTGTCAGATTTTGGTATTAGGGTGATGGTGGCCTCATAGAATAAGTTTGGAAGTTTACCTTCCTCTGCAATTTTCTGGAAGAGTTTGAGTAGGATAGGTGTTAGCTCTTCTCTAAATTTTTGGTAGCATTCAGCTGTGAAGCCGTCTGGACCTGGGCTTTTGTTTGCTGGAAGATTTCTGATTACAGTTTCAATTTCTGTGCTTGTGATGGGTCTGTTAAGATTTTCTTTTTCTTCTTGGTTCCATTTTGGAAAGTTGTACTTTTCTAAGAATTTGTCCATTTCTTCCAAGTTGTCCATTTTATTGGCATATAATTGCTGATAGTAGTCTCTTATGATCATTTGTATTTCTGTGTTGTCTGTTGTGATCTCTCCATTTTCATTTCTAATTTTATTGATTTGATTTTTCTCCCTTTGTTTCTGGATGAGTCTGGCTAATGGTTTGTCAATTTTATTTGTCCTCTCAAAGAACGAGCTTTTGGCTTTGTTGATTTTTGCTATGGTCTCTTTTGTTTCTTTTGCATTTATTTCTGCCCCAATTTTTAAGATTTCTTTCTGTCTACTAATCCTGGGGTTCTTAATTTCTTCCTTTTCTAGTTGCTTTAGGTGTAGAGTTAGGTTATTTATTTGACTTTTTTCTTGTTTCTTGAGGTGTGCCTGTATTGCTATGAACCTTCCCCTTAGCACTGCTTTTACAGTGTCTCACAGGTTTTGGGTTGTTGTGTTTTCATTTTCATTCGTTTCTATGCATATTTTTGATTTCTTCTGTGATTTGTTGGTTATTCAGCAGCGTGTTGTTCAGCCTCCATATGTTGGAATTTTTAATAGTTTTTCTCCTGTAATTGAGATCTAATCTTACTGCATTGTGTTCAGAAAAGATGCTTGGAATGATTTCAATTTTTTCTGCATTTACCAAGGCTAGATTTATGGCCCAGGATGTGATCTAACCTGGAGAAGTTTCTGTGTGCGCTTGAGAAAAAGGTGAAATTTATTGTTTTGGGGTGAAATGTCCTATACATATCAATTAGGTCTAACTGGTCTATTGTATCATTTAAAATCTGTGTTTCCTTGTTAATTTTCTGTTTAGTTGATCTATCCATAGGTGTGAGTGGTGTATTAAAGTCTCCCACTATTATTGTGTTATTGTTAATTTCCCCTTTCATACTTGTTAGCATTTGTCTTACATATTGTAGTGCTCCTATGCTGGGTGCATATATATTTATAGTTGTTTTATCTTCTTCTTGGATTGCTCCTTTGATCATTATGTAGTGTCCTTCTTTGTCTCTTTTCACAGCCTTTGTTTTAAAGTCTATTTTGTCTTATATGAGTGTTGCTACTCCTACTTTCTTTTGGTTTCTATTTGGGTGGAATACCTTTTTCCAGCCCTTCACTTTCAGTCTGCATGTGTCCCTTGTTTTGAGGTGGGTCTCTTGTAGATAACATATATAGGGGTCTTGTTTTTGTATCTACTCAGCCAGTCTTTGTCTTTTGGTTGGGGCATTCAACCCATTTACACTTAAGGTAATTATTGATAAGTATGATCCCGTTGCCATTTGCTTTATTGTTTTGGGTTCGAGTTTACACGCCCTTTTTGTGTTTCCTGCCTAGAGAAGATCCTTTAGCATTTGTTGGAGAGCTGGGTTGGTGATGCTGAATTCTCTCAGCTTTTGCTTGTCTGTAAAGCTTTTGATTTCTCCTTCATATTTGAATGAGATCCTTGCTGGGTACAGTAATCTGGGCTGTAGGTTATTTTCTTTTATCACTTTAAGTATGTCCTGCCATTCCCTCCTGGCCTGAAGAGTTTCTATTGAAAGATCAGCTATTGTCCTTATGGGAATCCCCTTGTGTGTTATTTGTTGTTTTTCCCTTGCTGCTTTTAATGTTTGCTCTTTGTGTTTGATCTTTGTTAATTTGATTAATATGTGTCTTGGGGTGTTTTGCCTTGGGTTTATCCCTTTTGGGACTCTCTGTGTTTCTTGGACTTGAGCGATAATTTCCGTCCCCATTTTAGGGAAGTTTTCAACTATTATCTCCTCAAGTATTTTCTCATGGTCTTTCTTTTTGTCTTCTTCTTCTGGGATTCCTATGATTCAAATGTTGGGGCATTTAACCTTGTCCCAGAGGTCTCTGAGATTGTCCTCATTTCTTTTAATTCGTTTTTCTTTTTTCCTCTCTGATTCATTTATTTCTACCATTCTATCTTCTACCTCACTAATCCTATCTTCTGCCTCCCTTATTCTACTATTTGTTCCTTCCAGGGTGTTTTTTATCTCATTTATTGCTGCTGCTGCTAAGTCACTTCAGTCCAGTGTCCGACTCTGTGTGACCCCGTGGACGTTAGCCCACCAGGCTCCCCTGTCCCTGGGATTCTCCAGGCAAGAACACTGGAGTGGGTTGCCATTTCCTTCTCCAGTGCATGAAAGTGAAAAGCAAAAGTGAAGCCGCTCAGTCGTGTCCGACTCTTTTCGACCTCATGGACTGCAGCCTACCAGGCTCCTCCATCCATGGGATTTTCCAGGCAACAGTACTAGAGTGGGGTGCCATTGCCTTCTCCACATTTATTGCATTATTCATTATATATTGACTCTTTTTTATTTCTTCTTCTGCTGTTGCTGTTAAGTCACTTCAGTCGTGTCTGATTTTGTGCGACCCTGTAGACGGCAGCCCACCAGGCTCCCCCATCCCTGGGATTCTCCAGGCAAGAAAACTAGAGTGGGTTGCCATTTTCTTCTCCAATGCATGAAAGTGAAAAGTGAAAGTGAAGTCGCTCAGTCGTGTCTGACTCCTAGCGAACCCATGGACTGCAGCCTACCAGGCTCCTCTGTCCATGGGATTTGCCAGGCAAGAGTACTGGAGTGGGTTGCCATTGCCTTCTCCGTCCTTGTTAAACCTTTCTTGTATCTTCTCAATCCTTGTCTCCAGGCTATTTATCTGTGTTTCCATTTTGTTTTCAAGATTTTGGATCATTTTCACTATCATTATTCGGAATTCTTTATCAGGTAGATTCCCTATCTCTTCCTCTTTTGTTTGGTTTGGTGGGCATTTATCCTGTTCCTTAACCTGCTGGGTATTCCTCTGTCTCTTCATCTTGTTTATATTGCTGTGTTTGGGGTGGCCTTTCTGTACTCTAGCAGTTTGTGTAGTTCTTTTTATTGTGGAGTTTCCTCGCTGTGGGTGGGGTTGTAGGGGTTGCTTATCAAGGTTTCCTGGTTAGGGAACTTGTGTTCGTGTTCTGGTGGGTGGGGCTGGACTTCTTTCTGGAGTGCAATGAAGTGTCAGTAATGGGTGATGAGATGTCAGTGGGTTTGGAGTGATTTTGGGCAGCCTGTATATTGAAGCTCAGGGCTATGTTCCTGTGTTGCTGGAGAATTTTCATGGTATGTCTTGCTCTGGAGCTTGTTGGCTCTTGGGTGGTGCTTGGTTTCAGTGTAGGTATGGAGGCGCCACTGATCTAGAGCCAGACATCCTGGAATGTGAAGTCAAGTGGGCCTTAGAAAGCATCACTATGACCAAAGCTAGTGGAGGTGATGGAATTCCAGTTGAGCTATTTCAAATCCTGAAAGATGATGCTGTGAAAGTGCTGCACTCAATATGCCAGCAAATTTGGAAAACTCAGCAATGGCCACAGGACTGGAAAAGGTCAGTTTTCGTTCCAATCCCAAAGAAAGGCAATGCCAAAGAATGCTCAAACTACCGCACAATTGCACTCATCTCACACGCTAGTAAAGGGATGCTCAAAATTCTCCAAGCCAGGCTTCAGCAATATGTGAACTGTGAACTTCCTGATGTTCAAGCTGGTTTTAGAAAAGGCAGAGGAACCAGAGATCAAATTGCCAACATCCTCTGGATCATGGAAAAAAACAAGAGAGTTCCAGAAAAACATCTATTTCTGCTTTATTGACTATGCCAAAGCCTTTGACTGTGTGGATCACAATAAACTGTGGAAAATTCTGAAAGAGATGGGAATACCAGACCACCTGACCTGCCTCTTGAGAAATTTGTATGCAGGTCAGGAAGCAACAGTTAGAACTGGACATGGAAGAACAGAATGGTTCCAAATAGGAAAAGGAGTACGTCAAGGCTGTATATTATCACCCCGCTTATTTAACTTCTATGCAGAGTACATCATGAGAAACGCTGGACTGGAAGAAACACAAGCTGGAATCAAGACTGCTGGGAGAAATATCAATAACCTCAGATATGCAGATGACACCACCCTTATGGCAGAAAGTGAAGAGGAACTAAAAAGCCTTTTGATGAAAGTGAAAGAGGAGAGTGAAAATGTTGGCTTAAAGCTCAACATTCAGAAAACGAAGATCATGGCATCCAGTCCCATCACTTCATGGGAAATAGATGGGGAAACAGTGGAAACAGTGTCAGACTTTATTTTTTTGGGCTCCAAAATCACTGCAGATGGTGACTGCAGCCATGAAATTAAGAGACGCTTACTCCTTTGAAGGAAAGTTATGACCAACCTAGATGGCATATTCAAAAGCAGAGACATTACTTTGCCAACAAAGTTTTGTCTAGTCAAGGCTATGATTTTTCCTGTGGTCATGTTTGGATGTGAGAGTTGGACTGTGAAGAAGGCTGAGCACCGAAGAATTGATGCTTTTGAACTGTGGTGTTGGAGAAGACTCTTGAGAGTCCCTTGGACTGCAAGGAGATCCAACCAGTCCATTCTAAAGGAGATCAGCCCTGGGATTTCTTTGGAAGGAATGATGCTAAAGCTGAAACTCCTATACTTTGGCCACCTCATGTGAAGAGTTGACTCATTGGTAAAGACTCTGATGCTGGGAGGGATTTGGGGCAGGAGGAGAAGGGAATGACAGAGGATGAGATGGCTGGATGGCATCACTGACTCGATGGACATGAGTCTGGGTGAACTCTGGGAGTTGGTGATGGACAGGGAGGCCTGGTGTGCTGTGATTCATGGGGTTGCAAAGAGTCGGACAGGACTGAGCGACTGAACTGAACTGAATTGAGGCGTTTGATGAGCTCCTGTATATTAATGTTCCCTGGAGTCAGGAGTTCTTTGGTGTTCTCAGGATTTGGACTTAAGCCTCCTCCTTCTGGTTTTCAGTCTTATTTTTACAGTAGCCTCAAGACTTCTCCATCTATACAGCACTGATGATAAAATGTCTAGGTTAAAGATGAAAAGTTTCTCCACAGTGAGGGACACCCAGAGAGGTTCACAGAGTTACCTGGAAAAGAGAAGAGGGAGGAGGGAGATAGAGGTGACCAGGATGACATGAAGTGGAATCAAAAGAGGAGAGAGCAAGCTAGCCAGTAATCACTTCCTTATATGCCCTACACAATCTGGACCGCTCAGAGATGTTCATGGAGTTATACACAGAAGAGAAGAGGGAGGAAGGAGACAGAGGTGGCCAGGAGGATAAAGGGGGGAATCAAAAGGAGAGAGACAGATCCAGCCAGTAATCAGTTCCCTAAGTGTTCATCACCATCTGGAACACACAAAGAGATTCAGAGTTGGGAAGAGAAGAGAATGGGGAGGGAGGAGATAGAGGCAACCTGGTGGAGAAAAAGGAGAGTCCAAAGGGGGAGAGAGCAGTCAAGCCAGTAATCTCGCTCCCAAGTAAAAATGGGTACTGAAGATTGGGTTCTTAAAGGTACAAAATTGATACTAAATACCAAAAAGCAAAGATTAAAAATCTAGAGTAGAGGTTGGATTTTCAAAAATACAATATTAAAGAAAAGGAGGGAAAAAAATTCACAAAAATTATAATATATATATATATATACATATATATGAAGTTTGTTTTAAAAAATAGGGTCTCTATCTCTTTTTTTTTTTTTGCAAAGTAATAGTAGGTTATAAAAATGAAAATTAAAGGAGTAATAGAGGACTTAAAATAAAAAAAATTTAAGAATGATAGTAAAAATAGTAAAAATATATCTAGGACTTTCTCTGGTGGTGTTGTGGGCAGTGTGGGGTCAGTTCATTTTCAGATAGCTCCTTGATCCTGCTTATATTTCTCAAGATATATATGCCCCTTCCTATGTAGTCGGTACTATCTACAGGGTTTTAATCTATTGCACCTGTCACTTCCAAGGAGGGTCCCTCTGTTTTAGCTGCTTTTGTTTGCTGGTCTCTTCAGTGTCTAATTTCCACCCTGGCACAAGGGGGCGATGGTGGACACTTTTCTAGGCTCCACTTGTTCAGTCGTGCTGTGGGGAGGGAGGGACGCTGCAAACAAGTAACACTGGCGTGTGCTCACAGTGTCTCGACCACATTGGGTTTGCCGGCGCTCATGGTGTTTGTGCTTTCCCTGTCTGCACTTCTTAGGCTCTAGGTTGCTCTGCCAGGAACTGTCTGAGGTCAGCCCTGGGTTGTATGCACTTCCCAGGTCTAAGCTACTCAGGTTTAGGTATTCGGATAGTCCTCAGAGGCGCAGACTCGGTTGGGCCTGCGTTTTGTGCCCTTCCCAGATCCAAGAAGCTCAGGTGACCAGGTGTTTGGCGAGCACAGTCGCTGCGAGTTATTGCCTCCCCTGTCCCTGCCGCTCGGTTTTTTGGGTGTACAAATGGCGCACCTTCTCAGGCGGATGCTGACCGTCCAGAATCCCAAGAAAAAGGCTTTTCGCGTGGTAGTTATCCTACAGTCTGGTTTGCTATCCCAAGCAAGCTTATTTCGCTCAGATTGCCCTCGGGGCATTCAGGTTTGCTATCCCAAGCAACCTTATTTCCCTCAGATTGCCCTCGGGGCATTCAGGCCAGG
This sequence comes from Bos indicus x Bos taurus, assembly GCF_003369695.1. Lineage (NCBI taxonomy): Eukaryota > Metazoa > Chordata > Mammalia > Artiodactyla > Bovidae > Bos > Bos indicus x Bos taurus. The sequence goes on along the minus strand of NC_040081.1, from coordinate 100,487,187 downwards.
TCCTTACTCTAAGCAATGCAGCCCGCACCTCCCTGCCCAGCCCCTGTTTGCTAGTGGCGAATGCAGGCATCTACACTGCTTCTCTGCTGGGGGAGTTACTGTTGGGCATGTAATCTGTGGGTTTTAATTATTTATTTATTTTTCCTCCCGGTTATGTTGCCCTCTGTTGTTCCAAGGCTCACCATGGACTCGGCAGTGAGAGTGTTTCCTGGTGTTTGGAAACTTCTCTCTTTTTAAAGATTCTCTTCACAGGATGGAGCTCGGTCCCTACCTCTTTTGTCTTTTTATCTTTTATATTTTTTCCTACCTCCTTTTGAAGACAACGGGCTGCTTTTCTGGGTGCCTGATGTCCTCTGCTGGAATTCAGAAGTTGTTTTGTGGAATTTTCTCAGAGTTCAAATGTTCTTTTGATGAATTTCTGGGGGAGAAAATGGTCTCCCCATCCTATTCCTCCACCATCTTAGGACCGCTCCCCCCACCCCCATTTTTTGAATGTTGAGTTTTAAGCCAGCTTTTTTACTCTCCTCTTTCACTTTCATCAAGAGGCTCTTCAGTTCCTTTTCATTTTCTGCCATTAGGGTGGTATCATCTGCATATCTGAAGTTATTGATATTTCTCCTGGCAATCTTGATTCCAGCTTGTGCTTCATCCAGCCAGGCATTTACATTATGTACTCTGCATATAAGTTAAATAAGCAGGGTGACAATATACAGCCTTGACGAACTCCTTTTCCTATTTGGAACCAGTCCATGGTTCCATGTCTGGTTCTAACTGTTGCTTCTTGACCCACATACAGGTTTTGCAGGAGGCAGGTAAGGGGGTCTGGTGTTATCATCTTTTAAAGAATTTTCCAGTTTGTTGTGATCCATACAGTTAAAGGCTTTAGCATAGTCAGTGAAACAGAAGTACATGTTTTTCTGGAACTCTCTTGCTTTTCCTATGATCCAATGTTTGTTGGCAGTTTGATCTCTGGTTCCTCTGCCTTTTCTAAATCTAGCTTGTAAATCTGGAAGTTCTCAGTTCACTAGGGGTCAGCTTGAAGGATTTTGAGCATTACTTTGCTACGTGAAATGATTGCAGTTATGCAGTAGTTTGAACATTCTTTGACGTTGCCTTTCTTTAGGATTGGAGTGAAAACTTGACTTTTTCCAGATTTGTGGCCAATGTTGAGTTTTCCAGATTTGTTGGCATATTGAATGCAGCACTTTAACAACATCATCTTTTGGAGTGTGAAATAGCTTAGCTGGAATTCCATCATCTCCACCAGCTTTGTTCATAATGATGCTTTCTAAGGTTCACTTGACTTCGCACTCCAGGATATCTGGCTCTAGGTGAGTGATCCCACCATTGTGGTTATCGGGGCCATTAAGATCTTTTTTGTATAGTTCTACTATGTATTCTTGCCACCTCTTAATATCTTCTGCTTCTGTTAGGTCCGTATCATTTCTGTCCTTTATTTTGCCTATCTTTGCATGAAATACTCCCTTGGTATCTCTAATTTTCTTGAAGAGATCTCTGGTCTTTCCCATTCTATTGTTTTTGTTTATTTCTTTGCATTGATCACTTAGGAAAGCTTTCTTATCTCTCCTTGCTATTCTCTGGAACTTTGCATTCAGATGGGTATCCTTTTCCTTTTCTCCTCTGCCTTCTACTTCTTTTCTTTTCTCAGCTATTTGTAAGGCCTCCTCAGATGCTTTTTTGCATTTCTTTGATTAGGCACACTTAATCTGCAGAGGAGAAGACTCTGGCTTCTTACCAGGAAATCATGAATACTATGCCAACCTGAGTGTCTTGGCAAGAGAGCATTTCTCATTGGGTTTTCAACGGAATATGTGTACTCCCTTGTGTACATTGGTATCACTTTTTAGTTGTTTGTTGTGTGACTGAGGAGGAGCCTGCAGCTTGTGGAGCCAACGCTGAACAGCCCATGCATGGGGACGTGAGGGACTCAGCCATCTGTTTTCCTTTAGGTTGTTTTCATGCTACTTTTTTGTTGCCAAGCAGGTAAGACACACCAAAAAAGGCCACTCTGTCATTCTTTCTTCTCATTCACTGCTTGGTTGGTTCTTTGTTCTTTGTCTTTTCTTCTCTTATTAGCCCGTCTTCTTTATCCAGCTCCTACAGAGTTATTCACATTTGTTTTGATTATTTATTAACAATTTAGTATTTATTCACTCTGTAAATATTTATTAAACCCAAACTGTGTGTCCCACACTGACCTAGCTTCTGGTGATTCAGCAGTGAATTAGAAACAAAACAAAACAAAAACAGTGCCTGCTTTTACTGATCTTCTGTTTCTCTTAAATATGTCTTGACTATTCAGTTAATAGCTAATGAAGATTTTTATTGATTGGGAATTTTATAACTTATCATCTCTGGACCTAAATGACTCCAAATGTGGGTTATCTACCTTACTTGACTATTTAACTTGTTTAGTATGTAAGATTCTGAATATAAGAAGAATCTGTAATAATTGTCCCTCAATGTTAATCAGGAATAACTAGATAGCAATGACCATCTTCTAATCCTTGACCTGATGTGCATCAATTACTTTGAAACCTGTTTAACAAATTATGATAGTCTGTCTCTAGCTATGATATTTAAAAAACTATTTGACTTTGAATACAAATCAGTGTCCTATGTATGTTTTAGTAATTGTAACACATAGATTATTATTGAATACTCAAAGAATCCTGAAGTTGGCATACTAAGTAAAGACTTCATGTGTCATCTGTAAATATATTGGCTATCTGTGGCCTTCCAAAAAATTCAAGTTATTGAGGGTGATGGTGGGATATTATTCTCCTTTTCTACTTCTAATTCTCATGAATATATAGTAAAAGCTAATATTATTTGATTACAAACATCATGTATTAACTTTTTCTATTACTTACTTCATGAATGAGTTATTGTTCATATTATCTTTATCTTCACTAACTATGGCTTAACCAGCTATCTTCTACAAAATTCTCTTGAGTCCATAAGAAGTTCCTAAAACAATGTGGTAAAGAATAGGCTTATAAATATTTTCATTTATAAATGCATTAAATGCATTCTGCTAGACTCAGAATGAATGTAAATTTAGGAATGAGAAAAATATGAGCCACTGTGAATATGAACTTGATGCCCCTCATGTTCAAAGAGTCCCTCAGCAGTTTACATTTTGGTGATAAACCACTGAATAAGAGGTGTTGTGTTTGCTTCAAATATTTTACAATCTCTGTACTAATTCAGTGAGTCTAACACCATTAAACATGAAGTATCTAGAAAAGATGATATAAAAGAGTTATAAATGAAAACAACTCTCTCTATAGGCTGTGTCTCTCCTATTGAGGGGAAAGGAGATTAAAGTCTTTGTAACTGACATTTCTCTTTGGTGAGTAATATCAAAAGGTTAGGCCATATCCTCAAGACAGCTTCTGAATAAGTAATCAATCTGAAATTCAGAAACCACTGTTTTTTGTTTCCTGATTTTGCCTGGGGAATATAGACACACGCTTAAAGGGTTAATGGGTGTTACTTTTTTGTTTGTTTGTTTGTTTTTAGTGTGCCTGAGAAAGAAGCCAGTTTGAATATGAAGTTTATGATATAAAATTTAATAGAAACTCTCAACTATTAATACAAAGAAAGAACTTTTACATATATAAGTAAACATGCATGCATGTTCAATTGCTTCAGTAGTGTTTGATTCTTTGAAATCCTATGGACTGTAGCGCACCAGGCTGCTCTGTCCATGGTATTGTCCAGGCAAGAATACTGGAGTGAGTTGCCATGCTCTCCTCCAGGGGATGTTCCTGACCCAGTGATCAAACCCACATCTCCTGCATTGCAGGCAGATTCTTTACTCCCTGAACCACCTGGGAAGCCCTTAAATAAACATAACCTGCAACCTTTATGCTATTTAAGAATTTTTTGGTGTAATCTGAAATTTTTATTGGGGTAGAAAAACTCTATTTCACCAATGTAATAAGATAACTAGTGTCTCTTAACATTTAATGGACAAAAAGCCTTCAACGCTTTTCTTTAAAGCAAAAAAGACTATGTCTCGGACTATGACCTGGGATTTTACTAGTGATATTATTACTAGTTTGCTTCTTGATGTTAGGTACACTCACTTTTGGTAAGAAAAAAAAAATCCTTTTACTTTTCTTTAGATAATTTCAATCACATTGTCATCTCCCCTTGGATTAAAATTTGGAAAACTTATAAAGACTTTTTTGTTTTCATATTTGCAACTAGACATATTGCTATATGTAATAAAGAATATAAATTGAATATTCCCATGAAAGTCCTGGGAGGTTGTATAAAGGAAATTGTTCTCAAAAAAAGATTTTTCACATTGTCTCTAGCATTTTAAGAATATCAAAAATGATAAGTTCTCTTAACTATGTTCATAAGTAGGGTAAATTGCCATTTCAGAGGGAGGAAAGAATAATTAACAGTGGTTCCTCAAATACCTCACATCGTGGATTTCATCTCCTTAGTATGTTAGCATGCATTATGTCTTTTAAATGTGACAATCAGTCTAAATGCTTCCCAAGCGTTTGTCACTAGTCTGGTCTATAATTTGGGTTCAGGTCACTAGTGACCTTATGTCTGTCTTTTGTTTTTACTGTGTGATATTGTAAGGTGAAACATTTTTATTCTATTCATTCCATTCTAAAATTGCCACCATTTAAATTCTTTTTTTTTTCCAGACTAAATGTTCCTCTGAATTCCTTTCACTATGATTTATTCTACTCACAGGGAGTTATTAAATTGGCTGAATCCTTCTCTCAGCTGTTCTCTCCATCTGTCCTGACACAAGGACTACCTCTTTCAGTCTTATGATTTCTTATTATTGCAGCAGGCATCATGCTGGGAAAAAGCTAGTGCGACTCCCTGGCAAGCTTAATTTGAGAAATAGTTTAGTGCCATCTATCTGTCACAGAAGACCCTTTTGTTGTGGAGTTGAACTCTGAGTAGGTCTGTTATACAGAGAATGTATATAAATTTAGAAATAAGAAGGAAGAAACATGAGCTTACAGTGGATATGAATCTGATGTACTCTGATGTATTTAATTATAGAAAGAGTGACGTGTGTTTTTGGATTCTTGTTTGCTTGGTGAAAGTTAAATCAACGTCTCTAATTCCTAATATCTGCCATTTGTGGAATTCTGCATTTCCATCTGTTCATGGTGGTGCAGTCTTTTCAGCAGCAAAATGTGAGCAGTTTACTAATTGCCTGCTGGAGAAAAATAAAACTTACAGTTCATGTGCCCAGCTGTTAAAGTGAAGATATCTTTTGAATCACATTGGGATTGTTTTGATGCCATGCTGGTGGGAGCTTGTCAAAATGTTTGTTGTAGATAGATTTAGCCACCTGCTCTTAAAGGCCCCTCTCCCTACATGACTTACAAGAAGAATATATACTTCGCTCAAACACTAATTCATTCGTCTCTAATTTTAGCAAATTGTTCTACAGAAGAAAAGCCTTCTTGACTTTGAATCATTGGGAGATTCAGAGTTCACTGAATGTATATAGTTCTCAGGTGTCAAAACTGGAGTGGTTGGAGAGTGTTTTCTCAGGAGATACCTGTTTTGCTGACTGGTAGAGTCTGGAATCAGGCTTTTCTTTTCATACATTACCTTTCATTGTTGTTCTGCCCCTGTCATGTCTGACTTTTGGTGACCCCCACAGACTGCAGCATGCCAGGCTCCTCTGTCCTGCACTATCTCCCAGAGTTTGCTCAAACTCATGTCCATTGAATGAGTGATCCCATCCAACCATCTCATCCTTTGCTGCTCCTCTGTGGGACCCTTTAGGCAGCGAATATTTTTAATCTCTTGAATAGACCACTGGAGGAGAATTCTTTTAAAAACATGGGAAGGGAACAGAAATTATCTTCCCAGAGATCACAGGTGGCGATCTCTGAAAGCCTGAGTTACAATGTCCCTGTCAGCTTCTCCCAAATCTACAACTTTTTGTTTGTTTTCTCCCAGATGACTTTAGTTATTGTGAGATCCACCAACTTTACTCACAGGAGTAGGCATTTATGAGAGCCTATTTTATTTTCTTAATATTTTCATCCTAGAAAGAAAGATTATTCACTGTGGCAGATGCCACAGCTCGGTTCAGTCGCTCAGTTGTGTCTGACTCTTTGCAACCCCATGAATCGCATGTCAGGCCTCCCTGTCCATCACCAATTCCCGGAGTTCACTCAAACTCATGTCCGTCAAGTCAGTGATGCCATCCAGCCATCTAATCCTCTGTCGTCCCCTTCTCCTCCTGCCCCCAGTCCCTGCCAGCATCAGAGTCTTTTCCAATGAGTCAACTCTTCACATGAGGTGGCCAAAGTACTGGAGTTTCAGCTTTAGCATCAGTCCTTCCAATGAACACCCAGGACTGATCTCCTTTAGGGTGGACTGGTTGGACCTCCTTGCAGTCCAAGGGACTCTCAAGAGTCTTCTCCAACACCACAGTTCAAAAGCATCAATTCTTCGGCACTCAGCTTTCTTCACAGTCCAACTCTTACATCCATATATGACCACTGGAAAAACCATAGCCTTGGCTAGACGGACCTTTGTTGGCAAAGATGCCACAAGTTAGTATAATTCACAAGCTGTGAGAGAATAAAAACAATAAATTTTTTCCCCTTTCAGAGCTGTCTGTAAGAGATAAGCAAAGAAGTTAATATTGGAACTTGTAAGGTTTTCTTTCAATGAAAACTTACCAAATTTTATAGTAAGAGGAAGACTAAAGAGGAAAAAAGAAAGGCCAGTCAGGAGAGAGAATCTCTGCTGGACATCTTTGCCTTGAGATAAGCAGAAGTCATAAAAATCGCTCATCTTTAGGAAACCTAACTTACTTGGTAATTTGCATTCTGGCTTTGTTTGACTACCCACTGTGTTACTGAAATAATCAAACTAGGCTGTTTCCTTTCCACAGTTTTTTGTCTGTCCTAAAAGAATATCCTCTAAACTACTGTGTTTACAAGTTCAAGTGTAGCTGTAAGGCTTTTCTGCCCACCTTCATATCATTATGAATGCTTTCAATATAGAACCTTTATTGATAAAGAAACTGCTACTGCTGTGCAGAGGTGGGGATATTTTCTGCAAGGCACACATGTTAATGATTATATAAAACATATATGAATTATTATATATATGAATTATGTATAAATTAAATTACATATATAAATCAGTATGTATGTAATTTAAAGGTCACCAATGTTCTATTTGGGCTTCCGTGATAGCTCAGTTGGTAAAGAATCTGCCTGCAATTCAGGAGACCCCAGTTTGATTCCTGGGTCAGGAAGATCTGCTGGAGAAGGGATAGGCTACCCGCTCCAGTATTCTTGGGCTTCCCTTGTGGCTCAGCTGGTAAAGAATCCACCTGCAATGCAGGAGACCTGGGTTCAATCCCTGGGTTGGGATCCCCTGGATAAGGGAAAGGCTACACACTCCAGTATTCTGGCCTGGAGAATTCCATGGACTGTATAGCCTATGGGGTCTCCAAAGAATCGGACACGACTGAGCAATTTTCACTTTCACTTTCTGTTCTGTTTCTGGCAGTAATGCTTATTTGGTGGGTTGTTTGTTGCTAAGTCATGTCTGACTCTTTTGTGACCCCAAGGATTGTAGCCTACCAGGCTCCTCTGTCCATGGGATTTCCCAGGCAAGAATACTGGAGTGGGTTGCTATTTCCTTCTCCAGGGAATCTTCCCAACCCAGGGATTAAACCCACATCTCCTGCATGGGCAGGCAAGTTCTTCACCACTGAGCCACCAGGGAAGCCCATTTGGTGGGTGGCCATGTGCAAGTTCCTAAAGCTGCTCTGGTTTGCTACTTGAAAAAACTTTTTCTTTGTCCCAAGTCTACCAGATTCAAGGAAGTTTATTTGTATGATGAACTTTTAAAAAGTATATCCTCCTTAAAAAAAAATCCCTTACTACACACATGCCAGCATGCACAATTCAGTGTAACAAATTCTTTGTGCATATGTGCTATGTTAAGCACCATTCCATAGTTAAAGAGGCACAAATGAGGGAAACATTCTCCTACTCTGCTGAGCTCATGATCTAGCCCTAAGCTCTCTTATTCTGGCATTCATTTATCCCTAGAGGTTCCTTGGATGAGCCTCAGAGGGCTGGGGCAAAACATACTGAAATTATATGCCTATAATTATGTGTGTACATCTTCCTAGGGATATAGTTCATGAGTTTAATGAGATTTTAGAGTTTTTGTCTCCAATGTTTTTAAAAAACATTAGTCTGATTCAGAAAGTTTTAGATGAGGGAGCTATAAAAATATGTGTAATTGACTATTAGATTTGGCTATCGGTCATAGCTGTAGCCAAAAGAGTTAATGCCTTCTTAAAAAAATCTCAGGTAATTTTTACCCTTGAGGTAATTTTTATTTGTATGGAAAGACCCTTCATCTACAAACATTCTACTTTTTTTAGGCGGGGGTTCTCGGGAGAAAGGATAGGTAAATATAAGCACTATGCTTGCAAATTTTATTATGATTTTTTAAGTTTATTGAAGATATGAAAAGGTTTTCTGTGTTTTTAAGCAAGTTAAAAATGACATTTTTTTTTTCCTAAGTAGAATTAATAGCCAATGTCTACTTTCCAAGTAGCCAGCTCTTTTCTTGTGCTATGGAACTTTCAGGGGTTCAATTAGCAGGTTGGTGTATAGCTTCATGATGGCGTTGTTCTGCAATGAAGAACAGGTCTCCTGAGAATGAGCCGTTCAGTTTTCTCCATACTTTGCTTCCATTTTTTTCCTCTTAATTAAAGACTTCCTTCCTTTGCAGTATCCATTTTTCTCTGACCATGTTTGTCTCCAGAGATTTTTGGAATTTTGCCTATTTTCTAAGAAAGTGGATATGTTTTTTATTTATAAAAGAGAAACAAACAAATGAACAGCTAAAACACATAAAAAGGCCTAATTTCTTGAGTATGCAGGGGGCACCATAGGGTCAAGTTAGTCAGTCATTTTGTTTTAAAATTCAGGCTTAAATTTGGTTATGCTATCAAGGTAATGGGCTTCCCTGGTGACTCAGTGGTAAAGAATATGCCTGCAGTGCAGGAGATCTCCTGAAATGCAGGAGATGCAAGTTCGATCCCTGGGTCAGGAAGATCCCCTGGAGAAGGAAAAGGAAACAGCAACCCACTCCAGTATTCTTGCCTGGAAAATCCTATGAACAGAGGAGCCTGTCAGGCTATGGTCCATGGGATCACAAGAGTCAGACATGATGTAGAGTCCAAACAACACCACATGCTATCAAGGTTAGGAGATAAATTGAAAAATTTCACATTCTAGGGAAATAATAGGAAACTATAATCCTTAATGGTGCTGAAAACAAATGTGTGGTCCTGTGAGAACAAAGCTATTAAATCTGAATGATATTTAATTTGATTTTTTTAGCCCCAAATGAAAGCTATAGAGATGAAGTCAGCAGAACTCTTCTAAGACCAGAAGTCTGTAGTCTGGAAATCTGAGGAGCTGTAGAATCAGAAAAAGGGTGGCCGGGAAGTGCTCTTGAGTGCTAAATCATGCTAACCTTCAAATTCATGGAAAAGGCTGGATCTGAACATTTTCTTCTCTAGTGTGGAACCATTACTTGGGCCCTGGGGCATCCATCTTGCATGAGGAGAGGGTGGAATGGATTCACTCAAGGATGACACAGAATATTGAAAAGGTTACACTCCCTTTTTATAAGTCTATTAAAAGTTTATGGTCTTTCACAGAGTATGTAGTATAATAAAATTATTATGTCCCTTTCTAATGGAAAGACAGTCTTAAGAATGATAAAAATCACTTCTATAACTTGCTGCAGGTTTAATTTGGGATTTACAGTGTCATTTATTCACCCACAACATGTTGTAAAATAATGAAATTTATTGTTTATGCAAATGTTTTTAATTGATAACCAAGAGACATTCCCCACAGTTTCTAACTCCAGGGAGGATATTATTTCCATCTTTATGTACTTTTTGAAAACTGAACTCCTCATGTTCTTCTGAAAGTAGCAAGGGATAAAATAGCTCTGCTTTGGGCACTTTTTCTGAAAATTTCTTATTTTAAGATGTTTGTTACTATGGACTAAGTCTAGCATAAACCATTTTTGGTGACTTCTTTTCATGACATATGCACCAGAATGCTGTTATCATGTTACAGCAATCTGTTACCACTTCTTTTTCTGAAGCAAGCTTGCTTGTGTTCCCTGCTCCATTGCCTTGGGTCTCCTATATAATTTCAAAGAAAAGTTTATCCCTGGCCAGAATTCTTACACATACGCTCACAGAGAAGTTCTTAAGTGTTGAGTAGATTCCCCACACATAGAAAAGTGAAAGTGAAAGTCACTCAGTCATGTCTGACTCTTTGTGACCCCATAGACTGTATAGTCCATGGAATTCTCCAGGCCAAAATACTAGAATCTTTCGCTTCTCCAGGGGATCTTCCCAACCCAGGGATCGAGCCCAGGTCTCCCACGTTGCAGGCAGGTTCTTTACCAGGTGAGCCACAAGGGCAGCCCAAGAATACTGAAGTGGGTAGCTTATCCTTTCTCCAGCAGATCTTCCCAACCTGGGAATTGAACTGGGGTCTCCTGCATTGCAGGTGGATTCTTTACCAACTGAGCTATCTGGGAAGCCCCCCACAAATAGAAGGCTTAGCAAAAATATAATTGAAAAAAAAAAAAAAGATTTGCAATGAGTTAATTTATAATATTGAGGCGTATAACCTAGCTTCCTTAAACCAAGGGGTTCTAGGCAATGGGAGAAAACAAGGAGTTACAGAGTGAGGAGACCAAAGTCGTTATCTGGGGGATAGCAGAGCACAGTGGAAACCACTCACAGTCCACAATTAAAGGTTATGTTACCTTTAATTCCCTAAATTTTCATTGAGTTTCAATCACATATAGTCATTGAGGGTTCATTAATTATAATTATAAAATTACTTAATTCTTATTACTTAGTTCTTATAATATAGTAGTGTTGATAGACAAAATAAATGAGAAATTTTGACCTCTGGTAAATTATATTAAAAAGAAGGCTAAAGCACTACAGAAGCCAAAAGAATAATGAATTTGTTGTTGTTCAGTTGCTAAGTCAAGTCTGACTCTTTGGGACCCCATGGACTGTAGCATACCAGGCTCCTCTGTCTTCCATTCTCTCTTGGAGTTTGCTCAAATTCATGTCCATTAGATGCTATCTAGCCATCTCATCCTCTGCTGCCCCCTTCTCCTTTTGCTTCCAATCTTTCCCAGCATCAGGGTCTTTTCCAGGGAGTTGGCTCTTGGCATCAGGTAGCTAAAGTATTGGGGCTTCAGCTTCAGCATCAGTCCTTCCAATGAATATTCAGTGTTGATTTCCTTTAGGATTGACTGGTTTGATCTTGCTGTCCAAGGGACTCTCAAGAGTCTTCTCCAGCACCACAATTCAAAAGCATCAATTCTTTGGCACTCAGCCTTATTTATGGTCCAACTCACATATCTGTACATGACTACTGTGAAAGCCACAGCTTTGACTATACGCACCTTTGTTGGTAAAGTAATATCTCCATTTTTTAATACACTGTCTAGGTTTCTCATAGTTTTCCTTCCAAGGAACAAGCATGTTTTAATTTCATGGCTGCACTCACTGTCTGCAGTGGTTTTGGAGCCCCCCAAAATAAAATCTGTCACTGCTTCCACTTTTTTCTCTTCACTTGCTATGAAGTGATGGGACTGGATGCCTTGGTCTTAGTTTTTTGAATGTTGAGTTTTAAGCCAGGTTTTTCACTCTCCTCTTTCACCCTCATCAAGAGGCTCTTTAATTCCTCTTCACTTTCTGCCATTAGAGTTGTATCATCTGCATATCTGAGATTGTTGATATTTCTCACGGCAATCTTGACTCCAGTTTGTGAGACTTTCAGAAGGAAAGAAAGTCTTAAATGGATCAAAAAGGATGGGGAAGTGTTAGCCAAATGAAACAGAGATTGAAGTGCAGAATCTTCTATTCAAAGGTTCAACCTGTTCAAAGACCAAGAGAGAAAAAACATTTTCTTGCAGTTCTTCTCAGGTAATTCAGTGTGACCAAGGAAGGGATCAGGTCAGGAAGCACCGTTAAGTCATTTTCAGAGAGAACCCACACTGAAAACAGAAAGGATGCCTGTAGGAATATTGATCAGAGATGTCTGTTGAGGTTGACCATTCTTTCTGACTGATGAGATGGTGACCATTATCAGAAAGAGCAGTTAGGAAGCTGGTGAAGTAGTTGATATAAAAGATGATAATAAAATGAACTTCAATGGCAGTCGGGATGAAAAAAGAATGATAGATTCAGGATGTTTTTGGTGGTATAATTGTCACAACTGATCTTTATCTATGAATTTTCCTATCTAACAATGTCAGTAGATAAGATATTATATGTGAAAATGCTCAATAGATTTGAAAATACATGATGTTACTAAAGAGGGACATTTAGTTTGTGAGTGTAGTCAAAATCGTTTCAACCTAACGGTCTTAACCTTTATGACATAAGGGAAATGAAATGCTGTTTATTTGTGTCTTATTAATGAATAGCTCAATTAGAATTATTTTCTTTTTCATATCTCATTACTGAATGAAAAGGCATGCACTTTTTAAAAAATAAAATATATTATATGAAATGTTTTAAGAGGAAAAATAGGGACAATAGTTATGCCTTACATTAGGTCATAGTTCTCTGATTGTGCTTGTAAGGAGGAAACTTGTGTTCTCAACCTGTATCTTCCACAGTGTACCTGAGAAGCAATCATCAACTCATCAACATGCATTAAGGCAATTGTTATCATCTTCTTGTCTGTGCTCTAAGACTTGGAGGATCTCAGTTCCCTGACCAGGGATTGAACCCAGGTCACCACAGAGAAACTTGGAATCCTAACCACTAGGCCACCAGGGAAATCCCAAGACAATAATTCTTGATGGGATGTGTGGGGTATGCTAGGATCTTGTGAGCAAATCAGTAGGAAATAATCCTTCATCATTAGGTGGTTCTGTTCCTTATCCAGTCATCTACCCACCCACCCCAGCATTCTGTTTCCACCGTATATATATACATTAGAAATGATTGCTCTAGGAACAATTTGAGGACAAAGGTTTTGTCTCATTCAGTTACATCATCGGTGTAACTACTTGTTCTTAGCACACTGCAAGTTCTCAGAATAATTAATTAAGGAAATGTTTTAATCACCTTCATATTGACTACTTTATTTAATCTTCCCATCTATATTCCTGTTACTCCGGCAAAAGAACCCCTACCACTATTTCTAAATACCATTATTCCCATTTGACAAAATTTAGAAATGACTTTTACACAGTCCATAGCTAAAAACCTTGGTTCTAAACCAGTGGTTGTTGCACTATGTCATGATTTTCTTTAAAAACATCTAATATTCTTCATAAAGGAAATTCTTTAATAATGTTTGTACTGATGACATTTAGAATAGAAATGAAGTTACAATATTTGCTACTTTTTACCTGATGACCATCTTGTGTTTATAAAATGGTACATGAACGTTTACTTATATAATGTGCCAAGTGTATTGAATCTAGGTGGGTAGTGTGCGTGTGTGTTAGTTGCTCAGAAATGTCTGACTCTTTGTGATCCCATGGACTGTAGACTGCCAAGCTCCTCTCTTCATGGAATTCTCCAGGCAAGAATACTGGAGTGGGTTGCCATTTCCTTCTCCAGGGGATCTTCCATATCCAGGGATCAAAGGTACATCTCCTGCATAGCAGGCAGATTCTGTACCAGTGAGCCACCAGGGAAACCCAAGGTAGGTAGAAGAAACAGTAATCACTAGATTAGCAGAACTCTTTATACATGATTGAAAAATTTCACTAATCCCAAATCTTTATGTCATGTTCTTGGGCTCCCCTTGTAGCTCAGTCAGTAAAGAATCTGCCTGCATGCAGGAGACACTGGCTCAAGTCCTGGGTCGGGAAGATCCCCTGGAGAAGAAAATGACAACCCACTCTAGTATTCTTGCCTGGAAAATCCCATGGACAGAGGAGCCTGGTAGGTTCACAGTCCATGGAGTCGCAAGAATCGGACACAACTTAGCGACTAAACCACCACCACCAAGATCTTTCACAGAGGTCATTACTAGGAAAGACAGAAAAGCAGAAACTTGTAGTTTGAAAAAATGTATACTTTAATAAAACTATTTTGTAATAGGAAAAAAGATGAATTTTTATGTTAAAATACAATAACATTCTTTTAATGGCAGTAAAGAATAGGCACATCCATTTTCCTTAGTAGAGTTTCTGTTTATTTATTTGTTGTGGATTCCTATCGGGGCTACTCTACTCACTTATGCTAACTAGAGGAGTGTGGTTTTCTCTGGTTAATGTCTCTAGAATGAATTGCTACTGAGTCATGTCACTGATAGGGAAGTGCTGAAGGGCTTTTATCCCCTTGTTCCTTTTGCTTCTGCTTTGTGACTGTCCAACAGAGGTGCAAACGGCACGTGACCTTAAGAGGCTGACTCTTTATATTTGATGTGTCGACTTTTCACCCAGGATGTTTTCCAATCTCCTTAATTTTGTCCTATAACGTATGATGGAAGCTAATATGGCCTTTTGCCTGTGGTAAGCCTTGCAGTAAAAGCTGTTGCTTCTCAGAATTTTAAGTTAACACTGTTTTTCTTTAGAACCTTCCACATGCCATCATCATATCATGTCAATGCTAAAATGACCCATTTTTAGATCTGTCTCCCCAACTCCACAGCTCTAATGTTCTCTGTGAGCACTTTTCGATTTAATACTAAGTGTTTCTGTCTGGTGTTTTTGTCATGTACTTATGACCATTTATGGCCATAAGCCAACTTTGCCACCAAAGGTAAAATGAGTGGTTGATAGGTTGGTTTGACAATTTGGTTTCAATGCCAGTTACAGGTAACATAAAAGAGGTGACTAGTAATTCACAAAAGTCTCTGAGAGCATTGATTACCAATTATTTAGCTGATTCAGATAAAACAACTTGTTCTCAAAGGTATCTTAACCAAATTTATTGCACAATATTTGAATTGGGAGGCAAAAGGAGAATCAAGATCCTTCCATTTCTCTCCAACCCTAAATGGTTACCTGATTCATGATGACTGTAAATTTCCTGAAAATGGTGAAATTTTTTTGTTGTCTGATAGTGGAGAATACAATGTTGGAGAAGTGAAGTCACTCAGTTGTGTCCAACTCTTTGTAACCCTGTGGACTGTAGCCTACCAGGCTCCTCCATCCATGGGATTTTCCAGGCAATAGTACTGGAGTGGGTTGCCATTTCCTTCTTCAGGGGATCTTCCCAACCCAGGGATCGAACCCGGGTCTCCCACATTGTAAACAGACGCTTTACCATCTGAGCCACAAGGGAAGTGATGTTGGAGAAGGCAATGGCAACCCACTCCAGTAGTCTTGCCTGGAAAATCCCAGGAATGGGGGAGCCTGGTGGGCTGCTGTCTATGGGGTCGCACAGAGTCGGACACGACTGAAGCGACTTAGCAGCAGCAGCAGCAGCAGCAGTGGAGAATGTGATGTAGATTGAATTTGGGGATTTGGCACAGAATCTGACTTAGATGGTTTGGTGAAATATAAGCACTGGGCATGTGATGGGACACTTAAATGTAGTCCAGATGTGTACTACCAGTTACACACATTACATGTATTTATTTATAAGAAATAGTATCATTCCTTGTCTGTTTCTTTTACTTCCAGGGAAATCTGAAGAGACTTACAGCAGATTTTTTTTTTGCATCATAAAACATAAATCCACATGGCTTCCCTCCATTATTTAATTTAGTTCTTTGCTCAAATGTCTTCTCAAAGAAGCCTTGTCGTATCTGTTATGTGCTGAGTACAGTGTTTGGCTCTGGTAAATGAAGATACAATCTTCATCCTCCAGACTTTGTCCCCACAATCTAGTGAGAAGTAAAACCACTAAGCGACAAGTAGTACAAATTTTAAGCTTCAGTTCAGTTCAGTTCAGTCGCTCAGTCGTGTCTGACTCTTTGTGACTCCATGAATTGCAGCACGCCAGGCCTCCCTGTCCATCACCAACTCCTGGAGTTCACTCAAACTCACGTCCATCGAGTCGGTGATGCCATCCAGCCATCTCATCCTCTGTTGTCTCCTTCTCCTCCTGCCCTCAATCTCTCCCAGCATCAGACTGTTTTCCAATGAGTCAACTCTTCACATGAGGTGGCCAAAGTACTGGAGTTTCAGCTTTAGCATTAGTCCTTCCAAAGAACACCCAGGGCTGATCTCCTTCAGAATGGACTGGTTGGATCTCCTTGCAGTCCAAGGGACTCTCAAGAGTCTTCTCCAACAGCACAGTTCAAAAGCATCAATTCTTCGGCGCTCAGCTTTCTTCACAGACCAACTCTCACATCCATACATGACCACTGGAAAAACCATAGCCTTGACTAGACGGACCTTTGTTGGCAAAGGAATGTCTCTACTTTTGCATATTCCATCTAGGTTTGTCAAAGCACATTGAAAAAACTCAACTCAGTAATGTAAATTAGGGAAGGCTCTTTGGATGATTTTAGGTGAAATTTAGATGATTAATATCTAAACAGATGTATGAAAAATAAAGCAGGAGTCATCCAAATGAAAGAAAGGTAGAAGAAAGGGTTGGCAAAAAACTCAGAGTCAAGAGAGGGTTGGGAGAACTGCAGATCTTTGGGGGTGACTCAGTGGAGAAGATTGAGAAACAACTGGGCTGGTAAACAGGGACCACACAAGGAAGAAAAACATGGGGAGCGTGTGCTCTATCCTAAGGGTGGAAGGAAGCCATTCAAAACTGCTATGTATGAAATAAATAAGCTACAAGGATGTATCATACACTACCAGGGAATATAGCCAATATTTTCTAAAACTTTAAATGGAGTATAATCTATGAAAACTATGTTGTACACCTGAAACTAATATAACATTGTAAATCAACTATTCTTAAAAAAAGAAAGCTAGCAAGCAGAACAATAGCATTATCAGAGGATGAGATTGTTGGATGGCATCACCAATTCAATGGACATGAACTCAGGCAAATTTCAGGAGATGGTGAGGAACAGAGAAGCCTGGCGTGCTGCGGTCCATGGGGTCATGAAGAGTTGAATAGGACTTGGCAATTGAACCACAAAGTCCCTCTGTACACAATGTGAGACTCGAGGAGAGAAAAGGGAGATGGAAGGTTGAGGATAAATCTGTAGTAACATAGGTTAGAACTAATGGCAGCCTGAGAATCAGATCAGATCAGATCAGTCGCTCAGTCGTGTCCAACTCTTTGCAACCCCATGAATCGTAGCATGCCAGGCCTTCCTGTCCATCACCAACTCCCGGAGTTCACTCAGACTCACGTCCATCGAGTCAGTGATGCCATCCAGCCATCTCATCCTCTGTCGTCCCCTTCTCCTCCTGCCCCCAATCCCTCCCAGCATCAGGGTCTTTTCCAATGAGTCAACTCGTCGCATGAGGTGGCCAAAGTACTGGACTTTCAGCTTTAGCATCATTCCTTGAGAATAGACATGAGCAAAATATTTTTAAATTTTATTTAAAACAATTTTATTGAAGTATAGTTGCTTTATGTTGTGTTAGTTTCTGCTGTATAGCATTGTGAATCACTTATGCATATACATATATTCCCTCTTTTTTGAATGTCCTTCCCATTTAGGTCACCGCAGAGCATTGAGTAGAGTTCCCTGTGCTGTACAGTAGGTTCTCATTAGTTACCTGTTTAATACATCAGTTCAGTTCAGTCACTCAGTCATGTCCAAATCCTTGCGACCCCATGGACTGCAGCATGCCAGGCTTCCCTGTCCATCACCAACTCCTGGAGCTTACTCAAACTCATGTCCATTGTATTGATGATGCCATCTAACAATCTCATTCTCTTTTGTCCCCTTCTCCTGCCTTCAATCTTTCCCAGCATCAGGGTCTTTTCAAATGAGTCAGTTCTTTGCATCAGGTAGCTAAAGTATTGGAGTTTCAGCTTCAACATCAGTCCTTCCAATGAATATTCAGAACTGATTTCTTTTAGGATGAACTGGTTGGATCTCCTTGCAGTCCAAGGGACTCTTGCATCTATACAAATGAGGCACACTTAGGCAAATAACAAAACTTAATTGACTCATTGGAAAAGACTCTGATGCTGGGAGGGATTGGGGACAGGAGGAGAAGGGGACAACAGAGGATGAGATGGCTGGATGGCATCACCAACTCCATGCACATGAGTTTGGGTGAACTCTGGGAGTTGGTGATGGACAGGGAGGTCTGGCGTGCTGCAGTCCATGGGGTCGCAAATAGTCGGACACGACTGAGTGACTGAACTGAACTGAATTGAACTGAACCTTGGTTATTGTGTAAGGAGTTAGAACAGAGGTCCTAATCTTGGCTACATGTTAGAATTACTCTGGGAGCTTTGAAATATCCTGGTGCTGAGATCTCACTCCAGGCCAATCATATGAAAATCTCTGGGGGTGGGATTAAGGAATCAGCATTTTTAAAGTTCCCAGTTGACTTCAACCTGCAACCAAAGTTGAGAGCCCCTGGGTGAGAGCAATCTGATAAAAATGGTGAACTCGGGCTTTTAGTTAATGTTTGCTTTTGCTTTTTGCAACCACGAGGTGGCAGTATGACAATACAGTGCACACACAGGCTTTTCTGTTGCAGGGACTTAGAAATTTGTATCAGTAATGCTATTAACAGCATTTTGAGGGTTCCTCCAACTAGAGACAGCATTGACATTTCCCCACTGTTATTCTCTCTTGCTTTGGTTTGTTAAGAAAACTTTTAAACAGAAAACTTTATTTCAACAGGTTAAATCAGCATGAACTGTTCTTTACCGTCTGAGCCACCAGGGAAGCTCCATATAATAAGCTATAGTTGAGTGGAAAATGCAAAAAAAACCAAACAAACAGATTTTACATTCAGATAGATTTAGGTTTAATGCTGCCTGTGCTACTTACCGATAGACTGTTTAATCTCTTTGTGCTTTAATTGTATGCCTAGAAGAGAAGGCCTATTAATTGGACTAAATGAGGTAATATGTGAAAATCAACTCTGTGTGAATGGTTCTAGGATGGGGATGATGTGGAGGATGACACTGAGAAAGCTGTGATAAAGTCAGTTACACAAAGTCCAAAAAAGCTCAGGGTTTGGTACTTTCTCACGTATGGTCTTTTTCTGCATGGACATTTCTTCTTTCATGGAGTGTGTCCCATCTTTCACTTTCCTCTGGTAATACTGGTAATACTAGTATACTTCTGGTATACTAAAACAAATAAACATGCTTTATCTGCCTTCATTTAAAGAATAAAGAATCAGTCATTATTTTTTAAAATACACCATTAGCAATGGAAGTATCTTCCACCAATTTATAGTCAAGTTTCTGTAAAAAATTAGACTTTGTTCACAATTACTCTAGTTCACGTCTCAAACCTTGAAATTGATGCGTTTGAACTGTGCTGTTGGAGAAGACTCTCGAGAGTCCCTTGGACAGCAAGGAGATCAAACCAGTCGATCCTAAAGGAAATAAGTCCTGAATATTCATTGGAAGGACTGATGCTGAAGCTGAAGCTCCAATATGTTGGCCACCTGATGCAAAAAACTGACTCATTTGAAAAGACCCTGATGCTGGGAAAGATTGAAGGTGGGAGGAGAAGGGAACTACAATGGATGAGATGGTTAGATGGCATCACCAACTCGATGGACATGAGTTTAAACAAGCTCAGGGTGTTGGTGATAGACAGGGAGGCCTGGCATGCTGCAGGCCATGGGGTCGCAAAGAGCTGGACAGGACTGAGCGAGTGAACTGAAGATTACCAGTGACTTCCTAAGGGCCAAGTCCAGAGAAAATTGGCAGCTTGTGCATCTTTGACATTTGACTGGACTATAAACACCCTCCTTCCTGATACATTCCCCACTGATCACTGTGATGACGCCTTTCCTATTCTCTAGTCACCACTGCTGTCTGAGTTGTTTTCTCTTCCCTTAGGGGGATCGCAGGAGTCCTCTCCCTTAACTTCTTTTCTCCGGGGGAATCTTTGGCTTCCTTGCCCACCGCATGAATTTTAATTACTACGAATGACTTTCAAATATATGCATTGTTACACATGGCTGTCCTGAACTCCAGATCTGTAAATCTAGCAGTAGATTTAGATTGGCATTTAGACTGGCAACACAAAATTCACATGTTGAATTTTGAGCTGGACATAGACCCTGTTACCCCAAACTGATTCCTCTTTCTTCCCAACTTTGCACCTTTCAATCCACGGCATTACTTTCCACTCAGGTGATTGAACCAAATCCCTAGGAGTCACTCTACACACATCTCCCTCTTCAAATCCAAATTGTCAAAAGATTCTCAATTTTTCACCACCTCCTGCAAAATACTTCACAACAGTGTTATTCAGCCTCAGAAGTCTTCATTTCTTACTTCACACTTAGCGCTTTCACACGTATCAGTCTGACTTCTGCACCAACACAGCTCTTGTTAAAGTTGCTAACTGTTGTGTCATTCATTCTTCCCTGGTCATCCTCCTCCCGTCCCTTACAGGATGCCCCCTGAGAGCACATCTTCAAATGATCATCTGTGCATGAATCCCCTTCTCAGCTCCCCCTTGAGGACCCAGTGCCAGATGACTTAAAAAAGAAGAATTAATCAGATTGGTTTCCAGAGACAGATTTTATTAACCTTTTTTCCCCTCACTGTAGAGTACTTTCAACTCATCAGACTTTTAAAGGGCATTTACTTCATCTGTAGTATTAGAGTGTTTAATTTCTATTTAAGAACATAGACTTACTTCCTCAGACTTGTCTAAGCAATTAAAAAAAAATCAACTGGTAAGTATTGCAAGCTGCCATTTGTCTACTTGGGCTTTCTGGTGGCTCAGATGGTAAAGAATCTGCCGGCAACGCAGGAGACCCGGGTTGGATCCCTGGGTTGGGAAGATCCCCTGGAGAAGGGAGTGGCTAACCATGCTAGTAAAGTAATGCTCAAATTCTCCAAGCCAGGCTTCAGCAATACGTGAACCGTGAACTTCCTGATGTCCAAGCTGGTTATAGAAAAGGCAGAAGAACCAGAGATCAAATTGCCAACATCCGCTGGATCATGGAAAAAGCTAGAGAGTTCCAGAAAAACATCTATTTCTGCTTTATTGACTATGCCAAAGCCTTTGACTGTGTGGGTCACAATAAACTGTGGAAAATTCTTCAAGAGATGGAAATACCAGACCACCTGATCTGCCTCTTGAGAAATTTGTATGCAGGTCAGGAAGCAACAGTTAGAACTGGACATGGAACAACAGACTGATTCTAAATAGGAAAAGGAGTACGTCAAGGCTGTATATTGTCACCCTGCTTATTTAACTTCTATGCAGAGTACATCATGAGAAATGCTGGACTGGAAGAAACACAAGCTGGAATCAAGATTGCCAGGAGAAATATCAACAACCTCAGATATACAGATGACACCACCCTTATGGCAGAAAGTGAAGAGGAACTCAAAAGCCTCTTGATGAAAGTGAAAGTGGAGAGTGAAAAAGTGGCTTAAAGCTCAACATTCAGAAAACGAAGATCATGGCATCCAGTCCCATCACTTCATGGGAAATAGATGGGGAAACAGTGGAAACAGTGTCAGACTTTATTTTTCTGGGCTCCAAAATCACTACAGATGGTGACTGTAGCCATGAAATTAAAAGACGCTTACTCCTTGGAAGGAAAGTTATGACCAACCTAGATAGCATATTCAAAAGCAGAGACATTCCTTTGCCAACAAAGTTCGTCTAGTCAAGGCTATGGTTTTTCCAGTGGTCATGTATGGATGTGAGAGTTGGTCTGTGAAGAAGGCTGAGCGCCGAAGAATTGATGCTTTTGAACTGTGGTGTTGGAGAAGACTCTTGAGAGTCCCTTGGACTGCAAGGAGGTCCAACCAGTCCATTCTGAAGGAGATCAGCCCTGGGATTTCTTTGGAAGGAATGATGCTAAAGATGAAACTCCAGTACTTTGGCCACCTCATGTGAAGAGTTGACTCATTGGAAAAGAGTCTGATGCTGGGAGGGATTGGGGGCAGGAGGAGAAGGGGACGACAGAGGATAAGATGGCTAGATGGTATCACTGACTCAATGGACGTGAGTCTGAGTGAACTCTGGGAGTTGGTGATGGACAGGGAGGCCTGGCGTGCTGCGATTCATGGGGTCGCAAAGACTCGGACACGACTGAGTGACTGAACTGAAAAATTATTCAATATAAATGTTTATTTCCAGTCAAGAGGCTAAAATTTTAACAAGTTATATTCCTCAAAAATTTTAAACACATTTGGAAAACTTACCTTTGTATGTGTTGAGTCAAGGAAATTTTAAAGCAAAGTTTTCACATTTCTTTTAACAGGTTTTCCGATTTCATTTTGTACTAAAATACACTTATCTTGGTTGAAGCCTTACCATAAATCATGCATGCTTTGGTAGTGCTCAGACTGCAAAGGTTAATAAGAAAAAACAAAGCATATTTCACTAGGACAGAATATAAGTTTCTTTGATCCAGCTGCTGAATTAATAGAGAATGCACACATAGAAAAACAATGCTATTTAAGGCTTTCATTGGCATTTTAAACAAGAGAGCAAATACACACCGAGAAAAAAGGTAAAACAAAACCATCCTGTATGCTGAATTAGGATAAAGTAAGCAGAAAGCAAACACCAGCATCTTCATGATTGTCATATGGTCAGAACATGACTGATATGGAAAAAATGTTAATTCAGGGCTTAAAGATGAAAACAAAGAACAACTTAGTGCAATTTAGCTCTTTCATATCTGGATTTATGTGTGGAGAGACCCTGATGTTGGCCAGGGTATTGTAACAAAAAGCCTTTTGGAATATATATTGACTACTCAGGTGATAGCTGCCAGATCCAGTTGCATGTATAGACTGACAGAAAATGGGAACAGAAATCAGAGTGGCATCCTTAAATTTGTCATTAATGAAAATCTTTTGTGACTGTTGAATTATTCTGTTTAACATTTATTCAACTCTAAGAAGTTATGACCAACCTAGATAGCATATTCAAAAGCAGAGACATTCCTTTGCCAACAAAGGTCCATCTAGTCAAGGCTATGGTTTTTCCAGTGGTCATGTATGGATGTGAGTGTTGGACTGTGAAGAAGGCTGAGCACCGAAGAATTGATGCTTTTGAAGTGTGGTGTTGGAGAAGACTCTTGAGAGTCCCTTGGACTGCAAGGAGATCCAACCAGTCCATTCTGAAGGAGATCAGCCCTGGGAGTTCTTTGGAAGGAATGATGCTAAAGCTGAAACTCCAGTACTTTGGCCACCTCATGTGAAGAGTTGACTCATTGGAAAAGAGTCTGATGCTGGGAGGGATTGGGGGCAGGAGGAGAAGGGGACGACAGAGGATGAGATGGCTGGATGGCATCACTGACTCGATGGATGTGAGTCTGAGTGAACTCTGGGAGTTGGTGATGGACAGGGAAGCCTGGTGTGCTGCGATTCATGGGGTTGCAAAGAGTCGGACACGACTGAGCAACTGAACTGAACTGAACTGAACTGAAGAATTCTTCATTCCATTTTTTCTCATAAGAGATAATACATTTTATTTGTAATTCTGCCACTAATTAATTCTATTCAGTTCAGTTCAGTCGCTCAGTCGTGTCCGACTCTTTGCAACAGCAGGGACTGCAGCACACCAGGCTTCCCTATCCATCACCAACTCCAGGAGTTTGCTCGAACTCATGTCCCTCAAGTCGGTGATGCCATCCAATCATCTGATCCTCTGTTAACTCTATGACATCCTCTGTTAACTCTATGACCATGGACAAATCACTTATGATCACCAAGTTTTCATATTCTCATTTGCAAATTAAATGAAGGTGGCACTAGATAATCTCTCAACCCTCTTTCGTCACTAGCCTTCTACGATGCTGTTGATAATAAGATTATCTTGAAGATTAAGGAAAGAAGAATTCATATATTTTCAGTTCAGTTCAGTTGCTCAGTCGTGTCTGACTCTTTGTGACCCCATGGACTGTTGATGGAATTATATAGGCCAGAATACTGAAGTGGGTAGCCTTTCCCTTCTCCAGGGGATCTTCCCAACCCAGGAATCAAACCCAGGTCTCCTGCATTGCAGGCGGATTCTTTACCAACTGAGCTATCAGGGAAGCCCTACTCAGTTAAGAACTATTACTTACATATATGATATACAACCTTGAGTCTGTCACCCAGAGTGAAGTAAGTCAGAAAAAGGAAAACAAATATTATATATTAGCACATATATATGGGGTCTGAGGGCTTCCCAGGTAGCTCAGTGGTAAAGAATCCCCCTGCAATGCAGGAGACGTAGGTTCAATCCCTGGGGGGTCATGAAGATCCTCTAGAGAAGAAAATGGCAACCCACTCCAGTATTCTTGCCTGGGAAATCCCAAAGACAGAGGAGCCTGGTGGGCTACAGTTCATGGGGCTACAAAGAGTCAGGCATGATTTAGCCACTAAACAGCATCAGCAGGATATAGACTCTAGAAAGATGGTATAGATGTTCAGATGAATCTGTTTGCATGCCAGGAATAGAGACACAGATGTAGAAAATGGACATGTGGACACAGAAGGGGAAGGGAGGTGTGAGAGGAATTGGGAGAGTGAGATTGACATATATGCACCGCCATGTGTAAAGTAGGTAGCTAGTGGGAAGCTGCTGTGCAGCACAGGGAGCTCAGCCCGGTGCTCTGTGAGGATGGGTGGGAATGGGGGTGTGGGCAGGGAGGTTCAAGAGGGAGGGGATATATGTATACTTATTGCTGATTCTTTTGAACTGTGGGGTTGAGAAGACTCTTAAGAATTCCTTGGACTGCAAGGAGATCCAACCAGTCAATCCTAAAGGAAATCAGTCCTGAATATTCACTGGAAGGACTGATGCTGAAGCTGAAACTCCAATACTTTGGCCACTGGATGCAAAGAACTGACTCATTGGGAAAGATCCTGATGCTGGGAAGGGTGGAAGACAGGAGGAGAAGGGGATGACACAGGATGAGATGGTTGGAATGGCATCACCTACTCAATGGACATGAGTTTGAGCAAGCTCTGGGAGTTGGTGATGGACAGGGAAGCCTGGTGTGCTGCAGTCCATGGGGTCGCAAGGAATCGGACATGACTGAGCGACTGAACTGGACTGAACTGGACTGAACTGATAGCTGATTCACATTGTTGTATAGCAGTAACCAAGACAACATTATAAAGCAATTATACTCCAATTAAAAAAATGAAGTTGCAAGAGAGAACAACTTGTACCTTAGGATAATCAACTAGGAATTTAAATAGAGGCTGATTAAAAAGATCCCTTCAGCAAGAAATCATGCCCAGCCATAAGAACTCAAGAGATTGCCCCCCAAATCCATATTCCTTAATTTGGTTAAAGCGTCTGCCTCTAATGTGGGAGACCTGGGTTCAATCCCTGGGTCAGAAAGATCCTCTGGAGAAGGAAATGGCAACCCACTCCAGTATTCTTGCCTGGAGAATCCAATGGACAGAGGAGCCTGGTGGGCTACAGTCCATGGGGTCACAAAGAGTCGGACACGACTGAGCGACTTAACTTAATGTAGAAATGTACTCTTTTATGGCACCCCACTCCAGCACTCTTGCCTGGAAAGTCCCATGGACGGAGGAGCCCGGTAGGCTGCAGTCCATGGGGTCGCTGAGCCAGACACGACTGAGCGACTTCACTTTCACTTTTCACTTTCATACATTGGAGAAGGAAATGGCAACCCACTCCAGTGTTCTTGCCTGGAGAATCCCAGGGACGGGGGAGCCTGGTGGGCTGCCGTCTATGGGGTCACACAGAGTCGGACACGGCTGAGGCAACTTAGCAGCAGCAGGAGCGTGTACTGTCTGGCAGTACTAATATCTGAGTTTCACATTCCCCAAAATGCAGAAAATGGAAGAAAATGCTGACATCTTGTCCTTGAGCAGGAAAGGGTACAGCTGCAAGTGTTGAGACTCCAGTGGTAGAAAAATGTTGCAGTTATTTTCTCCACCCTTCCAATTGTTGTATCCCTGACATCCCTAATAGGCATATTTCAGCATTGCCAAGTAGGCTGCTCACATAATTGTCCTCCAAGCACTTATGAGAGTGAAGGAGCTGAGGGCTATTAGTAACTGTGAGGACAGCAAGCACACACGGTGACTGTGCTGGGCAAGCTGAGAAATACAGTCCTCTGTATGCTTCATACAAAAACCCTCTATACTTATGTTTCTATTTCCTGTTTTACAAAGATCCTAATTTAAATATTGTTTAGATATTGTTTCATTATCCCTTATTTTAGATTCATCTCAATTACTATTTGCTCTGAATCATTCTTCATATTCTTAAATTTTTAATCGAAAGTCTATCAGTAATTAACTTTGTAATTTCAAGATATTTTTTTAAAACATTTTTGAATCCCAGTTTCCTGATTTGAGGATTATTACACTGTATATAAAAGCCTAGTGTACAGTATCTTCTCAGAAAAAAATATTACTTCCCTTATTTAGATATAGAAGAGATAGAATTAGATATAGAAGAGTGATCTTCATTTATGAAGCCCTGCTTCCTAGGTGGCACCATTGGAAAAGAACCCACTTGCCAATGTGGGAGACATAAGAGACGCAGGTTCGATCCCTGGGTCTGGAAGATCCCCTGGAGAAGGGCATGGCAATCCATTTCACTATTCTTGACTGGAGAATCCCATGGACAGAGGAGCCTGGCAGGCTATAGTTCATGGGTTTGCAAAAGTTGGACATGATTGAAGTAACTTAGCACATACAAAGATAGTTAGGGGAGCAGATCTAAGAGCATTGTAACATTTTTCTTTAGTGTCACAATGTCACAATCTATTATGCAGTTTTTTGTTTTTTTCATATACCATATCCATGTTAGCATTGAGGATATTTCTTCTATAATATTCCTGTCTTTTAGGTGCTAGCTTGTATTAATGTCCCCACCAAGAATCTATGTGGATCTTTATGGGCATGATGGCAATTGAAGTTTGGAAACCTTGATGGGTTTCAGAGGCATACTTTATATCATGCCTTTCTGGTATTTTCAAAGCCAAAATCTTTATTTTATTTATAAGAAAGTTCCAATTACTTCTTTTTTTTTTTTTTTTAAACCCTCTGATCACTGCACATCTATAGCAATACTCTCATTCTCCATGTATTTCTGTAAATGTTCCTTTCCCCTCCTCTTGTTCCCCCGACCTTCTCGTTCTTTAACGCATCTTCCTCTGGCCAACCTTTAAATTTTGGTGTCCGACAGGGGTCCATTTTGGCCCTTTACTTTTTCTCCCTGCTTTGACTTCAGCAAACTCCTCTTGCTGATAGTCTCAAATAAATGTCTCTGCTCCTGCTGCTAAGTAGCTTCATTTGTGTCCAACTCTGTGCGACCCCATAGACGGCAGCCCACCAGGCTCCCCCATCCCTGGGATTCTCCAGGCAAGAACACTGGAGTGGGTTGCCATTTCCTTCTCCAGTGCATGAAAGTGAAAAGTAAAAGTAAAGTCGCTCAGTCGTGTCCAACTCTTAGTGACCCCATGGACTGCAGCCCACCAGGCTCCTCCGTCCATAGGATTTTCCAGGCAAGAGTACTGGAGTGGGGTGCCATTGCTTTCTCTAGCCAATGGCATTTCTATGAACATCATATTATATGTTTGATTATCAAATAACCATCTCTGCCCACATAACACTAAGGCTCATTTCTCTATCAATCTCATTTTCTATGTTTTTACTCTCTATATTTTCAGTTGACTCCACAAATATTGCCATTGTCTAGCTACTGTGCTTAGAAATCTGGGAGTCATTCTTCCCCATCATGCACATTCCATCAAAAACAAAATTCTAGCAATTTGGTTTATTAATGTTTATTAAGGATTCTTTTTTAATTTGATTTACAGAATTTTGTTGTTTACTGTCAAACCTCAACATGAATCAGCCATAGGTATACATATATCTCCTCCCTTTTGAACCTCCCTCCCATTTCCCTCCCTATCCTACCCCAAGAATTAAGGATTCTTGAATCCATGTTTTTCTATCTATTTTTACCGTCTCCACCCCAGCCAGACCTTTTAGTGTTTTTTCTAGATGGTGCAGCAGCTCCCTGACTCTTCTCTGTGATTCTAGTTGTGTCTTTCTTGACTCTGCCCATAGATTTGGCCATGCTGTTATCTTTCATTCTTCAGTGGGTTCTCCCCCATTAGAAAAACATCTTCATTTCAGTCTGCACTCAATATGCCAGCAAATTTGGAAAACTCAGCAGTGGCCACAGGACTGGAAAAGGTCAGTTTTCATTCCAATCCCAAAGAAAGGCAGTGCCAAAGAATGCTCAAACTACTGCACAATTGCACTCATCTCACACGCTAGTAAAGTAATGCTCAAAACTCTCCAAGCCAGGCTTCAGCAATATGTGAATCATGAACTTCCTGATGTTCAAGCTGGTTTTAGAAAAGGCAGAGGAACCAGAGATCAAATTGCCAACATCCGCTGGATTATGGAAAAAGCAAGAGAGTTCCTTTTCTGGAACATCTATTTCTGCTTTATTGACTATGCCAAAGCCTTTGACTGTGTGGATCACAATAAACTGTGGAAAATTCTTCAAGAGATGGGAATACCAGACCACCTGACCTGCCTCTTGAGAAATTTGTATGCAGGTCAGGAAGCAACAGTTAGAACTGGACATGGAACAACAGACTGGTTCCAAATAGGAAAAGGAGTTCGTCAAGGCTGTATATTGTCATCCTGTTTATTTAACTTATATGCAGAGTACATCATGAGAAACACTGGACTGGAAGAAACACAAGCTGGAATCAAGATTGCTGGGAGAAATAATAACCTTAGATATGCAGATGACACCACCCTTATGGCAAAAAGTGAAAAGGAACTAAAAAGCCTCTTGATGAAAGTGAAAGTGGAGAGTGAAAAAGTTGGCTTAAAGCTCAACATTCAGAAAACGATCATGGCATCCAGTTCCATCACTTTATGGGAAATAGATGGGGAAACAGTGGAAACAGTGCCATACTTTATTTTTTTGGGCTCCAAAATCACCACAGATGGTGACTGAAGCCATGAAATTAAAAGACGCTTACTCCTTGGAAGGAAAGTTATGACCAACCTAGATAGCATATTCAAAAGCAGAGATGTTACTTTGCCAACAAAGGTCTGTCTAGTCAAGGCTATGGTTTTTCCAGTGGTCATGTATGGATGTGAGTGTTGGACTGTGAAGAAGGCTGAGCGCCGAAGAATTGATGCTTTTGAACTGTGGTGTTGGAGAAGACTCTTGAGAGTCCCTTGGACTGCAAGGAGATCCAACCAGTCCATTCTGAAGGAGAATAGCCCTGGGATTTCTTTGGAAGGAATGATGCTAAAGCTGAAACTCCAGTACTTTGGCCACCTCATGTGAAGAGTTGACTCATTGGAAAAGAGTCTGATGCTGGGAGGGATTGGGGGCAGGAGGAGAAGGGGACGACAGAGGATGAGATGGCTGGATGGCATCACTGACTCAATGGACGTGAGTCTGGGTGAACTCTGGGAGTTGGTGATGGACAGGGAGGCCTGGCGTGCTGCAATTCATGGGGTCGCAAAGAGTCAGACACAACTGAGCAGCTGAACTGAACTGAACTGAAACCGTTCTTGATCCAGCCTTTCTCTGACCCATCTGTTTCTCTAGGCATGGCCCTCTTGTCCCTTCTGACCACATAAGTTATATTTTATGACCACAGATGCTTCTGGTTCTCTTGCTGTGTGTGTGCACCTGAGCAGAGAAACACACACACACCAGCACTGCCACAATCACCACCGCCATCCTCACCACCATCATCATTCTGTTTTCTAGATTCTGTGGCCTAGAGTCATCTTTTTATTTTCCTCACTTTACCTTGTCAATATCCAAGATATTTTTTTGCTCACTGAACTAGTACAAGTATCATCTACTCCAAGAATCAAAAGGTTTTGCTTAGTGTTTCTTCACTCTGCTCCCATATACCACCTATGTATTTCTTTTATTTTTCATGTTGTATGTTAATTACCTGTTTTGCATAAGTCTTACCCTGCTAAATTCTGAGTTCCTTGAAGTCAAGCAGTCATATTATTCACTTTCAAAATATCAATTTCTAATATAGCCTAGCATACATATACTGGGTGCCCCGAACCTTTAATGAATGAATGAATTTAATAAATGAATAAGTCAATCCCAATATCTACTAACTCATAGTTACTTGTATTTGGCCATGTGTTTATCTAATTTAACTGAAAACATTTGTACCTGTATATATGGTGTAATTAATATAAAACACATCTAATCCATATTAACTTATGACATGCAATCTATATGAATTCCTAAAAGAACTTAAAACAGGTAAACAGAGTTCAAATCTTCAAGAGGAAAGAAATCGTCAGTCTCTTGAAGAATATGCAAAAGCATGCAAGATATAAGCCCTAATAACTCTCCATAGATTATTCTTAATTTCTTCTCATCCTTAATTTTCTCACATCTCAATTTGTTCAAATCTACTAAACTTTCTTAAAATACTCTCTGGGGCACTTCTCATGATACTCACTCCTCATTTCCTTCTTATTTAGAATGTTACCTGGGAAGAGAGAATCCTTCCTGTTTAGTAAGGTGAGGAAAGGGAACAACAGAGCAGTAGACCCCTAGCCTCATTTAACAGGGAAAGGCAGGGGGTGTCTGGACCACTGCATGCTGACGGTAGCTGTCTGAGCACATGCATATGTATGTTGGAATATGACATTACTCTTTTTGGATTATTGGTCAATTACTATTTTATATTGCGATGTAGAAACATCTTTATGTGAAGTACCCTTCCATTGCAGGTGATCGAATCCCCTCTTTTAAAACAGACAAACAAACAAACAGGTTGCTCTTTCAACCATAGCGCTAATGCAGGTGTGTTGAAAGCAGTCCTTTTGATTTGTTGAAAGGTAACATCTTGGACTCAGTACTCTGCTTTCTTTCTTTATAGTTTGCAGTTAGAGTGTAATACTTCGTGCTTTCTACATCAGCAACAGCAATCTGCTGAAGCTCCAAGGAAAACCTCTCTCAAACAGTTTAGTTGCAAAGAGAATATGGCATTCATGAGCTTTGGCAGGAAATAACACTCTTGAGCCATGTTCCGTTTTGAAACTTAAAAAATCCACTGCTTGGAGATGTCAGCCACAAAGGGTCCTGAGCTGAGTCTATTGTTAGAAGAGGCACCAACAGTGCACAGAGCTCGGGAGTGCGGGTAGAGGGGGAGTGGGGGGCTCTGAGAGCTTGTGTGCCTCCCTGCTGGGGGGCCTGGACAGGGCTCACTTAGAGAAGACCTCACCATGGCTTTATGTAAGCTCAGTAAGAGGCAAAGCAGAAAACCTGCCGCTTGGGAAAAGTGTCTTTACATAACCAGAGTTTGGCTTTGCGTTAGCTTACTTAGATGACATTTTCACAATTTATCAAAAATAACCTTATTTTGCTCATGCACGCATTAAATCATCATATTTCTATAACTGGTGCATGTGTGTTTAGTTGCTCAGTCACGTCCGACTCTTTGCGACCCCATGGCCTGTAGCCCACCAGGCTTCTCTGTCCATAGGATTCTCCAGGCAAGAATACTGGAGTGGGTTGCCATGCCCTCCTCCAGGGGATCTTCCCAACCCAGGGATCGAAGCCAGGTCTTTCGCGCTGCAGGAGGATTCTTTACCGTGTGAACCACCAAGGAATCACAGTAGCTGGTTTAAAACCTCTGTCCCAGTAGCAGTCGTAGATTTTGAAGGAATGTCTGAGCTCATCAGTAGTTGTTTCTCAGTAATTCCATATGGTGTTAAGCTGCCCATGACAACTGGTCAGTCTTTCAGTTTTATATCCAGCTCCTTCTGTGATATGTGACACTGGCCCAGCATACTGAGACTAAGGGGAGTGTTCCTGTCTGTTATGATGCAGGCTGCCAGAGATTCTGCACACAGTAAAGAAGAACCATGTGATACTACGGTGCTGCCCACAGGTCAAAGACCTTCCCACAGAAGCCAGAAACTTTCTCTGAAGATCTTGTCCAAAGTCTTCCTGTGATAGCCCTTGTGAGGAAGGCTGTCCTCAAAACGAACAGGCTTCACAGGTGGTTCAGCAGTAAAGAATCTGCCTGCCAATGCAGGAGATGCAGGAGACGTGCATTCAAACCCTGGGTGGAGCAGATCCCCTCAAGTAGGAAAGGGCAGCTCATTCCATTATTCTTACATGGAAAATTCCATGAACAGAGGTGCCTAGTGGGCTACAGTCCATGGGGTCCCAAAAAGATACAACTGAGCGACTGAGTGTGCACACACATCCTAATAGACCTGAGTCACTTTATTGAGAGCAACTGTTTCTTATAAAAAACTGCTGCTTTTGGAGCATTGGACAGCATGAATTCTGGGGCCCCTGTCTCATGGCACCAGATGTTTGCAGCTCTTTTTTTTTTTTTTTTTTCCACTGAAGCCATTGTTGGCCAATATACCTCCTTCTCTCTCACCTCTTTCTTTCTCTAAGATATTTTTTTTTCTTTCCCTCTTCCTTGAGCTGAATTGGAGCTACCATGTCACCATGATAGAATTCTCTAGGTCCAAGATTTGGGAGGAGCAGGTTAAGGAATCTGTCTGAGATCTCCTTCCTAAAAGGCACCTCAATTTGTGAAAATTTCTCCTTTTCCATATCCAAATTCCTCAGAGCAAGAGGAAGGCATATGTTAGGCTAAAAGTTCCGTCATATCCTTTTCCTAGAGAGGGTTAAGTTGGGCCACTGGGGGGTCCAAGGTGAGTGAACCTTGAACCCCTCTAGAGAACTGGCAGTTGCTTCTGCCTGAGGGGAGGAAATATATTAAAACATTTAAATATAGGGCACCCAGCTATGTCTAAAAATGTCTTCTGATGCTTCAAAAGAATAAACATTGATTAGGTCTAAATATTCCTTTATGCTGGAGGCTAGTACTATGGTCTGTTGAGAGGCATTGAAGACTCTTCTTCACAAGGCTCTAAAAATGGAACAGAATCTTATCAGTCTGGGATAATTTTAGCAGGGTTCTGTTAGAGGGCTAGTGAATGGACAAAATGCAACTTCTGGGTCCTTGTTATCAAGTGTCTTGTTTGCATTCTAAAGAGAGTGAGTGTATGCCTGCTCCATTGTTTCCAAATCTTTGCGATTCCATGAGGCTCCTCTGTAAAAGGGATTACCCTAGCAAGATACTGGAGCAGGTTGCCATTTCCAAACTGAACATTAATTGGTAACACATGAGTTCTGAATTAGATTTTGGAAAATGAGCTCTCGGGTTTTGTATTCTGCTGCCTTATTTGTTAGCAGCAAATATTGGCATGTAAATGAATCCTTCATAAGTTTGTTGGGGCAATTTAAACTTCTTCACCACTATAATTACTCCACAATTTATATGAGATTCTGATCACCCCTAAAATCAGTGAATAGCAAGATATTCTCCTGCATTGTAAGAGTTTATTTTTAGGCTATTATAGAAAGCTTATTGTCTGTTTATTTTTTTTCCCCGCAGCCCCCACCTCAGATATATGACAAACAGCTGGATGAGAGAGAGCACACCATTGAAGAATGGAAAGGTGATTCTACTGCCTAATTAAGTGTGCTTTTTCTTTTTTTTTAAACTCATAAAATATTTTTAAGTATTTTCCTTTTAAAATGCTTTAGTAACAGATGGTTTTCTAAGGGGTATCCTCTTAGACCATTTTCAAAACTCCTAAACTTCATCTGTCTTTTCATACTAATAGCAATATTACATTTACTCCAAAATGAAAGGAATTAATTACTGACATATTTTTAAAAATAGTACTGATTGTCAAAATATTTGTCATGGTGAAAGTCAAGCTTTAATTCAAAATTTCAGAATTAAACATTCTAAGTTTGTACATAAAATTATCACATTAAATGGATAATGTTATGCCTGAGATGGTTCTAGGCATTATAAAATAAAAGAGTGAATATGTGAATTCACTCACTCAGTTTATAGGACTTGAGAATTTAAATGAAAATGTATGCATTCAAACAGCTTATTTCTCATTTAAAGTAAGAAAACAGTGAGTGAATATATTAATTACCTTTTTTTTTTTTTTAACAAAACTTTTCCAAACACATACTATATGGTCAATATCATACTCAGGATGAAACAAAGCAGAGAAGAATTGCTAAACTAATATAAATAACCACAGAATAGAATAAATATGAAAAAACCAAATGCAGTTTATAACAAATGATTAGCTCAAAATGAGGAGGAAGAGAAAGGGTACATCAGAAGGAAAGAAATGTTTGAGCTACCTTGAAAGAATTAGTAATTCTAAGTTGGGAAAATAAAAAATAGAGAAAAATACTAGAATGAAAATATAAGAGAAAACCAAAGGGTAAGAATGATCAGAATGTGCTATAAAGATAGTAAGGAGAATCCACTGTTCGAGAGATCATATTGGAGAGTATGGAAAAATAAGCTCATATAAACAGTAGATCAAATTTTAAAAATGATGAGAATGATAGACAGAAAAAGAGTTGATCTAAATAAGGACCAGAGCACACTCAAAGGTTCTTGTTAGGTAAGTAATAGGGTGTAAATATCACTCAAGGAGGATAGACTCAATTCTGAAAACTGGAGGAATACCTATAAAGGATGGTGCTTGTGTTAATTGTAAGCCATTGCAAAGCAGGAATGAATTGCACAGAGTAATTTTTAGCTAAAAGGGATAAAGTAAAAAGAAATGAATATATACACATTTTTATCTCTAGCAATGAAAAAGCCAGAAATGGATGCCAGTTTGGAAATTAGGGTAATAATTTTTTTTAATGTTGGATTTTAGGCAAGTTTAGTTTTACAAATCCAAAATTTGAGTCTGGAAAAAAAGATGAAGTAAGAGTTGGAAATGGATAGAAAGTAATAATTTCAAGTCACAAGAATATGTGCATCTCTTAGGGAAAGAACATAAAAGAGAAATGGATGTTCAAAACTAAGGCATTAAAATCCATAAGAGATAAAGTCAGAATGCATCAGAAATTCCCCAAAGAATTCAGAAAAGAAGTAATGTGTATTCTACATACATTGATTTGGTCAAATGCACTGTTGAGCACCTATGTTTGCCAAGCTCTGTGCTTTTGCAAGAAAATAGGGCTTCCCAGGTGGCTCAGTGGTAAAGAATCCACCTGCCAATGCAGGGGACTCAGGTTCAATTCCTGGGTTGGAAAGATTCCTTAGAGGAGGAAATGGCAATCTTGAGTACTCTTGCCTGGAAAATTCCATGGACAGAGGAGCCTGGCAGGCTACAGTTCATGGAGTCGCAAGGAGTTGGACATGACTGAGCACGTGAAAATAGAAAAGTAAAAAATTCCACTTGATTTGTAATTGACTCAGTCCCATCAAAATGTTATTGTTTGTTATGAATGACTTTTTCTTTGGGTTAAGGAGAAAACTGATTTTCATAACACTGGTACCTTTGTTACAGAACTTATCTATAAGGAAGTAATGAACTCGGAAGAAAAGACGAAGAATGGCGTTGTGAAAGGACAGCCTTCTCCTTCAGGTACTCACTCTCAATGAATAACCAACAAACCGGTACTTGCGTATTTTTTTTTGGCCTTAAGGAGAGATTGCAGTCAATAATACTGCTTATCAAGCATATGAACCAGTGTTACCTGTTTCCCTCTAATGATTTCAGTCTCCTTGCTTTTGATGGTTAGTGTGGCATTTATTCTGACTATAATGATTTAGCATGAGTTCTTTCAGAACTTTAAAATAACAAGGAATCTTGAAGAAATATTAGCATAATCTGATTAAAGGGTGGGTGCTCCTCATCAAAATTCAGATCCATAATGCCCTCTTGACCACCACCTCAGTGTGGAGTTCAGGAATCAATCCCTCCACCTAAAACCTTTTCCTTCATTCACTCTAAAGTTTACTCTTCCTAAGGTTGATGTGACAGTAGTTGAAGCCTTAACCACAACGGGGTCCAATTAAAGTCAGCACAGAAAAATCTTTACATTTGCAGTCTACAAAATATAGCACACATTAGTACATATACATGGGCTTCCCAGTGGTAAAAAACCTGCCTACCAACACGGGAGACGTAAGAGACACAGGTTCAATCCTTGGGTCAGGACGGTCTCCTGGAGGAGGGCATGGCAACCCACTCCCTATTCTTGCCTGGAGAATCCCATTGAGAGAGGAGTCTGGTGGGCCACAGTCCATAGGGTTACAAAGAGCTGTATACAACTGAAGCAACTTAGCATGCACATATATAATACACATATTTTCCTGAGCTCACCAATGAGCTTTAGGATGACTTGAGATAATTTACTTACACTTTTTAATGCCAATATATTTTTCCTAGGACCAATGTTCTGAATAGAAAGAGAATATAGAAATAGTTTTAAATAATGTAATGACTTTATCATCAGCTTTAAACAACACTCAGATCATGCTGACAAAACTGTAGGCTGCAAATTATTACCTTAGAGAAAAGTAGATTTGGTGTCCTACGTTTGATATATAATTTTTCCCATGCAATTTAAATCATTTCAGGAAACAGAATGAGTGAGTCAATTCCTCCTGCTGATATTACTCTTTAACAAGTTTGCAACCCACAACTACTGTGATACCCAAACTGATGCTGTTCAGTTATGACATGTTTTTCTCACTTCTAGACTTAGGGAAATGTCCAATTATATGTCAAGTCTTTCCTTTCGTCAAAGAAGGTTAAAGGAATCATCGGAGTTGTTTGTCTGCCCACCCTATTTATTCAACCCCGCCTCTATACTGATACAAGTCTGTAGAAGATGCTTCTTACTTAACCTGCCTGTTCTATCTGCTGCTGATTAAAGAGCCCAGAGACTGAATCCAACAGCAAGATGCCACCTGCTAAGGCAGAAAGACTCCCTAACTTAAGAATTATCATAATGGTCAAAATACTTTTTCCTATAATCATTAAGAAGTTGAAATACCAGAATCCAGTGAAGGGTGACTTAGCATTTCAGGAAGTGTTGAAAGTGAAAGTGTTGCTCAGTTGTGTCTGACTCTGCAATCCTATGGACTGTGGCCCACCAGGCCTCTTTATCCATGGAAATCTCCAGGCAATACTGGAGTGAGTTGCCATTATCCTCTCCAGGGGATCTTCCTGACCCAGGGATTGAACCCATTTCTCCTGCATTGCAAGCAGATTCAGATTCTTTCTTTACCTCTAGCACCACCTAGGAAGCCCTATTTCAAGATGTGAAAGTGAAAGTGTTAGTCGCTTAGTCGTGTCTGACTGTTTGCAATCCCATGGACTGTAGCCCGATAGGCTTCTCTGTCCCTGGAATTCTCCAGGCAAGAATATTGGAGTGGGTTGCATTTCCTTCTCCAGGGGATCTTCCCAAGCCAGGGCTCGAACCTGGGTCTCCTGAATTGCAGGCAGATTCTTTACCACTGAGCCACCAGGGAAGCCCCATTTCAAGACAGGACAGGACAAATTTCACAGTTTCTTCTATTCTTCTTTCTTTAAAAAATTGTTTATTTCCGCATCAGGTCTTATTTGCAGCACGCAGGATCTTCATTGCAACATGTAGAATCTTTTGTTGCTGCAGAAGAACCCTCTAGTTGTGCTGCATGGGCTCAGTAGCAGCGGCACATGGGTTTAATTGTCCCGTAGCAATATTCGGTCTTAGTTCCCCAACCAGGGATCAAACCCTTACCCACTGCGTTGCAAGCCAGATTCTTAACCGCTGGACCACCAGGGAAATCCATTCATTATCTCCTTTCTTTTTTGCAAAGAGCTCAGAATTATGCTATCCACTCCAGGATACCCCGTCTTCTGCTTGTTTCCTCCACTTTCCCCTCAACCCCGACCAGGTCTTCACAACAGCTAATCTGTGATGGCATAAAAATACACAATTTGCTTTTCAATACTTTCACAAACTTCTACAAAAATCTTCTTATTCCCACGATTCCTTTCAGGCAAACTGTACAGCTCAGGGAAGGCAGAAAGGAATTAGCGATGGTACAAGTGAGATCAATGGATCATTAAAGGGATGCGATCAGTGATCTGCCATAAGAAAGGCTGGAGTGTTTGGTAAAGGAACAAAGTTTGTATATAATTGAAGTGTAATTTTTTAATCATTAAAGTCATCATTCTTATTGCAAAAGAAAGTGAGTACATGCAAAGTTTCTTTTAGCTCCTTAATGAGGGAAATGACAGGATGACAAAGTTCAGTGAAGATATGAGAAATTAAGATTAGGTAGTCTATGGAAAGGAGAAGGCAATGGCACCCCACTCCAGTACTCTTGCCTGGAAAATCCCATGGACGGAGGAGCCTGGAAGGCTGCAGTCCATGGGGTCGCTAAGAGTCGGACACGACTGAAGGACTTCCCTTTCACTTTTCACTTTCACGCATTGGAGAAGGAAATGGCAACCCACTCCACTGTTCTTGCTTGGAGAATCCCAGGGACAGGGGAGCCTGGTGGGCTGCCGTCTCTGGGGTTGCACAGTCGGACATGACTGAAGCGACTTAGCAGCAGCAGCAGCAGTCTATGGAAAAAATAACACTGAGATAAGATTACCAAATTAAATAAAAACCTACAAATGTCCTACACAGCAACCAAACCTATCTTTGTGGTTGTCTTTTCTACTAGGCAGAAAAAGAAAAGAGTTTTACTTTATCAGTTTTCTACAAGTTTACAATGTTATAAAACATCTGGATCCTAATCTACTGAGAATATTAAGTCAAAAAGTTATGTTCCACAAAACAGTCAGATGACCCTTAGGAGGGGGCCTATTAAAAAATGCTCAAGTGTGATAGTAAAAGGTTATATGCTCATTTTTTTTTGGCACCAATCCCAAGTGTTGGATCATTTTCTTGAACAGTATCTAAGGTTATTGACATAATTTCTATGTGCTCTGAATAGATGAACCTGAGTCTTGGCCAAGTAATTATTTTTAAGTTTGTAAGAAATATATTTAAGGTGAATAAAACTGAAGCCTAGTTTACAGAGTAGTTTGTTATTTCTGGAATCACTGTGAAATAAATTCGTTCTGCCAAATTATGTAATGATGAGTATAACCTAGTCATAAAGAAATTAGGATCCTGGGCCAGGACACGTGAGATGCTGCCAATTCAGATTCCATTTGTTTAAAACCAAACACATCCTCTCCATTTAGATTCACCCACTCAGCCGTAAATTTTGTCTCAACTTTCCCATTTCTATTAATGGCAACTCTATTTTTCTCAGCCTCCCAGCCTGAAACCCATAACTGACCTTTCACTCCATACCCACATTATGACTGTCAGTCACTCTTTGCATCCTAAACATTTTGCTTGCTAGATGTCTTACATCGAATTGCTACCATACCTTTATGTTAACACCATTATGATTAAAGTTTTCTTGAAATAATTTACCATACTTCAGTCTTGACCTAAGTTGATCTTTCAAAACTATAGGTTGAGCAATCATTTACTGATCAATGCCTCCAATAGCTTTGCATCACTTATAATTTAAGCCTAGTAACCTCTGACACAGACAGCCCTCTGAAATACACTCCACATTTTCCCGCTTTTGATCCTATACCCATTCTAGGGTCCTGTGTTGTCGCTGCCTTACTTGACTGGCTCTGCACCTTTCTGCCCATTCAAAAGTGTTCTTTTATTACCACCTTGTCCCCAAATATTTTTCGTATCTGTTCCAAAAGACTTTTCATATCTTCCCAAAGAATAAGATCTTTCTTTCCTATGGGTCCTAATAGTACTTGTATTTTACACATTGTCTTATTACCCGTATCGATTGTAAATTCATTGAGAAAAAGATTATATATATTCAGCTTTGTGTGCCCTGTGGTGCCAGAGTATTATCCCTTACACATAATGAGTGAGTGAAGTCGCTCAGTCGTGTCCGACTCTGTGACCCCGTGGACTGTAGCCCGCCAGGCTCCTTGTCCATGGGATTCTCCAGGCAAGAATACTGGAGTGGGTTGCCATTTCCTTCTCCAGGGGATCTTCCCAACCCAGAGATCGAACCCAGGTCTCCGACATTATAGGCAGACGCTTTAACCTCTGAGCCACCAGAGAAGGGCTTCCCTGGTGGTTCAGTGGTAAAGAATCTGCCTGCTATGCGGGTGACATGGGTTCGATCTCTGGGTTGGGAAGAACCCCTGGAGAAGGGAAAGACTACACACTCCAGTATTCTGGCCTAGAGAATTGCATGGACTACAGTCCATGGAGTTGCAAAGAGTCAGACAGGACTGAGCAACTTACACATAATAGTAGCCTGTTAAATATTTATTAATTTGGAAATTGGTGCTCAGGTCTTTCCTCAACATGTTTCTTGGTGCTCTCCCAAAGACAAAATTCAAGACAGGATTATAGTTTTGGGACAGTATGCAGTTCAGTATGTTCTTATGCCAGTTAATACTTATTCACTTGTTAATCATCATGAAGGTAAATGAACCAAGTATCAAGTACACAAATGTTGCTTCTGGCATTTACTCCTGCTTCAGACAAAGCTTTGCCATGCTTTCAGGTGGTTTTTTTATTTATTCACTGTGAGACATATATATTCCTGAAATTTTTTGCATGCCCGTTTAGTTTAGTGTTGGAGAAGGCAATGGCAGCCCACTCCAGTACTCTTGCCTGGAAAACCCCATGGACGGAGGAGCTTGGAAGGCTGCAGTCCATGGGGTCGCTGAGAGTCGGACACAACTGAAGTGACTTAGCAGTTAGTGTGCTAGCAATTAATCATAAAACATTCCCCTTAGGCTCTTTGTGCACACGAGAAGGCCAAAATACTTTTACCCATTCCAACTACCTGTAACAATACTAAATTATCTACCTTCTACACCTGCTCTAAACTATAGTGGCCTGGCTTAAGCAATTTATAGTTAAAATGATTGTGGATTCAATCTTTCACTACATGATTTTAAAGGAAAAGATTCCTGGCTTGATTTTGAGAAATCATACGTGTGATACATATTATATGACATATTTCTGTTTGGTATTTTTTATTCTTTTATTTACTTAGCTAGCTATTATTTATTTTTGCCCAGCAGGTCTTCACTGCTGCCCATAGGCTTCTCCAGCTGCAGTGGGTGGGGGACTACCCTCCAGCTGCAGTGAGTGGGGGACTACCCTCCAGCTGCGGTGTGTGGGCCTCTCACTGAGGTGCCTTCTCTGGTTGTGCAGTGTGGATTCCAGGGTGCATGGGCTTCACTAACCGTGGCATGAGGGCTCAGTAGTTGTGGCACATGGGCTTAGTTGCTCTGAGGCATGTGGAATCTTCCTGGACCAGGGATTGAACCTGTGTCCCTGCGTCGGCAGGTGGATCCTCAACCACTGGACCACCAGGGAAGTCCCTGTGTTTGATATATTTCCGTGCATTATGCGGAGACATAAGACAGCCATGTGCTGGAGCAACGAGCCACTTGTGTACATCTGAGTTTTTTGACCTCATATTGTAGCTTGAAATCCACCATGCAGGATTTAAGACATAGAAATTGGCTGACTCTACAAATCAAGGCATTCTTAACCCCTCTGAAGAGCCATTTGCTAAATTTTTATTGGCATACCACTGTGCGTGTGTGTGCGTGTGTGTGTGTGCATGGTGTATATATATATATATACAGCCACTCTGGTATTCTTGCCTGGAAAAGCCATGGACTGAGGAGTTCAGCTGGACTAATGGACTACAGTTCACGGGGTTGCAAAGTGTTGGACACGACTGAGCAATTAACACACACACACAAACATTTGCAGTAAACTATGCTGGAAAGAGAAAGCGATTACTTAGAAAACTTTTGAAGATTCAGCCTTATTGCATTCCTCATTATAATCACCTTTTCTCAGGAATGTTGCATATCACATTTTATTTTGTAAATAGCTGAGATGAAATAATATTACGACTTAGACTCCCTTAATATTCAGTCATGGCAACACTAGAAACCCAGCAGCAAGGGAATAAGTTAATGCAGTTTTTCAGTGACAAAATTGTTCTAATACCCAAACTCATGTTTTAGTGATGCTTTTAAAATGTAAATAGAAAGTTAAATGTGCATTTGCAGAATAATACAGAAGCTTGAAATTTACTGATGGAATTGTTGTGTATCAATAAGAAATAAATCTAAACCCCAGATACACTTCTAAATAAATAATTATATTCCCTTCTACTATCTGATTTCACTTGCATAGTGATTTATTTTCAAGAGTAGCATGAGTGCTTGCTTTCTGAATTGATTTGTAAAGACTGCTGAGGGAATAACAGCCCATGAATAGAAATTAATTTTCTTCTAAAAGCATTTACTATAGAATGTTAGAGCAAGAACAAACTAGAAGGTCATCTAATACAAAGATTCTTAGTCTGTTCACCACCCTGTTGCCTGAGAAGTAAACCTCCCAGAAGTGACAATGACTCACTGAGCTAGGGATGCTTAGCATCAAGATGGGTAGAGATTTCTTAGAATCTCTAAATGGAAGATAAAGCTTTCCCAGTGATTTTAATATATAGCCCCTCCTTCTCCTCTACATCTTATGGGAGTATGTTCCTCCCAATTATTTACAGATCTATCCCAATAACTTTTTCTATTTAAAAACATCAGCCCCTAAACCAACTGAAGCTGATAGCCATGAATACAGAGAAGGAATACATCTTAGTGACTAAAACAAATCTAGTGGTTCTCATAATATTTTGTGTCTCTTTTTATGTGTGGATGGGTCAGGAAAATAATTTTATTTAGAAAAGCAGAACAGTATTTTCCTTTGAGACTATGGATGCCTTTGGCTGGATAACTTCTAGGCTTCTCAGGTGGCTCAGTGGTGAGGAATCTGCCTACTGGTGCAGGAGATGCAGGAGATGCGGGTGTGATCCCTGGGTTGGGAAGGTTCCCTGGAGAAAGGAATGGCAACCCACTCCAGTATTCTTGCCTGGAAAATCCCATGGACAGAGGAACCTGGTGGGCTACAGTCCATGAAGTTGCAGAGTCAGACACAACTGAGTGACTGAGTGTGCGCGCACAGATACACATGCAACTTTTAGCTGGTAAATTTTTGTTAAGTTCAGCTCGGTTCAGTCACTCAGTCATGTCTGATCCTTTGGGACTCCATGGACTGCAGCATACCAGGGTTCCCTGTCCATCACCAACTCCTGGAGCTTGTTCAGACTCATATGCATTGAGTCGGTGATGCCATCCAGCCATCTCATCCTCTGTCATCCCCTTCTCCTGCCTTCAATCTTGCCCAGAATCAGGGTCTTTTCCAATGAGTCAGTTCTTCCCATCAGGTGTCCAAAGTATTGGAGCTTCAGCTTCAGCATCAGTCCTTCCAATGAATATTCAGGGTTGATTTCCTTTAGGATTGACTGGTTTGATATCCTTTTAGTCCAAGGGACTCTCAAGAGTCTTCTCCAACACCACAATTTAAAAGTATAAATTCTTCGGTGCTCAGCTTTCTGCATAGTCCAACTCTCACATCCATACATAACTACTGGAAAAAACATAGCTTTGACTAGATGGACCTTTGTTGGTAAAGTAATGTCTCTGCTTTTTAATGTGCTGTCTAGGTTGGTCATAGCTTTTCTTCCAAGGAGCAAGTGTCTTTTAATTTCATGGCTGCAGTCACCATCTGCAGTGATTTTGGAGCTCAAGAAAATAAAGTCTGTCATTGTTTTTATTTTTTCCCCATCTATTTGCCATGAAGTGATGGGGCCGGATGCCATTATCTTTATTTTTTGAATGTTGAGTTTTAAGCCAGTTGTTTCACTCTCCTTTTTACTTTCATCAAGAGTCTCTTTAGTTCTTCTTCACTTTCTGCCATAAGGGTGGTGTCATCTGCATATCTGAGGTTATTATGTCTTTCCATAAAACCTAAATTTTTTTCAGGTAATTTTGAAAGTAACTAGTATTTTTTATCTGTAACTTTATTAGTATTTCCAGTTAATTTAAATGACACATTTATTGACAAAAATTTATAATGCTTTACTAACAAAAAAATTTTATAAAAAGAGTATGTATTTTACTGGTTTCTCTGAAAACAATATAGGAAGAGGGGTATTTATCACATTGCTAGGATATCCTGGGCAATGATAAGTTCAATTCAGTTCAATTCTACTTTTAACATATTGTCCCAAACTGTTTGGCAGTAAACTAACAACTTGAAGCCAAAATATTTGTCTGGAACCTTCTAATTTTGTTTGTTTTTATGGTTTAAAAATTTATTTATTATCTACATAAAAAACAGACTTGAGAGGATCATTCAGTAAAGCCAGAGATGGCTACAGTTGAGAAGGCATATAGTATAGTGCAATAGAAAAAATCATACAGAAGCAAAAGTTTTTTTTTTTTTTTAATTACAGTGTGGGGTTTAATTTTTAATAACAATAGAGTTTGATCCCTGAGTCAGGAAGATCCCCTGGAGAAGGGAATGGCTGCCCACTCCAGTATTCTTGCCTGGAGAGTTCCATAGACAGAGGAGTCTGGCTGGCTACATACAGTCCATGGGGCCACAAAGAGTTGAACATGTCTGAGCAAATGAGCATGCATGCATGCAATCATCTCTTTAAAAAAGATGGACTGATTGTAGCAATTACTAATTTCTATGGACAGGGAGGCCTGGCGTGCTGCAATTCATGGGGTCGCAAAGAATCGGACACGACTGAGCAACTGAACTGAACTGAACTGATCGTGTAAATATTCTGTGATCAATTTCAAGCTACTGATATGTCATCTATGAAGGCAAAATTGGAAAGAAATGCTAATAACTGACTCTCAAAGCCACTAAAACCACCGCAGCGTGCTGCTAGACAGTACA
Source organism: Bos indicus x Bos taurus (assembly GCF_003369695.1). Classification (NCBI taxonomy): domain Eukaryota; kingdom Metazoa; phylum Chordata; class Mammalia; order Artiodactyla; family Bovidae; genus Bos; species Bos indicus x Bos taurus. Next base: position 100,442,374 of record NC_040081.1, on the reverse strand, counting down.
CAAGATTCCCATCCCCCACAGCACTGTATAGGGAAACTCTTTACATACAACCTGAGAATGTAACGGGGATTTTATAGAGGCACTGTTAGGAACCTTTTTTAATGCATTTGTGCTATACAGAGTCAGCAACAACAATTTATGGAACCCTAGAAATACGGTTGATAAAGATTCTGAGAAATGAAAATCAAAACTACAATGAGATATCACCTCATACCAGTCAGAGTGGCCATGATAAAAAAGCCTACAAACAGTAAGTGCTGGCGAGGTTATGGGTTAAAGGGAACCCTCCTACACTGTTGGTGGGAATGTAAATTGGTACAACTACTATGGAGAATAGTATGGAGGCTCCTTACAAACTAAAAATACAGCTACCATAAGGTCTAGCAGTCCCAATCCTGGGCATATATCCAGAGAAAAACATGGTTTGAAAGGATACATGCATGCCAGTGTTCACTGCAGCACTGTTTACAATAGCCAAGACAGGAAGCAACATAAAGACCCATCTACAGATGGATGCATGAAGATCTATGTACACATGTACAATGGAATGTTACTCAGCCATTAAAAAGAATGAAATAATGCCATTTGCAGCAACACGGATGGATCTGGAGATGATCACACTCAGTGGAGTAAGTCAGAGAAAGACAAATATCATGTGATATTATCTGATAAATAGATAAACAGAAGGGATATATTCATACAGTAGAATACTGTTGTCATAAAAAGAAGTGAAGTATTGATACAGATGAATCTTTTGAAAATATTAAGCTGTGTGAAAGAAACTAGTCACAAAAGACACATATTGTATGATTCCATTTATCTGATATGTTCAGAACAGACAGTTTTATAAAGACAGAAAGTAAGTTAGTCATGGCCTAGGGTTGGGTGGTAAGAAACAGTTTATAGGATTTCCTTTTGTGGTGATGAAAACTCTACAAAACTGATTGTTGTAATGATTACACGACTATGTGAATAACCTAAAACAATTGAATTATACAAATTAGATTGTGAAATATGTCTCAGTGAAGCTGTTACAAAAGATATATGGGCAATATTTTATATTTCAAATTAAAACTAAATCTAAACTCTAGTACCCTGATTTGAAAACCATCCATAGTATAAGAATATATCATTCAGGAGATGAATAGACAGTAATCTCACTCTGTCAGCCCATAATTTGATCAAGCCTTTATTAAAATCCTGCATCTAGTTTTAATCTCTACCCTTTAATAATAATGTGGAAAAATTTAAGATGTTTCTGAGAAGCCCATCGCTGCTGCTGCTACTAAGTCACTTCAGTCATGTCTGACTCTGTGTGACCCCATAGGTGGAAGCCCACCAGGCTCCCCCGTCCCTGGGATTCTCCAGGCAAGAACACTGGAGTGGGTTGCCATTTCCTTCTCCAATGTGTGAAAGTGAAAAGTGAAAGGGAAGTCGCTCAGTCATGTCTGACTCTTAGCGACCCCATGGACTGCAGCCTACCAGGCTCCTCCGTCCATGGGATTTTCCAGGCAAGAGTACTGGAGTGGGGTGCCATTGCCTTCTCCGGAGAAGCCCATCGCAGTAATGCTCAATTATTAGAGACTATAGCTGATGAAAGAATATGAGGATGTTGGTATAATTTAATCTGAAATCAAAGGGAAAAAAAACAGAGCTGGGCAGTTGGGCTGTTTAATCAAGAGTTGTCTGCTGGCCTCTGAAATCTACTAGTATATGTCACAAGAGGAAATGAAGTAGCTCTGCACCATATCTGTAAAGGATATAATCAAATAAAGCTGGAATGAATTGAAACCAGATAACTTTACATTACTTGTATGCTTACTGAGCAACTAAGCACACGTTAGGTGGCCAAAGTATTGCCACCTGATGCGAAGTACTGATTCATTGGATAAGCCCTGATGCTGGGCAAAACTAAAGGCAGAAAAAGAAGGGGAAGACAAGGATGAGATGGTTGGATGGCATCACCGACTCGATGGCCATGAGTTTGAGCAAGCTCCGGGAGCTGGTGATGGACAGGGAGGCCTGGCATGCTGCAGTCCATGGCTCGCAAAGAGTCAGACTTGACTGAGCGACTGAGCTGAACTGAGCCGAACTTTACATTATATTAATATGATATAACTTATCATATTAATATATATCATTAATATATATCATTAATATATCATAATATTATATGATAATAAGAGTAAAGGTATTTACATGAAGATGTTAATAAGACAGATTTAAAAATATAGAGACATTTAAGATTAGTGGGTACTGATATTTTTAAGAGTTTAAAGAACATGAAATATTGCATAGGTTTTTTGGATAAGAAAATACAGGATACAAAAGGGTATATATGAAATGATTATACTTAGAGAGACTTCCTAGCAAAAAGACTAGAAAGTAATATATCAAAAGTTTAATAGTTATCATTAATTTGAGGATCAGTGCATATTGCTGTCTTTTTTTCCTATATTTTTTACATTTATCATAATTTGCATAAATATGGTTATAATCAACAAAGAACAGCTTTAAAAGGATCCATGTAATTTGTCTTAGTTTAAGTGTGTGTACCCTCTTCAGTTACTGTCACATTTTAATCACCTACCTACTCCAGGAACAAGGAGATTGTATTAAGTTCTCCACTTCATTAGATTTTTCCCCCTAACTTATTAGATGTATTTGATAATACTGCTGTGACTTATTCACAGGGATATATGATTTTCACCAAATATATCTCACTTTATTAGATGCTTATACTTCATATATTTTTAATAGTGAACTCTTTCACAAAACATGCATTTCACCACCTGTATCGCTTGAATATAAAGGCTCTATAAAGAGAAAAAGTGATTGGACTTTCCAGGGTGCTTTGGTTTAATTCAGTTTTACAATCTCCCCTGTGTGGTTCTTAAAACTACTGTAGCTCAGTAAGTATTTATTGAGTGATTACCATAAGCAGGTTTCTCCTCAGAGTTTCAAAACCTTTGTATTCCTACATAGCAGATCAATTAAAAATTTTTTGTAGTTCTTATTTGGAGATTCCCAGGTAAGCAAGCCTGATGAAAAGTAAACGCACTCAAGAGGCTGACTGTGGGTCTGACTTCTGTTCTTTTTTTGGTCTATGGTAACTTTCATCCACAGTCCTACCTGGATTTTCCTATATGGATTTTAAGTTTGATGTCAAATTAATGACGGTAAAATAATATTTACTTAATATACCTTCCTTTCTTATAACTGTAGCCTCAAAGTAATTCTGATCTCTGGGAATTACCTCAGCCTATATTTCTGGGATAAGAGGCTTATATGTGTTTGTTTTAAAAGTTGCCTGAGGGACTTCCCTGGCAGTCCAGTGGTTAAGACTCTGGTTAAGACTCTGTGATTCCAGTTCCTGGAGTGTGGGTTTGATCCCTGGTCAGTAACTAAAATCTCACCTACTGCCTTATGCAGGAAAACAAACAAACAAACAAACACCTTCCTGAATTGAAACCATCCAGGTTCAGGTGATTACTTTAAAGGTGTTCACTTATTTGCCCTCTTCATAGAATAGTGGTCTTCAGCCTTTAACATCAGTCTCCAGGGAGCTTTTGAAAAATGCAAATGCCTTGATTCTACCCAAGGCCAGATGTGTTACGATATGGGAGGTGTGAAGGGTGAATGGGGTGTTTAGTGGAGGTTTTTTTTTTTTTTTTTTCTTTTAGAAGCATTACAGGTGATTTCTAGGGTAGAGCAGAATTTGACAGTTACTGCATTGTTATTTAGTCACTAGTCATGTCCCACTCTTTGCAACACCAAGGACTGTAGCACACCAGGCTTCTCTGTCCTTCACAATCTCCCAGAGTTTGCTCGAGCTCATGTCAGTGACGCCATCCAACCATTTCATCCTCTCTCATCGCCTTCTCCTCCTGCCCTCAATCTTTCCTGGCATCAGGGTCTTTTCCAATGAGTCAGTTCTTCCCATCAGGTGGCAAAGTAACGGAGCTTCAGCTTCAGCATCAGTCCTTCCAATGAATATTCAGGGTTGATTTCCTTTAGGATTGACTGGTTTGATCTCCTTTCAGTCCAAGGGACTCTCAAGAGTCTTCTCCAGCACCACAGTTCAAAAGCAGCAATTATTCGGTGCTCAGCCTTCTTTATGGTCCACCTCTTACCACCATACATGACTACTGGAAAAACCATAGCTTTGACTAGACAGACCTCTGTGGACAAAGTAATGTCTCTCCTTTTTAATATGCTGTCTAGGTTGGCCATAGTTTTTCTTCCAAGGGGCAAGTGTCTTTCATTTTCATGCTGCAGTCACAATCTTCAGTGACTTTGGGACCCCAAAAATAAAGTCTGTCACTGTTTCTATTCTTTCCCCATCTATTTGCCATGAAATGATGGGACCAGATGCCATGATCTTCACTGAATGTTGAGTTTTAAGCCAGCTTGTTCACTCTCCTCTTTGACCTTCATCAGGGGGCTCTTCAGTTTTTCTTCACTTTCTGCCATAAGGGTTGTGTCATCTGCATATCTGAGGTTATTGATATTTCTCCCAGCAACACTGATTCCAGCTTGTACTTCATCCAGCCCAGCGTTTCTCATCATGTACTCCGCATATTATAAGTTAAATAAGCAGGGTGACAATAAACAGCCTCGATGTACTCCTTTCCCAATTTTGAATGACTGCTTTAACCCTTGAATAACTTTTGACCAGGGACACTGTGTTGTTATCCTCATGTTCACAGTCTAATGTAGTGCTCTGTATTAGTGGTTCTATGAGGACTTGTCGAATGAATGATGGAGCAGACATCCCCTATCTAGGGTCCCCAGCCTTCAGGATCTAATAATGCTTGATGATCTGAGGTGGAGCTGATGTACTAATAATAGAAATAAATGCACAGTAAAGCTAAGGCACGTGAATCATCCCCAAACCATCCCCCCTTATTGCTCTGTGGAAGAACTGTCTTCCATGAAACCGGTCCCTCATGCCAAAAAGGTTGGGGAGCACTGCCTTGTCGTCTGTGCACACACTTGTCCGCTGAGTGACATCCAGCTGAGTCTAGTTCCAGGTTTAGTCATGTCGGTCTTCGTTTTCTTAGCACAGGTGCAGCCATGAACAGCAGTGAGAGCCTCCCTCCTTCCTCATCCGTCAATGACATCTCCTCCATGTCCACCGACCAGACCCTGGCATCTGACACTGACAGCAGCCTGGAAGCCTCGGCAGGACCCCTGGGTTGTTGCAGGTGACTAGCCGCCTGCCTGCGAAACCCAGCGTTCTTCAGGAGATGATGTGATGGATGGAACACACACGCAGACACGCACGCACACACGCAAACGCAGACACGCAACGACAAGAACGTGGCAAGGGAGAGAATCCGAGTCTAAAATTGAAACACATCTTTCAGCCTGCTTCTTCTCCAGAGTTCTGTATTGCAGCTAAGCCAAATGTATATTTAACTCCTAGTTGCTCTTGCTTTGGTATTCTTCCAATGATGCTTTTACTACAGAAAGCAAATCAAACACAATTAGAGAAGCCTTCTCCATAAAGTGTAATTTTAATGGCTGCAGAACCAGTGACCTGTAACTGCCCTTTCAAATGGCATGACAAGGTGTGCAGTGGCCCCATCCAGCATGTGTGTGTCTCTATCTTGCATCTACCTGCTCCTATTGGCCTAGTCAGATGGATGTAGATACAGATCCGCATGTGTCTGTATTCATACAGCACCACGTACTTAGAGATGCTACTGTCAGTGTCCTCAGGGCTCTCCCAAGACATCACGCACTGGGGTACCACATGGTCCATTTCATGTGATCTATTACTCTGACATAAACCCATCTGTAATATATTGCCAGTATATAAGCTATTTAGTTTGTTAATTGATTAAGCTGTATGTCTTATAAGAAAATGTGTAAAGGGCGGAATATGGGGAGGGAGTGAGTTCTCTTGGACCCTTGAAGATGTAGCTTCCAAATCTGAACTGATTAAATGGCACCTGTAAACCAATTTGTAGAAAGAACATATGTGATGCTTATTATGTACAGTGCGGGGTGGGAGAGGGTAACAGTTTCCAGGTACTGAATGGTTTGACCTTTAGAAGGAAGGTAGGCATAACAGCTGAGGGTCTTTTCTCTGATAGTGAGTGGGTAGGAGAGACTAGGGTAGTGTGGCCATGTGGGAGGAAGAACTAAAGGAGGTATGACCCAGATTTAGGAGACACCGGCATTCCTGTTTTAGAAAGGAGACCCTCATTTATCGTTTGCAAATTATGTGTCACAACTGAGAAGAGATTGGCAGCTAGTGAGGCAGGGTTAGTGTGTCCATATCTGATGGGAACCCTTCTCTGAAATAGACTGGAGCTGCCTCTACGTGGTATCCCTAACAAAAAGTGAGTTTGCCTAGGCTATTTTTAGATTGTGGGTTGTGTTTTCCATGACTGTGCTATTTTCCATGTTTATACCTTGTCAAGGTTTTATTTTGAGAAGAAATATTACTTCCCTCTTCTGGAATTTAAAAAAAAAAAAATTACTTAAAAAAATACCCAAAGCCCAGGGCAATCCTCAGGTTAGCATTTGAAAACATCCACAGACGTTCCTCAGGGGTTTCCCCGACTCCTTAACATGGCCAATGTCTCTTATTTATTTATTTTTTCATAAATTTCAACAATTCAAGAAGGGCTGATCATTTGAGTTTTGTACCACAAGTTGACATGACAGCAATAACTCTGCCCATAAGTTACTCTCCTAAATAGCTTTAGCAATAGAGTGTCTTAAAAGCCATGAAGCATTGATGTCAATGTTTAGCAAAATCTCCTGAATTTAGCTCAAAAATAAATGAAAGTGCTTTCCCAGGCACTTGAAGGAGGCACTGTGAAACATCCTGGTTCCATACAAGGCGATACCAGGATAACTTCTCAGCAATAACAGGACCAGGTCGACCCTTCTCCTCTTATTCACTCTAGTGAAGTATCCATCACAACTCTGCACTCTGACCATTTTGGTGCTCACCAGTGTGGTGGTATTTCACCTGAAGAAGAAGTGAAACACACAGGATGGCTGGTTGAGTGTGAGATGACGGGCAAATGGGATCCCTTGGAAAACAGAGCAGCCAAGAATGCCAGTGCTGTGAAAACTGCCTTAAACACAACGATAGGGAAGCTGTATCTCTTCCTAAGCAATAGAATCAACTCCCACCATCGCCACGGGAGCAATGCTGCCATTTACCAGGGATTGCTTCGCACCATAGATTTCATGACAAGAGGTCATTTGTTCAAAATGGAGAGAAAAATTATTAGACTGTGCAGCTTGCCCCCTGGAATAGAAGTGGCCCAGTGTCTCTATCTTGCTGCCCTTGTTTTTGGTTAATATTGCAGACAATCTGATTGGAAAAACGCTTCCACATTCACATGAGTTCTCTCAATTTTCTTTGTGTCACACTCTCTCAACCCTCTCCCTCACTCCCCCTCCCCCTTTAAAGTTTCTCCTCTCTGCGTTCCTTTTTCTTTGTTTATCTCCTTTCTCTGTGCTCTTCTCTTGCTATACCTGCGGCCTCTCCCCTCCTGGCTCTTTAACTACATGAGATTAAGTGCAGAGAGCACGAAGCTGTTGAAAGAGAGTGAATCCCAGGGAGAATTTCATCAGCCACGAAACAACATCAGGAGACAAAAGGAAATCTCCAGCCAGCCAGCAACTTCAAACCACTTGACAGTTAGACTCTGTCTCATGTATGTGGAAGTGATTTTTTTTTTCCATTCAGATGAAACCAGGCAAGAACTACCCAAAGTCCCTCCCCTTACTTGCTACTTCCACTTGCTACTTACTTACTTCTCTAAACTCCACTAGTCTGGCCTCTCCTGTTGTCTCTTGGAAATGGGTTACCTTCAGCCAGAACTCCCTCCAGTCAAGGGAAAATGAAACAACCTTTATATTGAGATATCATGTATTACAAAGCAAGCTAAGGGTTAGCTTCTTGATAGCTTCTACAATTAATTTTCCTAGATTATCAAAGCAACAGGCAATAGGCCAACAAAGAGAACCATCATTGCAAAAGTCCACCCACCCTTCACAACCTTGGGTCCATTTTATTAGTCCCTTCAGGAGGTGATTATGTTGTTACCAGATCCACAGAATATACTATGTTCTGCACTGAGTCTTCTTTTCTCGAAAAAACAAATATTTCCAGTGCAGTCACCAATTCCTTCAAAAGGTCTCTCCTGCTTTTCAGGTAGGGGGGTGTCAGGTCACTCTTGGGAAAAGTGAAATTCCTGCCTATGGTTGGGGTTCCTTTCGGAATGCAAAGTTGGCCTGACTTTCCTTAAAGGGCAAGTAGTTTCATAGTGATCCTTCAAGAAATGTTTTGTAGTATTTTACAGGAGGGATAGCTACATGTCCATGTGCAGGAGGAACTAGATTTTTGAGAGAGCTTGGCAAAACCACCACCCCCACTTTGATATTTCTATATGTATTCTGTTGGCCAAAAGAGATACACCGGCCTGATAACCAAATTTCTTCTTGTGGAATAAAAACTGATAATAATCTTGCATCTTCAAGAATCTGATGACTGAGCTTTGAGAGAATGTACCCCATAGATGGACCAGGGCCTGGTCTGTTCCCTCCACTTGGAGTAAACTATTTAATTGAAGGCCAGGGAGCTGTATAGTTTTTTTTTTTTTTTTTTTCAATCTGTTATCATTATCAGAAAAATATTACCTAAGGATACTGATAGCAGCTGACTGATAAATCAGGAAATAGGCCTTGACAAATAGAATAAGTAGACTAGGTAAGATTAGATAAATCCTTTTATGACTTGCCAGGGAAGGGTGGGGGGCAGAATAAGCAAAATGGACTTCAAAATTTTAAATAGTCATTGCAAAATCTAAATTATTCCAAATCTATTTCTATGTAATTCTCAACATATGATAATCTAAATCTTAAAAGCATCATGCTCTGTGATGAATGCTATCAACCAGGTTAGCTGAAGAGAATTTATCTTGTATAGCTCAGAGCAAGAGATTAAATAGCCTGAGAAATCTTTGATTCCAACCACTTTGGGTCTGAAGAGAAATCTCCACTCTCTACCCTGCTCACAATGCCCAACATGCATATTGTCCACAGAGATTTTTGAACCCAGAATGGAAACTCCTTTCTCTAAGAACAACAATCAACTTATAATGTACATAGTTACACTAATTATTTTCCATGTGATTAAAATACAAGATTTTATCTCTTTTAGCACTTGGACAGTTCTTTCGCTGTCTGAAATGGCTCACTTTGACTCATTTCCTTGGTCAGCAAGCTGAAATGGAAGATCTCTGTTTGTATATGAACTCCTGTACATCTAACTTTTGATTATGTGGGACCAATGGCCAGTATATCCTAATGGACAGAAATCTCCCACCCCTAGTTAGCACTGAACTGTTCACCTTGCCATGTATATCTTGCAACAAGACCTAATTTACACCTGCCTGTTACTCTGCATGATTGGACTCCAAAGACTATTACAAATGATGAGAATCGTCCTGTGTCCGTGTTTATGAAATGGACTTAAAACACATACACACATTCATACACATCTCATCTTTACAGTTCTAGATCAACCCTGGAAACAAAACTACGCAATCCAGTTTCTTTGCAAGGTCTTAGTGGTGAGAACTGGAAGTCAGCCTGATAGATCAAATGCACTTCAGTGATGTTTAATAAGGATTGAAATTATTTAAATCATTTGTGTCCTTTCTCACTCTTTTTCATTTTGGGTTTTTTTTTTTTTTTTTTTTTTTATTTTCAAGATATTGGTGGAACAAGAGGATGAATGGGGGGAGAACTTTGGCTTTTTTGAACTCTTTGTAGGTGGATATGAAGTTGATACATTGTGATTTCTGTTTCTTATGAACTATTAAAAAACAAAGCAAATCTGCTTCTAGTAACATAAAACCAAATCCAAACCCAGACTGTTGGAATTTGCCTGTTGCTAACTGTTGTCCTGCTGCTCATTGTCTTGGGTTTTATGTCCTGACAGTAGCTCTGAAGCATATCACATGATTTCATTGTGCAGTCTGATTGTGCCAGGGAATAAATAAGAAATGAGGAGTGACCTACTTTCTCACTTTGGGTAATGAGTGTGTAATACATATGTGACCATGTAGAAAGCTCTACTTTCATTTGAGATTAGTTTCTCCTAAAAATAGCCTTCATTTCTGTCTGGAGATGTTGGTTGTACATCTACAACTCATATAAGTTTCCTTTAAGGTGTAAAATCGGTGAAGAAGGAAAAAATAATTTTCTGAGGGTATTAGGTGAGTAAAACAGGGTTAAATATCAGGTTAATTTATCAGAAGTCCTGATCAGTTTAGTCATTACTCGAGAGAGGTCAAAGTTGTTTTGTGTGTGTGTGTGTGTGTGTGTGTGTGTGTCTACATGGTAGTTAACCTTACTCCTCTTTGAATTTATGATTTTATGTCTTGATAAGGTCACCAAACCCATGTTAAGCTGGAAACATCTGAAAAATTGAGGAATGGCCTTCTATTTCTATAAATGCAATGTTTTATTTAACCAGCTAACTATTACAAAGAAAATCTGGAAGATAAACATATCTATTCTTTTGAGTTAACACAATTTAGTTTGGGTGAACTCCAGGAGTTGGTGACGGACAGGGAGGCCTGGCGTGCTGCAATTCATGGGGTCACAAAGAGTCGGACACGACTGAGCCACTGAACTGAATCGAACCTATTATATATGAGAAAAATAGAAACCAAAAGCCATTTGTTATCTCTGGCATAGCTTCTATTTTAAATCACATATCTTTACTCTGTTAATAAAGTAAGTTTAAAAGTGGCCAAGTATAGGTACCTGAAAATACAATATTAAGAAGGGGAATCACATGCCATAAGACTGCTCATGGATAGAAAGGATCAGAAGGAGTTATTGGTGCACACCAGGTGCCATGAAAAGTTACCAAATATGTGGGTCATTTTGAGCACATTTACAGTGAGACTAAAGATATCTTGAAAACTACCTTTCTTGCTTGTGCAATAACCACCCTAGAAGGAGGATTCTTTTTGCTCAGCAGTTGCACTGGGTTGTACTCAAGCTAGAGGTTTTTGACCTTACGGATTTATCGGAAAGCTACTTGTTGCATGTCTTTCCTCTCTGAATTTTGAAAGGCATGCCTGGAAGACATTTGCAAGTAGTGAAACACACTGAAAACGCTCTTGTCTCAGGTCAGTTCACATCAGGGACCATTGAACATGGCAAGTCATCTCCCCAGGTCCAGACTGAATTTGATCTGTTCATCCTTTTAGATCAGTGTCTTCTCTTTTGTTACTGAAACAAACTGTAGACATGTACAGTTCCTAAGCACATGAGATATGATGGTACATACACAAGAATCAAACACCACTTTGGAATTTCCCATCCTCTCTTGTCACATATTAAAGACTTGTTTATCATAGTATAAAACGCAATGTAAAAGAAGTCTGAAGTGCAATTTAGAAGATTCAAATTTTACTCCATGGTTCACTTCCGTGACACTGAACTTCTGGTTCTGTCCTTCTTTTCCTTCTTTTTACCCAATGATCCACGTTGTCTGCAACTCGAAAGCAGATATAAAATGTTATTCATCTTAAAACCTCTCCACACTCTTCCTATAAAAGTGTATCTCTCACAATTTGCTTTTCACAAACACATTTATATTTGCATTTGTCAAAGGATTGTTTATGAACAACTATACACAAAATCAATTTTTATAAACCAAATAATATTTTACATGGACTAAGGAAACTGTTGATATTAAAGTGCTTCTTTTATGAAAGGAAGACTTTCAAAAAGCCATTGCTTATTTCTTAATGTTAGTATTTTGCAAACTTGGATTTGGTGCAAATCAAGCTCTCAGAAAATTGCTCTAAATTTCTAATTTAAATTCTGAGTTACATTCTTAAGTGGCACATTCATTCACTCCAAGGCCATTTGTTGAACATCTCTCTCTGTGTCCTTGTAGGAGATAAATACAATATAGTTCTTATCCTCACAACTACAGAGTAAATAAAGCCTAACAGTTTAAAAATAAGTGGTTAAAGCAAAAAATCTTTAACTCATCTATTACTTTCTTTTAAAATAATAACGTGTTCAAATTAGTGGCATGATTTGAATGATTCCATTTTTATTATTCTTTTAAAGCAAATGAAACACGGAATCTGCTCCTTTTGATGTTATCATTTTGTCTAATCGTACATAAGTACAATTAATGAAGGGCTTCACTGGTGACTCAGCAGTAAAGAATTCTGCCTGCTGATGCAGGAGATGTGGGTTGGATCCCTGGGTTGGGAAGATCTCCTGGAGAAGGAAATGTCACCCCACTCCAGTATTCTTGCCTGGGAAATCCCATGGACAGAGGAGCCTGGGCAGAGTCCATGGGGTGCCAAAGAGTCGGACCACACTTAGCAACTAAACAACAACAAACAAATTTCAGTCTCCAGAAAAAGGGAGAAATGTGATGGCATTTTGATACCTTGCCAATGACTTATGATATTTGTATCCTGGGGGAAAAATAGATAAGAAGTTCAGAGGCTAGAAAACAACAACAACAAAAATAGCGTGGATGCTTTTTTCTACATAATATAAAGTTCATTTTGATACATGTTTCTTCCGAGAGCTATTGGGCCTGAATGCTGAGCTTGAGGCTCATATTTCAAAATATCCAAATGAGTAAATAACATCACAGCAGATACTGGAGTCTCTCTGCAGTGATGCTCTCATAGGAAGCCAAATCTTTGAAATTTGTTCAGTCTGTGGGGGTTGTTGGAGCCCTAAAATAAGGTAGAGTTTACTCATTTGTTATTTTCTGTTAGAAACTCCAACTCAGAACATCACTGAATATGTGAACCAGAAACTTGACATTGAACTCTGAACATTCACTCACTGACCCATGCCACAGATATTAAGTACTTCAGTCCTCCCATGATTGTTCTATGCACACTGAAAAAGTGAAAGTGAAAGTCATTCAGTTGTGTCCGACTCTTTGCGACCCCATAGACTATACAGTCCATGGAATTCTCCAGGCCAGAATACTGGAGTGGGTAGCCTTTCCCTTCTCCAGGGGATCTTCCCAGCCCAAGGATTGAACCCAGGTCTCCCTCATTGCAGATGGATTCTTTACCAGTTGAGCCACAGGGGAAGCCCAAGAATACTGGAGTGGGTATCCTATCCCTTCTCCAGCGGATCTTCCTGACCCAGGAATCGAACCGGGGTCTCCTGCATTGCAGGCAGATTCTTTACCAACTGAGCAATGAGGGAAGCCCAAGGTCTTGGATAACACTAAGAAAACAGACAAAGTAGTTAAAAGGATAAGGCATGATAAGGGGTATCATTTAGATGAGGTGATCAGAGCAAGGTTCTCAGAAGAGGTGATATTTCAGCAGAGACCTGAATAAAGTGAGGGAATGAGTTATATTAGTATCTGAGGGACAAGCAAGTTCAGAGGCCTTGGAGTAAGAGCTTGTTTATATATTCTTATAAGAATTCTTATATTGACAAGAATGACAGTCTTGTGAATAAAGGGCTTCCCCAGTGACTCTGTGGTAAAGAATCTGCCTGGCCAATTCAACAGACTGGGGAGATGTGGGTTTGATCCCTGGATCGGGAAGATCCCTAGGAGGAGGAAATGGCAGCCCACTCCAGTATTCTTGCCAGGAAAATTCCATGGACAGGGGAGCCTGCTGGGCTGCAGTCTAGGGGATCTCAAAGTGTCAGACAAAACTAAGCACACACTGCCTCTTGTGAATAAAGCATAATGGACAAGAGAAGTGTGATAATAAGTGAAATTGAAGAGATAGAAAGAGTCAGAGCATGGCAAGATCTTGGGCTTTGATTCTATCATGGGAAGATGATGGATAGAGTTGAGCATGGAAATGCCATAATATTTCTTTTTAAAAAGTATCTCCCTTGCTGCTGAGTAGAGAGAGGAGGTTAAGAAAAAAGACAAGAATGGAAACAAAGAATCCATTGTAAGGTGTATCAGGAGTCCAGAAAGGCAAGATGGAACTTGGGCTAAGAAGAGCTGGTGCTGAGAAGGAGTTGGAGTCAGAGTCCAATTAAGGATATGTTGTGAAGGTAGAGTTGACGAGATCTGCTGATAGATTGAAATGTGATACGGAAGAAAGAGATGAAGGAATGATTGTACTTTTAAGAAATATAAGCTGCAAGGTAAATGATGGTGTGGTTGACTGAGAATGATGGGCTAGAAACATATTTGTGAAATGTTGTTGGAAATTGTGAAAACTTGTTGGAAATGTCAGTTCATTAGATACTCATATGAAGTAGCTGGAGTTTCTATGAGGTTGGAGGTAGGAAAGAAGTTGAGCTGAAACATAAATTTGAGACTCATAAGTGTTGATTGAAACAAGGAGATTATAAGAGGCTTTTAAGAGGCTGAGGGTAGATAAAGAAGAAGAGTCCGAAGATGAATGTACCTCTTGTTCCAACATACAGAAGTCAGGAACAGGAGGGTGTTCTAAAGAATGTCTAGTAAAGCAGAGGGAAAACTAGGAGCATGTGCTATCCTGGAAGCCAAACAAAGTGTTTCAAAAATGAGGGAGTGGGCACCATGGACAATGTCACCGAGCAGTGAGGATGGAGATGGAAGATTGGCGATTGGACTTGGTTTTATGAAGGTCATGGCTCACCTTGACTACAGTAGTTTCTCTGCAATTTTGAGCAAGAAAGCATGATTCCACTGAGTTCAAGAGAACATGGGAAGCAAGAAGCTAGAAATGAGGTCAGAAAATTCACGTTTTGTTTTTGTTTTTTTTTTCTGAAAAGTGAAGCAGAAGAGTGATGTTGAAATTAGATATATATATATATAAGATGAAAGGATTTTTTTAAGTTACCAAAGTGTAAGTATGTATGGGAGGGCTTAATAGCTAAGAGCGAAATATCTAATGCAAGAGAGAAAGAGTATCTATTTGAAGGAGCAATATTCTGGAATAGGAGAGGTGTGCTCTCAAAGAGGAATCATTGGCCTGGGTGGGGCAGGCAGCAGGTTTTTGGAAAAAGAGCTAAGGTGGTGTGTACAGTGCAGATGTAGGTTGTCTGGTAGATATGACGATGAAATGTTAAAACAGGGACTTCCCTAGTCATCCAGAGGAAAAGCCTCACCTTCCAGTGCAGGGGGTGTGGGTTTGATCCCTGGTTGGGGAGCTAAGATCTCATGTGCTTTGTGGATTTTTTTTTTTTTTCTCAGTAAAAAGAGCCTATCAGTAAGTAAGTTTATATAAGTAAGATTATCAGCTGAATATGAGGATAGAAAGAGCTCATGGGGCTTATGAAGTGTGAAATAGACCTTAAAAATTACAAAGATAAGTTACTGGACAACAATGAGAGAGAAATGAGCCATTTTTATATAAGGTAGACAAGTCAATCAGTGATCCTCTGCTCTTCAGCCACGTTTAGTTTTTTATCTTTTTTTTTTTTTTAAACTTTACAATATTGTATTAGTTTTGCCAAATATCGAAATGAATCCGCCACAGGTATACCCGTGTTTCCCATCCTGAACCCTCCTCCCTCCTCCCTCCCCTACCCTCCCTCTGGGTCATCCCAGTGCACCAGCCCCGAGCATCCAGTACCGTGTATCGAACCTGGACTGGTGACTCGTTTCATACATGATAATATACATGTTTCAATGCTATTCTCCCAAATCTCCCCACCCTCTCCCTCTCCCACAGAGTCCATAAGACTGATCTATACATCGGTGTCTCTTTCGAAGTCTCGTACACAGGGTTATTGTTACCGTCTTTCTAAATTCCATATATATGCGTTAGTATACTGTATTGGTGTTTTTCTTTCTGGCTTACTTCACTCTGTATAATAGGTTCCAGTTTCATCCATCTCATTAGAACTGATTCAAATGTATTCTTTTTAATGGCTGAGTAATACTCCATTGTGTATATGTACCACTGCTTTCTTATCCATTCATCTGCTGATGGGCATCTAGGTTGCTTCCATGTCCTGGCTATTATAAACAGTGCTGCAATGAACATTGGGGTACACGTGTCTCTTTCCCTTCTGGTTTCCTCAGTGTGTATGCCCAGCAGTGGGATTGCTGGATCATAAGGCAGTTCTATTTCCAGTTTTTTAAGGAATCTCCACACTGTTCTCCATAGTGGCTGAACTAGTTTGCATTCCCACCAACAGTGTAAGAGAGTTCCCTTTTCTCCACACCCTCTCCAGCATTTATTGCTTGTAGACTTTTGGATCGCAGCCATTCTGACTGGCGTGAAATGGTACCTCATAGTGGTTTTGATTTGCATTTCTCTGATAATGAGTGATGTTGAGCATCTTTTCATGTGTTTGTTAGCCATCTGTATGTCTTCTTTGGAGAAATGTCTATTTAGTTCTTTGGCCCATTTTTTGATTGGGTCATTTATTTTTCTGGAGTTGAGCTGTAGGAGTTGCTTGTATATTTTTGAGATTAGTTGTTTGTCCATTGCTTCATTTGCTATTATTTTCTCCCAATTTGAAGGCTGCCTTTTAGTTTTTTAGATGAAGGTTAGGAGGAATCAGAAATTGGATTTAGCCAAAGTTGAGTTCTTTTCTTTGCTTCCCAGATGAGTGGAGTGGTGGAAGAGAAGATGAAGGGATTTGAGAGTGGAGTGTGTGAGCGCGTGCTCAGTTGTGTCTGACTCTTTGGCACCCCATGAGCTGTAGCCCACCAGGTTCCTTGGTCCATGGAATTTCCCAGGCAGGAATACTGGGATGGGTTGCCATTTCCTACTCCAAGGAATAAATATGATGGACAGCCACAGAAGCTAAGTTGGTCAAGGAGGGAAGTGATGCCATGAGGGATGACATGAGGGGATAATAATTTGTGAAAATTTAGGCAAGCCCATGACTCTGAGATACTTTGGGAGCATTCAAGAATTGTTGGAGTGATGGTGCAAAAAGGAGTGATCTATAAAGAGAAGAAGAGATAATCAGAGAGTGGATACTTGGTATAGACATTTTGGTGATGGTGCAGTTATTTTTAGGCTGTTTATTATCACCTCACTTGTTTAATTTGTATGCAGAGTACATCATATGAAATGCTAGGCTTGAGAGTCCCTTGGACTGCAAGGAGATCAAAGCAGTCAATCCTAAAGAAAATCAGCTCTGAATAGTCACTGGAAGGACTGATGCTGAAGCTGAAGCTCCAATAATTTGACCATCTGATGCAAGAGCTGACTCATTAGAAAAGACCCTGATGCTGGGAAAGATTGAGGGCAGGAGGAGAAGGGGATGACAGAGGATGAGATGGTTAGATAACATCACCGAGTAAGTGGACTTGATTTGATCAAACTCTGGGAGATAGTGAAGGACAAGGAAGCCTGGTATGCTGCAGTTCATGAGGTCACTGTATCAGACATGACTTAGAGACCCAAGAACAGCAACAATTTTTTGTAACGTCATGGTGTGAGGTCAACCTTGGGCACAGGTGGCTGACGTTTGGGCAAAGGAAAACAAGACTTTTCAGGACCGAGTAGGTCAAGGAGCTGTGTGGCCAGATTGGTATATGACAGAGAAATAGAGGTTAGGACAAACAGCTGATTAGATGCTAAAAATACTCTTGCATGTGACATGTACTTCCAAGAAGCTTCTTAGGGAGGAGAGAGGATCAACCCTCTGAAAGTAGCAATAAAAAGCAAAGAGAGACCTTCCTCCCCATCAGGCTAATGATAATTGTGGGAATTATCATTTGTGTTGAATTGTGTTGTGGGAAGGAAAAATAGGCCACCCTGGAGAAGGCTGCAGGACAGCCATGTCTTTAGGACATAGCTGCTTCAGGAAAGATGGAGAGGGGATGCTGGCAGATCTAGAAGGTGTAATGGAAAGGTTGGGGAATAATGGGAGAGGGATCAGAGTTTGAAGCAAATGTGGGAATGTGCTGAGCAAGATGGGGATGAGCTCACAGGTGGAGACAAGTGACAAGGACCATTAGCTACTTCGATGAAAAGTAACAGAGGGTGAGGGCTTCCCAGGTGGCCCAGCAGCATCCACCTGCCAATGCAGGAGTTAGGGGTCGATCCCTGGGTCAGGAAGATCCCCTGAAGAAGGAAATGGCAAGCCACTCCAAGAATTCTTGCCTGGGAAATCCCATGGGCAGAGGAACCTGGCAGGCTATAGTCCATAGGGTCACAAAAGAGCCAGACACGACTGGGCAACTAAATGGCAACAACAACAGAGGGCGAAGTGTGGGAGCCTGTTCTAATTGGCTAAGAGTCGTTAGCCAATTCTAATGACTTGTGGAGGCAGGGAATGTGCGTGTTGGGAGGAAAGGGCTAGGATGGACTTAGTGTTTTCACAAATTCTTAAAGGGCTCCCCTCAGAGCCAAGAGATAGCTTTGCTCCAAGCAAATAGTCCAACTTGACTCCTCATTCAGAAAATTCAGTGTTATCCTGTTACCTGTACTCTCCACTTAAGAAAGGGACCCCCTGAGTTAAAACAAAAGGACTCCTACCTGTGTGGGCTGGTCTCGCCTGGGCTTGACCCTCGAGGGGCTATGATGACAGCAGGTACATGTAGTCCATAAATAAAGAGTGGCATTCGGCCCTGGACCTGAGCCACAAATGGGATGTTAAACAACACACTTTTCATTGGCTAAACTTTGCCCTCAAAGCTCTAGAGTAGGTTCAGTAAAGTCAGGCTGCCTGGGAAACTGTTCGTTATCCAAGTCACTTGGCAACAAGAGGCACTTCAGCTGGGCAGTTCTAACACTTGGCTCATTTCCCACTGGTCCCATTAAGAAGACTATAAAGAGAATAATGAAAGAGACCTACAGGAGCCACCGATCCAGCACTCTTTCCCTGTGGTCTGTGAATTCAAACAAGGCAAAACACTTCATGCCCTGGCTGCTTCCTTTGAATAAAAGAGTAGAAGCCTCCTGGGACCTACGTGTGTTTTCAAGTCTCACAGGGTGCAGGAAGGTTAGGTAGAAGGCCACCTCAATGGCACAGGCTGGATAGGGCATCTTGTGTATTTGAAAAGGCCCCCTCCCTGGAGTCTGTAGCACAAGCACCTTCGTACATGCTGTTCCATGTGTGCTCCAGGGAGGTCTTGGCTCCAAACTGCCTCCCTGTCTGATTACATCCAACTCATCCTTTAGGGCTCATGTCATAGTGATGGCTCTTCGGTGCCTTGCCCAGCCTCACCTCTGTGGTCTTTTAACATCTGCCATACATCTCATGTGGAAATTATTATAAACTAGGCTGAGCACCGAAGAAGTGATGCTTTTGAACTGTGGTGCTGGAAAAGACTCTTAAGAGTTCCTGGGACTGCAAGTAGATCACACTAATCAGTCCTAAAGGAAATCAACCCTGAATAGTCATTTAGAAGGGCTGTTGCTGAAGCTCTGATACTTTGGCCACCTGATGCAAAGAGCCGATTCATTGGAAAAGACCCTGATGCTAGAAAAGATTGAAGGTAAAAGGAGAAGGGGGTGGCAGAAGATGAGATGGTTAGATAGCCATCACTGACTCAAGGGACATGTTGTTGTTCAGTCACTAAGTTGCGTCTGACTCTTTGTGACCCTGTGAACTTCAACACGCCAGGCTTTCCTGTCCTTCAATATCTCCTGGGGTTTGCTCAGATTCATGTGAATCTAAGCAAACTCTGGAGATAGTGGAGGACAGAGGGGCCTGGCATGCTGCAGTCCATGGAGTCACAAAGAGTTGGACATGACTTAGCAACTGAAGAACAACAAGGTATCCCAGGGCAGCTCGCCTCCTGCTAGTCTAGAATGTGGACTCCTTCAACGAATATTCACTAAAGGTGATGCTGATATGACTGTAGGCGTGTTCACTGGCCACATCCTTAGGCACGTTCACCGTATTTTACCTAATACCTTTAATGCCCATTGTCTTCCTCTGTGTCCACATAGACAAAATTGATGGACAGTTAGAGGTGGTTCTTTAGATTTTATTCCCAGATTATGGATGTAATTGTATTAATTCCAAATAGAAAGGATGCTTTTAGCATGCCTCTCTCTTGTCATCAATCTCGGTAGATCATCCGAGAAAAGGTAAAATTAGAGTCCTTGAGACAGGGTCACAATTACAGCCTCTGCTGCTGTGCCTGCTAGTGCTTCATTGCTGGTCCGTTTCCCAAGGCCAGAACCCAGCTATGAGCTCCAGAAGCATCCTTTTAACAGGAGTAATTTGGGAGCCAACAGCTACCATTTATAGAATACTTCAGTTCAGTTCAGTTCAGTTCAGTCGCTCAGTCGTGTCTGACTTTGCGACCCCATGAATTGTAGCACGCCAGGCCTCCCTGTCCATCACCATCTCCCAGAGTTCACTCAAACTCATGTCCATCGAGTTGGTGATGCCATCCAGCCATCTCATCCTCTGTCGTCCCCTTCTCCTCCTTCCCCTAATCCCTCCCAGCATCAGAGTTTTTTCCAATGAGTCAGCTCTTCACATGAGGTGGCCAAAGTACTGGAGTTTCAGCTTTAGCATCATTCCTTCCAAAGAAATCCCAGGGCTGATCTCCTTCAGAATGGACTGGTTGGATCTCCTTGCAGTCCAAGGGACTCTCAAGAGTCTTCTCCAACACCACAGTTCAAAAGCATCAATTCTTCAGCGCTCAGCTTTCTTTACAGTCCAACTCTAACATCCATACATGACCACAGGAAAAACCAGAGCCTTGACTAGATGGACCTTTGTTGGCAAAGTAATGTCTTTGCTTTTCAATATGCTATCTAGGTTGGTCATAATTTTTCTACCAAGGAGTGTCTTTTAATTTCATGGCTGCAGTCACCACCTACAGTGATTTTGGAGCCCAAAAACATAAAGTCTGACACTGTTTCCACTGTTTCCCCATCTATTTCCCATTAAATGATGGGACCAGATGCCATGATCTTAATTTTCTGAACACTTAATATATGCCAAATACAGTGCTAATCACTTATTCATGCCTCAAAAAAATCTAATAAGGAAAAGACACTATTATTATCCCAATTTTACATAAAAATGAACAGGCTTACAAACTTGATGTAACTTCCTTTAAGCTTATATAACTTCTAAGCTGCAGAGCTGGGATTATGATCCAGGTCTCCTAATGCAAAAGTTCATGAATTTTCTCTTCTAGGATGCTACACCAAGAAGGCACAAATCTGCAATATAAGGAACACTGGGGTTTGTGGTCTGCTTCTTGGGGCTTCCCTGGCGGCTCAGCAGTAAAGAATCCACCTCCAATGCAGGAGGCATGGGTTTGATCCCTGAGTCCAAAAGGTGCCCTGGAAAAGGAAATGGCAACCCATTCCAGTATTCTTGCCTGGAGAATCCCTTGAACAGAGGAGACTGGCGGGCTACAGTTCATGGGGTTGGAAACAGTTGGACATGACTTAACAACTAAACAACAACCCCAGTCTTTAATCCACTCCTGCATTTCCAATGAAAGATAATTATATCATTAAAATTATGGCAGTATTAATTATATGAATTAATTTTATATTATATCATATTAATTATATCTTTAAAAAGAGATTTAAACTCTCTTACCTAGCATTGATATAATTTTATAAAAGGAATCCTCAGCTTGTGAATAAATTGGAATGACACTATTTAAATTCTACTTGGAGTTTTTAGTCACTTCATGATAAATTTACATATAAAATCTGCACTTTAGTTAGCTTGATGGCATGGGCATTTCTGTTTTAAATGTTCATTAAAGGATACATAGCCATATAGTTTGATAAGTCAAACCAGTACTATAGACTCACTTGGAAGCAAGTCTTTTTTCCTGAGCCCATAATGTAAAAATCATCACAGTTGTCTAAAGAGTTTTAAAGAAATGTATGCAGAATGCAGCAAATGAACCCTCAACACTACCTATTATTTCCAATTTATTCTTATGTCAATTTCCCATTGATATTTTTCTAGGCTTTCAGCTGAATTAATATAAAAACCAATAAAAACCCAGATGGACAAGTTGCTCATGGCATGCATTGACTGAAGATTGTCATCACTATTTATAATTAAGATTAATAACAGTATCCCTCATAAAGCAAAGACAAAATTTATTGCTAACTCTCCATGCTGATACTCTGTGGCATAACAATGGTGAAGAATGTGTGTGCTCAGTCGTGTCTAACTCTTTGTGACCCCATGGACTGTAGCCCACCAGGCTCCTCTGTACATTAAATTTTCTAGGCCAGAATATCGGAGTGGTTTTCCATTTCCTACTCTAAGGGATCATCCCAACCCAGGGATCAAATCTGCATCTCTTGCATCTTCTGCATTGGCAGGCAGAATTCTTTACCATTGTTTCACCTGGGAAGGCCAGTGACGATGGAGGAGGAGGCACTTAAAATCGATAAGATATCTTTCTGGTGCCTTAAGAAACTGCATTTATCAATAGAGTTAGTTATCATCTTCACTTTACAGATGAAAAAACTAAGGCTCAAAGGTTAAATGACTTATCATTTTTTTGTGCCTTGCCTGAGGCATATTCAGTCCAGTTCAGTTCAGTTGCTTAGTCATGTCTGCCTCTTTGTGACCCCATGGACTGGAGCTCACCAGGCTTCCTTGTTTATCACCAACTCCCGGAGCTTGCTCAAACTGATGTCCATCGAGTCAGTGATGCCATCCAACCATCTCATCCTCTGTCATCCCCTTCTCCTCCCACCTTCAATCTTTCCCAGCTTCAGGATCTTTTCCAATGATCAGTTCTTCGAATCAGGTGGCCAAAGTATTGGAGCTTCAGCTTCAGCATCAGTCCCTTCAGTGAATATTCAGGACTGATTTCCTTTAGGATGGACTGGTTTAATCTCCTTCCAGTCCAAGGGACTCACAAGAGTCTGCTCCAACACCATAGTTCAAAAGCATCAATTTTATGGTGCTTAGCTCTCTTTATGGTCCAACTCTCACATCCATACACAATTACTGGAAAAACCATAGCTTTGACCAGATGGACCTTTGTGGACAAAGTAATGTCTCTGCTTTTTAACATGCTGTCTAGGTTGGTCATAGCTTTTCTTCCAAGGAGCAAGCATGTTTTAATTTCATGGCTTCAGTCACCATTTGCAGTGATTTTGGAGCCCAAGAAAACAGCCCACTGTCTCCATTGTTTCCCCATCTATTTGCCATGAAGTGATGGGATCAGATGCCATGATCTTAGTTTTCTGAATGCTGAGTTTTATGCCAGCTTTTTCATTCTCCTCTTTCACTTTCATCAAGAGGCTCTTTTGTTTCTCTTTGCTTTTTGCCATAAAGTTGGTGTCATCTGCATATCTGAGGTTAGTGATATTTCTCTGGCAATCTGGATTTCAGCTTGTGCTTCATCCAGCCTGCATGTACTCTACATATAAGTTAAATAAGCAGGGTGACAATACAGCCTTGACGTACTCCTTTCCCAATTTCCAACCAGTCTGTTGTTCCATGTCCGGTTCTAACTGTTAAGATGCTTACTTCTGTATGGTTCTCAGCTTCCTGCAATTACCATTCCACTTTGCTGCTTCCTAAACTGCTTTTTAACTTGGTGAAGAAAACAATCAGACATGGACAAGGGTAAAAGGGATATATATAAATTGGGAGCACAAAGCACAACTAACCTTCCATTGAGATCTTAGGAAGCTTTAAAGGGGAGCTGACATTTGATGAGAAATGCTGGGCTGGATGAAGCACAAGCTGGAATCAAGATTGCCAGGAGAAATATCAATAACCTCAGATATGCAGATGACACCACCCTTATGGCAGAAAGCGAAGAAGAACTAAAAAGACTCATGATGAAAGTGAAAGAGGAGAGTGAAAAATTTGGCTTAAAGCCCAACATTCAGAAAACTAAGATCATGGCATCTGGTCCCATCACTTCATGGCAAATAGATGGGGAAACAGTGGAAACAGTGGCTGACTTTATTTTGGGGGGCTCCAAAATCACTGCAGATGGTGACTGCAGCCATAAAATTAAAAGACTCTTACTCCTTGGAAGAAAAGTTATGACCAACCTAGACAGCATATTCAAAAGCAGAGACATACTTTTGCCAACAAAGGTTCATCTAGTCAAGGCTATGGTTTTTCCAGTAGTCATGTACGGATGTGTGAGTTGGACCATAAAGAGAGCTGAGCGCCAAAGAATTGATGATTTTGAACTGTGGTGTTGAAGACGACTCTTGAGAGCCCCTTGGACTGCAAGGAGATGCAACCAGTCCATCCTAAGGGAAATCAGTCCTGAATATTCATTAGAAGGATGGATGCTGAAGCTGAAACTCGAATACTTTGGCCACCTGATGGGAAGAACTGACTCATTTGAAAAGACCCTGATGCTGGGAAAGATTGAAGGCAGGAGGAGAAGGGGCCGACAGAGGATAAGATGGTTGGATGGCATCACTTACTCGATGGACATGAGTTTGAGTAAACTCTGGGAGTTGATAGGGAGGCCTGGCATGCTGTAGTCCATGGGGTCACACGACTGAGTGCCTGAACTGAACTGAACTGATATTTGATTTGGCAAAAAACAAAAACCAAAAAACACATGGTTGGTGTGTGCCAGATAGAAGGAAGGCAGTCAAGATGCACACAATGATAGAAGGTGGAGGGACTTGCAGGTGGTCCAGTGTTAAGGTTTTCCTTTCAATGCAGGGGGTGCAGGTTTGATCCCTGGTGAGGAATCTAAGAGCCCATCTGCCTTATGACACAAAAAACAAAACAAAAACAGAAACAATATTGTAAAAACTCAATAAAGACTTTAAAAATGGTCCATATCAAAAAAGAAAAAAAACCTTAAAGAAAAAGAAGGTGGAACGTTCCAGAGGCATGAGACAGCATTACAGGTATGGGGGAAGTGGCAGGATCTGAGACTGAAACTGCAAGTTAGAGTCATATATACTGTGTGAGGGGCATTTGAATGTTATTAAAAAGGCTACAATGGTCAGAAGGATGACTTACAAAGAGCAGTCTGCAAATGAAATACCAAAACTTAAGGGGCTGGGTGAGATGCTTTCATCAAGAGATGGGGAGAAATTGATCAAAGCGAGCAGATGAAAAAGGTGAGGATGGGTGGACTAGACAGTACTTGATGAGTGAATGTTAACATGAAGAAGAGGGTAGAGTAGAGATAAATTCCAGTTAACATTGATGGAGCCCTTCCTGTATACTAGGTACCGTCCTCAACCTGATATAAGCTACCTTGCTGAAACCACATAGGTCTATGAGAGCAGTATTTTTATTATGCCCAACTATTCTACAGATGAAAAAAAGAGATGCACAGAAGATTTAGTAACAGCTGGACAATTGGAAAAAATTTGAACATGAGCAGTTTGCATAGTCTTTGATTTTTACTATTGTTACATACAGCTTCCTATGAGTCTGTGGTTTTTAACTAAGGCAGGGACTAGGGAAAAGATAAGAGATCATTTTTGCACATTTTGCATTTGAATTTTCTATAGGATATCCGGGTAGGAGTATCTTGCTACAGAATTGAAGAGAGAGAGAAAAGGGAACTAAAGATAAAAGAACTATTGCTATAGAGACAGTGGTTGATACCAAAGGACCACATAAGCTTGCTCAGTTTAAATATATAAACAAAGGCAGCACAGTGACAAGAACAGAGGTTGTAAAGGTTACTGTCCCCTTGAAAATAAATACACACAAGCAGAGAGCCTCCAAACAACGCAAATCCCGTAAACTCAAGTAGTATTTATTTCTAATTATGCCTTTTGTGACTTTCTGTTCTAGTCTGAGAAAGATTTATTTGCTTTGCCTCTCAAAATCATTGCCTTATTTAATTGTGAAGAATTGTTCTCTCCAATCTCCAGCTCCAGAGAGTCCCAGAGAGTCTGGAAAGTTATCATTAGTGATGTTCACAAATTGATCACCATCGGACTTTTAAAGATTCACATTTTAAAATTATTGTGAATAAATATGTTTTAATAGGGAAGGACAATATTGTAAAAAAACAAATTAGAAGCCAGATAGTTTCTTCCAAACTGTCTCCTCCTTCTCCTGGTCCCTGTTCCCTCCATCACCTCCCTCTGGCTTCAAACTACCTTTGCCAGCTCTCATTCGGACAGGATCCTAGATGGCAACAGAACAGTCAGCCTGAGCAAAAGAGGAATATAAGGCACGTACTCCAGCAGTTTCACTGAGAGAGATACGGTAATACTGTTTCACTGTTTGCATTTCCGGAGGGCAGTTCAGGGCAGGGGGAGGTTGGTAGGGGGACAGGTGCTCAACATGGACACCATAATTAGCAAACACTGTTTCTCAACATCCCAATGGCAGGAAGAATTTTCTCTCATAACCATCCAGCAGAAAGAGTAATTCAAGGCATGACTACTTAAAAGCTCTTTTTTTTTTTTAAATGATTTTTTCCCCCTCTAAAGTGCATCCTGCATAGGAGACATGCGTCTATGGCATGGGCAAGACAGACCAGGGGACTTGAGAAGGAGACCTTTTTACTTAATCTAAAATTTCCTGTGTCAAACCATCTCATCAAGAAAACTGAACAGTGTCAAGGGCAGAATTCATAGAGTGATTCAAAGTTTCCTGGGGATTCCATCATATTTTATAAAATTATTTACATTTCTCTTTTTGGTCACGGCAAGGTCTATCAGCACAAACAGCACAGCCACAAAGTATTCTTTTGATTTTAATAACTCATCTCATATATATTTTCATATATTTATATACCTGCTTATCTCCGTTTCCTCAGCAAAAGGGGAAATAAAAATATTGATCTATAAAATAAGCTGATGATAACACAATGCCAAAAATAGCTTATGTTAAGTGCAAGGGGTGAAGCTTGAAAGCAAGCTAAGTTGCAATGACATACTGATTTAACATTTTAAATACAAGACTGCCAATAAAATAATTCTTGAGATATGCTTCTTGTTTTTAGTTTACTTTTTAAAAACTACTCTATATACACATATCCAGTTGTAACACTTAACAGTAGCATTATAGGACATGATACAACTTTGGTACACATTGAAGATATGGGCGGGTAATGTCTATAAATGATATGCCTTCCCCAGCTAGAACTCTGTACAGCCAGGTGACCAGCCACCTGGTCCCATATAATCTTCCCACCAGAATCCCCAGCGTCCTTCCCAGGGCCGCTCGAGACAGCGGGAGAGAGCGCCCCTCACTGGATCCATATCGTGTTTCCTCTCTCCGTTCTCCTGGGTTCCACTGTCAGCTCCCCAAACGTGGAAAAGAACTGCTCCATCTCTTTCTGAAGCATGTCATTTCTTTTCTCTGCATCTTCTTTTGCCCGTTCGGCATTTCGCATTTTGATTTCTATCATCGTGAACTTTTTCCTTTCTTGATCCAGTTCATCATGGAGGCTCATCATTTCTGTTTCCAAAGTCAAGTTTCGCTGTTCTAAGCTGCACAGGGTGGGAGAAGGAATAAGAGATAAAGTAATTTTGTTTTTTGAAATGTAAAAAAGATTACAAAAAATATTTCCTAAACTCTGTCTCTGCAATGCTTTGGAAACTGGAACGAGCCCTTTCAAATCAGTGAATCAAGGTCCACTGATTAATACATACATATATTTTCTTCTTTTTCTTTTTTTTTTTACTATTTCATAACATGATTCACTATCATTTCTGCAAGACCCCAAGACCTCTCTTGGAAGCACTTCATTGTCATTTGATAGTGAATGAGTGAATTTCAGCACAAAGAAGCCAGAGACCAGGGTCATCATGCAGCACAGAATTTGGCAGAAGCAGGAGGAAGCCCAAACTACAAAGCTTCCTGAGTCATTAAATGTAAATTTGTCTTCACTGAAAGAAAGGGGAAAGTCTGATAAAGTTGTAAAGAAAAGAGGGCCGTCAAATTTGCTTTCTACCAAAGGAAAAAGAGTGGCAGTGAAAATGTCATTGCTAGAGAGAGTAAGTCCACTGTTAAGAATGGACTTAGAAGGGACTATACAGCACCCCTCTTACAAAAGTGGTTCTAAAAGTAGCCGCCTTACATTCACAAGAGAAGTAGAGCTTACATGTGTTGAATAAGTAATTCACCTGACATTTTGTGACAACAGAGTCCACTTAAGTAGCCTGCTAGCTGCAATTCTGTCTTCCAAGTTACCGTATCTTAAGATCACTATACAGTAAATTCCCTACATACAAATGAGTTCTGTTCCAAGAGCACATTTGTAAATCCAATTTGCTTGTAAGTCCAAGAAACGAAGTTAGCTGAAGTATCCAACTAACACAATTGGCTATATAGCACTGTACTATAATTGGTTTATCATACTTTTCATAGAAATAAGACATTAAAAATACAAAAAAGAAAACATTTTTAATCTTACAGTATAGTACCTTGAAAAGTACAATAATACAGTACAACAGCTGGCATACAGGGTCTGGTATCAAGTAAACATGCAAGAAGAATTATTGACTGAAGGAGGGAGAGGAGGTAGAAGATGGTAGAGCTGAAGGATCACCAGCAATAGGAGACAGAGGGCAAGCTGTCACACCTGACATTAATGGGATGCACATCTGTTTCTTTGAAAGTTTACAACTGGAAGGTTCCTTGTAGGGGACTTGGGTTTCCCTGGTGACTCAGAGATAAAGAATATGCCTGCAATGCAGGAGACGTAGGTTCAATGCCCAGATTGGGAAGATCCCCTGGAGGAGAACATTGTAACCCACTCCAGTATTCTTGCCTGGAGAATTCCATGGACAGAGGAGCCTGGTGGGCTACAGTCCATAGGGTTGCACAAGAATTGGACACGACTGAAGTGACTATGCAGCAGCAGCAGCAGCATGTAGGGGACTTGCTGTATTTTATAGATTGATAGCTGTATTGCTTTAGATGGCTATATAATTTTAGATAATTTCCTAAAAAATAGAGTTTTCTCCATAATCACTAAGTTCCAAAACACAACTTATT
The DNA here is from genome assembly GCF_003369695.1 of Bos indicus x Bos taurus. NCBI lineage: Eukaryota > Metazoa > Chordata > Mammalia > Artiodactyla > Bovidae > Bos > Bos indicus x Bos taurus. The sequence continues at coordinate 100,413,556 of NC_040081.1, read as the reverse complement.
ATTGCTGTTGTTCAAGGAGGAACATTAAGCACTTCTTTATTAGATGATGTGTCTTGGTAATAGCTGGCATCTTAATTTCTCCTGTTATGCGTGGAAGTTGCAAGGGTATGCTTGAATTTGCCATGCTACTGAAATGTGAGAGGCTAATGCACACTTAGCACTCAAAAATCTGATTATTCTAATAATTTTCAAGTTAAAATCTCAATTATTTTTCTGCTCTGAAATAATGAGTCCCATATGTTATTTCATCCAGATAATCATAAGAACACTTAAAGATGAATCTGCTCTCTCTTTGTAAGCAACTAAGATTAAAAAAAAATCACATTCTTTAATTAGTTTGGAAGGCCATTTTGATCACATGATCATGTGTTTTACATTAAAAACCTGGTAATGTGCTGGTTCTCACCCAGAACTATTTCCCAATATATTCTCTTTGCTTTGTAAAGCTATTTGTTTTAGAAATAAAAAAGTTGGAAGAAACTCAACCTTTAATATCAAGGAAGACTATCCTTTAAAAATATACTAATGCATTTGTACATATCAGGCACCTGTATGAAACTTCCTGGAATCTAATGGCTGAGTTGAAAATAGAAGAAACCCCTCCCATTGCAAGCACAGACTAATGCTGGAAAAATATGTTAGAAAAATATTTTTAAAATACAAAGTTAAAAAAATAAAAGAGCATCTTCAGGTATCAGAACCAAGGAAGAAACAAGTTTAGAACAGCAAGTGAAAACATACGAGGGGTATTTGTCTCAGATAGAAGCCCTAGAAGCTGCGACTAGGTTTTCACTTTTCACACAGGGAAGAGGAGATATCCAGTATAAGAGAGACAGAAGGCTGAAAGTGACTCAACTGAGAGCTTGGAACATCAATAGTCTTTAATGGCAAAGAGACTACGAGAACTCTACTCATGGGTTGAGTGAAGTGACAGAATTGAATCAGAAGAGGAAATAAATAAATGGGAAAACCGCTTTGAGAAAAACTATCCAAATGCCTCATGGAATGAAAAAAGATGAAAATTTAATATAAGAAGGTGAAATTAACAAAGATGGAGAGGGAGATTGGACTAAGAAGGTCCAACATACTTTAGTAAGGGATATAGAGAGAAAATTCAGAAAATGGGGGAGATGAAACAAACAAAAGAGGAGATGTACTCTTTTGTACTCCAGGACTGAAAAAATATGTCTTCAAATAATTATACACAAAACTTGAAACAATGGAAAATATATAGCAAGGAGTTATTAATGAAAATAGAAATTATATAGGAATATTAACATCAGAAAAATATTTGGGGGCAAAAAGCACTATTACTATTATTTTATGATAAAAGGATCAATTCATTAGGGGGATATAAACAATTCTGGACTTGCATTCATCTAGTTGTATAGCCCCAAGTTACTCAATATAAAATATAACAAAAATCCACAAAAATTAGGAAATTTTAAGAAAGCTTTGTTAGAAATTATAGATCTAGCAAATAAAATTTAGGAGAAGTGAAAAATATTTGAACAGCTTGATTAACAGATTTGATCTATTGGTCATATATATAATCTCAAACCAATAATAAGATAATACTTCTTACCAGACCAAATGACTGATATCTATAAATGAATTGATCTGACCACAGTATAATAAAGGTAGAAACTAATTTGAGGGAGAGAAGAGCATTAAACTCACATGTTTAAAAACTAAAAATCATATATATCAATGATACATAAATAAAGTAATATCTATTTATTTCTCCATGATCTATCTGTCTATCTAGGGATGTATGTATATATGTACACACATATCTATCATCTATCTAGCCTCAATACTTGTAGAGTTAAAAAGGAATTGAGAGAGAAATATATAATTTTAAACAGTAATGACCAGTAATTAGAACAATCACTTCTTATACTGCTTGGCTTGGTCATATGGCAGATCCTCTACCCCGTTTTATCATGGACCTCTTCCTTTGCTTGTCAAGTGGGTAAAAATGCCAATGAAAGAGGCCAATGAGATGATATTCTGTTGAAACGTCCTCTTATCAAAGTCTCTGAAATGCACCACAGACTCAGAACATAAATGTAACACCAATGTTCTCAGAAATGAATGTGTACATTTGCAACTGTTCAGAATAATATATGTTCTATCTTAATTCAAGTTTCAAGTGTCATCCCTTGCTTTCCACTGCTAAGTGCTAATTTACCATCATGCATTGGCAGCAATTCAGAGATTTGGTAGCCATTGGTTCCATAAACTACATTCAGAAAGAAGAGCAGCCTTATAAGATGATAACGCTCTTTTTTCTTCTTATTTAAGTCTCCTGTCACTTGGCATTATTTAGAAAAATTCAAACCAAGCTTCTGTTTCCAATAAAGTAATTTTTCAATCTAACATGTAGGTATTTTTATTTACTTTTCCATAGCTCTTAAAAATATGTATCTTTTGGCTTGATAATTGATAAATGGATGGGAAACATTAAAATACATGAAGGTCAACTTTATATATAAAGAAAACAACCATGTGTGGTTTAGGGCCATGGAAGCAGTTGAACAGGACAAAGATGTTCACGTACCATGAGGATCTTAGAACACGAAGGGGCCTACCAAGGCACAGCCTGGGCCTGGGGCTGAGGCCCCTAGAGGGGCTACTTCAGGCTGAACTGAGCCTCAGACCTGCTCTTAAGAGTGCAGGGTCCTTCCCCTATACTACACTGAAAGGTGAACAGAAAAACAATCAGTTTTGTAATTCCTGTAACCCTGGTGAAATTGTGGAGTGTGGTGATATTCAGGTTTCCAGCACAAGGCTGTACTTGTGGGGCAGCAGCTCCATTTTCTGTATTGCTGCCTCTCAAGACCTTGGAGCATCTGATAGTCAGGGGCATTGTCAAGGCAATATGCTCAGCCAATATCCTTTATCTTTCCCAGGTTACCTCCTTGAAGTTGCTAAGCCAACTCCTCTCTTGGATATTTTATGAGAAGATGTCAACTGGTATCACTTAGGTTTCAGCACAATGGTTTCCTTATAAATCATATTTTTTGCTCCCCGTTTGTGCTACAAGTTTCCTGTCTATATGACTATACTTCATACTATCACTTTTCTCACAAACTTGCCTGGATTCCAATCTCAGAGTAAAAGCCAAAGATTAAGATGATCTTGAAGGTTCTATGGTACCTCTCTGAGCTCCTTGTCCATCCCACCTCAGGGCATTTCCACTTCTGCTGGGTATCTGCATCATTGCCTCCTACAGGGCCCTACACTTAGAATTACCCTCAGCAACACTTCTCACCCCTCTTCCCTGCTTCAGTCTTCTACTTAGCATAGGATCAGTTTACTTATTTATCTATCTCTTCCAGGGGACTGCAAGCCTGTTCCTCAAGGGCTGAATTTTTGTCTTCTTTACTCACTGCTGAATCCTTGTGGCCTGGTCTGAGCCTGGGCGACAGCAGACAAGCATTAACCCCAAGCATTCAACCATGGACATAATGAACAACAAAGATCTGTTTATTTTCCAACTTCTATTTACTCTCATTTCATCCTCTTCCTGTGATAATGAACTCCTTGTTCTCCAGACATCCCTTCCCACTCCTCTCCCCAGCTTTTGAACCTAAATCCATGCTTTTACTAATAACAAGAGGTAGAATTACTGAGCATCTGCTCTGTCCTGGGGACAATGTGTAATGATTTCTTAACATGATTTTGAGGTTGGTAAAGAATCTGCCTGCAACACAAGAGACCCGGGTTGGATCCCTGGGTTGGGAAGATCCCCTGAAGAAGGAAATAGAAACTCACTCCAGTATTCTTGCCTGGAGAATCCCCATGAAAGAAGAGTTGGACACATCTGAGCAATTTTCACCTTGAGGTAGATTACTACTAGAGTTTAAAAATTTTCACATTGGCAAGCTGAGACTCACAGAGATGAAGGGAACTTTCCCTGAGTCCCACAGCTTACAAATGGCGAACGTAGGACCTGAACCCAGGTCTCTGACTGGAGTTAGCGGATTTAACCCGGGCGAGCCTCACAGGAGGCTGTCGCACCCTCTCTGGCCACTAGGGGCTCCAGGTTTTCCTCACCTCTTTATCCTGGACTCATACTCTATCTTCTGTTTGGTCATTTCCTGTTTCAGGCTGGACACTAAGCTGTGCAGGGCGCTGTGGTTGCTGGTGTTGTTGCTAACGAAGGTCTCACTGTTGTCGCTGCTGCTGGTGGCCCGACTACTGCGGCCGCCCACACTCCTCCGGTCGCTTTTGTTTTCATAGTCCGCGGGGTGGGGGAGGTCGTCCTGCGGGGGCCCATCCAAAACGGGGTCCTCAAAGTTCCCACCGTAAAAGTCTTGCTCCGGGCAGGTGGTGGTGGAGGAGCGGCAGGAGGTGGAGTTCTCGGGCAGGGAGATCTCACAGGAGGAAGTGGACCAGGTGGCGCTGTCGACGCTCTGCTTGTCGTCGAGGCTCATCGCCGAGAACTGCTGGTGGACGTTATCGTAGGTGGAGAGCCTGTTGTGCTGGCCCGACTCTCCTGCTTGCTCTTTCTGCTTATTATCCCTCAGGGTCACGTAGCCATTGGGCAGCCAGCTCATGCTGCGGCCATTCCCGGGGTTCCCCAGGGTATCAGAGTTCAAGATGCCCATGCGCACGGTTCCGTTCTGCACGCTGTGGGTGCCCATTTTGGTACCAGACCCCTTCAGGGAAGAGGTCCTTCTGGCCTGTAAGCTCCCATTGGGAGTGGTCTGGGCTTTCTCGAGTGCTTCAGCGTTACTGCTGCTGAAGGACCCATTGGTGACAATCCCACTGCCCTTGTTGAAGGCGGGATTCTTTTTGACCATGAGAGGGGGGCTTCTAGAGACATCCAGCTTGTGGATGCTGTTCCTGGGGCTGTTGGTTTTGCTGCCTGGCAGAGCTGTGGGGGATCCATTATCCATGCTGCTTCTTTGGGGAGACTCAGGCTTGTCCCAAGAGCACCGCCTTACGGGACTGTCGTTGGTATTATTGTTCTCCTTGTTCTGTAGCTGCCCCATGAGGGCTTTCTTCTGAAGGTCATTGTTGTTGTTGCTCACGCCATCCTGGGGCTTGCTTTGCAGCTCTGCATCTTTGGGGAAGAGGCGATCATGTTTGCCAATCATCACTGACATCAGCTGTTGAACCACCACAGTGCCTGGAATTGCAAAGAAAGCAAAGGAGTATGAGCAAAACAGTTTTGATTTATCTCCTATTTTGAAAGTCACTTTTAAAGAGCCATATTTAGGTGCACATTCGGCATTATTATTAGCGGTGCCAAACTACGTTTTTAATGATGACAATAGCAATTGTTGTTGTTTGGTCACTGAGTAGTGTCCAACTCTTTGTGACCCCATGGAATGTAGTCCACCCGTCTCCTCTGTCCATGGATTTTCCAGGCAACAATACTGGAGTGGGTTGCCATTTTCTTCTCCAGGTTAGGGAGACAATAGCAATTGCAGCTAAAAACTTCTTGAACATTTAACGTGAACTGTACTAAGCACTTTACTTTTATTAGTTCAGTTGAATTTTGTACAATTTATGAATAGATACTGTTATTATCACTATCTAATAAAGGTTAAGTAACTTGACCAATGTCCCAAGCTATGAAGGAGAAAAAGAAGAGCTTAAAACCAGAATTAACTAGTTCCAAAGAACAGGCTTCTAATCGGCACACACCACTTCTTGTAAGTTTGACATTTAATTATGAAAAATCTTTCTTAGAAGAAGTCACTGTGATCTCTCATCTAACTGCCTCAAAATATCAAGACATTTTAATGGCACCTTGAAGTGGAACCTTCGACAATCTCTAGTGGATATGTGGTCTGTCTTCATAATATAGCAAGTCAATAAAGTTCCATACAACTCTTGCTCAGCATTCAAAAGTTTTAGGGCATTTTAAGTGACATTAGCCAGAATGGTGTAATAAAGACATACGAGAATGCTCTCTTCCGTAAAAGTAACTGGCAAAAATGTTCCCAGTCAATATATTCAGAAATTTGGAAATTAATGAAAGGCTTGCTGTAATCTGGAGAGTGTTAATTTTTTAAAAAGTTGTTGACTCTTGGTGAAGAACAGCAAGCTCTGTAGTGTTTTAACTCTCCCTATTCCCATCCTCCTTTCTGCAGTAGCCTTGAAAACCAACAACGCTCAATCTTAGCGGGAACCAGAAGTGAGGCAGCGACTGGAATGGAAAAAGCTGGTTTGGAACTCCTTCAAAGCCGCCTTCCCAAAGAATTGTAATTTGACTTGTTTGGTGGTTCCCTGGAAGACCCCACTCAAGAGGCTTGTCTTCATTTTATCTGACTAAGGAGTTGACTAGAATTAGCAACATTTCTCAGGGGCATTTGTCAAAAACAATTAGGGGCTTTTTCATTTAAAAGCATGTTTGGACTCTGTGGGACAGGGAGAGGGTGGGATGATTTGGGAGAATGGCATTGAAACATGTATAATATCATATATGAAATGAATCGCCAGTCCAGGTTTCATGCATGATACAGGATGCTTGGGGCTGGTGCACTGGGATGACCCAGAGGGATGGTACGGGGAGGGAGGAGGGAGGGGGGTTCAGGATGGGGAACATGTATATACCTGTGGCGGATTCATATTGATGTATGGCAAAACCAATACAATATTGTAAAGTAATTGACCTCCAATTAAAATAAATAAGTTCATATTAAAAAATAAAAATAAATAATAAAGTAAAAAATAAATAAAAATCATACTATATGTACTCAAAAAGGTATAAAATAGAATAACAGAGGGAAAAAAAAAGCATGTTTGACTGAAGCAAGTGGATAACTGTTGAAGACAAAACAACAGGCTAAACAAAAAGCTTAGAAGGAAAATCTGAAGAGATTTCCATAGGAGGTGTTGAAATCTCTGCTATATACTTGAAGATTTAGAAGATTATGTACATGTATGCATAGGGTTCTATGTATACCTAGGGCTGTGTGCACACTCGGGAGAGAGCTGAAAGTCCCCAAGGTCTCATCTCCAGCTGATGTTGGAGCTCTGCACAAGCAGGACCAGAATGCTAAAGCAAAGTTGTAAACTGCCTGGCTGAGTGTCAAAAGTCTGGCCCAACAAGCACAGAGGGCCCCTTGGTAAAGAATGGGAGACTTACTGGCCTAACTCAAATTCTGAATAGGAAGAAATGTGTTATATCCATCTATATCCTGCACACTTCTGTCATGATTCAAAACTTCTAACATATTTAGATCAGGAATCAGCAATGTGTCAGGTCTGATGCTGGCCAGTGTTGCTCAAACATAAGTGTTCATACAAATTATCTGGAGATTCTGTTAAAATGTAGATGTTGAGTAGGGCATGAGATTTTATGTTTCTAACCAGCCCCCTGGAGAAGGCAATGGCACCCCACTCCAGTACTCTTGCCTGGAAAATCCCATGGACCGAGGAACCTGGTGGGCTGCAGTCCATGGGGTCGAGAAGAGTCGGACATGACTGAGCGACTTCACTTTCACTTTCCACTTTCATGCATTGGAGAAGGAAATGGCATCCCACTCCAGTGTTCTTGCCTGGAGAATCCCAGGGACGGCAGAGCCTGGTGGGCTGCCATCTATGGGGTCACACAGAGTCGGACATGACTGAAGCAGCTTAGCAGCAGCAGCAACCAGCCCCCAGATGATAAGACAACAGTGATAACAGAATAGTAGCCTTGGTATTGCCTAGTGGGCTGCACACAGACCTCCTGAATCATAAGTTGCATGTCAACAATATCCCTAGGTGGTTCCTGTGTGTGTTAGAGTTTGAGAAACTGTATTAGGTGGAAATGTTTCACTTAAACATCTTCTAAATTAATATTCTCATAAGGCTTTGAGAAGGCTTCCAAGTAGCACTAGCGGTAAAGAACCTGCTCCCTCTGCAGGAGACATAAGAGACATGGGTTTGATCCCTGGGTCAGGAAGATCCCCTGGAGGAAGGCATAGCAACCCACTCCAGTATTCCTGCCTGGAGAATCCCATGGACAGAGGAGCCTGGTAGGTTACAGTCTATAGGCTTGCAAAGAGTCAGACATGACTGAAGTGATTTAGCATGCATTCAAGGCTCTGAGATAAGACTTAATGTTTTTCAAATGAGAAAATTGAGGTTCGGAGAGGTGATGTATAAAATTATATGACTCCAGAGCGGTTGTGATCACCAGGCCAATCTGAAGAATCCATGCAGATTTGGGAGTCCCACTGGACTACATGTTTCAACAATTCCCCCAGGCTCATATAATTTTATACAGGTTGAATTTAATACCATACTACGAGCACTTGAGTCTTCATAAGAACTGGATAAGAATTCAGTTTTCCTTCGAAGGTACCTAGGTACTTTAATATATATGCGGGAGACCTGGGTCTGATCTCTGGATTGGGAATATCCCTTGGAGAAGGGCATGGCAACCCACTCCAGCATTCTTGCCTGGAGAATCCTATGGACAGAGAAGCCTGGCTGTCTACAGTCCATGCGGTCACAAAGAATTGGACACGACTGAATGACTAAACAAATACACACACACACACACACACACACACACAGAGCATTCTATAAAATGTAGTTTCAATTTGTATTTTTTGCAATGAATTGCTTTGCACACGTATCCTTCAGTACATGTACAAGATATCTGTGAGGTATATGATAAATTTTGACAAACGACAGTCCTGGAAACACTATCTAACCATTTTATAGATAATTTCCTTGTGTCCTTTTGTAGCCAATCCCCTACCCATGGCAACCACTGATCTCCTTTCTGTCACTATACTTTTCTTCTTTTCTAGAATTTCATATAAACACAATTATAGAGTCAGGTCTTTTATCACTTAGCATAAGGTTCTTGTCATTTTCCCATATTATTATTCATGCATCAGTAGCTCATCCTTTTTATTGCTGAGTGTGCCTTAGTCGCTCAGTCATGTCTGACTCTTTGTGACTCCATGGACTGTAGCCCACCATGGAATTCTCCAGGCGAAAATACTGGAGTGGGTAGCCATTCCCTTCTCCGGGGGATCTTCCTGACCCAGGGATCGAACCCAGGTCTCTTGCATTGCAGGCAGATCCTTTGCCATCTGAGGGAAGCCCAGTTTTAGTTTCCATTGATGAACCAATATTGATATATTATGATTATTAACTAAGGTCTATAGTTTATATTGGGCTTCCCTGGTGGCTCAGCAGTAAAGAATCTGCCTACAATACAGGAGCTGTACAAGATGCAGGTTCGATCCCTGGGTCAGGAAGATCCCCTGGAGGAGGGCAAGGCAACTCACTCCAGTATTCTTGCCTGGAGAATCCCATGGACAGAGGAGCCTGGCAGGCTGCAGTCCATAGGGTTGCAAAGAGTCAGACACAACTGCAGCAACTTAGCATGCATGTATGCATAGTTTATATTAAAATCACTCTCTGTGTGATCTGGGTTTTGACACACGCACAGTGTCATATATCCACTATTACAGTATCACATGGAATAGTTTCATGGCCCTGAAAATCCTTTGTGCTCCAATTATTCCTCCTTCTTTTCTTCCTCAATCCTCTATTGAATCATTAGGATTTCTTTTAAAAGCTTTGTAGAGCTTGGTCCATAACTTTTAACATGATCACCAAGGTAAGACCCTCCTGAGGACTCTATGCAATGCCTCGATGTCAGGATTTTCTACTCTGGTTGTGGGAAATACACTTATTTCAAGCTTGGTGTGAGGCCCAGGAAAGCCTCAGACAACTGATTTCTGGTACTCTTCCCCATAAAGTAGCACAGAGTCCCCTCCTGCAAGCATAAATCAATTCTTAGGTAAAGACTTAATGGATATCCTCTCCAGATCTCGGAATAATATCTGTGTCTAGTTTGCTCTTTAATGCTGCTTACTTGAGTTTCCCATCCTCTAATCTTACTCTCAAAGCTCGCCAAGACCTGCACATCAGTGCTGCTACTAATGCCTACAAGAAAGAATGGTACTCTAGCAAGGAGACCTGCTGAAAATAAATAGAAGTAACCTCTCATTGTGATAAATAAATTGAGGTATCTTGTAGTATAGAAAACAAGAAATTCTTCATGTTTCAACCCAAAGTAAATAAGCAGCATTGTCTTAGAGGCCCATGTTTTCTGCCTCTTGAAGTCAGTCCAAAAAACGAGAACTAATAAAAATATATTAACTTAGAAGCATAACTATTTGAGGTTTCAGAAAATTGCATCCAACTCAGAAAGTGAAGTAGACTTTTCCAGTTCTTGTGTGATATTTTACAGATGATTTATGCAAGTTCTGTTAATTCTCATGAAAATATGGAGGAAATGCTTAGTAACTTATGTTTAGTAAACTCCTCAAAAAATGCCTGGCTCTCAAAAGAAGGTTTTACATTTGAAGAACTTGAGTCCGTAAATGAAATTACCATGGGTTCACTTACTTCCTTTGTTTCCTCACAGGAGAATAGGTTCAGGACAATCAAGAGACAACTGACTGTTCTTCTGATGACGATATATGATAGTAATTCACTTACCCTCCATAATGGTCAAGGGATCTTCCACTTTGGGACGCAGGATATTAGGGCCAAAGACAGTGGCCAAGTTCTGCACACTCATTTTGTTAATTCCTGAATAGGACTGCACTTCATCCAAGAACCTGTTGAGTAAAAGAGTATGAACAAAACACAATGGGATCAAATTTGTCAGTGGAAAAAAAAATGGGTTATTGGGAAATTTATGAACTGGAGTCTGTTCAAAGATGATCATGGACACACAGTCATTTAGAAATTCAAATATCTCTCTGCCAAATGTGAAGAATATATATTGCAAATTTTTAAGTATCAGAATCATAAGGGATCATATAAAATATCTGCTCTGGCCTGGCTTGGTTTCCCCTGTCAGTCACAGGAACGACTGTGTTTGAATAATGCTATTGTGGACTTGAGATTCAAGAATATGAATTTCTTTCTTATCTCTAAGTAAATATCCAATTTATATACATATTTAATTGGAGAACTATAAAAATAAGCTTGTCTGGTACAATCTCTTATTTCTGAGAAGAGGAATCAATCCCCCTTGTGGGTCAATTTGTGAGCCTCAAATTTATAGTCTATTAAAAAAGTGACATTAAACATGGTTTAAATTAAAACCTCGGTTCTATTGATATGAGAAACTGCAAACACAAATTGTTTTAACTTGTTAGGTGCTAAAGAATAAGAGCCATGAAACAGTCCTTTCCTGGAATGATTTTAGTAGCAGAGATTGTTTCTTTAATCTTTCAGCTTTTGTTCATTTCCCATCCCCTCTTCAGTACTACAAGAGCTTCTATTAATTCATGGCTTATTAATTGTACTAATGAGACAAAGAAGAAGCAAGAAAAATATTTTTAGAAAACTTACTTTGTGTGTTATTTAAAATAATATATTTCATTCTGTGCCAGTCATTGTGCTAGCTTATTAAATTCTCATAGCATCTCTGAGTGAGCTAAATACTATTATTATCTCCACTTTACAGATAAGACACATGAGGCACCAGAGAGGTTAAGAAACTTCTCCAAGGACACAGAGTTAATAAGCGGCAGGACTGAGACCTGAACCCAGGTGCTCTTACCCTAGAGTCTGGGCTGTTGATGACTATCTCATGAGTTTCTAAAAAGGTGCCTATTTCCACATGTTCACTACTCTTATACATCCTAAATTACAGCAAAATCGAAGGGCAAAAAGTCAAACTACCACTTATTATTTGAAATAGATGAAATTAGTAGTGTGGTGTGCTCACTCAGTCGTGTCCAACTCTTTGCGACCCCATGGACTGTAGCCTGTCAGGTTTCTCTGTCCATGGAATTTTCTAGGCAAGAATCCTGGAGTGGGGTGCCATTGCCTTCTCCAGGGGATCTTCCTGATCTTGCTCTTCCTGTTGTCTGGCAGATCTTTTACCATTGTGCCACCGGGGAAGCCTTTATTAATCATTCATCTCTTTATTTAAATTTAATATGCTTAATGTATTTCCACTATACTCCAATAACATTTTAAAAAATAAATTCAATGTGTTTCAATCATATATACTTGATTTCTTAAGTAGCAGCACAGACACGGGACATGCCATCCCTGGCCTTAAACATGGTCATTGACAGAGAGTATTTTGAGGCACAATTAGTGTTCTAGCAAAACTGAGTTACAGTGTTTTCTTCAGTGAGCCTTGAGAAAAATGGGAACGAATAATATAATAACATTCATCATATGTATAAATATATATGCATATAAAATTTTAAAAATGTATTGGAGTATAGTTGCTCTACAATGTTGTAATAGTTTCTGCTGTATAGCAAAGTGAATCAGCTATACATATACACATATATCCCCTCTGTTTTGGATTTCCTGCCCATTTAGGTCACCAGAGAGGATTGAGTAGAGTTCCCTGTGTTACAGAGTAGGTTCTCATTACTTATTTATACATAGTATCAATAGTGTAATATACTTTAATTTTTAAAACAATCATGTGAAATGTGTGTTTTCACTACCCTTTTATCTATTAGGACTCTTAGTCTCAAAGAGGAGAAGAAAATTGCATAACATCATGTAAGAAGTCAGTGGTAGAATCTGGACTCCTAGATAAATGATTCTCATGCCAAGATACAGGCTCATTCTGTTAAACAATGGTACATGGTACAACTTCGATGGAAGTTCAAAGCCACATATCTTCAACATGTAGAGGTCAAAGAGACTTCAGAAACAACAGATTACAAAATCAAGCAATTTTAGTGCTCAGAGAAACTTTTGAGATCACCTTGTCAAACCTCTTAATTTTACAGAGGCCAACACTGGAGCTCGGAGCGGTTAAGTGATTTTGTTGTTTTGTTATTTTAGTCACTAAGTCATGTCCAACTCTTTGTGACCCCATGAACTGCAGCCTGTCAAGCTCCTCTGTTCATGGGCTTATCCAGCAAAGAATACTGAAGTGGGTGGCCATTTCCTCCTCCAGGGGAATCTTCCTAACCCAGGGATCAAACCTGTGTCTCCTGCATCTCCTGCATTGGCAGGCAGATTCTTTACCAGTGAGCCACCAGGGAAACCCAACTGATTTTTATTCATTGTCAAAATGGACTATTGTCAGTGTAAATACAGTCTTTTAAAATTCCATTTAGTCTTTAGGATAATTCTTACCTGCAAATATACTTGAGAAGGTTGTAATTGACCACCGGCAAACTCTTCACTTGCTTCGCCAATTCTTTAACACCCTGAGTATAAAGAAGAGAATGCATGTTATCTAAGTGTTGACCTTGGAATGGAAGCACATGGGAAAGGGGCATGCAGCTTTTTGTTTTGTTTTGTTCTTGTTAGTTTCACCTATTACCAGTGATGGATCCTGTCTTAAAAACTTGCCACTATCACAGAGAGCATTTCAGAAATATTTTCAAAAGATGTGAAAGCATCTCAAATATCTCTGTGAGTACTATTTGTGGAGAAACAGATTTACCATTTTTAACATTTGTTCACAACTGACTGAAAAGGAAAAATAGCCTTATTTACAGTTAGGTTATTTGGGGCTTCCCTGGTGGCTCAGAGGTTAAAGCGTCTGCCTGGAATGCGGGAGACCTGGGTTTGATCCCTGGCTTGGGAAGATCCCCTGGACAAGGAAATGGCAACCCACTCCAGTACTCTTGCCTGGAGAATCCCATGGAGGGAGGAGCCTGGTGGGCTACAGTCCATGGGGTCGCAAAGAGTCGGACACGACTGAACGACTTCACTTAGCAAACCACAAAACTTAAACTTAGTAGCCTTAGTATAGTGAGAGTCCTTCCAATTTTTAGCATTTAGAGGGCAGTGTGGCAAGGAGTGCTGATTTCATTTCTTCAGCTCTACTTTCCTTCTTGATGAGAGAGAGGATTATAAATGGGACCTGTGTTAGTGAAAGGGAAGGTTACTCAGTTGCGTCCAACTCTTTGCGACCCTATGGACTATACAGTCCATGGAATTGTCCAGGCCAGAATACTGGAGTGGGTAGCCTTTGCCTTCTGCAGGGTATCTTCCAAACCCAGAGATCGAACCAAGGTCTCCCACATTGCAGGCAGATTCTTTACCAGCTGAGCCACTAGGGAAGCCCAAATGTAAAAATCTAACTGTGTAAAAATCTAACATGTATAACAATCTAACTGTGTGTAATGTCAATACTTAGCATAGTGGAAAACAATCCAAAAACAGGGCAAAGGAAAATTTACAGGTTAAAGACAAGGAATACTGACAAACCCCCCAAATAATAGCATTTTAAGAAATAGTTGCATTGACTTACAGCTTCCTCTTCTTTGCTGAGCAGTTTGGCACAGGACAAGAAGTCTTCATACTTGGCATAAGGAATAACCGGTTCTGGGAGTTCTCGGAGATACAGTTTAAGAAGTGATGCCACTGTGTGTACATCTGTGTTGCTGTGGGGATAGAAGTATGGAGATTTTTTATGGAGTGAAGTTTATACTATTTGATTCATTTTTCATCAAATATACATCTAAGAGTCAGACTTCTGTATTCTGTTGGCAATTAAATTAGTCAATCCAGCTTTCAAGAGGCACATACTTAGGTAACGCCTATTAGATGCTACTACAGGTGGGGAAGAGAAGGACCTAGAGGGACTTGGAATCCTCAGTGTGGTTTGAAAATATTCAAAAGTGTAAACACTCATATTTTGTGTGTATCTGATGTTAAGCAAGAATGTTACTTTCATAAAACAATGAGAATATATGTACCAGATTTTAAATAAAACATAATGCAGCATACCCCAAATGCCCAGTCTACATATGTGTGTGATCAGTTATCTCCAACACTTTGTGATCCCTGTCCCACCAGATTCCTCTGTCCATGGAATTTCCCAGGCAAGAATACTGGCATGGGTTGCCATTTCCTACTCCAGGGGATCTTCCTGACCCAGAGATCAAAGCTCTGTCTCCACACCTCCTGTATTTCAGGCAGATTCTTTACCACTGAGCCACTGGGAAAGTCCTATGTGTATATTAATTAATATAAAATTAATTATCTCTGGATCCTAAATTCATTTCTTATTCTCTAGAAGACATTGGTGATTGGTTATAGACACATAAAGTTTAGTATGGCATGTTCTAGCTTTTTAAAAAAGTTCATTTTAAAGATGGTTGTTCTCAGCATGATTGCTTGTCTAATAATCTAAGATAGCTGCGAATCCTTAGAGTCTTTTAGAAAGCAAAGGGAGGTGCTACAAAAATAAGCACTGAAAATTCAACGTGTCCTCTGTGTAACGTGCAAAATTTATTTTTATTTTCTGCTGAATACCAGAGTAACAGGATAATCTCCTGAAATATTAATTTATATTTTTTTCTCTGTATCCCTGTTAATCCATGAAGATGGCTGAGAGCAGAGATAGGAAGAGGCAGTTGTTTGTTTTGGGGATTTTTTGGTTTCCTTTTGCTTTGCTTCTTGGGGGCTGGTGGGGAAAAGGAGCATGGGAAGGAGAGGTGGTGGTCAGGGGGAGGGGGAAAGGTCAATTGATTCCCAGGAAGTGGGAAGAGCGGTGGTGAGCAAGACCAGGGATTCTGTAAGCTGTGGGAACAAACACTGCACTCCGTGACTCTGCTTCGGGAAGTGATGAGTCGCTGAAAGGTCTTCCTTCAGAAGCTGGGATCCAGGCCCTGGGACTTCCTGCCTCCGTGACTATTCTCTTGCCCCAAGGGTGACATAGAAGCAGAGTTGACGTCACAGTTCTACATGGACTGAAACAATGGGCATCTCAGTTCTCAATTTTGGACTCTCAGCTTGATTTCCTCAACTATTTCCCCCGCATCTATTCTGTAATGGAAATTACAGAAAACACAATGGCTAGGACCCTAAGGAATATTCTAGCCTGCTTATAATTTATAATCTGGTGGGAGCAGGAGACAGAAAGTAGGTAACACAGGTGCATGCAGGCTAAGTCCCTTAAGTTGTGTCCGACTCTTCACAACCCAAAGGATCGTAGCCCGCCAGGCTCCTCTGTCCATGGGATTCTCCAGGCAAGAATACTAGAGTGGGTTGCCATGCCCTCCTCCAGGGGATCTTCCCTACCCAGGGATCAAACCCATGTCTCTTATGTCTCCTGCATGGGCAGGTGGGTTCTTTCCTGCTAGTGCCACCTGGAAAGCCCTAATAACACAAGTCAGTCAGTCAGTTCAGTCGCTTAGTCGTGTCCGACTCTTTGCGACCCCATGAACCGCAGCACACCAGGCCTCCCTGTCCATCACCAACTCCCGGAGTTTACCCAAACCCATGTCCATTGAGTCTGTGATGCCATCCAACCATCTCATCCTCTGTCATTCCCTTCTCCTCCTGCCCTCAATCTTTCCCAACATCAGGGTCTTTTCAAATGAGTCAGCTCTTCGCATCAGGTGGCCAAAGTATTGGAGTTCCAGCTTCAACATCAGTCCTTCCACTGAACACCCAGGACTGATTTCCTTTAGGATGGACTGGTTGGATCTCCTTGCAGTCCAAGGGACTCTTGAGTCTTCTCTAACACCACAGTTCAAAAGCATCAATTCTTTGGCACTCAGCTCTCTTTATAGTCCAACTCTCACATCCATACATGACCACTGGAAAAACCACAGCCTCAACTAGACAGACCTTTGTTGACAAAGTGATGTCTCTGCTTTTTAATATGCTGTCTAGGTTGGTCATAACTTTCCTTCCAAGGAGTAAGCATCTTAATTTCATGGCTGCAATCACCATCTGCAGTGATTTTGGAGCCCAGAAAAATAAAGTCAATAACACAAGTATCTAACTGCAAAGTGTGTGAATGATAATAAGGAAAAGTATTGGGTGCCATCTAATAGCAAAAAAAGACTAATTCAGGAATTGAAGGGCTTCTCTGAGGAAGTGATGTTGAGGCTAAGATGTGAGAGAGTGTAAGAATGAACTGAGAATGAAGAATAAAAGAAGCCATTCTGATTAAAGCAAGGCAGGTAAACAGAGCCCAAAGTGGGAAACTGACAATAAGCTAAGGGAGAACAGAGGTCAGAGGATGAAGTCTGAGCAGAAGGGAGCATCTTCAAAGATCACGGGACTTCACCTACCTCAGAATTAGACAGGGCAAGGGCTGAGGTTTTCCATTTTAACATCAGAGCCAGTTGGGGCAAGTAGGATATACTGTCAACCATTTTACAGATGCTAAAATGATGGGGGTGTTCTCATAGGACATGTCTTTAACCAATTTTATTCTTTTCATAATTACAGAAATGATTTTTTTTTCTATTAAGTTTCTAATAGACAATGTAGAAACCATCTTAAAGGCTAGTAAAGAAAATAAAAATCATGTTTCTGGGACATCTTGAAAACTGTGTTCAAGTTCACTTATTCCTAAAAATACTTTCCAAAATATTTTTTGAAAAGATATACATAAAATAGTCTTAATGGTAAAGCAAAATAAAAGACACTAGTGTTTTTTTTTTTTTTTTCTTTTCTGGTAAATTACTCTATTTCATACAGTCCAAAGCCCCTCTGTGTTTCTCTCAGTTCAATTCAGTCGCTCAGTCATGTCCGACTCTCTGCGACCCTATGAATCGCAGCATGCCAGGCCTCCCTGTCCATCACCAACTCCCAGAGTTCACTCAGACTCACGTCCATCGAGTTGGTGATGCCATCCAGCCATCTCATCCTCTGTCGTCCCCTTCTCTTCCTGCCCCCAATCCCTCTCAGCATCAGAATCTTTTCCAATGAGCCAACTCTTCACATGAGGTGGCCAAAGTACTGGAGTTTCAGCTTTAGCACATCATTCCTTCCAAAGAAATCCCAGGGCTGATCTCCTTTAGAATGGACTAGTTGGATCTCCTTGCAGTCCAAGGGACTCTCAAGAGTCTTCTCAAACACCACAGTTCAAAAGCATCAATTCTTCGGCGCTCAGCTTTCTTCACAGTCCAACACTCACATCCATACATGACCACTGGAAAAACCATAGCCTTGACTAGATGGACCTTGGTTGGCAAAGTAATGTCTCTGCTTTTCAATATGCTATCTAGGTTGGTCATAACTTTTCTTCCAAGGAGTAAGCGTCTTTTAATTTCATGGCTGCAGTCACCATCTGTAGTGATTTTGGAGCCCCCCAAAATAAAGTCTGACACTGTTTCCACTGTTTCCCCATCTATTTCCCATGAAGTGATGGGACCAGATGCCATGATCTTCATTTTCTGAATGTTGAGCTTTAAGCCAACTTTTTCACTCTCTACTTTCACTTTCATCAAGAGGCTTTTTAGTTCCTCTTCACTTTCTGCCATAAGGGTGGTGTCATCTTCATATCTGAGGTTATTGATATTTCTCCCGGCAATCTTGATTCCAGCTTGTGTTTCTTCCTGCCTCTAGATATGCAGTAAAGCACCAGACACTTGAAAGCTCAGTCACGAGCATTAACAGAACCACAACCTGGGGCAGGATATGCAGTGACATCTATTATTGCAATTAAGGATTTCCATTTTATGATTCTATTCATATCTAGTCCACTCTAATCCAATCCAATCCGTGACTGGGTTGTTGGGTTGTGTTGCCTTCAAAGTTAATGCTCCTTCTAGTAGCATTAGAGAAAAAGCACAGCAAAGAATACCAAAATAATATAAAATAAGTATAAGTTCAATGGGGCTTCCCAGGTAGCTCAATGGTAAAGAATCCATCTGCCAGTGAGGGAGACATAAGAGACTTGGATTTGATCCCTGTGTACAGAATATCCCCTAGAGAAGCAAACGGCAATCCACTCCAACATACTTGCCTGGGTAATTCCATGAACAGAGGAGCCTGGTGTGTACAGTCTATGAGGTCAGAAAGAGGTGCACACACCAGAGCCACTGAGCCCATGTGCGTAATTTCAATATGTGGAGTATATCAAGTATAATTTATAGGCTCATATAAATAGAATATATAAAAATGTGAATTAAATGCAATAAATACATGAGACAATAATGATAAACAAGAAATACATTTTGAAGACATCTTTTTGTGTTTCCACGATAAAGTTGAGCTGTAGCAGTGAGGACCTTTGAACAGTAGGTGGCGCGAAAGCAAAGTCAGACTAATGGCAATGGTGTGAAAACTGTGAAGGATGAAACAGCGCAGAATCATTCTTCACCCACCAGCAATTTTCTTAGCACCAAAGCTGCAGTAATGCTCCAGGAATAGAAATATCTGAGCTATGAATCAAGATAAGAGATGTGAACCGGGATAACTATTTTATTCCTTCCCTAAAGTGATACGTTAATTAGTTTCCAGCATTATAAGTATATACCTATACTCTGCTAGTTATACAAAAATGGTAAGAAAAAATGACAAATATGTTATTTTTTATTTCAGTTAGTAAAGGCTATTACATTTTTTTTTTTTTGCTTAAAGGCAACAACTTAAAAATTTATGACTTTTTGAGATGCTTTGCTAAATTTAGGTTATTTTGTAGAAATAGAGACTTCTCCCTTTGCATTGTGCTCTCATTTTTAGCTTTGTCCTTTTCCCACTGAACTTCCCTTGTGGCTCAGCTGGTAAGGAATCTGCCTGCAATGCAGGAGACCTGGGTTCGATCCCTGGGTTGGGATGATCCCCTGGAGAAGGGAAAGGCTACCCACTCTAGTATTCTGGCCTGGACAATTCCATGGACTGTATAGTCCATGGGGTCACCAAGAGTTGAACACGACTGAGTGACTTTCACTTTCCCACTGAATGGAAGAAAACAATTGTTTCAGGAAGACTGGAACATGTTTGTCAGTTCCAGTTCACCTCAAGAGGATCCCAGTCCATCCTCCTTAACTGCCAGTAGGCTACTCACTGCAAGGGGAAATCTGATATTTCTCTGAAAAATCTCTTTGTATATCCATTCTACAAATAGCTACCTCCTGCATCTAACTCTGCAGCCTTGTATCTCTTACTGAAAAGCCCCTATTTTGCCTAATTAATATTTGCTTTAATATGTACAGTCAGTTAAGTACATATCCATGGTATGCGTTAATTGCTCAAAGTACCTCATGCGATACACTCTTTGCCTCAGAGAAATATATCATGTCTTACAACAAAGTGAATGGACTGTATTAGAACAAGAGTCGATATACAATAGGGAGTTAAAATCCCTAAACTGGTTAATAATAGTAGTAGTAATAATAATAGTAACAATAGCAGCAGCACACACTTATACACATCTGTCCCTCTCTCAGGTCCTCAGAGTAGCCCAGTGAGTGGGTCCTTTTAAACTCCACTTGGGTAAACAAACAGGAAACTGCACAGAAAGCAAATTGGGGCTAATCACTGAGATATGAGGGGTTTTGGTTTTTTTTTAAAGAAGCTCTTTTGAAAAATATTTTATTTATTTATTTTTGGCTGCCCTGGGTCTCGCTGCTGCACACGAGCTTTCTCTAGTTGTGGCGAGCAGGGGCTACTCTCCAGTTGCAGCGCTCAGGCTTCTCACTGCGGAGACATCTCTTGTTGCTTTCGAGTTCGGGCTTTGGAGTTTGGGCTTCAGTAACCGTGGCACATGGGCTTAGTTACCCTGCGGCATGTGGGATCTTCTCCCACCAGGGATCGAACCGACGTCTTCCACATTGGCAGGTTCATTTTTTTACTGGACCACTAAGGCAGTCCCAAGGTGGGGGTTTGGGTGGTTTAAAAATCACACTCTTGGGAGAAATTCAAAACTATGTGCTAATGTAAATTCATTACCCAGACCTCAGGTCTTTTTCACTCACCTGGTGGGAAAATCTGTTTTCAGAAATTAAGTTAAAAATTGCGCACTTCATATCCAGTGAAAGCAAAAAGACCATGGCAGGCCCAGGGATCCCGAGTGAAAGAGCTATCAGGCCAGAAGATTCTCTGTAGCATATGTCCCTTAATTGCTCAACAGATGGAATTTGTTTCACCTTAGATTGGACTTGGACTTTAATTCTGGATTCTGTGGTGTTTTTTAAAATTGAGCCTGATTTCCATGTGACTTTCTATAAAGGACCCAATTTTACATCCTTGCAGGTCTTCCTTTGGTCATTTTGAGATTGCTCTATCATTCACTCACCAAATAGTTCTTGAACACCTACAGTGTCTACTGCCTTTCACCCCATTCTAGGTATAACAGACATGAACAACATAGATCTTTTTTGTCCCCCTTGGGCTTATATTGCTAACCCATTACCATCAACTTCCCTGATAGCTCAGTTGGTAAAGAATCCACCTGCAATGCAGGAGATCCTGGTTCGATTCCTGGGCTAGGAAGATCTGCTGGAGAAGGGATAGGCTACCCACTCTATTATTCTTGGGCTTCCCTTCTGGCTCAGCTGGTAAAGAATCCGCCTGCAATGAGGGAGACCTGGATTCAGTCTCTGTGTTAAGAAGATCCCCTGGAGAAGGGAAAGGCCACCCACTCCAGTATTCTAGCCTGGAGAATTCCATGGACTGTATAATCCACGGGGTCGCAAAGAATCGGACACGACTGAGCGACTTTCACTTTTCACTTTCATCACCATCAACACGTTTCCATACCATGCTTCATTTATTTGACTTAAACTTTTTCTGTATATTCCAGGTGGAAAGTCCCTGCCAGGTGTGTGGTTGTAAGAAGCTTTTTATACTTCCCAGAGTTTGCTTGTTTATTTATAATCTATGTACAATATAGGCCTTTGACTAATCTGGGATAAAGGAATCTGACAACAATCCCTCTTGCTCATCCTCTAACCCCACTTCCACCTTCCCTGATAAACAGAATCATGCACACAGATAAGGAGAATGCCACAGTGATTACAAGTATAATACCACACAGATCAAAACCTTAAAACTTTTAAGCCTCAAAATTAGAAGTGGGAATTTTTCACTGTGGATACAGAACACATCATAATTTAAGTGACTAAAATGAATTTCCAGTGTACCCACACAGGAAATTTATTACACTTATTGCAAAGTTCTTTGCAACACATATAGTGAGATGACCTAAGATCTGCTTGGAATTAAGAAAAAATAATGTAATGCCCATCAAGTCACAGGGAGAACGTATATGAGACTGAAACATTCAGGAGCATTACCAAGATGAAGCCTGCCAACAAACTGTCTAAAACTACATGCTGTTCTGTGCGCCAAATTCACCAGGACATGGAAAAGTGAGTCCAAAGGCAGCAGGCAGTTCCAAACTAAACATTTACAAGAAAAGTCTGGTTCTGTTCTAGCTTTTCTTTTTTTTAAATGTATCTGTCATAACCAGATACCAGTATGCTTTTTGGCAGTGAAATCTGAATCTGGTTAAACTGTCTCGCCTCACTGTAGTTATGTAAGAGTCACTGCTGAATTACATACAACACCAAAGGACAGTTTTATCCGTCTGGACCACACTGAATTAGTGCTTGTCTCCAAGAAGCCTCCAGGCTTAAAAGTGACGATGGCAGAGAACTGCATGACGACCCTTGTATGGACTGAACACGTTTCCCCCAAATTCATATGTTGAAATCTCAATCTCCGATGTGATGACGTTTGGAGATGGGACCTTTGGGAGGTAATTAGGGTTAGATGAGGTCATGAGGGTGGGACTCTGGTTTGATGGGATTAGGGTCTTTATAATAAAAGACACAGGTAAGCTTGCTTCCAACTCCACTTGCTCTTGTGCACATGCAAGAGGAAAGGCCAGGTGAGTACAGGGTGAGAATGTGGCCATCTAAAAGCCAAAAAGAGAGTCTTCACCAGAGCCCACTCATGCTGGTATCCTGGTCTTCGACTGTCAGCCTCCAGAACTGTGAGAAAATAAATGTTTGTTGCTTAAACCACCCCGTGTGTGGTGTTCTATTAAGGCAGCCTGCGTGCATGCGAGCCTGCTCAGTGTCTCAGCTGTGTCCAACTCTTTGCAACCCCGTGGACCATAGCCGACAGACTTCTCTGTCCATGGGATTTCCCAGGCAAGAACATGAAGTGGGTTGCCATTTCCTCCTCCAGGGGATCTTCCACCCCAGGGGTTGAACCTGTATCTCTAGCATCCCCTGTATTGGCAGGTGGATCCTTTATCACTGAGCCACTTGGGAAGCTGTAATGTAACTCCCAAATCTGCATCTGGGGAGCTTACTTATAAAACCATGAAGGTATTGACAGAGTCCTAGGTAATGAAATGTCATCAGAAAGACAGAAACATGCTTTTAGATAATGTGGGTTTATGGAAATGTTGCCAGATTAACCAATGTGACACAGAAGAAAGTGATTCTCAGCCTTGGTTGTTCACTGGAGTCCCTGGAAAGCTTTTTAAAAACACTGATGATTGGTTTTTATATATTCTGATTAAATTAGACTAAGTGAAGCTTGGGCATTGAAATTTTTTAAAGAGCTCCTCTATTCTCAAGGTTGATTCTTAATAAAGAATATGTACTTGAGGTGGAAAACTTCCAAATAAGGAGGCAATTCTAATGTGTAATGTCATATGTTAAAATCTGGCTACTCTACCATCCATTAGAGCTGACCTAATTACATACTCATCTCCCTAGTGTTCCTGATGACAAAGGTAGGAGGGATGGTGATGGGAGATGTTGTTCATGCTCAAACCAAACTGTCATGTTGACATTTTTTTCCTACTTCTAAATTACTTACACATATGCGATTACTTATGTGTGTATAGACTCCTCCCTTAAAATGTTAGCTAGTCTGGAAATTAATCCTGAATATTCATTAGAAGGACTAATGCTGAAGCTGAAGCCCCAATACTTTGGCCACCTGATGCAAAGGGCTGACTCATTAGAAAAGACCCAGATGCTGGGAAAGATTGAAGGCAGGAGGAGAAAGGGACTACAATGGACGAGATAGTTGGATAGCATCACTCAATGGACATGAGTTTGAGCAGGCTCTGGGAGATGGTGAAGGACAGGGGAGCCTGGTGTGCTGCAGTCCATGGGGTCACTAAGAGTCAGACATGACTGCAACTAAACAACAACAAATCAGATAACAAGAATATATGACAGCATGATATACAACCCAACATACCATACACACGTATGCACACACATGTGCAATACTCTGAGTGTAGGTGTAGGAAGATATTCCTTTGAGAAATCTGAGCTTGATGATTCCACATAATAGACCACTCAAATGAAAATAGCTATATTTCTACATGAGAAAAAAATTCATGGATATTCCTTGATTTGCTATTTCTGACAAATATTTCCCATGGGTAAGTCTCTAATTTCATTCATTTTTTGCCACCTCACTCGCCTTCTCCTTCTCTGGCCATCATTGCTTACTAATCAGCCCCCAAGCCTTTTTCCCTCTGCTGGCCTCTAAGTGTTATTTTCTATGTACACACCGTGGCTAAATCCAGGAGGTCAATTATCACTTCTCCACAATGATTATGAGTATACATCTCCATACCAGACTTTTCCACTGACTTCTTAGACATCCCATACCATCTCTGAACTCTGTATAAACAAAGCTGGATAACAGCAAAAATCTTGCAATAAAATTCTTTCTTTACCATTTTCTCAATGATGAATGGCATCACCATGCATACAAACAAGCAAGAAACCTGGAAGTCAACCTAAATTTTGCTTTTCCTGAGACTCTATATCTAAGAGTGACTGACTAGTGATTCTCAGACTGAGCTGCAGTTTGGAACCATCTGGAAAGTTTGAAAAATGCTAATAACTGGATCCTATATATTCTGATGTCGTACCTTATGAATCCATTCCGTCTTTATTGACACTACTCAAGTTCAAGATCATATCACTCACTTCCACTAATATAACAGCATTGGTCTTTTTTGCTATAAGCCTGTCTTCCCACCCTAGACCCCAAACACACATATATAGGTGATAATCATTTTGCCAACTACATAATAAGTGACAAGTAAAATGCCTTGTCATATAGCTTTTGAGGCCTTCCCAGGTGGTGCTAGTGGTAAGGAACCTGCCTGCCAATGCAGAAGACATAAGAGATACAGGTTCAATCCCTGGGTCAGGAAGATCCCCTTGAGGAGGAAATGGCAACCCACTTCAGTATTCTTGCCTGGAGAATCCCATGGACAGAGGAGCCTGGAAGGTCCATAGGGTGACAAAGGTTTGGACAGGACTGAAGTGACTTAGAATGCATGCATGCATAGTTTTGAATACATTTGAATACAAAGGGAGGATGTTTAAGAATATAAGATAAATATATATCACAGAGAAACATACATACATATTTTATAGGCAAGTCATTAGAGGTGGCATCATTTAGTCAGTTGGGATTATTGTTTGAGAACATTGCTTCACTTTATAAATAGCCACACTCTTTTTCTCTAAGTAAGTTAAAAATTTAGATTAAAAAATAAAAATAAAATCCAACATTTTCCATTATAGCACCAAGGTCATTTCACTGGAGTGGAAAGGCTAATGCAAATTAGACATTCAAAAGGCTTTATGTAGAATATTCAGAGACATTTCCTCACAGCAATATCACAACAGTATAACTCTGTTTTTAAAAGGCTACCATATTCATAAATAGGCTTTCAATTCCAACAATAATAAAAACATAAAACCTAAATAAACCTTAAACTGCTAATAGTAGATAAGGTCTGGACATCTAACACACAGCATAGTGAATTCAGTCAACAATATTGTATTATTAATGTCAAGTTTGCCAAGAGACTACATCTTAATTGTTCTCACTAAAAAAAAAAAAATTATAATCATGTGATCTGGTAGATCAACAAATTTGGAAAACTCAGCAGTGGCCACAGGACTGGAAAAGGTCAGTTTTCATTCAAATCCCAAAGAAAGGTAATGCCAAATAATGCTCTAACTACTGCACAATTGCACTCATCTCACACGCTAGTAAAGTACTGCTCAAAATTCTCCAAGCCAGGCTTCGGCAATACGTGAACCATGAACTTCCAGATGTTCAAGCTGGTTTTAGAAAAGGCAGAGGAACCAGAGATCAAATTGCCAACATTCGCTGGATTATGGAAAAAGCAAGAGAGTTTCAGAAAAACAGCAATTTCTGCTTTATTGACTGTGCCAAAGCCTTTGACTGTGTGGATCACAATAAACTGTAGAAAATTCTGAAAGAGATGGGAATACCAGATCACCTGAACTGCCTCTTGAGAAATCTGTATGCAGGTGAGGAAGCAACAGTTAGAACTGGACATAGAACAACAGACTGGTTCCAAATAGGACAAGGAGTACATCAAGGCTGTATATTGTCACCCTGCTTATTTAACTTATATGCAGAGTACATCATGAGAAACACTGGGCTGGAGGAAGCACAAGCTGGAATCAAGATTGCTGGGAGAAATATAAATAACCTCAGTAATGCAGATGACACCACCCTTACGGCAGAAAGCAAAGAACTAAAGTGCCTCTTCATGAAAGTGAAAGAGGATAGTGAAAAAGTTGGTTTAAAGCCTAATATTCAGAAAACTAAGATCATGGTATCTGGTCCCATCAGTTCATGGCAAATAGATGGAGAAACAGTGGAAGCATTGGCAGACTTTATTTTTTGGGGCTCCACAATCACTGCAGATGGTGATTGCAGCCATGAAATTAAAAGGTGCTTACTCCTTGGAGGGAAAGCTATGACCAACCTAGACAGCATATTCAAAAGCAGAGACATTACTTTGCCAACAAAAGTCCGTCTAGTCAAGGCTATGGTTTTTCCAGTGGTCATGCATGGATGTGAGAGTTGGACTATGAAGTGAGCTGAGTGACGAAGAATTGATGCTTTTGAACTGTGGTGTTTGAGAAGACTCTTGAGAGTACCTTGGATTGCAAGGAGATCCAACCAGTCCATCCTAAAGGAGATCAGTCCTGGCTGTTCATTAGAAGGACTGATGTTGAAGCTGAAACTCCAATACTTTGGCCACCTGATGCAAAGAATTGACTCATTGGAAAAGACCCTGATGCTGGAAAAGATTGAGGGCAGGAGGAGAAGGGGATGACAGAGGATGAGATGGTTGGATGTCATCACCGACTTAATGGACGTGAGTCTGGGTAAACTCTGGGAGTTGGTGATGGACAGGGAGGCCTGGCGTGCTGCAGTTCATGGGGTCGCAGAGTTGGGCTGGACTGAGCGACTGAACTGAACTGACCTGGTGAGGTGCTACTGAACACTACAACAGCAATCATGCTCTGATATATATGTTATGGGCTCCCCAGGTGGCACTAGTGGTAAAGGACCCCCCTGCCAATATAGGAGACCCATGAGTCAGGGTTTCAGTCCCCTAATCAGGAAGATCCCCTGGAGGAGGACACGGCAACCCACTCCAGTATTCTTGCCTGAAGAATCCCATGGAGAGAGGGACCTGGCGGGCTACAGTCTATGGGGTTGCAAAGAATTGGACACGATTGAAGCGACTTAGCGTGCGCACGCATGCGCGCGCACACACACACACGCACATCTGTGTTATATTTAACAAACACTGCATGCCTTAAACTTACAACATGTTTTATGTCAATTACATCTCAATAAAAATAAATTTAAAAAGGTGTTTTCAGCACTGTTTATAATAGCCAGGACATGGAAGCAACCTAGATGTCCATCAGCAGATGAATGGATAAGAAAGCTGTGGTACATATACACAATGGAGTATTACTCAGCCATTAAAAAGAATACATTTGAATCAGTTCTAATGAGGTGGATGAAACTGGAGCCTATTATACAGAGTGAAGTAAGCCAGAAGGAAAAACATAAATACAGTATACTAACGCATATATATGGAATTTAGAAAGATGGTAACAATAACCCTGTGTACGAGACAGCAAAAGAGACACTGATGTATAGAACAGTCTTATGGGCTCTGTGGGAGAGGGAGAGGGTGGGAAGATTTGGGAGAATGGCATTGAAACATGTAAAATATCATGTAAGAAACGAGTTGCCAGTCCAGGTTCAATGCACGATACTGGATGCTTGGGGCTAGTGCACTGGGACGACCCAGAGGGATGGTATGGGGAGGGAGGAGGGAGGAGGGTTCAGGATGGGGAACACATGTATACCTGTGGTGGATTCATTTTGATATTTGGCAAAACTAATACAATTATGTAAAGTTTAAAAATAAAATAAAATTAGAAAGAAAAAAAAGTGTTTTCAGTTACAAAATTAATTAACATATATAGTAAAATGAGTTAATATGGCTCTTATGACTTGGGATCCAAGGTCCAATGTTATGTCCAAAGTTAACTTGGAAGTAACATTCAAACACTCATGGTGCATCCTTTTACTATAAATGACATTGTGTGTGTGTGTGTGCGCACACGTGTGTGCATGTGCTCGTGCTCAATCATGTCCAACTCTTTGTGATCCCATGGACTGTAGGTCACCAGACTCCTCTGTCCATGGAATTTTTCAGGCAAGAATACTGGAGGGGGTTGCCATTTCCTTCTCCAGAGGATCTTCCTGAACCAGGGATCAAACCCACGTCTGTTGCATCTCATGCACTGGCAGGTGGATTCTTTACCACTGTGCCACCTGGGAAGCCCCATAAATGACATTAATACCATACAAACTCTTGTCATATGCTATGAAAAAAATTTTCCCATACATTTTTCCCATAGAAAATAAATCTGAGGTCAAAGAGTCACAAAGATTTTATTAAACTAAGACTCTATTCATATTTATAATGTATACAATTCCTTAGAATAAGTATTAACCTAAAGAATTATTTGAAGGTCACCAATGATATGATTAGAGATAGTCTGTTTGCAAACCACAGAGATTCTGCATGTGTATTTACATACTATATATACATATATATATATACATACTACATACACATTAAGGTACTACATATGCAAATAAGCAACATGTAAAACCAGTCGGTGTTGAAGACATTAATAAGAAAACAAAGTTATAGTAAGGAAACTTTGGTGGTTAGTTTTCAATAACTAGAAAAATTATTTGTTATACTTAACTCTGAGTTGCAAGGAGTTAGGCACGACTGAGCACACACACACAACATTATTTATAGTACAAGGATGCACCATTTGTGTTGCAATGTTACTTCTAAGTTAAATTTGGATATAACATTGAACCTTGAATCCCACTTCACCAGGGCCATATTAATTCATTTTAATATCCATGTTGATTAATTTTGTAACTGAAAACATATTTGTTTAGTTTATTTTTATGGAGATATACTTGACATGTAACATTGTGTTAGTCTAAGGTGTTATTCATAGAGTTTTTGACGATGTATCCAATTGGTTTTATGGTATGACGAAAATGAATCAAGACTCTCCCTGATTGACTATGCGTGTTGGATTTTGTTTTCTCTCAGTGCCAGAACTTTATTATATTTATTCAGAATTGTCTCAGGAGAAAGCTCTAGCCTTTGACATTGCACAGAGCATCTATTGTTGCCAATGGAAGAAGTAGTTAGTTTGCTACGATTTTTAATAAACATAGGCATTTCTAATTTAGGTGGGAGTCACGATGGAGTAATATCCACGCGTTAATACTTTCTCTGGCTGTTCTGTGAAATATGATTTCCTAAATTCATGAAGTGTGAAATATATGCCAGGAAATGCACGAATGATTTAAAAAATTGGAAAATTATTGTCAATTCAGATGACCTATTTTCAGGTGGATATAAAGAAAGCACTCATAGTAAGTGACACAAGAAAATTCATCGACAGATATTTTAAAATTATACTTAACAAACTGCACTTATTATTCATTGGATTATGTGACTACAGCTTGAAAGAAGTGGACTAAGATACTTCTTGTTCACTTCACATATCCCTCAGGAATGGCTCAGGAAAAAAAAAAACAAAACTGGAAGGAATAACATATATTTGCTAAGCAAGACTATCCCCAAGAAAAAGAAACGCAAAAAAGCAAAATAGCTGACTGAGGAGGCCTTACAAATAGCTGTGAAAAGAAATGAAAAGCAGGGGAGAAAAGGAAAGATATACCCATTTGAATGCAGAGTTCCAAAGAATAGCAAGGAGATGTAAGAAAAGGGAACCCTCTTACACTGTTGGTGGGAATGCAAACTAGTACAGCCACTATGGAGAACAGTGTGGAGATTCCTTAAAAAACTGGAAATACAACTGCCTTATGATCCAGCAATCCCACTGCTGGGCATACACACTGAGGAAACCAGAAGGGAAAGAGACACATGTACCCCAATGTTCATTGCAGCACTGTTTATGATAGCCAGAACATGGAAGCAACCTAGATGTCCATCAGCAGATGAATGGATAAGAAAGCAGTGGTACATATACACAATGGAGTATTACTCAGCCATTAAAAAGAATACATTTGAATCAGTTCTAATCAGGTGGATGAAACTGGAGCCTATTATACAGAGTGAAGTAAGCCAGAAAGAAAAACACCAATACAGTATACTAACACATATATATGGAATTTAGAAAGATGGTAACAATAACCCTGTATATGAGACAGCAAAAGAGACACTGATGTATGGAACAGTCTTATGGACTCTGTGGGAGAGGGAGAGGGTGGGATGATTTGGGAGAATGGCATTGAAACGTGTATACTATCATGTATGAAACGAGTCGCCAGTCCAGGTTCGATGCATGATACTGGATGCTTGGGGCTGGTGCACTGGGATGACCCAGAGGGATGGTATGGGGAGGGAGGAGGGAGGAGGGTTCAGGATGGGGAACACATGTATACCTGTGGCAGATTCATTTTGATATTTGGCAAAACCAATACAATATTGTAAAGTTTTAAAATAAAATAAAATAAAATAATAAAAAAGAAAGCCTTCCTCAGTGATCAGTGCAAAGAATAGAGGAAAACAATAGAATGGGAAAGACTAGAGATCTCTTCAAGAAAATTAGAGATACCAAGGGAACATTTCATGCAAAAATGGGCTCAATAAAGGACAGAAATGGTAAGGACCTAACAGAAGCAGAAGATATTAAGAAGAGGTGGGAAGAATACACAGTAGAACTGTACAAAAGAGATCTTAACAGCCGAATCACCTAGAGCCAGACATCCTGGAATGTGAAGTCAAGTGGGCCTTAGGAAGCATCACTATGAACAAAGCTAGTGCAGGTGATGGAATTCCAGTTGAGCTATTTCAAATCCTAAAAGATGATGCTGTGAAAGTGCTGCACTCAATATGCCAGCAAATCTGGAAAACTCAGGGAAGTGGCCACAGGACTGGAAAAGATCAGTTTTCATTCCAATGCTTGACAAAGGCAAAGAATGCTCAAACTACTACACAACTGCACTCATCTCACACACTAGTAAAGTAATGCTTAAAACTTTCCAAGCCAGGCTTCAGCAATACATAAACTGTGAACTTCCAGATGTTCAAACTGGTTTTAGGAAAGGCAGATGAACCAGAGATCAAATTGCCAACATTTGCTGGATCATAGAAAAAGCAAGAGAGTTCCAGAAAAACATCAATTTCTGCTTTATTGACTATACCAAAGTCTTTGACTGTGTGGATCCCAATAAACTGTGGAAAATTCTGAGAGAGATGGGAATACCTGATCACCTGACCTTCCTCTTGAGAAATCTGTATGCAGGTCAGGAAGCAACAGTTAGAACTGGACATGGAACAACAGACTGGTTCCAAATAGGAAAAGGAGTACATCAAGGCTGTATATTGTGACCCTGTTTATTTAACTTATATGCAGGGTACATCATGAGAAACGCTGGACTGGAAGAAGCACAAGCTGGAACCAAGATTGCTGGGAGAAATATCAATAACCTCAGATATGCAGATGACATCAACCTTATGGCAGAAAGTGAAGAAGAACTAAAGAGCCTCTTGATGAAACTGAAAGAGGAGAGAGAAAAGTTGGCTTAAAGTTCAATATTCAGAAAACTAAGATCATGGCATCTGGTCCCATCACTTCATGGCAAATAGATGGATAAACAGTGGTAACATTGTCAGACTTTATTTTTTGGGGCTCCACAATCACTTCAGATGGTGACTGCAGCCATGAAATTAAAAGATGCTTACTCCTTGGAAGGAAAGTTAAGACCAACCTAGACAGCATATTAAAAAGCAGAGACATTACTTTGCCAACAAAGATTGTCTACTTAAGGCTATAGTTTTTCCAGTGGTCATGTATGACTGTGAGAGTCGGACTATAAAGAAAGCTGAGTGCCGAAGAATTGTCTCTTTTGAACTGTCGTGTTGGAGAAGACTCTTGAGAGTCCCTTGGACTGCAAGGAGATCCAACCAGTCCATCCTAAAAGAGATCAGTCCTGGGTGTTCATTGGAAGGACTGATGTTGAAGCTGAAACTCCAATACTTTGGCCACCTGATGTGACGAGTTGACTCATTTGAAAAGACCGTGATGCTCGGAAAGATTGAAGGCGCGAGGAGAATGGGATGACAGAGGATGAGATGGTTGGACGACATCACTGACTCAATGGACATGAGTTTGAGTAAATTCTGGGAGTTGGTGATGGACAGGGAGGCCTAGCATGCTGCAGTCCATAGGGTGACAAAGAGTCGGACATGACTGACTGAGTGATTGAACTGAACTGAACTAAAGTATACTATGATTATGTAATTATCTAGTGAGATGTGATGGAGAAGGCAATGGCAAGCCACTCCAATACTCTTGCCTAGAAAATCCCATGGATGGAGGAGCCTGGTATGCTGCAGTCCATGGGGTCGATACGAGTCACAACCCAGCGACTTCACTTTCACTTTTCACTTTCATACATTGGAGAAGGAAATGGCAACCCACTCCAGTGTTCTTGCCTGGAGAATCCCAGGGACGGGAAGCCTGGTGGGCTGCCGTCTATGGAGTCGCACAGAGTCGGACACGACTGAAGTGACTTAGCAGCAGTGAGATATGAATGATGATCTCACATTTCTTGTTTAAAATGGGGTATGCCATCTTTCCTAACATTTGACTCCCATGTACAGACATGAAGTATTCTTTCATAGAGGGTTTATACAACGCTACCAGCATCCATATCTTGACATTAGTACCTGTATGTACCTGAGACTGTCACATAGCTCCGGCTGGCTTCAACTGTACTCAGTACTTGAAGCATTATGAGCTGTAATTTCAGTTTCATGTGGTCTTCAAAATCCTGGCAAACAGTTAATGAACTTGCCTTAGCTAAGATAGAGAAGTTACAGCTGTATTTAGTTACTTTACAAATTTATGTTGTCTGCCTACATATTTTTCCCTTTACTAAACTCCACAGATGGAATTTCAGGAGAAACAAAGGAAATGTCATCATCATAATACATTCAACAAATAATCTTTTTTTTTTTTTTCTGAGAGATTTCAGATTATGCAATCAAGAATGTTCCAGAGAAGGATTATTGATGTTCTGATGCTGATGGGCATATGCTAAAAATATCTTTTAAAATTCCCCCAACAGCATTTAAAATTCATGTACATAATTCAATATTTTCATTTTTAAATAAAAAAACCAGAACTAAGTATCACACATAATTTTTCTAGTTATTGAAAACTAAATAGCAACCAAAGTTTCCTTAATATAACTTTTTTTTTCTTATTAATGTGTCTTCAACACTGACTCTTTTGCATGTTGCTCATGTATTTTTGTAACCATCATAATTTTGGGAACTTTTGGAGGAGGGGGGCTGAGTGGCAAGGCCTGTGGGATCTCAGTTTTCCAACCAGGGATGCAGCACGTGCACTGGAGGCCCAGAATGTTAGTTAACCCCCGAACCACCAGGGAAACCAAAATTTTGGAAGATTTTGATGATCTGACTCTAGGATAAACAATAAAGGAGGCAAACATTCTTTTCCAGAATTCTTATTTTCTTCTAATAAAGTCAATAATGTAGGGGAAAAAAATCTTTGTGCATTATAAAGGAGATGAATAAAGGTTTAGTTTTACATTGCTGAATCTATAATTCATAGTCTTAAAAGGAACTTAAATGGATTTTCTGGTATATCCATGTGAATCTACAAAATCAACACCAAAAGTGTTCAAATCCACTCAAAACTTGTCCCTCCTTTGGACACTTCAGTGGTCTTTTATTACAACACAAAAGCATTCTCCAAATGTGAGCTAAATGATACCATCCCAGTTGGGGCTTCCCAGGTGGCTCAGTGGTAAAGAATTTACCTGCCAATGCAGGAGATGCAGGAGACATGGGTTCAATCCCTGGATCAGGAAGATCCCTTGGAGGAGGAAATGGCAACCCACACCAGTACTTTTGCCTGGAAAATTCCATGGACAGCAGAAGCCAACATCACAGTCCATGGGGTTGCAAAGAGTCAGATATGACTGAGTGTCTGATCACACACATATATATTGAAGGAAAAAAGAAAAAGTTTTAAAAGAATCCAATTATATACTTATTGTGGATCTCACACTAAAATGTTGTTCAGCTCTTTGTTGGAAAGGATACTTTACTACCACATATACAGTAAATCCCCTATATTACAGCTCTTTGAGTTGTGAACTTTCAAAGATGCAAACACGTATTCCATCCATGTCAGTGTGTGCCTGATAAGTTGTGTTCAACTCTTTGTGACCTCATGGACTGTAACCTGCCAGGGTCTGCTGTCCAAGCATTCTCCAGGCAAAAATATTGGAGAGGGTTGCCATTTCCTCCTCCAGGGATCTTCCCAACCCAGGGATCAAACACACATCTCTTGCATTGGCAGGCAGATTCTTTACCACTGAGCCACCTGGGAAGCCCAATGCCAGGCATGAGAGAAATCACAGCTTGCCCTCCATTTCGTATTGCTGCCCATCCTTCAGCTCTACCATCTCCCACCCCTTTCTCCCTCCCCGAGTCAGTAACTCTTTTTGCCTGTTCGCTCAACACCAGTCCCTGTAGGCCAGCTGTTACACTGTACTACTGAACTCATCAAGGTACTGTACTGTAAGATTAAGAATGTTTTCTTTTTTGTGTGTGTTTTTTAAAGTATTATTTGTGTTAAAAGTATTATAAACTTATTACAGCGTATATAGTATTTGTGTTAGTTGGGTACCTAGGCTAGGGCAGGAGGAGAAGAGGCTGACAGAGGATGAAATATTTGGATGGCATCAACAACTCAATGGACAAGAGTTTCAACAAACTCCAGGAGATAGTGAAGGACAAAGATTTATTGAATGTCTACATTGTGTCAGACACTGTTGTAGATGTTAGGGGAAAAAAGATCATCAAGAGTCTTAAAATTCTCTACTTTCTTTGAGCTCATGTTTTAGTTACACACGCAGAGTTTTGCTTTACAAATATAGATTTTTAAGTGAATATCAACAGTGAGATCATCATGACTATGTATATGTAGGCTTTCTATAGTTCACAGATGTTTACCTTAATTCCCAGAATACAATCTTGTTTCTTTAGCAATTTTTCAACCATTTCCTTATAATAAATTATCAAGATAATCAGAAAAATAAAAAACTGTATGCCTTATAAGATGTATTTAAAGAATGGCTCATACACATATAAAATGATACACAGAATCAGTGTCATCAAGGAAATGCAAACTACAACAGCAATTAGATACCATTCCACATTCACTAGAATAGCTAGGATAAAAAAATGAAACACTCATACACTGCTAGTGGAAATATAAAATGTCGCAGCCATTTTGGAAAACAGTTTGGCAATTACCCAAATGTTCAACACAGATAAAGCCTAGCAATTTCACTTGTAGGTGTGCACCAAAGAGAAATGCAAACATGTCCATGCAAAATGCATATTCACAATATTACTTCTAAAAGCCAAAAAGCAGAAGCAACTGAAATATCTACCAACTGATAAATGAATAAACAAGCTGTACTATTTCCACAAACTGAAGTTCTATTCATGAATGCAAAGCAATAAACTGCTGATATTTGCTGAAATATGGATGAAGTTCAAAAGCATTATGTTTAAGTGAAAAAAGCTGGATGCAAGAGACCATATATTGAATAATTCTATTTATACAAAATGTCCAAAAAAAGGAAAATCTATAGAGACAGAAAGTACATTAGTGACTGCTGGGGAGGAAGGGCAGCTAGGAATAACAATAAGGGTACAAGAAATGCTATTTGAGTGAAGAGAATGTTCTAAAACTGATACATGGTAACAGCTGCATAACGTGGGAAATCTGTTAAAAATCACTGCCTTGAAATGGGCAAATTGCATGATATGTAAAATGTAACTCAATACATTTATTTCACAAAATATATACCTTTAAGGGATGTACTTTCACCAAACTCCTGCAAGAATATTTGCAATCTGACTTACAAGACACACAAAAACATATTTTCAGAATATAAGACCTTATGCTTATCTGTTTCAGTAGGAATCGCTATGGAGATTTCAAAACTTAAAAGAAGATATTCTGTATTAAAAACACTGAAGAGTTCATAGTTAAGCACAATTTCTGTATTTATGTGTTCAGGCATATTACTTTTCCTTGTCACGCGTGCATGCTATGCATGCTAAGTCACTTCAGTTGTGTCCAACTCTTTGCGACCCCATGGACCACAGCCCGCTAGGCTCCTCTGTCTATGGAGTTCTGCAAGCAAGCATACTGGAGTGGATCGCCATGCCCTCCTCCAGGGGATCTTCTTGACCCAAATATCAAACCTGTGTCTCTTATGTCTCCTGCATTGGTAGGAGGGTTCTTTACCACCAGTGTTCTTGCCTGGAGAATCCCAGGGACAGGGCAGCCTAGCGGGCTGCCGACTATGGGGTCGCACAGAGTCGGACACGACTGAAGCGACTTAGCAGCAGCAGCGCCACCTGGGAAGCCCAGAATGTTAAAACCATCATCATCAATGTCATGATACTTAAATGATAATAAATATGCTAAATGCCTTCTTCACATTGTACCATTTATTCCTGGTGGTTTTGTTCCACTCTCTTTTATTTTTAAGTGCACGAATCCAACTGAGGGGGTTGTTCGGGATTATTTCCATTTTACATACAAGGACACTAGGAATTTGGAGAAGCAACTAGTCTCAGATTGTTAACATATGAAGTAAATGGTGCCTGCTTCTCATCAAAGTCTGAACTCTTATTCCTCCACTGTTTCTTACAAATAAGTACACAGATGCCAACTGACAGATATGCCAAATACTTGGAAAGTTCTTGGTTAATTGGCTATTTTTTTTTCATCACTCAATCAGGTTAGTGGAAGTGAGCTTAAATTTATTCAAAATTAAAATGAAAGGAAAGAGAAATTCAGGTCCCCCGCTTCAGATGTACTTTTAAAATACATTACCAAGAGAGTAAGCATAATGGAACACGACAGATTTCCAGCTAGCAATCTGTCTTACATAAAGTATTTAGTAAGTATCATTTGAGCAAGTATTTTCCACATATGAAACATTTTCCCTGAAGCTCATTAATTTTTCAGACCTTGGTATGTTTACAAGAGGGTTTCATGAGACTCTTGCAAGTTATACCCATGGTTCACATTAGATATGAAGCCAAACATTCAAGGAAGTAGGGCTGTCAGTACTGGCGAAGAGTGGACTGTATTTCCCAAAGTGTGGTTGTTGTCCAGTCACTAAGTCATGTCAGACTCTTTGCAACCCCGTGGACTGAAACACACCAGGCTTCCCTGTTCTTCTCTATCTCCTAGAGTTCGCGCAAACTCCTGTCCATTAAATCCGTGATGCCATCCAACCATCTCATCCTCTGTCACCCCCTTCTCCTCCTACCTTCAGTCTTTCTCAGCATCAGGGTTTTTTCCAAATGCACTGGCTTTTCACATCAGATGGCCAAAGTACTGGAGCTTCAGCTTCAGCATCAGTCCTTCCAATAAATATTCAGGGTTGATTTCCTTTAGGATGGACTGGTTTGATCTCCTGGCAATCCAACGGACTCTCAAGAGTCTTCTCTAGCATCACAATTCAAAAGCATTGATTCTTTGGTACTCGGCCTTTGTCATGGTCCAATTCTCACATCCGTATGTGACAATGGGAAAAATCATAGCTTTGACTATATAGACCTTTGTTGGCAATGTGATGTCTTGCTTTTTAATATTCTGTCTAGGTTTGTCTTTTCTTCCAAGAAGCAAGCATCTTTTAATTTCACGGCTGCAGTCCTTATCCATAACAATTTTGGAGCCCAAGGAAATAAAATTTGTCACTGTTTCCACTTTGCCCCCATCTATTTGCCATGAAATGAAGGGACCAGATGCCATGGTCATAGTTTTTGGAATGTTGGGTTTAAAGCCAGCTTTTTCATTATCTGTTTTCACCCTCATCAAGAGGCACTTCCAAATCAAGTGCCACATGGGCAGGACATGAAGTGATAACAAATAACACAGTAGCAACACAAGTCCATTTTTGATTTGCTATTCCTGACTATTATATCAAGTGGAAGTACCAGTTGGGGATGAGAGAAGTTCTCAAGTGCTTCTGGCACCTGCCAATCTTCACTTTCATGAAATAAACAGAGGTTCCAAGGGTCAGAGTTTTCCCAAAGCAGCTATATTCAGATAGCATTTAATAAGATGCTTCGTGGCCATTGCACTTGTGCTATATTAACCTTGTATTTGTAGCAAGTGATGCTGCTTTTTAGGGGGAAAAATATCAAGTTCCTTTTACAATGAAATTGATCAAAAATAAAAACAGTGAAAAAAATTTAAGGAAAAATATCAGAAAATCATACACAGGTGTTATAAGCATATGGTCAAAGTCAGGATAGTCCTATGTCATTCGACAGACATTTGAAAAGTACTGTAAAACAATGGTTATCAGTCTTGTCAAGCCACCATAATATATAAGAACTGCATCAAAATATAGAAATGTTAGGAGCTACCATAGCTAAATAGATGCCCAGAACTTTGGAGGGCTGACTTCTTTCTGGACTTGGGAAAATCTTCTCAGTTGCTGAAAATAAGAAGCTAATTTGCCATCTATAAGTTCAGGGCTTGCCTTAGGTGAACTCCTCTAAGTCTGTACTTTGCTTTTCCAACTCTACCTGTTCTTATGCCCTCAAGCTACTATTTTCTTTCTTCACTTTCCACAATCAGGCTCGGCAAGATCTTTAATTTATACTATGATACAAACGCTCTATGTCTGTAGTATGTTATCCAACTCCACAGTGTTTGAGTTTTAACATGGATCAAAATATTGTTGTTCAGTAGCTAAATTACATCTTACTCTTTGTGACATCATGGACTGCAGCACACCAGGCTTCCCTGTCTTTCACTATCTCCTGGAGTTTGCTCAAACTCATGTCCATCGAGTTGGTGATGCCATCCAACCATCTCATCCTCTGTCGTCCCCTTCTCCTCCTGCCCTCAAAAATCTTTCCCAGGATCAAAGTCTTTGCCAATGAGTTGTCTCTTCCCATCACGTGGCCAAAGTATTGGAGCTTCAGCTTCAGCATTAGTCCTTTCAATGAATATTCAGGGTTGATTTCTTTTAGGATTGACTGGTTTGATCTCCTTGCTGTTCAAGGGACTCTCAAGAGTTTTCTTGACATCAAAGCAAAGGTATAGGGATGTACTTTTTAGGCTGTTCTAAAATTTCAGACCCATTTTAGCCGATAGGAAATTTTTAATTTTACACATAAAATGTATTCCCCAGAAAGTAATATATTTTTCAGAACAGTGTAAGTAAGACCTGTTGAGCTGAGTCAGAACTAATATGCTTCTCCAAGTATTGCCTTGATGTTAATTTTTGTCTCCATTTCATATATTAGAAAACGGAGGCATGTCACTATAAAGAAGCAATTTTCCTCCAACCCACACTTCTGCAGCCCATTGTCTGTCTACCATGTCTCAAGCTGTGGTTAGAACACCATGTGTATAAGAATGCATATGAGGATTATCTGGGGATTTGCCCGAAATGCAGATTCCTAGGTATCCTCAATCCTTTTAAATCAGAATGAGAGCCATTGGGGTCTGGGCATCTGGACCTTGAGATCTCTCTCTGGGTCATTCTTTTCCAAAATAATGTTTGAGAATCTGTAGTGTGTCCTTTTCAAGGTCACTTTTTATAACT
The DNA here is from genome assembly GCF_003369695.1 of Bos indicus x Bos taurus. Classification (NCBI taxonomy): domain Eukaryota; kingdom Metazoa; phylum Chordata; class Mammalia; order Artiodactyla; family Bovidae; genus Bos; species Bos indicus x Bos taurus. The sequence goes on along the minus strand of NC_040081.1, from coordinate 100,373,794 downwards.
CAGGTTGGTAAGGCTCAAAATATGGCTACCCAGAGGGTAAAATGAAAATGTGTCTGGCTTTTCCTAAAGTTAGGGTTTTTATTTATTTATTTTCATTTACATCTGTAGACTTGAAGTTTTTTTAGTGATCCTGAATCAGTCACCAACACAAATGAAAAATAAACAAAACAGGAGAAGAGGAGGAGGGATGAAGGCAGAATGAGCTCAGTATAAGCGGGAGGGCAGTTGGGGTACCTCGGACAGCAGCTGTCTTGTGGGATTCTTGGACAGAGTGTGTAAAATTGCAGGCTTCTCCAGCCTTCTGTCTTAGCTCTTGAAGGTGGTGTTGTAAGTGTGTAGTTATTTTGTTGCTGAGCAATTAATGCTACAATGTGACACCCCCATGGCCATTTTTGAGGCTACCTTCCCAGCTCTTCCAAACTGCATCTTCTTTAACAGCTGATACCATCTGGAGAGCTTTGGAAACAAAATAACACTTGGCTCCTAATCTGGTTTCACACATTCTGCATTTCATTTTTGTCCCTTCAATGTGGGGAAGTTTAACATAAAATGTTATATTTTGATTTGTTTCACTTTGAAACAGAAATAATAAGAAAAGAATGGTTAGGAACTCCAACATCTGTTGTTTTTTACAGTTGACATAAACTGATTAAATACAAATTCTTTCAGGTCAGTGAAAGTGTCCTTTCTCACAGAATTCCCTTTGGTCTAGGAGTCTGTGGAAATACCTCATCTAACTGTAGGAACAAGTCATTCATACATAAAGGTCTCAAACCTGGACCTCAGAACTGGGAAAATAGCATTTGATACTGTTAAAGAAGAGCAGAAGGTGCCTGGTCTCATAAAAGCTGGCACATGTACTTGCAATTTCTAAATTCAAGCAGTCTATGTTCTAAATTTCTCCTTCCCAAACCATCTTTTTTTTCTCTTGTAACACAAGATATTTCCTTTCATTCAAATATGAAATATTAACTTCCAAATGGATCCACAGCTTCAAAAGCACAGGCTGATTTATGAACTAGATGCTCAGCAGTACATGACTGATATATGCAAAACACTGAAAACAACAGAGGAGAATGAGACAAGCCCCTACGACGGTATGATGAATTACTACCAGTTCAGCTCGGTCGCTCAGTCGTGTCCGACTCTTTGCGACCTCATGGGCTATGAATTATTATATTATCCCTGAAATCATGGTTATGAAAATTACTTAATACATGGAAAGTTGTTTATGATACAGTGTTAACATGAAAAGGCAAAATGCAAAAACTGTGTGATTCCAGTATTTGTGTGTGCGTGTGTGTATATAAAAATCTGCATTTAGATATATCTTTATTTTTATTCTGTACATATCAACTTATATATATATATGTTATATACATATATATAACAAGACCTCTCTGGGTTGTTTTGTTTTAAAATATTCATCTTTCTTTCTTATATGCTTCTATATTGTATACAAAATGTTATAATTTAAAATGTGATTTTAATAATGTTTATATTAAATTTTAATAGCACTATACTTTCATAAGTATAAAATGTTATTTAAAAAGCTTACTTTAAAACTCAAAGAGCTTAATATTAGAGCTATAGTACTTACTATTAGGCCTTAATATTAAAATTAGAGATGGTCTTTGCAGAATTCCTGTGGGATTTTCTTTCCAGATTTTAATAAAGATAAAGATGAAAGCTAAATCCGGTTGACTCTTTAGTGAGGTATAAGCTTTGTTAGAATAAACGGGGGATACCATTTATTCATTCTTATTCTTTAACATTTCACAAAGAAAATTTTCTGTGCTTTGCTTTATATACTAATATCTAGTCAAAACATTGTGCACAATCTATATTTTTAAACTTATATTCTTTTTCAGATCACTTTGATGATGAACACTGGTGAGAAGAACTTGAACTAGTAAATGTTCCCCAGCAGTTTGCCTTCACATCCCCCCAAACTGAAACCTGAACTAGGACTTGATCACATGAAATTTTAAACTCAGCCAGTTCACTAAAAAATCTGATGGGCTGAAAACTGTATTTGAACACATTTCCAAAAGTAATTCACTTTCCTTGGAAAATTATGGATTATTTATTCCCAAAGAATGTAGTTTACAATTACACTTGGTTAAACATGTTACTCTTTTTATTTTGTGGTCCATGGATGTGGGAATTCTTTTTTTTTTAATCAGCAGCAATTTTCATATCTGCCTCCCTATGACTAAGGGACTCAAGCTAAACAATTTACTTATCAAAACAAGCATATTCAGATTGCTAGAGTGTGATAACATGATCTCTTTTGATTTTCATCCCTAGCTCCTGGTCAGAGCACCTAAAACCCTTGTAATTTCCTAAATTATAAGAATATAGAAGCATCTTTTGTTATTTTCTTTTTATCCCCAGTTCCTAAAATAGTTCTGGAATGAGGAAAGAGAAAGGAAAAATTCTTCATTATTCCTACCAAGTTCTTTCAGTTGTGCCTGAATTTACTTAAGGCATCCTTGAGAAAGTCCTTAAGGAGGATGAAGGGTGGAGTGGGTGAAGGGTGGTTGCCAGAGAAACCAATCAGAATAGAAGGTTGGAACCCTAGCCCCAAAGATTAATCAATCATGCCTATGGCAAGAATACTGGAGCGGGTTGCCATTTCCTTCTCCAGTGGATCTTCCCAACCCAGGGATTGAACCTATGTCTCTTGAGTTTCTTGCATTGGTAGTGGATTTTTCACCACTCTGCCACCTAGGAAATCCCTATGTAATGAAGTCTTCATAAAAATTTCCTCACTGAAGGGGTTCAGAAAACTTGTAGGTTAGTGAACACGTCCAGGTAAGTGCAAGGAAGGTGGTCTAAGTGGGGAGGGTGTGACTTCCGAGCCCCTCCGCCATCCCTGCCCTACACCTCTCTTTCATCTGTGTTCCTGAATTGTATCCTTTTATCACAAACCAGTAACCTAGTAAATGGACTGTTTTCCTGAATTCTGTGAGCTCTTCTAGCAAATGACTGAACTCTCAGATTTATGGCTGGTTGGTCAGAAGTACAGGTGATAACCTGATGGGACTCCTGATTGGTGCCTGAGGTGGGTGGGGGGTGGTGAGGCAGTCTTGTGGAAGTGAGCCCTTAACATGTGGGGTCTGAACTAACTCTGAGTAGTTATTGTCAGAACTGATTAACTCATAGAACAGTCAGTGGGTGTCCATCAAGAACTGGAGAATTTTCTTGTTGTGGAAAACCTACATATTTGGTGTCAGAAGTGCTCTGTGGGTAGATTAGTAGAAAATATTAGTTTTCTATCACAGACTGATTTTTTTTCTTTTTAACATGTAAATAAAAATTTTCCATTTGTTTAAGTGTCTTTCAATGGATTTCCATTTCACTTAGAATAAAAATGACATTTCTTATTATAACATACTGCATTGCTCAGGATCAATCTCTTTCACCTCATCTCCAAGGACGTCATTGGTAAATTTTACCCAAGGTACATGGAGGAAATAATACAACCTACATATACTTTTTTCTGAAAATAGAGGTTGAAGGAATACTTTCCAGCTACTTTTGAGACCAGAATTTCTTTGATAACAGAAGTAGTCAAATGCATTACAAGAAAATAAACTGCTGAGTCAGCAACCACAAAACAGATGGGTTCAGAAATCCTCAGCAAGTTGTTTAAGAGTAATACATCACAACCAAATGTGGTTTATTCTAGGAGTGCAAAGATGGCTTAAAATTTGAAATCCACCTCATTAACATAATTAAACAGAAGAATCATATAATTTCTACAGTAAATATGGGAAAAGTGGACTTGATAAAATTCAGTTGTCAGTCATTATTAAAACTGTTAGCAAACCAGAAATAAAAGAGCATTTTCAAACATGATAAAGAGCAACTACACAGAACTTATAGCTACCATCATGAATAATAGCAAAAAACTAAAAACTTCCCTCTACATATAAGAAACATATGTCCACTCACCACTCTTATAGAATAGTTCTTAGCAAGGACAAAAAGACAAGAAAAAGGAATACAAAGCATATCAAAAAAGAATAAATAAAATTCTCATTATCTACAGTCAATAAGGTCATGTATAGAGAAAATCCTAAAAGATCTAAAAAAAAAAATCCTCTAGCATTTATAAATAAATTTGTCAAGTTTGTAGGAAAAAAAATCTCTCTATAAATCTCATATTTATATAATCTAGCAGGAGAAATTAGAAAATTAAACATAAAAACAATGGTATTTATTGGAGCATTAAGGATGAATGTAACAAAACAGAGCAAGATCTTACAGTGAAAATTACAAAATACTGCTGAAATATGAAAAGTCCTAACAACAGACTGGTTCCAAATAGGAAAAGGAGTGGGTCAAGGCTGTATATTGTCACCCTGCTCATTTAACTTCTATGCAGAGTACATCATAAGAAACGCTGGGCTGGAAGAAGCACAAGCTGGAATCGAGACTGCCAGGAGAAATATCAATAACCTCAGTAATGCAGATGACATCATCCTTATGGCAGAAAGTGAAGAGGAACTAAAAAGCCTCTTGATGAAAGTGAAAGAGGAGAGTGAAAAAGTTGGCTTAAAGTTCAACATTCAGAAAACGAAGATCATGGCATCTGGTCCCATCACTTCATGGCAAATAGATGGGGAAACAGTGTCAGACTTTATTTTTTTGTGCTCCAAAATCACTGCAGATGGTGACTGCAGCCATGAAATTAAAAGACGCTTATTCCTTGGCAGGAAAGCCATGACCAACCTAGATAGCATATTGAAAAGCAGAGATATTACTTTGTCAACAAAGGTCTGTCTAGTCAAGGCTATGGTTTTTCCAGTGGTCATGTATTGATGTGAGAGTTGGACTGTGAAGAAAGCTGAGTGCCAAAGAATTGATGCTTTTGAACTGTGGTATTGAAGAAGACTCTTGAGAGTCCCTTGGACTGCAAGGAGATCCAACCAGTCCATTCTGAAGGAGATCAGCCCTGGGAGTTCTTTGGAAGGAATGATGCTAAAGCTGAAACTCCAGTACATTGGCCACCTCATGCGAGGAGTTGACTCATTGGAAAAGACTCTGATGCTGGGAGGGATTGGGGGCAGGAGGAGAAAGGGACGACAGTGGATGAGATGGCTGGATGGCATCACTGACTCAGTGAACTCCGGGAGTTGGTGATGGACAGGGAGGCCTGGCGTGCTGCAATTCTTGGGGTAGCAAAGAGTCGGACACGACTGAGCAACTGAACTGAACTGAATGACACATTGAAATGGGCTTTGTTCAAGGATTAGAAGATTTCATATTTCTACACTGTCACTTTTCTCCTAATTGATTTCTAGAGTCAATGAAATATCTATCAAAATCATATAGGCATTTTTTTGGTAAAAACTGACAAACTTACACTAAATTTTCTAGAGATACGCAAATGTTGTAGAATATACAAAACACTCTTGTAAAGAACAAAGTTGGGTAACTTGCTCCTATTTCTAGATTTTAAAGCTATAGTGATTTTCTTCTAAAATAACATCCCACAAATTCTTCCTTTCCTGTACATGTATGCCACTTCTATCCATTAAGCTCTGGAGTTTATTTCCTTTCCCTGAAATCTAGGCTGCCCCTCTTTCGTGACTTGCTTAGACCAATGCGGTGCTTACAAGCTTCCATATTGGCTCTTTTAGAAGCCTGAGCCATGTCACTGAGTCTGATAAATCTGATAGAGATAAAAGTTGCATGAAGAGATGCTCTACTGGATGTGAGACTTCAAAGAGAGAGAGATTGCAGCCTCCAGCAATCTTCTGTGTACGCTAAGTTGTTTCAGTCATTTCTGACTCTTTGAGACCCCATGGACTGTAGCCCACCCAGCTCCCCTGTCCATAGGATTCTCTGGGCAAGAATATTGGAGTGGGTTGCCATGACCTCCTCCAGGGGATCTTCCCTACCCAGGGACCGAACCTGTGTCTCTAACGTCTGCTGTGTTGGCAGGAGGGTTCTTAACCACTGGCGCCACCTTGGAAGCCCAGCTAGCTTAGTCATCTCAGATAATGCTCCAGACATGTGAGTGATGCCTTAGATCCTTCAGACTTAACTGATCTATATTAATCAACATGTTGGAGAAATGAGCACATCCTCATCAAGTCCTGCCTAAATTGCTGATTTATGAACAAGTGATTGGTTGTTCTTGCTGATGCCACAAAATTTGGGGGTCAGTTCATATACCAGGGTAGAAATCTGACTGAGCAAATGAATGACACTCCTTTTTCTCAAAGCAGGCTACTAACATCATCATATCGTGCCTTATGCTGAAATACGCTCTATAAGTCTCTTCTACAAATTTTCTAGGGAACAGGCAGTTTCTGTAGATATACTTCAGAAATTAAAAGATAAAGACATTTTTGTGCAGCATGAAATTAACTGAAAGACCTTTCGGATTAAATTTCTGATTATAAAAGTTAAGGTTTACTGAATTTATAGTATAAAAGGGAGTACGTTCTTCTTCATTACACAAAATTAATGTTTATCTTTTCTTATATTTTCTTTGGTCTCAATGCATTGATGCATTTTATGGAAAAAGTGCATTTTTTGCAATTGGGATCATATTTTATATAAAGTTTATTGTTAGCCCATAGTTATCAGGAAATAGATGCTTACAGGGCACATCTCTTCTTACAAGTACCCTAAGACATAAAATAGACCCTTATTCTCACATTTAGCAAAGATCTGTAATCAGAAACAAACTTCAAATGCTTATGTCAGGAGAATTTTTAATAAATAAACTTTACTATTAAGGTCATCTGCATGTACTGAGACCATTACATAAATACAAAGAAAAAGGTCATTGAAATTTATCAATGTCACATGAAGTTCGTTGTACAGAATACTGTTTTCCCATAATGTGATATTTTATTAAAAGAATCCCACTGACAAACTTTTTTCTAATTTTAGCACAAAACTTTACATTTCTCCTAGATAAACCATTGTTTATATATTCTAAACAGGCCTGAACTATGGAACCACTGAATTTTTTTTCCAAAGTATAGACTAAGACATGAGGCTCCCCCACCAAAAGTATATCTGCATTTTTGAAATGTATTCTCTGACCTTAGTTTTGAATTCATTTCCTTACCTTTACATTTAATTTTCTATCAGGGAGGATTTATGAATCTTTATAAACTGTGATACATTTTGTAAAATTAATTTACCTGTCTTATTTTTACATTTATCATTATATAATTAGCATCTTCTGAACATTTTAATTACTAAGCAACATTTTATTATAGTAATCACACTACAGCTAGAGATAATAGATTGTGTTCATTCTTCGGTATTATAGAAATTATAAGAAACAACTCTGCACTTCAATTTTTTCACAAATTTGGTTTTTTTCTAGGATTGGGCTTTCCTTAAGGGGTCTTGAAATATATTACCAAATTTCTTTAGAAAGATTACAATGATCTCTAATCATGAGGGTGCCTACCTCAACACACCTTGCCAGCACTGAGTAGTATTATTGTTCAGGATTTTGTTAATGTGACCAGTAAAAGGATCTCAAATGAGTTAACATGATTTTTAAATTATTATTATTAGCACAAACCCATACTCTCAATGATGCTTCCCTTACCTTGTATCAAGTATTCAAGAGTCTTCTTGTCTATTTGTTCTATAGACCTGTGTCTATCCATGTGATAATTCTATACTTTCAAAGAGAAAGTACACTACATGATTACCTCTAATAGTGAGAAAAGTCACAATATAAATGTTCAACATTACTGAAGTAGTTATATGTGACATAGCTACAGAGTGAAATGATTATTAAAAATTATGCTTATAGAGTTTGCCAATGATCAGATGTTAAATTAGAATATGTTGGCATAAAGGCATTTTTCAACTATTGATATGAAAAAAAAAACTTGTTTCTGTTGAATTAAAAAAAATGAAGAGGTAATTAACAAAATATTTTCAGTGTTTAACTCATTAGTGGAGTTACGGGTGCTTTATGCATTCTTCGCTATAACTTTGTTTTCTAAATTGCACCAAGCTATATACTTTTCCTTGCTTCCTTGCAAATCTATTCTAGATTAGGGTGTGGCTATATATTTAAGACACAATGCTTGTAATTACATTGTTAATATCCCAAGCTGTTGATCAACACTTTAAATATTCTTCATCTGAAAGAATTCAAAGAAACATCAAACAAGAGAAGGCTGCTATTTCAAAAATTCACTTTTCCAATGCGAAAGTTTAATCTTTGATTCGAGACCGAAGGAAAAGAATAAATAATAATGTATTAAAGGGGGAAAAGCATAGCAGAGAAAGACACCTAATACCACATTTTTGATTCTGTAACTTAATAAACACAATCCATCTTTGCGAGGCCATATAATTCATCTTCTAAACTGTGACAGTATCAATTCAAGTTACGCCATTTCAGCTCACAGCAACCTTTTAGTTTAGTTAGAGTCTCAGTGAAGGATGATTAGTAAAATCTTGAAATCTACCTGTCAAATGACGGCTTCTCTCCACAGTCAAAAGCATCCTGCAGTTCCTTGACCAGGTTAGCCTGGCCTGGCAGTCGGAAGAGACCCTCTTCCTTCAGCCCCCTTTGTCGGATGAAGTCCACGCACTGCTCCACCAACATTGGAGCCAGGCGGTTCCCATATCTCTTCTCATAGCGAACAGTATCTTCCAGTTTCTGTCCGAAAATGCCTGGAGAAATAAAGGGTCACAATGAATTTGAGAGATTCATCTGTTCCTACTGCGTAAGTTTAAGCAACCTCTGGGAGATAGTGAAGGACAGGGAGACCTGGCTCCCTGCAGTCTATAGGGTGGCAAAGATGTGGACACGACTTAGCGACTGAACAACAACTCCTGCTACTCCTTTGTTCTAACTGCTGGACCACAAGAGAATTCTCCTCCCTTCACTTTTGTTTTCTTTTTCTTTTTTAAATAAAATGGCACCTTTTGTTTTTAATCAAGTGATGATGCCATGATTATAATCAACGTGATAAACCATGAAAAGAGACACAGAATTTTCACCCATATAAAATATTTCAGACAGTGTCTGCTCTTTAAAAATCTTAAACTATTAATTTACTGGAAAGAAAAAAATTGAATTATGAAGCTCTATGTTCCAAAAGTGAGGAGACAGGGTCATGGTGGTTTTTCCTAACAAGAATGAGTATCTGATTACATATTGTCTAGAATTAACAGCACATGGGGGTGATAAAAATCAAAACCATTTTGGCCAGTTTTATTCATGATTTTTAAATACTTACAAATGATGCATTTCTTTGTGCATGCATTTGGGGCTGAATATCCCCACTCTTAATCCTTGGTACCCCACTGATTAAGAAACAATGCCTCTAAAATGTACTAATATGACTTAGAACTTGGAAAAATAACCAACCAATGAGAACAGAGGAAGAAAAGAAGCCAAAGCAAATATGATTCCAATGTTCCCAGATGGGATGAATATTACTGAAAGGTTTTAATGGCCTAACGAGTTTCATAAAAGGGGAAGAAAAATTAGTGGTGCATGTTGAAACTATGTAAGACTCTGGAATGTTTGGGGAATTATTTCAAAACCATTAAATTCAGGATTTAACAATAAGAACATATGCTTTACTTCTCTATCGGTAAAAAAAATTTATGTACGGATTCAGTAAAGTAAAACCATCACATTCCATGCAATAAACACTTGCTACCAAAGAGAATATTCCTAGCCTAGGCAGCAAGAAAAACACAACAAATGAAACTATTCTCCACCTGGTATCAAGTCTAGCACTAACATATTCCTTTTAGGAAAAAGGGTTGAATGATTTGATGTTAATATTTAAGTGCATATAAAACAATTGGAAATTAGCTGAGGTTGTAGACTTTACAACAAGCAGTTTCTCGATAATGGTATGTTAAAACTGGAATCACTGACCTCTGGATTTTCTGTTACTTGAGGCAGTGTCTGATATTTTATGAAGTGGTGATAATGATTTGAAACTCTTTTAGTTATTTTAATAACAAAGCTTAAAATTGATTATGAATGAAGAACACTGACTCTTTCTCTATGGAGCTCTTTTGTGCTTTCTTGCTTGGAATGTTTGGATTCTATCCTGCCAAAATTAAGGAGATAGGCTTTCAGAGGCACTTATAAATTAAATAAAAAAATCATGTCAACATTAGGGAATAAATCCTATCTATCTGATTTTTCACTTCTTTTTCTTTTGGACTGACACATTATTAATACATAAGGTATCTCCCTAAATCCAGCAGAAAAATCTATTAAAGATGTGCCAGTTCAACCTCAATGTGTGCTACAAATTAGAACCAAACTGCCAAGATTTAGTTTTACACAGTAATGAAAAACAGGCAAGCATGCTTTTCTGATCAGGGTCCTTTATGCCCCCAAAACTCAGGGAGGTGATAAAGGATACAGTAAGTTTTGCTTTAGATGGGTATTCTGGTTTTCTTTTTTTCCCCGTTACACATAGGCTTGCCTGTATGATAAGAATTTTCTTAAGTATAGCAACAAACTAAAAGCCAAGAGCCCCCAACATTCCTTCATGCATTAAGTACCTAACATGCACTAAGTTGTTGACATGTATTCTCTTATTTCCATAATAAATATACATGGTAGCTATATTATACCTGAGGAAACTGAGAGAGATTAAATACATAAGGTTAGTTACACAGCTGGAGAAGGCAATGGCACCCACTCCAGTACTCTTTCCTGGAAAATCCCATGGATGAAGGAGTCTGGTAGGCTGCAGTCCATGGGGTCACGAAGACTTGGACACGACTGAGCAACTTCACTTTCACTTTTGACTTTCATGCATTGGAGAAGGAAATAGCAACCCACTCCAGTGTTCTTGCCTGGAGAATCCCAGGGACAGAGGAGCCTAGTGGGCTGCCATCTATGGGGTCGCACAGAGTCGGACACAACTGAAGTGACTTAGCAGCAGCAGCAGCTGCTTTTCTGGAGAAGGCAATGGCAACCCACTTCAGTACTCTTGTCTGGAAAATCCCATGGACGGAGGAGCCTCGTAGGCTCCAGACCATGGGGTCACTAAGAGTCGGGCACGACTGAGTGACTTCATTTTCACTTTTCACTTTCATGCACTGGAGAAGGAAATGGCAACCCACTCTAGTATTCTTGCCTGGAGAATCCCAGGGACAGAGGAGCCTAGTGAGCTGCCATCTATGGGGTCGCACAGAGTCGGACACAACTGATGCGACTTAGCAGCAGTAGCAGCATACCTATTTAGCAACAGAATATGTAAGATAGTTTTAGTATGTAGACAATATGTACACATGCTTAGAATTCCTGTGGGGAAAACAGTAATTTTCTGCTGTTTATCCAGTCTTGCAAAGCATTAGGTAATGATTAGTTGTATACCCCCCAGTCTGTAGCATTGGAAATAGAATGTTCCAAAGGTCTCTGACTTGCAAAGGTAGACGGTGAAACAACTTCTGTATAAGAATTTTTTGGTTTTGGTGTAGAAGCCAGGGAGAAATTGTGTGCTTAGTCACTCACTCATGTATGACTCTTTGCAAGCCATGGACTGTAGCCTGCCAGGCCATTTGTCCATGGAGATTCTCCAGGCCAGAATACTGGAGTAGGTTGCCATGCCCTTCTCCAGGGGATCTTCCCAACCCAGGGATAGAACTCAAGTCTCCCTCGTTGCAGGTGGATTCTTTACCATGTGAACCACCAAGGAAGCACAGGGGAAAACAGGAGTTGCAGAAATAGAGAATGGAGCTAAGGGCACAGGTAGAGGGGGAAAGGGAAGGAGCAATGAACTGACAGATTGGGACTGACATATATACACGACCATGTCTAAAATAGATAGGTAGTGGGAATCTGCTGTATAGCAAAGGGAGCTCAGCTCTGTACTCTGTGGAGACTTAGAGAGGTGAGACTGGGGGTGGGGTGGGAAGGAGGCTCAAGGGAGAGGGGATACATGTATACATATGGCTGATTCACTTCATTGTACAGCAGAAACTAACACAGCATTGTAAAGCAATTATACTCCAATAAAAGAAGCTGCTTTAGCTAGAACTTCAACATTTAAACTTCAAGTTTTAAAATTAACAACAACAAAAAAGCACAAAGGTCGTGAGCTATCCCCAGCTAGCAGCATGAAGAAGAGGACGCACCGATTAGTAGATTATTAACAAGAATATTCCCTGTGGTGTGAGTCTTGCAAGCAGTTCCAGCTATGCCCAGCTAAATTCTCAGAGATGTTTCACTTTCCCTAACAAAAGCATCCTTGGAATTTCTGGGTGACAACAGTTTGTTATGCATATTTCCCCCTGGAAATACACTGATGGTGTCATACAGCGTCATTCAGGACTTGACTTTCCACTAGACTGAGAAAATAAATTACACAGGTGATTTTATTATATCTTTGGGCGGCTGTTTCAGCTGGAGGGAGACACAGAGAGGAAAAAAAAAATATAGAAAATCTAAATAGCTTCAGGATTTGTGAGGTTCTTTCTTTATATGTAGATTATATACTCCACAGCTAGAGGCAGCCTGTGGGATCACTGAGTGTGATCAGAAAAGTATATTCAAATTCTACTCATCGCATAAATAAATAAATAAAATACAAAGCCAAACATCTTTGGACTCTTTATGCTTTGTAATTATTCAGTTTGTTCCTTGATTCCAAACTAGGTATAACACTGGCTCCATTTAATCACTTCCCATCTTCTTGCTGATCTGTTACAATATGGCCTCTGACACCACCATTTCACTAAAAGAGCTTTCAGAATAATTACCAATAACTACCTAGTTGCCAAATCATTGACAGATTTATTTTTTGCAGTACTTTATGGTTCACTCCCTTTATAAACCATCAATCTCACTCTTCTTACTGATACTTCTCACATCTTATATAATTCTTGCCTTCCAGAACATTCTTTCTAGTCTCCTTCTTGACTATACAATCTACTACACCCTTCTTATAAGTTTGCTGGTCCTCTGGATTCTGTCCACAGCTTAGTTTTCACCTCACTTTACACAATTTCTTTGTTGGATTATACTCAGTCTCATGGTGTAACAATTACTCCCAGATTTGTATCTCAATCTGGGCCCCTCTTGCACTGGATTTCCAAGTGCCTATTAGACCCCTCAACATGGGTATCTCAAAACATTGTCAAACTCAAAATTTTTTAAACTTTCTGAATTATTTTTCTTCAAAACCTGTCACACTTCCTATAATCCTGATTTTGGTTCTGAGAACCAGTGATCCCCCCAAACATTTGAAGGGCCATCTGAGAATGGACCTAGATTGCACCTTCCTTCATAACCCTCATTTAATGACCACATCGGTCCCTTCCAAACTCATTGCCATTAGATCCTCAATACTTCTTAACTGACTTTTATAGAGCCAAGTTCCCAAGTCAGGCAAGTGTTGCCATAGTGATAGTCATAATATTTAAATCAGATCACGTCACTTTTTTTGTTTAATTTCTTCCAATGGTACCCACTGGCTAACCAAGCTCCTTTTCATGAAATGTGTGTGTGCTCAGTCATGTCTGACTCTTTGCAAACCCATGGGCTGTGGCTCAACAGGATCCTCTGTTAATGGCATTTTTCAGGCAAGAATACTGGAGCAGGTTGCCATTTCATCTTCCAGGGGATCTTCCCGACCCAGGGATGGAACCTGCATCTCCTGCATTCGCAGGTGGATTCTTTACCATTGAACCACCTGGAAGCCTTTTCAGGAAACATAGTCTCTGTAATCCAGTCTCTGCCGCTTCATTGACAATTCAATCAACAGGCGTTTAGGTAGCGCCCTTTCCATGCCGGGTTCTGGGCCATATTCACCCTCATTACTGCTGCTCCCTTAAAAACAACCTACTCGGTAACTATATTGAACTATTTGTTGTTTCCTATGTGTGTTATGACTTATTATATCTTTGGGTGTCCTGGTAGAACATAAGTCATATTGTCAAGAGTCAGCCTAGGAAAACTTATCCTGAAAAATTCAACTCATATAATCTCCTGTGTTGCTGCTGCTGCTGTTTCTAAGTCGCTTCAGTCGTGTCCGACTCTGTGCAACCCCATAGATGGAAGCCCACCAGGCTCCCCCGTCCCTGGGATTTTCCAGCCAAGAACACTGGAGTGGGTTGCCATTTCCTTCTCCAATGCCTGAAAATGAAAAGTGAAAGGGAAGTTGCTCAGTCGTGTTCGACTCTTAGCGACCCCATGGACTGCAGCCTACTAGGCTCCACCATCCACGGGATTTTCCAGGCAAGAGTACTGGAGTGGGGTGCCATTGCCTTCTCCGAATCTCCTGTGTTAAGTCCTTATAAACATTACCTCATACCCATCCCAGTCACAAACTTGTTATGTTTCTTCTTTGATTTATTAATATATCATTTTCTAATTATTTATTTAGATCCTTATCCACACTGGACTAGTTCGCCACCAGTCAAAAAAGGATTGTTTAAAAAATAAAAAAAGATTATACTTTCACAATTATTATAAGATGACAATAGTCTACATTTATAATTATTAAAAATGATGCTGGATGACAGTTTATACTACTGTTTATTTTATAAACTGAAGGGAAGTTTGAGTAAATTTCTTAAGGTTCTTCAGACACAAGGACTGAACTGGGATTTGTGACAGATGTGAAGGACTCCAAGGCTCATACTTCCTTCTATCATGTGTCCTGGTATGAATGTTAGTGTCCCTCCCAAATTTCTATGTTGAAAATCTAATTCCTATGGGAATGACTTTTGGAGGCAGGGCTTTTGAGAGGTGATTAGATCATGAGTATCCCTTCCCCTTGGTGGCTCAGATGGTAAAGAATCTGCCTGCAATGCAGGAGACCCAGGTTTGATCCCTGGATCGGGAAGATCCCCTGGAGAAAGGAATGACAACCCACTCCAGTATTCTTGCCTGGAGAATACCATGGACAGAGGAGCCTAGTGAGCTACAGTCCATGGGGTCACAAAGAGTCAGACATGACTGAGTGACTAACCCTTTCACCTTTCACCCTAGGTCATGAGTGTAAAGTTCTCATGAGTGGGATCAGCATTGGGCTGGCCAAAAAGTTAGTTTGAGTTTTGCCATAAGATGTTATGAAAGACTTGAATGAACTTCTTGGCCAACCCAAATACCTTTATAAAAAGGACCCCAGAGAGCTCGCTCTTTTTCTTTCTACTCCTTGAGAATGTAACAAGTAAGTGGACAGTCTCAAACCAGAAGAGGGAGCTCATTGGAACCCAGTCATGCTGGCTTTATCTCAGTCTTTGAACCTTCAGAACCATGAGAAATAAATTTCTATTGTTTAGAAGTCACCCAGGATGTGGCATTTTGTTATAGCAGCTTGAATGGACTTAGGCACACTGGCTTATTCTCTGGAACTCAATACCAAAGTGGGTAAGGATTGAGTGTTCCATAAACATCTGTGGAATTAATATAGGCATTAAAACAAAATACTTAACCCCCTCAATTAAAGGAAATAAGTGAATAACTCCAAGGTAAAATGAAACTTATCAAGACTTCACAGGTTGTGGTACTGATTTCTACAAAAACTTGAAAAGAAAAAAGTCTTTGTTGATGAAAAAGGTACAAGTTAGCCAATTTCTTGGTCATTACATAAATTTTCTACCATCAACTATTTTTCAGAGTTCCTTGACCCTCCCATTCCATAGATTACTGCCAAGTCATATAGAGAATTTGCTTTTACTTATATTTCTATTTACTGCAACCCTGCTAGCAGAGTAAGTCTTGGTGTGACCAGGATTGTAATAATTTTCAATTAAAAATGAACATATGCCCATGGTAAATGGACAAACCAAAATAAAAGACATAGTACAGAACTAAGAAGCAAAGTCAGCCAAGGCTTACTTTGGTCTCCCACCAGCAGTTTCTAAGTAGCCAACAAACCTCACATGAATAGAAACCTTTGAATTCAAGAAGCTCAGAATCTATATAACAACCAAAGAATTTGGTAAAAGCTTGACTCTCCTTGTCAGAATGGGGAACAAGGGAGAAAAATAAAGTCTTGAAATCATTAAGAAAGTGTAATCATGTGCAAATAGTGACCTGGTAGCATTGGTCTTAGACCGGCAGAATAATTAGCAGAGTAATTAAACTCATCATTTACATCCAGGTACCAAGCCACAGAATTTACACACATTTTCTTATTTGACACTCACAGACATTCTACAAGGGCATCTCCCTTCTATAAACAGCCTCAGAGATGCAAGGTTACCTAAAGTCATACATACAGAAAGCAGTAGATCTGGGATAGGAACACGAGTGTATATGATTCTAAAAGTCTTTCTTTTCTACTGGATATATTAATTCAATTCAGACATACAGTTTTTTCACAGGAACACTGACCACTCTCTTAGGATTATGTAGTAGAAAATGTCTTTCCATAACTTCCAAAGATCAAATCTGATTTCACGTTCATATGAATCACTGCCTTTCCAGATGAACCCATAGTACATCTTCTTACTCATAAGCTCCTCAGAATTCATACATAATTTGTTGTAGTGCTTTTTATATATTAAACAATTACTTTTATTTATGCTTCCTTATCCTCAAGGAGGGTGTGAGCTCACAGATTCCAGGCAACCTGTTTTGTCTGCTTTCTCACCCCCAGAATCACTTGGTAGGTGACTCTGTAAAACTGTGATGTGTGAACTGATGAGCTATTAATACTCACAGCACCATTTAAAATTATATGGATTTAAATAGCAGCATTCTGTTGGACAAATCAACTTCCATAAATGTGATTATAATATCCAAAATATACAACTAACTTAAAAAATTATTGGTTGTATTCATTGTTTCTATAAAGATATTCTATTCTGTTATTGCCTATGAACTAGTAGGTTATAACACTGTATGTCACCAGTTTGCAATAAATCTTAAATCGTGGACTGAAAAGACCTATTGCTGTTTTTATCTTTCAGAAGAAATAAACAAATACATATATAATATATATGTCAACACACACATGCACATATATATATGTATACACACACACATATATATATCTTATCAAAAATGTGTTTAGAGCACTTGAAGATAGATATGAAGATAAAGTGGCCTGATGGCAGCATGCAAGACATATAAGGGAGGGCTTCCCTGGTGGAGATATGAGTCGGATCCCTGGTGCGGGAAGATTCCATATGCTACTGAGCAACGAAGCCCGTGTACCACAACTATTGAGCCTGTGCTCTAGAGCCCAGAAGCTGCTGCTACTAAGCCCACGTGCCACAACTACTGAAGCCTGAGCCCTACAGCCTGTGCTCCGAAACAAGAGAAGCCACCACAGTGAGAAGTCCACGCACCGCTTAGAGCAGCCTCCACTCCCTACAACTGGAGAAAAAGCCACGCAGCAATGAAGATTCAGTGCGGTCAAAAATAAATAAATTTAAAACAGTAAATACAAGGACTACAGAGTAAAGAATACAAGAGGTGAACAGAGACAGCCTGATGAAGAAGTGAGAGCCAACAATGACTTGAAGAAAGTGTGGACAGACTGCAGAGGAGGGACAACGGACAGAAGCAAAGCAGTGGTATAGGAGATAGGTTCAGGGAGGAAAGTGGGGCCAGTCTGGGGACGTGGGAACAGTTGTAGTTGCTTAGAAGGCCTTGATAATGACATGAAATAGTCAGGACATCCTCCTGGGAGCAACAGGAACTCATAAAACATTTCTGAGCTGCGGAACACTGCTCAACAGTACTGTTTCATGAATATCGGTTGGATGACCCTTAGCAAATTAACTGTATGAAACGTGTGAACAATATTGAGGGTAAAAAGAGGTGAGGATGGATGCTGTCTTGAAGAGCCACTTTTAAGGTTAAAATCAGTTTTGTGCTTCTAAGATGTTTGTTCCTTGGAAGAAAGGCTAAGACAAACCTAGACAGCATATTAAAAAGCAGAGACATCACTTTGCTAACAAAGGTCCATATAGTCAAAGCTATGATATTTCCAGTAGTCAGTCAGGTATGGTATGGATGTGAGAGTTGGGCCATAAAGAAGATGAGAACTGAAGAACTGATACTTTCAAACTGTGGTGCTGGAGAAGATGCTTGAGAGCTCCTTGGACTGCAAGACCAAACCAGTCAATCCTAAAGGAAATAATACTGAATATTCATTGGAAGGACTGGTGCTGAAGTTGAAGTTCCAACACTTTGGCCACCTGATGTGAAGAGCCAGCTCACTGGAAAAGGCCCTGATGCTGGGAAAAATTGAGGGCAAGAGGAGAAGGGGACATCAGAGGATGAGATGGTTGGATAGCATCACTAACACAAGGGACATGAATTTGAGCAAACTCTGGGAGATGGTGAAGGACAGGGAAGCCTGGCATGCTGCAGTCCATGGGGCCGCAAAGAGTCAGACACAACTTAGCAACTGAACCACAACAACAATTTACAAGAGCCAATACATGGAAGCAACCTAGATGACCATTAATAGATAAAAGGGGATAAAGAAGATGTGGTGCACATATATTAATACAATGACATATTATTCAGCCATAAAAGGAAGAATCAGAGTCAGTTCTACTAGAGTCTGTTATACTAGTGAAGTAAGTTGAAAAGAGAAAAACATCATATATTAATGCATATATATGGAATCTAGAAAAATGGTATTGATGAACATATTTGTAAGGCAGCAGTAGAGATGCAGACATAGAGAACAGACTTATGGACACAACGGGATACAGAGAGTGTGAAATGAACCGAGAGAGAAGCATTGAAACATACACCACGGTATGTAAAACAGACAGCCAGTGGGAATTGGCTACCTGACCCAGGGAGCTCAGTCTGGTGCTCTGCGACATCCTAGCAGGGTGGGATGGGGTGGGAGGTTGGAGGGAGGTTCAAGAGGAGGGGATATATAGAAATATATATGGCTGATTCATGTTGATGAATCAGAGGACAACACTAAAACCAATACAACATTTTAAAGCAGTTATCCTGCAATGAAAAATGAATAAATTTTTAAAAAGTCAGTTGTGTGCTTGAAACGATAAAGGCACAAACAACTAAGGCAATGGAAACAGAAATGAAGCTGAAAGTATATAAGGAAGGAAAAAGCAATATGTTGCTCTTAAGTTGCTAAGTTGTGTCCAACTCTTTGTGACCCCACAAACTGCAGCCCTCCAGGTGCCTCTGTCCATGGAATTTTCCAGGTAAGAATACTGGAGTGGGTTACCATTTCCTTCTCCAGGAGATCTTCCCAATCCAGGGATCTCTTTTGTCTCCTACATTGGCAGATGGATTCTTTACCACTAGTGCTACCTGGGAAGCCCACAGAAGCAATATGGCATGACCACAAATGGTTATTGGAGATGGAAATGGCAACCCACTCCAGTATTCTCCCTTGGGAAATTTCATTGACAGAGAAGCCTGGTGGGCTACAGTCCATGGGGTTGCAAAGAATTGGACATGATTTAGTTACTAAACAACAATAACTAAATGGCTATGGTATGTGTCAGGAGAACAACTGGGGAATTAATGATGACATATCTCCAAGAAGAGAGCAACTCGAGAAAAAGACAAGATAAAGTTAGGGCATAAAATTGTACTTTGGTATGTCCTGTGATCACAACAATCATAAACCAGCCAGCCCTTTCTGACTAGAAATTTCACTGACATCAGGATCCAAAATGTTATGCACCCCCAAGTAATCAAAAGATGAGTTATGCTGTGTATATTCAATATTAGTCTTATGGAGGTAAAAAAAATAAAGTTTAAAATAGTAAAAAATACATTCTAACCTTTATCTCAGCAGAACATAAATCCAACAAAGCACCACTCTCCCCAGCTTCCTGCCTGATAGATGGTTCACATTCCCTCAATTTTTAAAACCACTGGGAAAGCATGTTCTGAGACCCTTGTGTATGTGTGTGTGTGTGCATGCACGTGTGCTGTCGCTTCAGTTATGTCCAACTCTATGTGACTCTATGGATTGTTTCCCATCAGGCTCCTCTGTCCATGAGGATTTTCCAGGCAAAAATACCGGAGTGGGTTGCCATATCCTCCTGCAGGGGATCTTCCTGACCCAGGAATGGAACCCATGTCTTCTGCATTGGCAGACAGATTCTTTACCACTGTACCACCTGGGGAGATCCCTGCTGCTGCTACTGCTAAGTCGCTCCAGTCCTGTCTGACTCTGTGCAACCCCATAGACGGCAGCCCAACAGACTCCTCCATCTCTGGGATTCTCCAGGCAAGAGTACTGGAGTGGGTTGCCATTTCCTTCTCCAATGCGTGAAAATGAAAAGTGAAAGTGAAGTCACTCAGTCGTGCCCGACTCTTAGCGACCCCATGGACTGCAGCTCACCAGGCTCCTCCGTCCATGGGATTTTCCAGACAAGAGTACTGGAGTGGGTTGCCATTGCCTTCTCCAGAAAAGCAGCTGCTGCTGCTGCTAAGTCACTTCAGTCGTGTCCGACTCTTAGCGACCCCATAGAAAGCAGCCCACCAGGCTCTCCTGTCCCTGGGATTCTCCAGGCAAGAACACTGGAGTGGTTTGCCATTGCCTTCTCCAGGGGAGACCCCTATTAGTACCTAAAGAAAGAAGCAGAGATGGAAAGAACAGTAAAGGACAGAAGAGGTCTGAAAGAGAAAGGATGGCTGAGCAGTGAGCTCCACTGGCTCAGTATAGAAGCTGCAATCCCCACAGACCTCTGGAAACTTCAGTCCAACTCCCCTCTGCATTCTGAAAGCCTATCCATTCTGTCAGCCTAGCCAGGACAACAGAGAGAATATGTTTTAAATATGGATCAGGAAAAGCAGACATGTCACCATTTTTCACTTCTGGATGCCTTCCCATGATTCCTGAAAGGATTTCAGGGGATACTTTCTAAGAGGCTTGAGAGAGGAACTCCGAAACCCCCATCCACTTCTAGAACTCCCAGAGCACCCAGGGGATGACACAAAGAACAAAGTGACACTCTTTTCTTAAGGTAGCATGGCTTGGGAACCTGGGATTGAAAGAAAAGTTCATTCTTTTCAGTGCAGGACCTTGAATAAAGATCTAACTCTCCGCTGGACGCTGCTGCTGAAGGGACTGGCTAGTGCCGCACAGACACAGTCTCACAGCCACAGCCTGGCACTGTTTCCTCCAAAGCCTCACTGCCTAGCTGGCTGAGCAGTGACCTGGGAGAGGCTGGTATGCAGGGCTCAGCAGAAGGGGAGAAGGAACTTAGAAAACAGCTGAACGCTTCCGGTAAGTCTCCTCTGACAGTGACCAGAATGCAGCTTTGTCAATTAAAAATCTGTTAATCCTTGACTCAAATGCTCAACATTCCTCAGATTACCAAGACTTCGCAGAGGCAAGGACAATCATTTAAAAATAGCCCACGGGAGATGATAAATGGACGCTATTCCCACTCTGTGGCTGCCCTTTGCCAGCCTGCCCATGTTTTTTTTTTTTTTTTTTTTTTCAGCATTGCCTTCCCTTGCTGATATTTCAGGAGAGAGGGAAGGGGGCATAATGAATAGCAGGGCTAGCCAGGATTCTTGGAGAAGTGCTATAGCTCATGACAAGACAGAAAGTGCAAAACATAAAAAACCCACTTTGTGTTTCAAAGATAAAGTAATTGTTCCCCAGAACATTCCGTGTTACAAATGAGCAGTGATAACCAGGAAATTAGACCTTCTCTCCTTGTTTGGATAAACCCAATTTAGTTGCTGATGGGTGGAGGGAGCAGAAGAGGGGATGTCCTTGAAGCAATGAATTCCTAGCTTTTTTCAGTTTCATTGTCAATTCCTCTATCAATGATGCAATCTTACAGTAACCACAAGATCTCTAGAGATCTGTAAAATATGAGACGTATCTCTCATTTAATTGTCTTTGTGGATGAGAGAGCAATATAAATTAACACTCAATTCCTTGCTTATAATATATGATAATGATTACAACCAGATATTAACTGCTCAAAGGAAAAGATTCAGAAGGAATGAGGTTTAGTTTTTTAAAGTTCCCACTATATCCTGCTTTAAATATGGCTTTTTTCTTCTATTTTTTGCTAATTACTGTATAGAGAATGTTAATCAATGGGCAAATCAAAGCAAAAAGGGGAGAAGGAACCATATTAGATGTTACTCAAATCGGCTTCTGATTAAGTTATTAACTTAGCATACACAACTTTAAAATTATAATAACCTAGTTCCAAGTTAAATAATTTGATTTAATTACTCCCATTTTTAAGTCAAAGGACATTTTAAAATATTTTGATACATAAACATTTTCTAGAAATATTCTTTATTATTTTGTACCCTTTAACTCCCCCTACACAAGTCATTTCTGAAACAGTTTCTTTTACTGATCATAAACTCTAATTTTCCCACTCCTTGTTCCTGATCGTTCATATCTTTGCCCTCTCCCAATGCCACCTTCTGATATATTTGGAAAGTCAAGGTGACCCCTATTTCTAATCAGTGTTAATCAATATGATTGAAAGCCTCCTGAAAAAGAGTCACTACAGATAAAGTGATTACTAAAATTTTCTCATTAGGGAAGGTGAGGCAAGGGCAGGCAGACAGAATCAAAGTGATCTGATGGGAGCACAGGACAGAGACTTGACAGGGACTCATCTCAAGGGGGAACACCAGGGCTGCTGGATGTGGGTCTGGGAACAGCCCAAGGCAGCCTTGGGCCCTCCCCTCAGCATGGTGGGGCCAGCTTGCTTGTTCTCCGGCTGTCAAGGTGATCCCATAGGACCACCGTTCTTTAAGCCCCGCCCATCCGACCCATTCACAGACAGTAACAAACAGATCAATAGGCGCCTCCAGAAGTACGTGCAGACAAGCAAAACCACCTATAAACCACTCTAGTGCAGTTTTAAACTCTTGGTTTCCAAATTCGCATTTTGTCTGAGCATAAACTGACTTTTAAGCATCAGAAAATATCTGTACATTTTTTTTTAAGGACATGAACATATTATCTACCTACCTTTCCGAAAACTAAAACACCGTTTGATTCTTCGGTATGTAGTTTTAGGAATGAAAGTAGTAGACGCCAAGGCACCTGAGGGGCGCTCCCCAGTATTTCGGTCTTCAGGCATCATACAGGCCAGAGTTCTGAACCCGGTTCAGGCTTCCTTTAAAACCTGCCTCTGGACGATCTCAGGACTCCACAGCCACTCTGCCTCATGCTTGTTAGGTTTGAAGCGCGGTTTCCTAGAACTTGAAGATTTTGATCAGCCAGGTCCTGGATGGGGGACAAGTTACCCCCTCTTATTTACTTCTTTTTTGGCCCCCCAAAATAATAATTTCCTTTTCTCTTGCCTAATCCCGAGAGTTCTGGAGGCTGTTTCTTTTTAAAGTTTCTGCAGACATTCCAAAATGCCACAGCAAAAAGAACCACAGCAAGCAAGCTGCACCTCCCATTCAGACAGCAGGATTGTTAAATTTTTTTATTTTTTAATTGAGAACTGGCTTCTCAGCTGGAACTGGGGGGGTACTGAGGTTCCTCTGGAAAGGTCAGCAAATAGCCATGAGCCGGGGGCAAGAGGAACAATGACCACAAGGCCCCTGAGGGATATACTTCAGGACCGTCCTTGCCGGCTCCTTTCATCTGAGCAAAAGGGGAGGCTGGTAATGGCACCTTCTCCAGAAGGCATTTCGATGCATGAGAGATTCTTTTCAAAAAACTCCCTTGGTCCTTTTACAGTACCCCTCAGCCTTTGATGCTCTCGGCGGGCTTCTCCCTTCTGTCTTTAAACTCCCGGGGCTCTCCAGGGAACCGCCACGTCAGAACAGTCCCAGTGCCCCGTTCCAGGAAGGCTCCTCGGAGGATCCCTGTTGGAGGCAGCTGCTCAGGGAGCTTTTCCTCCCCCTTGTCCCGCTCCTGGTCCCCTTTTCTCAGTGAGAGCTGGGCGGGAGCTGGCAGGGCTGCAGCCGCCCTTTCCGCGCCGTGGCTGCGGCTGCCGTCAGTGCCCGTGGTCACATGCAGCAGGTGCAGTCACAACAGTGCGAGGGGGAGGAGGGAAATGCCACGCGGCCCTGTGAACCCCTGGTTTCTTCCTCTGACTTTGCCGCTGCCTCCCCTGGCCGGTCTATTCCTCTACATACCTTCACAGCTGGCTGCCTCAGCCCCAAACCATCCCCACGAGGGGTCAACTTTTTGACCTTTCCTTTCTGCATTTATTCCATTCCTACACAAGATTTTTTTTTTCCAGGTACTTTGCCACTGAATCTATTTGTGAGTGCCGATCTCAATGTGCATATCATTAAAACCTATGGGTGTAGGGACTTCCCTGGAGGCACAGTGGTTGAGACTCACCTTTCAACCCAGGGGGTTTGGGTCCCATCCCTGGGCAGCAAACTAGGATCCCACATGCCTTGTGGCCAAAAAAACAGAGAACATAAATAACAGAAGCGATATGGTAACAAAGCCAGTGAAGACTTTAAAAATGGTCCATATTAAAAAAAAAACTTTAAAAAAAGCAAAAAATATGTGTGTTTATATACACGTGTGTGTGAAACAGAAAAATATTCAAGACATAGCAACAAGGAATCTGCAAGTATAACCACAAAACAAGTTAACTCCTTTACATATATATATATATTTATTTATAACTAAAACGGGTTCTTATGTGTGTTTATACATTTAAATATTTATTTCTCTGGCTGTGGTTTGAAAATTGATCCTGTTTTTATATTTCCCCAGCTCTTGCATGCACCCACTTAACCCCAGCCCCGACGTCTACCAACCTCCTTGGTCCTAGTCACTGAACAATTGACTGGCTAGGTTAATCATTCATCCACCTGGCTGTTCCATGAGCAGATTGGGAATGCGAGTGCTTTAACCCCAACTGACCCCTCAGGCCTCTGGGTGCCTTCTGAGCCTTTCAGCAGGAGTGTTAAAACAGCTGTGAGGAATACTACACAAAGGTCCTCCCTTGAGAAACTTCATCACCATTACTCTGATGAGCATGCCCAGATAGGAGAACTTCTGTTGGAAATCGTTATTATTTCTGTCCCATGGTTCAAACGTTGTTTTTGTTTTCCCTGTCACAGCAGGATGCTAGGAAAATAAGGAACTGTGACATACATAACTCTGTCCACCAAGACAGTGGCAGTGCTGGAGGGAGGCACCTTGGTGACTGAAAACATCTCTCCTCTGAGCCTTGGTATGGAGGGAATGCATGTAATCACAGGACTTTGGAGTTGGACTGAATCTTAGTTGAAACATTTTTCTCCAGTGTTATTTCACAAGTATGGAAACTAGAGGTGGGAGTAACACCACTTATGGGAAATGACACAGTGGTCTGTGTCAGAGGCAGGACCACAGAGCTACTTAATTAACCCCTGCTTGCCCACGTGCTAGTTATTCATCATGAGGATTACATTCAGTATTTTTACTGCCTTGATACATCTCTGACTCAAGGCTTTTCGTAAGGAGACAGAAATATACAGGAAGAACCGTTTTTAGTTAGTAGCTAAAATTAGGCTCTGCATTCAGGTCTAATGAACAACTAATGGAATTCTCACTCTCCCCAGATCCCAGGCTGGGTACCTCCATATACACTGCCTCAAAAACAGTGAAAAAGGAACCCAGAGAAAAAAAGACAAAAACAAACCAACATGACAAAAACAAAACCCTAAAGTTTTCCAAAGTTAAATTCATGTTTTGACATCGCAACTTTTGGATTTGACTTTTAAGCAGATACCATGTACTTCTCAGTGAGCATTATGAATAGGGAAGCAACTGTTTATCGGGGGAAGTTAATCAGGTAACAGAAACCGGAGGTATCTAGATTCAATATTGAACTAGGTTATCAGGTTTGGTTGTTAAGAGAGGATGTCTCCTTTTTGCATTTCCACTGGTTCCTTTCCTTCATCTCAGTATTCATCATAAGTTTGTTGTATTTCATAGGAAGAAACACCAAAGTCTATATTTTATGATTTTCACTTAGTTTTTAATTTCTAAATATTGAAAAGCAAGGCAACTTCCTCAGGTGTTGCCTATATTTTAATTAAAAGTCCAATATAAAAACCATAAATAAGAAATATTTTACATGGATAAACAACCCGAACAAGATAAGCTCCAGGGCCTCATGAAAAACTGTAACTTTAAAAACAAAGGCTGTCAAACTGCAGTTATAGACACTGAATTGTCATAATTGCTTTTCATTGGAGAATACATTTCCCTTTCCTATCTTCATCATAGAATCCAAGATCATTAATCCCAAATAAATACCTGTTGGCTTCCAATCTCCTTCCCACTGCTCAAAGATTGTTGCTGTCATTGGTTAAATGGCATCCATAAAGACTTTTGGAAGGTGACTTTCCACCCTGATTTATCATAGTCTATGTAGTACCTTTGGATGCATCTTCAATATATCGCAAAGAAGACATTTCATTGTCTATAATTGCAGTTCCCCCACCCCAGCCCTAAGCAGTCAGTAATCTACTTTCTGTCTCTATAGATTTCTCTGTCCTGTATTTTCATATAAATAGGACTATAGTTCAGCAGTAAAGATTTGGCCTGTAATGGAGGAGACGCAAGAGATGCAGGTTTGATCCCCAGGTTGAGAAGATTTCCTGGAGAAAGGCATGGCAACTCACTCTAGTATTCTTGCCTGGAAAATTTCACAGACAAAGAAGCCTGCTGGGCTGTGGTTCCTAGTGTTGCAAAGAACTGGACATGACTAAAGCAACTGAGCATGCACACACATACACATACAGCTCCTTCTGACTGGCTTCTTCCTCCTAGCATGTTTTCAAGATTCAATTGCACTGTAGCAGGTATCAATACCTCATTCTTTCTATGGTTGACTAATCCATTGTATGAACATACCACTTTCTGTTTATCCATTAGTGCATTTCCACTTTTTGGCATTTAGGAATAATGCTGCTATAAATATTGATGTACAAGCTTCCCAGGTGGCACAATGGTAAAAAATCTGCCTGCCAATGCATGAGACACAGGAGATTTAGGTTTGATACCTGGGTCAGGAAGATCTCCTGGAGTAGGAAATGGCAACCCACTCTATATTCTTGCCTAGAAAATCCCATGGACAGAGAAGCCTAGTGGGCTATGGTCCATGGGGTCACAAAGAATCGGACGCAAATGAATGACTGAGTACACCAATATTGACGTACAATTTTCCGTGTGGACATACATTTTCATTTCTTTTGGGTATATACCTAAGATTACAAATGTTGGGCCATATGGTAACTCTATGTTTAATCATTGAGGAACTGCCCAAGTTTTCCAAAACAGCTACATTTTACATTCCCAACAGGAATATAGGGAGGTTTCTATTTCTCCGCATCCTCACCAATACTTGTTATTATTGAACTTACTGATTCCAGCAATCCTACCGTGTATGAAACAATATCTCATTGTGCTTTTGATTTTTATTTCCTTGATGACTAATAATGCTGTGCATCTTTTCATGTGCTTATTTGGATATTTGTATGTTTTCCTTGCAGAAATGTTTATTCAGAGTCTTTGCCCATTTTTAAATTAATTCTAATTGAGTCAAAATTTTGATTTGTCTTTAGTTTTGAGCTGTAAGAGTTATATATATATTCTGGATACAAGTGCAAAATCAGATTTATGATCTGGAAATACTTCCTCCCATTCTATGGGTTGTCTTTTCACTTACTTGATGGCATTAATTCAGATTTTTTTGAAGGACTCAACTATACTCATTCTACTTATCACACTTTTAAACACTCTTGTTTTTTATGTACTGAATAATATACTATCAATAAAACAGGGACGTGTAATTGTGGGCTTCCCAGGGGGTGCTGGTGGCAAAGAACGTGCTTGCCAATGCAGGAGACATAAGAGACGCTGGTTTGATTCCTGGGTTGGGAAGATCCCCTGGGGGAGGGCATGGCAATCCATTCTGGTATTCTTGCCTAGAGAGTTCCATGGACAGCAGAACCTGGTGGGCTACAGTCCATAGGGTCACAGAGAGTCAGACATGATTGCAGAGACTTAGCACACGGTCCCACAGTGAAAGTAACAGGTCACACTATTGTGTAATAAAGCAGGAAGCTCACTAGTCAGAAGACACAAGGTTTCTTCCTACTTATATTATTCATGATATGACACTTGAAAGTCATTCTTTCTCACTGGGTCTTAATGACCTAATCTACAAAATGTGAGGTTGAACTAATGGAGTGATTTTAAAATATTCTTAATCAGTGAAAAACTCAACTTATTTTCAAGGAAGTACTAAGTAG
The DNA here is from genome assembly GCF_003369695.1 of Bos indicus x Bos taurus. Lineage (NCBI taxonomy): Eukaryota > Metazoa > Chordata > Mammalia > Artiodactyla > Bovidae > Bos > Bos indicus x Bos taurus. Next base: position 100,345,638 of record NC_040081.1, on the reverse strand, counting down.
AACTCCTAGGATAAAGGAATTCTCAGTCACATAAATTTATTGTTTATTGCCCAAATTTATAATATTTCTTTAAAAATCAATCAGTAAGTATAGAGGAGCCATATTAATACAAACACTTGAAACAAGATTTTTGGTGACATTTGCAACCTTCTATCGGGATCAGCATCAGTTTGGTTCTGCATTCTGTAATAACTTTAGAAAATTCTGACTTTAAGATGAGTCACAAAAGATTTCTTGCAAACTGAATGAGTAAGAGCTTGGTGTGCAATCTCTTAACACTCTTCAATTAAACAAAGAGGGCAAGAGAAGATTTATTCTTCAGACTATTGTTTCTATTCTAAGTGCTCTATGTTAAAATAGATCTCTTTAAAAGTAAATTTGAATCAAGCATTTGCAAAATTTTTGAAGCATATCCCATAGGATAAAGAATGTAAACCAATCAACTGCTAGAGTTCCAGGTTCATAAATTTGAAGATTAATACTTAAGAACCAAGATCATTTGTGATACCCCTGTGCTGACAGGACTTCTTGTGGCCACTGATCTGGTGAAGTAAACTGGATCTCATTCGTTTTCCTTAAGAAAAGGACAGATGGAAGAGGAGGAAAGGGAGAAAGTAACACACTTGATGGAAATAATCCCCCAATAAAAGTACCATTTTCTACAGATATTAAGAATCCTCCTGAACTCAGGAGCCCCCAAAATCTGATAATGGAGGGAGAAGACGGTCTTTAGAAACAACACAAACTTTGAAAATACATATCCTTAGTATTCCCCATAAATCCTTGACCCTGAAGGTAACAGCACATGTATCTCTCATGAATAATCATGAAGACCCCTCTGCTAAGACACCGGGATGGAGTCCTAGCCCACCAGCCTCTTCAAACATTTTGAAGTCACTTATTAGCCATTTTAGTATATGAATAGGGTGACCATACAAATTGCCATCCAAACTAGGACACCATGAGAGTGAGAGGTAGCACTGTCAATAATTAGCCTAGGACAACAGTTGTAAACCACACTGTTACCAGGCAAACTGGGATGAAAGGTCAACCTCTCCTTTTCCCACATCATTGTTGCTAAATGACCAACAATTTTCAGACATGTACCACCGCTTTTATAAAATATCAACATATCTTCCATGCAAGTTCACTATTTTTACTTTAACCTAACTTTTCAACTTTTTTAACTAAATTTTTGAAGTTATTTTAAAATATAATGAGGTCAGTCATTAAGAAGCATCTGATATGTTAAGGGAAAAACATTTCACGTCTGAATTCAGGGTGCTGACAATACACAAAAGAGAATATAAAATAAATACAAAAGTTGCAGTTGCTTTATTAAATATGCATTTGATTTATGCCATCTATTTTAACTACATCAACATAAAATAATTAGGTTTTACCGTCTTAGAAATACATGTTAGTTATAGATGAATATTTTGGGGTCCTTATTTATTTGGTTTCTTTCTTATTTATTTCTTTCTCTTGAAATATGTTTTTCTGTTTATATCATTTTATTTTATAATACTTGACAGAAAATATCACATCTTTTATCTTTCCTTCCCTCTTTTAGCTCTGTTCATAGCACCATAAACCTTATTCTTCAAATACGTATTCTTTACACTGTATAAATAATATTTAAAAAAAAAAACACATTATCAAACCCAGAAATGCTTTCCTGATTTAAAAGATTTTTTTTTTTAACTCTGTTAATTAGCAGATTCTCATTTAATGCTTTGCTACTTCTGTTTGATACCACCGTGCATCTGGGAACTGAAATCTCATCCAAAACTAACAGTCAAAATGTTTTTTTGTCCTGTATCTACATGCAATTAACTAATCCACATTTATGGTATCAGGGTCATATATATTGTTAGTACAATATAAAAAGGAACAATCTAAAATAAAAGAAAAATATTATATCTTTTTATAATTCAAAGTATTCATGAAAGAAATTTGGTTACTAATGATATTTGATCCAAATTCCCAGGTGGTGCTGGTGGTAGAGAACCTGCCTGCCAATGCAGAAGACATGAGACATGGGTTCGATCCCTGGGTTGGGATGATCCCCTGGAGTAGGAAATGGCACCCCCACTCCAATATTCTTGCCCGGAATATCCCATGGACAGAGGAACCTGGTGGACTACAGTCCATGGGGTCGCAAAAGAGTCGGACACCATTGAAGCTACTCAGCACACACGCAGCATCTAGAAGTTACTTAGATATGTGTCTAAAAATAAATCAGTAGTCTACTACTTACTTTAACATTCATTCATGTGAAAATAGGAGTTGATAGTGACACTGGCTTGGGGAAAGGATGAACAGGTTTGGCCAACCTTCCTGTTTTTCCATGATTTTAAAATCTGCTCACCTCCTCCAAACGGTCCCCAGATGACTCGGCGGATGGACTTGACCCAGTCTTCCATATCATTCTGGGTGCTCGCCATAAGGAGATAGCTCTCATGATTGGCTGTCATTCGATCTCGATCGCCTCCTGTAAAAAGACAGGAGCAGTTACACATGAGTGTGTGCTCAGCCAAGTTTCCTCATCAGCTGCCTCCGATGAATCCCTGAAACATAAACTGTACCTAATGCAGCTAGCACTAGGTTCTACCCAATGAATTGAAAATATTTACCATGGTTTCAGCATGGGGGAAAAAAAAGAATCTGCTTAAAAGGGAAAGGCTCTTATGTTTCCAAGAGAAAGCCAGCAAACAAATGTCATTCCCCAAACAAAGCCTAGCTTTTTGTCCTAGCAACAGCCCATAGGCCTGCATTAACTCATAATCCAGTCTATTCACACTGCACTGCTGAATAAGGAAAAATAGCAATAGCAAAATGAAAGATGGAGAAGTGGTCCACAGAGCCTGAGCTTTCATTCCAAGCAAGAACTGAATGGTCTGCCTTTGCTCGGCATACACAGGGAGGCCACCAGGACATCATGGTTGAGAACAAGAGTCCAGGAGAGGGAAAGAGCCACATGTGAAAATCTGACCCAGAGGTCTCGCCTCTATTTTACTGTGCTGGAAAGGGGAGCCTCTTCTCCTTGATCACACTTTCAGGGGAACAGACAAAAGACGACAGAAGCCTGGCCAGTCACAACGGCCAAATCAACATCCCAAATGGCCCTCCCACCTAAGAGTGAGCTTTAGGAAACCTCAGCAGTTAACTCCTTGCTTGTTTTTGTGCAGGTGCTAAGTTGTATCTGACTCTTTGCAATCCCATGAACTGCAGCATGTCAGGCTTTCCTGTCCTTCAATATCTCCCGGAGTTTGCTCAAACTCATGTCCACTGAGTTGGTGATGCCCTTCAACCATCTCATCCTCTTCGCCCCCTTCTCTTTCTGCCTTCAATCTTTCCCAGCATTAGGGTTTTTCAGTGACTTGGCTCTTTGCATCATGTGGCCAAAGAAAAGCTTTAGCTTCAGCATCAGTCCTTCCAATGACTATTCAGGGTTGCTTTCCTTTAGGATTGACTGGTTTGATCTCCTTGCTGTCCAAGGGACCCTCAAGAGTCTTCTCCAAACCACAGTTCAAAAGCATCAATTCTTTGGCTCTCAGCCTTCTTTATGGTCCAATTCTCACATCCATACATAACTGCTTGTTGGTTTCTCTTATTTCCTCCTCCCCCTCCCGGAAAGACAACACATACACTTTGAAACCTGTATAATCTCTGAAATCAATCTTGAAATGCTAGTGGTCTCTGAAACATTTTTATGCTTAAAGGAGTATTTCTGAAAACAAGTATCTGAGACTGAACTGCTTCACTCTCTTTACTCATGACTAGCATTGTTCACAGAAGGAATAATTAAGAAATTGGATCACTAAATACTTCATTCTGAATTCTGATAATATGTTAGTATTATTCGATTTCTAAGGTGGTCAAACTATCTATGCACAATTTAATTTTCATGAAGTGCTGGAAAGGTGTAGCCTTGGTTTGGATGCATTCATACCCAGTGTTTTATTTGTTTGAGACATTGTTGTCATTTGTTTGTAAGTGATCAGAGCAGATACCAACTGTTTTAATTCACAGCCCTTTAGTTCTGAGAGCTGGCTATCACACGTTGCAATTGAAGGAGCTCAAAAACAGCTCCTTTATGAGAAGCTTGAGGCTCCAATTTACAAGTCCCACCACTCCTTATTCTTGCACATCCAGCCTCATTTGCAAAGCTCCAAAAACTCTAGAATTTGAGTTTGTGTTCTCTGAATTTTATACAAATGTCCTAGGTTGGAAATATGACGTTTCTAGCATGATGCAAGTTAACAGAACAGGTGAGAGGTTAGAGAAATGAAATAACTTTAAGCCAATCAGTAGAAATGCCAGCATTGGTGTTTTACATTTCAATACAATTGAATTAGGGGGTGGGGAGGGTGAGGGACAACATCCAATCAATTTCCTAAAGTTTATAAATCTCTTGAATAAACAAGAGGAGCCTTTTCACTTTGAAGAGAACAGCTCACTATTAGGGAAACAATGACCCTCTTACACTTCTAGGTCTATCCTAGGTCAATCCTCATACTTGTATCTGAAATAGTATAGGTTCAGAATATCAGAGAAAACCCTGCTGAAACCGCAGTTATATTTTCTATTAGCAGTGTATCTTCTGGGAAATCACATAACTTCTGGAAACTCAGTATTTTTAGTCATGCTTTAGAAATAATAGTCTCTAATAAATTTTTTGTGAAAATCAAATGAAACGAAGTTAAAATACTAGTACTGTTAGGCTGAAAGAGAAATTCTGAAAATATTCATTCATTCTAATTTAACTGCCTCCTGTATCTACAAATGCAAAAAGGACATAGTACATCTAATCTGACCTCAGAGATATACACGTCGAGTATGCTACTAAGGGCTTAGGAACAATTAGTCAGTAATACACATACACAGGAGGAGGCTTTTTTTTTTTTTTTTTAGAAGGCTGTCTTTCTTTGATACATAACACTGCACATTAAAATTGTATACTGTACATGTAGGAAAATTTGCTAAGTCACTTCAGTCGTGCCTGACTCTCTGTGACCCCATGGACTGTAGCCCGCCAGGCTCCTCTGTCCATGAGCTTCTCCAAGCAAGAATACTGGAGTTGGTTGTCAAGCCCTTCTCTAGGGGATCTTCCCTGTAGGAAAATCTACCACACATTAATATGCATATGCATGACTGTGTGACGTAAGTAGCAGAAAGAACTAAATGACAAAAGAAAAAGATGCTTCATTTGGCATGGCATAGTACTAAAACTTTATTCTGTATCTGATCCACTCATAAAAAACATTACCATTTTGAAATCAAAATATTTTAATTATTGTCTTTGCCTGGAGGATGCTTAGCAATTCAGACAGCAATATCCTGCTGTGTCACGCCCAACCCTGGCAGAGACAGGCCTAATAATGAAAGTGAGCGACAGCCACTGGAGTGTTTCTGCCTGAAAACAGGGGGAAAAAAAGAGAATGATAAGCACTACAGGCCATTATCCCCTGACTTTTCATTTGATTCTCTATCTCTGCCAACGATGTTGTGTGTCTGACCCTGAATCTCATTTTGACTGTCAATCACAAATATAAAATCCCACCTGTGAATTTCACCCATGGATATAGATCTCGATTCTTCAGTTGAATTAGCAGAAGAAGGGGAAGAAGATTTAGAAAGACTTTTCTCTATGGGTCTCAGTGGAAATAAAAGACTCATTGCTAAGAATGTGATTAAAACAATTGGAGACATTTGTATAGATATGAACTAAATTCTCTGCACTAAAGGTATGTAATTTCTAACTGGAGAAGCCATCTGTTCCTAATTCATGATCCTTCAGTTCTGAGAGTACGGTATTCTGAGAGTACACAGTTCTGGTATGGTGCCTTGCAATTGCAGGGACTCAAAGACAATTTATTAAATGTATGATTTGATAAATGAATAAGCTCAATGTTGACTTTCAAGGATTTGGATCAAGTTTCACTCTTAATGTTCCATTTAACTATTTAACCTAAAATTCTTTCAAAAGGTAAAATTTTAAACTGTATCCTTAAGTAACTATCACCAGAGTGATAGTAGCCTACCAGGCTCCTCTGTCCACGGGATTTTCCAGGCAAGAGTACTGGAGTGGGGTGCCATTGCCTTCTCCAGATAGGATTATAGTCATCTTCAATCCATGTATATGTGTATATATGGATATATATTATAATATAACCAGTATATATTTTCCATTTGTAAACTCTGCTTGAACATGAATATCTATACAGTGCTATTTTTATTTTTTAAAACTACCTTTTAGATATTAACCTGGATTGGTAGCAATGCTTTGGTGCTAGTGTTAACACTTCAAGCATTTGATTTTAAATTAACCAAGTAGGTCACATAATTCAATTTTACTTGTTTATATGTAATTGAAAGTATGTATACATTTCATTGGGATCTTCTGTATATTTGCATTTAATATGAAGTTTTTCCTTCCCCAAAATAAAATAATTGGCATGATTAACTTTTGCAAAAATTAAAAAGTAGATTAAGAAAAAGCTTAATGTAAAATTCAAGTGTATGTGTGTGTGTGTGTGAGTCGCTTAGTCGTGTCCAACTCTTTGTGACCCCATGGACTATCGCACATCAGACTCCTCTGGGATTTTTTCCAGGCAAGAATACTGGAGTGGGCTGCCAATTCCTTCTCCAATGGATCTTTACTACCCAGAGATAGAACCCACATCTCCTATGTCTCTTGTATTACAGGTGGATTCTTTACTTAACCCTGAGCCATGGGGGAAGGCCAAAGTAGATGTACAGTTATTCAATAAATAAATACAAATATTTACTACATGGAAACTTCAACCCCTCTTATATGACAAAATAATAATTTAAAAGATAATACTTTTGACGAAAACCTCTGCAAAGATTTTAAATATTTAAGAGAAATATTGGGAATGGTATACTGAGATATATATGCTCACTGTTGATGGGAATATGGATAATATTCCTTATGATGAAATCACTAAAATTAAGATTTTGAAGAATATTTATTAATATGAACCTTTAATACACAAGAGAATGTACAAATTATATAGATACACATATGATATCTCTATTTTCAATAGATAGAAAGCCAGATAAATAAGATACTAGATTGAAACACACGATAATTTTAATGATGATTATCTGTGAATGCTAGGATTGGAAAATTTTTGCTCTCTTTTGGTGCTTTTCTGTATTTTCCAGATGTTCAGCTACGTATTATTTTATCATCAGAAAGAAATTATTGCAAAGAAGAAATGATAAGAATTGTATGCTCATGAAAGCATTAATCAGCAAAAATCCCAGGTGAGCTGGAAGGTAATTATGACTAACTTCATTCAGTGCTGCTTAAAATGGTTCAATTTTGAACTTTCAGAATTCTCAGTAGGTTATTTACCTGTAACCTCTTTCCTCTTTCCCAAAATACATCCTTGAGTACATTCCCAAGAGAGGATTTGGGACAGCAGACCAGCATTGCTCAAAGTACAGGCTGTATCATGTAACTAGGACTTTCTCAGTAAAATAGGCTGCTACCTTTCTTAAAGACAATATTTAAAGAAATATTTCGCTGAATTTATTGTGTGGAAATTTCCAAAAGCAGTCACCAAAGTAGGTTATTATCCCTTGGAGAATTAACTGTAAATTGTTAAAATTATGAACTTAAAAGCAAAATGATCAGAAGTGAAATATTATATGTGTATCAGCTCAAGTAAACAAACTTTTAAAGATACACAGTGAACTACTTGTTTGTGTTTAAACTTTAAAACAACTTGCTCATGGGAAACATTTGGGTTCAGTTTCCAGGCAGAGTTCATGGTACAGACCTGAGGACATTTCAGTGAACACCTCTGATACTGTTAATAATTTCAAGGGCAAAATGTTTCCTCATTTCCAATTACAGATCAGTTCAGACTGAGACCTAGTTACTACCAATTTAATTAGAGCTTACAGAAAATATTTAAGTGTTTCAAGTAGGGTTATTAATTTCTACACATATGACTCCAAGGTCTTAATTTTTTAAGCATTATTTTCTTCAACACTTAGTCTGAGTCTTCAGTAGTAGAACTTTAATGATAAATTGCAAGATAAAAAGCAAATTATGAAGCACATCAGTGGAAAGTTACTGAAATAGAAAAACATTTCTTCCCTTTTATGGAGAATGACATTTGGAAAACAACCAGTGTCCTGTGAACTACAAGCAACAAATTGTAGGTTTCTATGGATACAGTCATCTCAATAAACAACAACAAAAAAATAATAAAATAGCATGTAATTTACAAAATAAGGCCAGAAAACAAATTGACCTCACATTCAATATCCTTTTCATTTTTTCATGGGTACTATAGAGACATTGTTCTCTGAAAATTAAGAGTTTTGGTATGCTTTACTAATCATAATTTTTACAAGTATTTTTTCCTCCAAGGTTAATTTCAAAAATATCAGAGTGGCAAAATTTCAATGCATTTTGTCAACAGAAACTTTGCATTAATCTTTAATGAGATTTAAAAAATTTTAATACTCTTAAACAAGAAAATGAGAATTAATTAAAGGCCGAAGGCTGTACCATCACTCTGTAGTCTGCTGTCAGGACACGGCAAACACATTACTAAATGTCTTACATTATAATATAATTAATGTGACATTTTAATTTCATGACTACTTTATAATACTGTTTTACATACTTCTTATACTCCTTGCTAGATCATATTCTCTTTGGAAGAAGGAATCATCCTATCATATATAGCTACATTATGTGTAAGCTGAAAACAGCTGTAAATGCACATTTATTAACCAACTATGATTGGTATTTATTATTTATAGTACATTTCTAAAATTTTCTAATAATATTTACAAATGATTTATTTTGAGAGTCTGCCTATACTTGGCTAGTTGCTGTTGTTCAGTCACAAAGTCATGTCCGACTTTTTGCAACCCTACAGACTGCAGCACACCAAGCCTCCCTGTCCTTCACTATCTCCTGGAATTTGCTCAAATTCATGTTCATTGAGTCTGTGATATCTAACCATCTCATCCTCTGTCATCCCCTTTTCCTTTTTGCCTTCAATCTTTCCCAGCTTTAAGGTCTTTCCCAGTGAGTTGGCTCTTTGCATCAGGTGGCCAAAGTATTAGAGCTTCAGCTTCAGCATCAGTCCTTCCAGTGAATATTCAGGGTTGATTTTCCTTAGGATTGACTGGTTTGATCTCCTTGCTGTGCAAGGGACTCTCAAGTGTCTGTCTTCAGCATATTTCTAAAGTATCAATTCTTCAGCACTCAGCCTTCTCTATGGTCCAACTCTCACAGCCATCCATGACTACTGGAAAAAACATAGCTTTGACTAGATGGACCTTTGTCAGTAAGGTGATGCCTCTGCTTTTTAATATGCTGTCTAGGTTTGTCATAGTTTTCCTTCCAAGGAGCAAGCGTCTTTAATTTCATGGCTGCAGTCACCATCTGCAGTGACTTTGGAGCCCAAGAAAATAAAATTTGTCATCGCTGCCACTTTTCCCCTTTTGTTTGCTGTGAGGTGATGGGAAGATGCCATGGTCCTAGTTTTGTTTTCTTTTTAAATGTTGAGTTTTAACCCAGCTGTTTCACTCTCCTCTTTCACCTTTATCAAGAGGCTCTTTAGTTCCTTTTTGCTTTCTGTCATTAGGGTGGTATCATCTATACATCTGAGGTTATCGATATCTCTCCCTGCAATCTTGATTCCAGTTTGTGATTCATCCAGCCTGGCATTTTGCATGATGTACTCTGCATATAAGTTAAATAAGCAGGGTGACAATATACAGCCTTGATGTACTCCTTTCCCAATTTGGAACCAGTTTGTTGTTCCATGTCTGGTTCTAGCTATTGCTTCTTGACCTGCATGCAGGTTTCTCAGGAGGCAGGTAAGTTGGTATGCTATTCCCATCTCTTTAAGAATTTTCCACATTTTGTTGTGTGGATACATAGTTAAAGGCTTTAGCATAGTCAATGAAGCAGAAATAGCTATTTTCCTGAAATTCCCTTGCTTTCTCTATGATCCAACGGATGTTGCAATTTGATCTCTAATTCCTCTGCCTTTCACAAATCCAAAGGGTACATCTGGGAGTTCTTGGTTCAAGTACTGTTGAAGCCAAGTTTGAAAGATTTCGAGCATAACCTTACTTGCATGTAAAATGACTGCAATTGTCCAGTAGTCTGAAATTCTGTGACACTGCCCTTCTTTGGGATTGGAATGAAAACTGACCTTTTCCAGTACTATGGCCACTGCTGGGTTTTCCAAATTTGCTGACATATTGAATACAACACTTTAATAGCATCGTCTTTTAGGATTTTAAATAACTAGCCTGGAATTCCATCACCTGCTAGCTTTGTTTGTAGTAATGTTTCCTAAGGCCTACTTGACTTCACACTCCAGGATGTTTGGCTCTAGGTGAATGATCACACCATCATTATCCGGCTACAGATACAGAAAGCATTGACCTAAAAATTCTATACCGTACAAATGATTTCTGATGATCTTTCTACAGGCTTCACTCTAAGAAATGTCCAAATATGTGACTATCAGAGCAAAAGTGATGCCTGGATCAAATTGCAAGGACAGATATGTGCTTATGAAGAAGTACTGAAAAGTGGTTAAGAGTTAAGACAGAGAAGCCAGATTCAAGTTCAAATTACTCACTGACTAGCTATGAGATCCCTCAGCTTTAACTGAGGGTGATGAGTACCTGCTTCTTAGCATTATTGTGAATTAATCGGATAAGTAATACCACAAAATATGTTGTATAGTACTTGAGACATAGAATACCCTGCTGTTGTAACTGCCATGTATCATTGCATGCCTGCTTAGTCATGTTTGATTCTTTGTGACCCTATGGACTGTAGCCTGCTAGACTCCTCTATCCATGGGATTTCCCAGCAAGAATACTGGAGTGGTTGCCATTTCCTTCTCCAGGGGATCTTCCATGATCCAGGATTTGAACCTGCATCTCCTGTGTCTCTTGCACTGGCCGGCAGATTCTTTACCAACTGCACTAGCTGGGAAGCCCCACTGCCATGTAAAATTCAAACATAAAGTTTTTTGATAAATTAATTAAATATTTATAATTTGAATCTTTAAAATGCAGGAAAGTAGCTTACTTTTGAAAAGTATACATATATTCTGACTAAAGCTATGTCAAAGCTACGGTTTTTCCAGTAGTCATGTACGGATGTGAGAGCTGGACAATAAAAAAGGCTGAGCACCGAAGAATTGATGCCTTAGTACTGTGGTGTTGGAGAAGACTCTTGAGAGTCCCTTGGACAGCAAAGAGATCAAATCAGTCCATCCTAAAGGAAATCAACCCTGAATATTCACTGGAAGGACTGATGTTGAAGCTGAAGCTCCAATACATTGGCCACCTGATGCGAAAACTGACTCATTGGAAAAGACCCTGAAAAGGGAAAGACTGAAGGCAGGAGAAGAAGGGGACAGCAGAGGATGAAATGGCTGGATGGCATCACCAACTCAGTGGACATGAGTTTGTGCAGACTCCGGGAGATGGTGAAGGACAGAGAAGCCTGGCATGCTGCAGTCCATGGGGTTGGAAAGAGTCAGGCATGACTGAGATGACTGAGGGACTGAACAACAAAGCTTACTTTTGAAAAAAATTATATTTATATATATATATATATATATATATATATATATATATTCCAACTATACTTAAGGAAAGTCCTTTTATAGGAAAGTAACCATTGATTTATCTTTTAAGGAAATGTTAATTTTCATATTGGTCATGTTTTAAAAGTACAATTGTGATACATTTTTTTCAAATGATTAATTAAAATTTTAAAACCTTAAATAGACACAGTTCATATTTCCTCTAATTTTCTACATTTCTTGGACTCATTCTTTAAAAAACCTACTATTTGTGCTGAGGATATTAACTATAAAAAGTGATACAATTTTTTACATTTTGGGTAGCTGTTTTCCAGATTGCACTGAGCAGTCAATAGAAGCCGAATTTAAATCCAACAATACGTTTTGACTCACTTCTGTCAAAGATTCAGGATCTAGTCACTTTCTTCACAGTATCTAATTAAATTATGCTGATGAAAACTGAGAATTTAAAGTAGAACATTTCTTTAGAAGAACCAAAATATGTAGACGTTTGCCTTTTAATTTAGCTTGGCTTACTTTGGGAGATCAATGAATTAAAATCTTATCTGATTGACATAGAAGGCATGCAACACAACGAGAATAAATGACATGTATATTCGGATCAGAGTTACTCTGACAGTGGTGATACAGATGGAAGTTACAAATGAAAGCAAGTCCTGATGCAATAATCTACCAGTTGTAGCAAATGAAATGCCATTCACCGTTTAAAAAGCAAGGCAGAGAGGTTTCGCTTTGAATGAATCTAAAATGAAAAGTGTTCTTCAGTAGGGAGGTCCCTTAACAGTATAATTGATGACTTTAATATGGGGAATATTGGGAAATTTTGGAGAAATGTTTTGGAGTTATATTGAATTTTATATTCCATATGAACATAATAATAAACTTTTTATTGCAGCATTTCTCAAAGTGTAATGAAACTCGTATCTGTCCAAGAGAATAATAGGAAACAACTGAGAACTCGTTAGACATGCGAATACTTGGTCCCAAGCCCAACTGAATGAGAAACAGTGGTGGTGGGACCCAGTAACCTGTGTTTTCAGGTGCTTGCCAGAAGATTTTGATGCACCATAAAGTTTAAAGAAATCAACCATGAATAGTCATCGGAAAGACTGATACTGAAGCTGAAAATCCAACACTTTGGCCACCTGATGCAAAAAGCTGACTCATTGGAAAAGACCCTGATGCTGGGAAAGATGGAGGGCAAAAGGAGAAGGAGGCAGCAGAGGATGAGAAGGTTAGACAGCATCACCAACTCAATGGACGTGAGTTTGAGCCACCTCCGGGTGATAGTGGAGGACAGGGGAGCCCGGAGTGCTGCACTCCATGGGATTGCAAAGAGCCAGACATGACTTAGTGACTGAACAACAAGAGATTTGTTATAACAGGCAGAACTTACAATTTTAGAATTGATGCGTTTCAACTGCATTCATTGTATTAGCTTGCATCCATGTCTCATTCTTTCATTGACAGCCATTAAGCCAGAATGTGTTAAGCTTTAAAGCTATGAATCATATAACTTATCTAATTGCTTATTTGCATTGTAAATGATTAACACTCTGCAACTAGTTTTGCAAGGACCTGTCTTTCAAGTTGGAATTAGAGTCTATCAAATTTGTGGGCCTCATGCATTAAAGATTCTATGCTTTTATCAGAGTAAACATTAGAGCATTTATTTTTGCACTTGAATACAGATTCATTTTCCTCTTTTCTTGGTTCTCAGAGTCTGAAGAATGAAACAACATTGAATTTGGGGAGACATACCATTTTTGAAAATCTAGATTAGAAACTTGAAAAAATTATAAAAATCCTCTCATACTGTTGTTTAGTCACTCAGTTGTGTCTGACTCTTTTGTGACCCCATAGACTGTTGCCCACCAGGCTCCTCTGTCCATGGGATTCTCCAGGCAAGAATACTGGAGTGGGTGACCATTTCCTCCTCCAGGGGATCTTCCTGACCCAGGGATCCAACTCACATCTCTGCATCTCCTGCATTGCAGGCAGATTCTTTACTGCTGAGCCATGGGTAAGCACCACCCCCCACCAAGTCCTCTCATATCCTACTGCTTTTATCATTTTTGAATAGTGCAAAAATGCAGGATGAATAATATTATGACAATTTCAAGGTAAATTACCTTTATCTCCTGATTTTACTTGGTTTCTACAACTACCCTGAGAAATAAAACAGAACATTCATTCATTTATTCAATTAATGTTGATCGAGCAACTGTACCGTGTCACTCTTCTGAGGATATAGCAGGGAACAAAACAGAGGGAAAGATCTGGACTGAAGATACAGATTTGGAAGTCATCAATGTGATAATATAAAAAGACATAGACCTGGATGAGGTTCCCAGGGAATACTGTAGCTAGACTAGAGCAAAAAAGTTCAAGTGAGCGCCAACTTTTAGAGATTAAGAAAAGGAAGCAGATTGAGATGATGGGAAGAGAAACAAGAGAGGTTGAGTAAAGAAAGTGATCAGGTGAGTCAGATGTTGTCGAGGGCATTCAAGAAGATGAAGAGTTAAGTACAGACCACTAAATTAGGGGAAGCAGGGGTCACAGATTAGACAGCATGGAGCTTATCGGTGACCTTGAAAGACTGACTGGGCCAACACAAATAAAATCATCATTGGAATGTGTTCGTCAGATCATGGAAGAAATTGACATGTACAAACTGCTATATTTAAAATAGATAACCAGAGAATTCTCTGGTTGTCCAGTGGTCAGGACTCCGGGCTTTCATTTCCAGGAAGCTGGGTTGAATCTTTGATAAGGGAAATAAGATCCCATAATCCAGTGGTATGTCCATATATAAATAAATAAAAATGAGGTAACCAACAAGGACCTACTGTATGGCAGCACAGGGAACTCTGCTCAGTATTCTGAAATAACCTAAATGGGAAAAGAATTTGGAAAAGAAAGTCCAGGTGGTGCAGTGGTGAAGAATCTGCCTGCCAGTGCAGGAGACACAAGAGACATGGGTTTGACCCTTGAGTCAGGAAGATCTTCTGGAGAAGGAAATGGCAATAAACTCCAGTATTCTTGCCTGGAGAATTCCATGGACAGAGGAGCCTGGTGGGCTACAGTCCATTAGAGTCGCAAAGATTCGGACATGACCGAGGAACTAACACTATGGGAAACAGAAAACAGAAATGGCCAATATAAACAAGTCTCCTAGGCATTTTAATGTATAGAGGGGCAGAGAAATAGGGGTGGTGATGGATGAGAAGGGGCGTTGTAAAGGGATTTAAAAGGAGAAATATTTCAGAATATTATATTCTTACTGGAATTATTCACTGGAGAGGGAAAATTGATGATGTAACAGAGAAGAGGTTTAAAGACTCATCTATATTTCTTTAAAGCTGTGTTCAAAATTTCTCATCATCTCTATGACAAACTCTAGGTCCATCCACGTCTCTACAAATCCCAGTTTCATTCCTTTTAGTGGCTGATAACATTGTGTCGGGTATTATGTACCACACTGTCTTTATCCACTCATCTGTCCATGGACATTTAGGTTGCTTTCATGTCCTGGCTATTGTAAACAGTGCTGCAGCGAACACTGGGGTGCATGCGTCCTTTTGAGTTATGGTTTTCTCAGAGTGCATGCCCAGTAGTGGGACTGCTGGGTCATATGATAGTTCTGTTTTTTAGTTTCCTAAGGAATTTCCATACTCTTCTCCATAGTGGCTGTATAGAGTGAAATAAGTCAGAAAGAGAAAAATAAATGATATATTAACGCACATACGTGGAATCTAGAAAAATGGTACAGATAAACCTAATTGCAGGGCAGGAAGAGAGATGCAGATGTAGAGAACAGAGGTATAGACACGGAGGTGGGAGGAGGAGTGGGGTGAGTTGGGAGATTGGGACTGACATATATGCACTGCCATGTGTGAAACAGCTAACTAATGGGAGCCTGCTTACAGCACAGGGAGCTCAGCGCCGCTCTGTGCTGACCTAGACGGGTGGAACGGGGATGGGGGTGGGGGAAGGTGGGAAGGTGTCCAAGAGGGAAGGGATATATGTACACAAATATCTGATTCACTTCATTGTACACTGCAAACTAACACAACATTGTAAAGCAACTACACTCCAATAAATGAAATTAAAAATTTCTCACTCTTTATGAATCTTTAATAAGGTTTGAAAATTGATATAACGAATTTTCCCTCAAAGTGTATTAATTTCAAAATATATAAAACATCTAGGAGAGAACCCCTGAAAGAAAAAGAAGAGACAGAGTAGCTGTTTTTCTCACATCTCTGCCTGAGAGCAGCATAAGGACGTTATGCGGAAAAGTCATTTTTTAAAGTTAAATTTTACTATTTTTATTTGAACACAATTTTCAGCATATTTGCTCAATAGGAAATTTCTGGCAACTTAACTGGGATAATATTCTTTATACTCTATTAGTTTTAATTGCCACAGATGCTAATTGCCCAGCTTTACATAGCAGCAATTACATAAAATGTGTTTTTATATAAACAAAAGAATTGATATGTTAAAATGCTATGATGCATAACTCAAAATTAAATTATTTCACTCAACAAATGACAACTAGTAATCATTGTGATAGTGTAAAATTAAGACTAACTCTTTGATTTAGGTTTCAATGTTGTTCTCTTGAGCAGCTAAAATTAACTTTGTGATCAGAAGAGCTCAACTGCACACTGTGCTTTATTTCCCACAGTTTATGAATTTTCTGTTTTCATGAGTTTCCATGTATATATGCTTGGGAGGGTAAGATAAAAAATTTGTCTTAAGAATCTGGAATTTGAACTTAGGCTTTCAGGTAAAGACACTACTTCAAATGCACACATTTGTATAATGTGTCAAAAGCCTAAACAGACAAGATCATTTGTATTCTAAAACTATTATCACTTCCACTGGCAAGGATACCTGGGAATAATTTCCTAACTCACTTGATATAAATATTTTTGTTGTTGCTTAGTCGCTCAGTCATGTTCAACTCATAAGCAGTGAAAATTTTTAATTCCAGAGAATTTGAAAGGAAATTCAACTTTTTGAAATGTGTAAGACTGAATTACTATGAAGTCTTGCCTGCAAGGAGTCTCCATGGACTGTAGCCCACCAGGCTTCTCTATCCATGGGATTCTCCAAGCAAGAATCCTGGAGTGGGTTGACATTTCCTTCTCCAGGGGATCTTCCTGACCCAGGAACTGAACCCACATCTCCTGCACTGCAGGCAGATTCTTTACCACTGAGCCATAAATATATTACACATTAATTCTATAATTTCCTCAAGTTTAAGCAGTTTCCACAATGAATGATGAAAAGACTCTGTATGTTTACACAGTGTCTGGGGTTAGGGGTGTCACCTAATTGTCCCATTCTAATTAAAATAATTCCATGATCCTACAGAAGGAGTAGGGACAGAAGGACACATATTGCTCCCAAACTGACTACAGACATAGGAGTTTCTAGAAAGCATACTCTTCCATATCTGCTTCTTAATCCAAATTTAGAATGGTTAACACTATCAGAAGGTCTATGCAACACAGAATTTCATTTTTAGTTTTCATATTGGTGACATGAACACATTTTAGGATGATTTCTTTCAAAATAAACACATATGAATATACTCATAACTGCATTCAGGTTGATTATAGATCATTTGATCTATTCTTTAAAATTTAACTCCTTGTAGGCAAGACTTCATAGTAATTCAGTCTTACACATTTCAAAAAGTTGAATTTCCTTTCAAATTCTCTGGAATTAAAAATTTTCACTACTTATGATAGGTTGAAAGTGAAAGTTGCTCAGTCATGTCTGACTCTTTGTGACCCCATGGACTGTCATGGAATTCTCCAGGCCAAAATACTGGAGTGGGTAGCCTTTCCCTTCTCCAGGGGATCTCCCCAACCCAGGGATCAAACCCAGGTCTCCCGCATTGCAGGTGGATTCTTTACCAGCTGAGCCACAAGGGAAGCCCAAGAATACTGGAGAGGGTAGCCTATCCCTTCTCCAGTGGATCTTCCCAACCCAAGAACTGAACCGGGGTCTCCTGCATTGCAGGCAGATTCTTTACCAACTAAGCTATCAGAGAAGCCCTATGATAGGTCAGTGCATCAGTTTTCAATATAATCAAATATAATGAGCATTACAGTCAGGTAGGAAATTTTATTATTAAAGGAAGGTGTAGGATCACTGCAAAGTAAATCAGTTGGTGAAGAGACGATTTAAAGCCAAGCAGAAGGCAATGGCACCCCACTCCAGTACTCTTGCCTGGAAAATCCCATGGGCGGAGGAGCCTGGTAGGCTGCAGTCCATGGGGTCGCTAAGAGTCAGACACGACTGAGCGACTTCACTTTCACTTTTCACTTTCATGCACTGGAGAAGGAAATGGCAACCCACTCCAGTGTTCTTGCCTGGAGAATCCCAGGGACCGGGGAGCCTGGTGGGCTGCCATCTCTGGGGTCGCACAGAGTCGGACATGACTGAAGCAACTTAGCAGCAGCAGCAGCAGATACATACTGGCGGAGTTTAACTAACTTCAGAATTTTTGAAAGAAAAATATTTATGGAATCTAAATGCTTAAATATAATAGGTTGGCAAGTATTCATTATCTACTTGGAAAGATTTTGGTAGATCTCTATGACTGCCTTGGGAGGTGACAGAAGTATTAATTACTAATGAGAATTAAATATATTGTACAATTTAAAATGATACAGGGATTTCAAGTAGTATCTTTTGTTATTGTTCAGTCTCTCAGTCATGTCCTGACTCTTTGACAATGTTTATTTCAGTTCAGTTCAGTTCAGTTGCTCAGTCGTGTCCGACTCCTTGCGACCCCATGAAGGGCCGCAGAAATCTAATCTGTCAAATTCATGTTTATTGAGCTTTAAGCAAAAACATATAAAAGTTATTTTTAATCATAACATAATTTACTAGATTTATATGTAAAATAGGAAAAACTGGAACTACAATTGAAGGCTCAGAAAACTCTAGGGTTCTACATCTTTAATTAATGGAATACTAATTTAAATACAATTATTCTTGCCTTGTAGCTCACATGATAAAGAATCTGCCTGCAATGCAGGAGACCCAGGTTTGATCCCTGGGTTGGAAAGATCCCCTGGAGAAGGAAATGGCAACCCACTCCAGTATTCTTGCCTGGAGAATCCCATGGACAGAGAAGCCTGGTGGGCTACAGACCATGGGGTAGCAAGAGTTGGACATGACTTAGAAACTGAAGTATGCTGCTGCTGCTAAGTTGCTTCAGTCATATCCGACTCTGTGCAACCCCATAAACGGCAGCCCACCAGGCTCCGTCATCCCTGGGATTCTCCAGGCAAGGATACTGGAGTGGGTTGCCATTTCCTTCTCCAATGCGTGAAAGTGAAAAGTGAAAGTGAAGCCGCTCAGTCGTGTTTGACTCTTCACGACCCCATGGACTGCAGCCTACCAGGCTCCTCCATCCATGGGATTTTCCAGGCAAGAGTACTGGAGTGGGTTGCCATTGCCTTCTCCAAGAAACTAATGTATACCACCACAGTATTGAGGAATGTTTGCCTAAGGAAAAGTAAAAGTGTTAGTCGCTCAGTCTTGTGTGCCTCTTTGTGACTTCATCAACTTTAGCCTGCCAGGCTCTTCTGTCCCTGGAACTCTCCAGGCAAGAATACTGTAGTGAGTCTCCATTCCCTTCTTCAGGGTATCTTCCCAACCCAGGGATTGAACCTGGGTCCTGCACTGCAGGTGGTTTCTTTACTCTCTGAGCCACCAGGGAAGCCCAGCACCCCTCTTAAATGATTTTTTTTTTTTAAGTTTGAGTGGACACTAATTTTAAAGCTCAGAAACACATCAAATCTATCTTACTAAAATAGTAAACTTTCTGTTTACTCCAAATTAGATTGAATCTGGCTAATTATATCAGAATTATTATAGAAAAGTTTTCTTGGGCTTCTTAAAAAGTCAATTTTATAGTTTTTGATATCATTAAGATAGCAAATGAATGAAAATCTGAAAGTCTCCCTTAAAATTACAGCTCCTGTAACCATTTGCAGGCTGCAACATAAATATGGAGTCATATACCACTTATAACAAATGAGAACCATCTTGAGAGAACCATCATAAAGCCAAAAAAACTTAGAATATTTCAAGAATTCCTTCCTACTTCTCAAAATAATCTGCAACTACTTCCAAAACCTTAAAAAACAGTGACTATCCTTAGCAAAGAGAAGTAAAATGTTCACTTAGGACAACAATAGAATGTTCCAAGTTCTCATAATTATTCACTAATCTACAAATATGTTAAGAAGTAAAAAAAAAAAATGCCACCTCACTTTTGCATGAATTTTGGATAACTGAGTCCAAATGAGAATTTAAAGAGGAACAAAGGCAAGGAAAAGCCCCTAGAAAAAACTCTCAGAAAAAAAGCCCCTAGAAAAAACTCTCAGAAAAAAAGCCCCTAGAAAAAATTGCATTCATTTTTTGTTATATATTATGTTTCATATCTAATACAATATCCACTTCTTTGAATTCTTAAAGCTCTACAATTTTCTAGACACGTGCAATAAATTAAAATTGATCCTGCCTGCTGATAGATTGATGCTATGCATCTCATAATTTTAAATTAAAGAGCAGTCAGCCAGAATCCACAAGTCAATTCAACTCAGCATACCATTATTAATTAACGTTTAATGAATACCCTCGGGTGTCTGCAGTAGCATTTGAAGTCAGTATACCAGTTGCTGTTTGGGGGCATGTAGTCTAATTCATATATAATTACCAACCTAAATCTGACTAAACTCTGAATACAGATTGGCAGATCGATGGGTATATTGTTAAACTAGAGGCAAGGTTCCAAAAAAAGAAAAGGGAGAAAATAATATTTTTTTCAAATATAATGTACAAAAGTCACCAAAGAGGTAATAGATATATGGTATATATCCTGATCTTTTGCGTGGTAGGTGGGGTGTCAGGGCAAGAGAATAAAATTCATGGATAGATACACATCTCTTTATACATATACATCAAGACAGAGAAATAAAAGGGATATAAAGCCAGTTATTTACTGAAGAAGAAAGTTTCATAGTTGAAACCAAGACTAAATCAAGGTCACTGAGTTTCTCTTCAGTAGAGTTCATAAACACCTCAAAGTTAGCAAATTCAATATTCTAGATAATGGAAAAATCTGACCCTTTTCAGAAGATGTGAAGAAAGTAAGCGAGAGCTAGCTATGCGAGTTGCTGAAAAATCTTTCTTGAATAACGTAATAGAAGATTAGAGACTTGCATGACTCCATTCACTGAACATTATCATTTATTACTCTTCAATATGGGGCTTCCCAGGTGGTGCTAGTGGTAAAGAACCCGTCTGCCAATGCAGGAGATTTATGAGACATGGGTCCAATCCCTGGGTCGGGCAGATCCCCTGGAGGAGGGCATGGTGACACAGTCCAGTTTTCTTGCCTGAAAAACCCCATGGACAACGCAGCCTGGCAGGCTACAGTCCACAGGGTCACAAAGACTTGGACACAACAGAAGCAGCCTAGCACACATTCATGCACGCACAGTATGCGTACAAGCTTGACCTAGAGTATGTTGGAACCCACCATGAAGACTTCTTTACGGTTTACAACGTATTTAAAAGGAGGAAATGAGCAAAAATGGGGAAATTATTCAGTACCCACACTATCAATAGAGGCCAGCAGAGAACAACCATACACGAGAAATGGTGGAATAACTTACCGACTATTGTAAGTGATCCACCACCCAAGACAGAAGTTATCATGTGAATCCAAGTTAGAAAGTTATTTTGTTGATGATTTGTTTGTTTGCCCTTTTAAATTTTTTTAACTAGTCAAAGTACAATATTGTGATTATTTTCAAATGTACAGCTTCACATTCTTTTCCATTACAGATTATTACAAGATACCGAAAATATTTCCCTGTACTATATGGTAAATTCTTGTTGCTTATTGGTTTGTTTGCCTTTTTATCTATAGTTTCTCAGCCTAATAACAGGTTATTATTTTGTAGTCTAGAATAAGAATTTGGACATAATAGTCTGTGTCTAAAGGGAGTACTCCTAACAATTAAATATAACTATTGGTACTTTTCATACAGTGTCTCATTTAACCAATAAAAGTAACCTGTGAGGTAAGAATTACTATGTCTCTTTTGCAGATGATAAAAACTGAGCATCAGAGAGGTTTTATTCATTTACCAACTGCTAATAGAGCTGGGGTTTGAACTGCTTTCAGTTTAACCCCAAAGGCCAATTTTCTTTTCCTATTATTCTTGATTTCTTCAGAATTGTGCTATGCTCTTTCAGGAATCACCTTGTCCTCTCTGTATAGTATCTCCTTCCTTTTTTCTTCATTAGAACAATGAAAGATCTTATCCAAAGGAGAAACCCCGCTGCTTTTCCAAATAAAGTTGATTCCTCCCTCCCTGACTTCCCAGCACTTTGAATGTATCTACTGGAGAAGGAAATGGCAACCCACTCCAGTATTCTTGCCTGGAAAATCCCATGGATGGAGGAGCCTAGTAGGCTACGGTCCATGGGGTCAGAAAGAGTTGGACATGACTGAGTGACTTCACTTTCTTTCTTTTCTGGCATAGTACACGTAACATTTTGTTATTAAAGTTGAATGGCATCACACAAGCATTTGACTTAACTGAATTAAAAATCTATTTACTATTAATTTTTAAAGAAAACATTACTCTTAGTGGTAAAAATTTCAAGTATCAGGGTAGGCTCCATTAAGAGATGATGTGCCAGATATTGTCCATGAGTTCCTTCAGATACGCTCTGCACTTTTCCATCCAGACTCCTGCCCAGAGAGACTAACTTGCATGGATAATAGAACCAGGTTCCCATCCTTATAGTTTTCCCATTGGATTAGGCCAAAATACAGAGCTAACTCAGTGCAACCCCAGAGCTAAGGAGTCAGGGAAATAAATACTCTGATCTCACACTTCTATCTCACCTCCAATCTGTCTCCTGCCATGGCTGCCTACTGGCCAAAACCAATACTGCCATCTTTTTCCAGGCTCACTGTTTGCAAATAATTGCTCCATGATTAGAAGATTCCTCAGATAGACGAGAAGCAGATAAGCATCCCTTTTTGGATAAGTTCATCATCAGCAACAGGACATGATATGGCAAGCACCAAATCAGTCAAGAGCCATTGACACAAAGATGATTGTCATAATTGTTCGCAAGTAGTATGCCTTTGAGTAGGAGAAATTAAAGAGTATATGAATCTCCACTTGCTGTTCCCAATAAAAGCAGGGGCATTGTGGGCAAATACAATGATTACACATATACAAGTGCATACATACACTCACATATACGCTTGCTCACACAAAGACATTTTTGCTGGTAACCTTATATCAGACTGGGATTCATTTGCACATAGGCTTATAATGAAGAGAAAATATGTAATATTAAAATCATCCAGGGAATCAATTTCAAAAAGAATATAGAAGTGCAAGATCTTTGATAACTATGAAGATAATACTTCTTTTCACTTAATTCATCTGGACAGATCTACTTAGGTTTCATAAAGGGATTCAGGTGAGCAAAATATATTGAACATTTAAATATATGCAGAATTTTAAATAAAATAAACAGATTTGTTTGGCTATCCATGTTTGAGTTGACATGGGAATTCCAAATGCTAACTTGGCCACAGCGAGGCTATTCCTTTTTCTTAGTACCTGAGAGCATATTAACACTAGGAATATATTAACAACTGCAAAGAGGAAAGGTGGTAAAATGAAAATCCAATTCAAGAGGTTCAGAGTTCGGTCAAGACTGAATCATTATTCCACTGAAAGATGTCTGAGCAAGCAAAATGTCATGCAAATCATATTTAATTTTCATTTTGCATCTACAATTTGATTTAGATTTAGTAATCAGAAGATTTAATAATCAGTCAGTTCCTTGCATATTCAGTCTCCTTTTTCACCCATATGTACCTTCCTGCCAGGACTTTAACCTTCTCCTTTAGTCAAAATAGAAATAATAAAAATATCTTTCTGATTTATAAAGAATAGCACAAACTGGTGGGTGAGAGACTCTTCCTTGACTAAGATCCCTGTTTAAATATAAAAAACATAAATTTCATGTAGCTCAGCCACATCTCTTTTATCTTGCCCCTCATAAAATTTTGGCAGTGAATCAGTCTATTATCGTCATCTTCCAAAGATGCTGAGAACTTTACTGTCCAATATTATGCACTAAAAATTCCAAATGCTAGCAGTGATGAAACTTTGAGATCTATTGTTTAGTTATATGAAATATGGGGTCAGTATGGTGATTTTTTTTCTACAATTTTCCATAAATTTTTTCAGTTTTCTGCTTATGTTAGTTTGTAGAGCAAAAATTAAAATGGTACAAAATTTAAGGAGCATCAAAGTACATAGTAATCAACATAAAACATTTAACAGAAACAAATTAATATTTAAAAAGCCCATGATGAATGAAATATAAAAATAAAGACACCATCACTATTACTGATTTTTCCTTTTGCCTTAGGTTCCAATCGGTATTATTGATCCTAGCCCAATTAGTTTGAATGTTATCAATCCCAACTATTACCTTATTTCTAAACTCCCATTTCTGCCAAGTGAGCATACTCCCTGCCTTCCAGATGATAAACCCTTTATTTGACTCTGAGAAATATCAGAGAGAGATATAATCAACTTCGTTATAAAAATGATGAGCTTCCCAATTGGCTCAGATGGTAAAGAACCTGTCTGCAACGCAGGAGACACAGGAGACGGAGGTTCAGTTCCTGGGTCAGGAAGATCCCCTGAAGAAAGGAATGGCCATCCACTCCAGTATTCTTGTCTGGAGAATTCCATGGACAGAAGAGCCTGGTGGACTACCATTCATGGGGTTGCAAAGAGTCAGACATGGCTAAGTGACTAACACTTATGTAAATGATAAGCTTTAGTATGCTGGAAAAATCTATAATATGCACCTTGTATGCTGGAAGCAATTACCATAATTCTTAAATGTTTGTGATAGGTTTTCACTATCTTTCTTTTGTAAGAAGACTGAAAAAGCAAGACAATTCCTGCATAGTCTTTCTTTATTGTAAACTCCTGCATTAAATACAGTTCCTGGACTAAACAATGTCTTTGGCCTCTAGCACCTGGTTAAATACAGCTTAGCAGTAACCTTGGTGCCAAGATGAAATGAGCCGATGGCCTTATTTCAGCTCCTTCTTGGCAGATGTCCAGTGTACTAATTGGCACCCAGGTGACAGCATAATGAAACCAACCAAGGTGAATTAAATGTGTAAAATAACCCATGGACACAATTTTAGGGCATCTACAAACTTGAAATCAGGCATACGAAGTTGTATTTTTGCTTCACTAAATGTAAGGGGAAAATTGCTTTCTGACAATCCTGCTAGCATTATAATTTTAAGCAGAAGATTCCTTATATGTATTTAGGATAAGGTACAATGAAGAGCTTATGATCCAAGGAGGACTGATGCTCAGTGCAAACCCATGGCAAAGGGAAGCATCTCTTCACACAGAACACATGGAGGCAGGGCTCTTCATTTACTTTCTTAATATTTTACATCGGATTTACTGTGTAAAAAGCACAGAGTTGTTTAATACAGTGGAAGAAAGAACTGGAACAAAATGGGGCAGGGCAGATAAAGGAATAATAGGGAAAGGAAGTAAACAGTGTGGACACAGATATAATACCCAAGTCCATTATCACACGCACACACCATTATCACAATTTTTTTTTTAAAGAAACTCTAAGCAACAGATGATGTTGTCTGTAAATATAAGATTTAAAGAAAATTTCTTCTACTTCAGTGATATAATGTACTTAGTGTGTCTAGCTTAGTGACTGGCCCATGTGAAGTGAAAAGACACTGATAAACAAATCACCCTTTTTTCTCCCTTTTTCCAGAGGTAAAACTAATGATTCCTTCCTCTTCTTTTTTGATAACATTGTCCAATGTTATGGAAATGCTTCCTTTCTTAGAATTGTGACTGTATGTCTACCTCCAAACCCAAAATGTCTCTCATATCTTTCCCTAGTGGAAGAAAAATACAAATGCAATTCAAACTTCTTCTGAACATATTACAATAAATTAAAAAACTCAGGTAACTAATTTTGACAAATTCTCTGTCCCCAACCTCTGAACATAATTTTAGATTTGATCCTCCAATTAAGGCAATAATTTTTTAAATTATTTATTTTAATTAGAAGATAATTACTTTACAATATTGTGATGAGTTTTGTCATTCATCAACATGAATTGGCCATAAGTATACATGTGTGTCCCATCCTGAACCCTCTCTCCACCCCACCCTATCCCTCTCTGTTGTCCCAGAGCACTGGCTTTGGGTGCCCTGATTCATGCATCAAACTCTCATCTGGTCATCTGTTTTACATATGGCAATGTATATGTTTCAATGCTATTCACTCAAATCATCCCACTAAAGGCAATAAATAAGCATTTGTAATTTGCTTTTTTACCAGTCTATTTGTAAAGCCTTGTGATATGAAAAGGAGCACTCACCAACAAAGTGTGTTTGTTTCTAAACTTCAATTCAGCACATATCTAATAATGAAGTGACAAGAGCACGCTTAGTAGTTTAGCTCCACAGAACCATTATTCCATTCAGGGAACGGGCAACTTAAGCCACTGAAACAAAACACTCATACATACTTATTTATTTGCTTTCTTCCTGATTATTTCATGCAGTCAGAAAATAAATCATACAAATGTTGACTTAAAAAAAGGGTCACAACCTAAAAGTTGAGCTATGCTTTATTTGTTGGGAATTTTTAGAACTTCAAGCCTGGGAGACACCATCTCAAATAACCCGGAGAGAACCGTTTTGAGGAGGCAGTGGGGAGGGGTAAGCTTATACTGAAGTTTGCAACAAGGGGTAGGTGGTCTGAACATCAAAACATTATGATGTAAGCTGGTGCTCTGGGACAAGCCAGAGGGATGGGGTGGGGAGGGAAGTGGGTGTGTGGGTTCAGGATGGGGGGACACAGGTGCACCCGTGGTCAATTCATGTCGCGGTATGGCAAAAACCACCACAATATTGTAAAGCAGTTATCCTCTGATTAAAATTAATTGATTTAAAAAAGGTTATTGTTAATTAAGGAAACCAGATATCTCAAATTAAGAAATTAAGTGCTTTTCTATGTATGCAAGATGCAACAGTCTGATGTTCAACCAGAAATCACTGAAATCATTCCTTTCATATGCATCTC
Organism: Bos indicus x Bos taurus; assembly: GCF_003369695.1. Classification (NCBI taxonomy): domain Eukaryota; kingdom Metazoa; phylum Chordata; class Mammalia; order Artiodactyla; family Bovidae; genus Bos; species Bos indicus x Bos taurus. The sequence goes on along the minus strand of NC_040081.1, from coordinate 100,318,768 downwards.
AGCTATATGGGGGCCAGCACCCTGAGATTTGATTTTTCACATCCTTAGTTCCTCCCTCACCGTAGGGAGTGGCAGCAGCTCACTGTGGCAGCTCAATGGCTGCCACATAGCAGGTACTATTCTTCCTGGGCTCAGAAATTCATATTTGGAGGGCCGGGATCCCTGAGGGCTGTGACATCATCGTTTATTGACATGGCAGGAAATACTCCATTTCACACAAAAGTAACGTGACTCTTCAGTATTTAATTTTTAGACACCATTTAGGCAATAGAAATATTCCATTCATAGGTCTAAATGGAGGTAAAATGTTTTCAATAGCTTTGAATGTGGCACATTCTCAAATATGTTATAACCATATTGCATTAGAAAGCAGTACTGATGTAAACAACAATTTGGATCTTGTCCAATTTTATTCAGCAGAATTTCTCAAAGGACATTCTGGAGAAAATAGATTTCACAGTCTAGTTTTATACTCAATATTTTGTAATAACTGATAAGGGAAAAGGACCTGAAAAAATATGTAGATATATATATATATATTTATTTATAGCTGAATCACTGTGCTATACACCTGAAACTTACACAACATTGGAAATCAACTATGCCTTAATAAAAAAATAAAATATAAAGCACCATTGACAGAAAAAAAAAAAGTTATCCAGGATCAAGTCCATCTGAGTAACTACAGGTTACACTAAGGTAAATAGAGTTAATTTCTGCAGGATTTCCCAGAACCTCAGTATTTAAAAATGTTTTACAAAAATGCCAAGAAAGGATGATATGCAGATGATACCTCACATCTTGATATTTGAGGATGTGACCACAAATTTGTGTTTTTAAAAAAGCTCCTAGAGTAATTTTGATGTTTTAAACACCCTGTGTTTTTGTTGGTTTGCTTTTGTTTGGTTTGGTTTTAGTTTTTCAGGAATACTTCAAACTGTAAGCAGTTTTAGGTCCCGAGGTTGTACTTCACATTACAAATAGTGGAAGTTTTCAAATATGTCTCTCGATAGAGTTAACTTAGTAAAATTTTTATACTTATTGAACTATATTCTGGAAGGACAACACCAAAATATTATGGCTATTCAGCACAAGAATCCTGAGGTGAACAAACTATAAGATTTTTAATAAGAACCAAAACTAAAAGCTCATTTTTAACTTGCAATAGCCTAGCTTCAGTAAAATCAAATGTAGTATATATATCAGTGCTTTTAGCATTGCCATAGGTCCAGCATATATCAGAAGAATTTTAGATTTTAGATGCTTTTGACCAAAGATCAAAATGTTCAGTTAATTAGAAAAATTCTTTGACCTTGCTCCCCTCTCTTACATGCAATATAGAAGTATACAAAGTTTCTCATTTAAGAAAAAGTTAAACATAGTGTTTTTGATATTTTCAATAAATTGGAAGGAGAAATATTTTTCAATACACTCTCAGTTACATCCTCAGTTGATTATTTTTAAATCATACATGAAAATACCCTGTTTACTAGAGACAAAAAACAAACAAACAAACAAACAAACTGAGATGTGGGACAGAACAATTAAACCTTTCACCAAAGCGCGGGTTTCAACAAGAAAGTTTTATGTTTTCATCAAATTTCAAAACTCTGGTCACATCTGATTGATATTTTGTTCCAGACAGGATTGATCTGCTTTTTAAAGCAGATCTGTGACTCAAGCCAAGGGGAACATGTTACAAATAAGGGCAACCTATGATTACCAGACCATGGAAGTTTTATTTTCTGCTCTCAGCCAACCTTAAAAACGAGTGGCCAGTTAAAAGCTGAAAGGTTATTTGAGACAGAGAACTGTGATGTTCTATCAACCTACATTGGAATGTACAAGTATAAAGACACTAGATCCCCTCAATGTGATCATTTGGAAACCAAACTTCCTGGGAAAGAAAATATCATAATCTCTAAATTAGATGGACCAGTAGGCTTCAGTTGTTAACTCTGTGTGCTGCCTGAGTTAATAGAGACTTTAAAATCTTCAAGAGTCTCTACCACAATGGAGGTGTTACACATTAAATATACCCTGAAGAGTATGATGTGGTCAATATAACTCAAATGCCATATATAGTTTGGTAAACAGAGAGTATTGTTGCCTGGAGAATCTCATGGACAGAAGAGCCTGGTGGGCTACAGTCCATGGGGTTGCAAAGAGTCAGACACGACTGAAACGACTACACAGACATGCACAGAGAGATTGCCAACAGAATGAACCATCTCTTATGGTCAGTAAGTCTACAATAAATATTTACTTTTTGTTTGGCAAACAAATAACTTCTTGGCTGCTAACTGAGATTCTTGAAGGAGCAGGAGTACAATAAAGTTGCTAATGCAACTACCGTATTATTTGGCTTAATTACTTTCCCATGAAAGTTTTCAAGTTACTTGCTGAGTAAATAAAACGTGCTTTTCAAGGAGGTAAACTATCAGCTAACAAACATTATCGATCCTATAATATAATGTCTTCTGCTTAGGATTCTAAAACAGCAGGTAAAAATCTGTTCATCCATCAGAGGGTCTACCAAGTCTGCTCCATCTAGTCTACTATGTGATAGGTAATTGAAATGTAAGAAAGATTTCTTATAGTTTCGAGGTTCTTTTCAGTTATTTTTTGCCCTATGATTTCCCATAATGGATCCTGACAAGCAACAAACCATTACAACTTTCTATTTCTCCTCTTTCAATATGAAGGAATGAAGTTAAATTGAAGAGAGATCTCCATAACATAAATAATTGCCTTTGATGATGTGCAACTCAGGTTGGTAATCATTTATTTTTCTTATTTTTTCTGACATATTTCTAGAACCCAAAACAAAGGAGAAAATATGACTGCCCTAGAAGAAGTTAAGTAATCGGTCTTGGAAAGATTTCCTTAACCAAGAAAAAAACAAGGTGACTGCACTTCATATGTTAAAGTTGCCATGAAAGTGAAAGTCTCTCGGTCGTGTCCGATTCTTTGTGACACCATGGACTATACAGTCCATGGAATTCTCCAGGCCAGAATACTGGAGTGTGTAGTCGTTCCCTTCTTCAGGGGATCTTCCCAACTCAGGGATTGAACCAGGGTCTCTTGCATTGGAGGCGTATTCTTTACCAGCTGAGCCACCAGGCAAGCCCATAACATGTTAAGATATGTATAAATAGTAAAAGGTTAACTTTGCCTTTAAGAATGAAGGTCACTGTTGGCACTGAGAGGTCACATGGTGAGTGTAATCAAAAGGGAAGAGTAATATTTATTGTATACCAACTATATGCCTGCCAAGCACTGTGTTTGGCATTTTTACACATTTTACTGTATTTAATTCTCCCAATAATCCTGCAATAGAGGTTTTATAATGTCTATTATGCAGATGAGATAACTGAAGTTCAGAAACATTGAGTACTCTTTTGACATCCAAGAGTCATTTGTTACTGGGAAAGCATGGATGTTCACTATGCTCTGCTGGCACAAAATAGTCTTACCTAACAGTCAGACCATAGCATACACTTGCTTGAATAACACCACCAAAACTGTCCCTAGATAATTTGATAGGAGATGACTGTTTAAGTTATCATGATTTTGTATCAACAAAACATGCTGTTGTAGGAAGTTTAGAATGATGTAAGAATACTCTTCTTCTCTTGGGAGCAAAATTGACTCTATTTTCTCTAGATTAGCAACACCTTTACTTTGAGTACTCCCCAGAGGATAAACAACATTTCTAAGCTCTGAAGGCGTAACCTTGAAAATTAAAAATGTATTTATAGGTGAAAAATTTTTTTGTCAAAAGTGGTTAGAAAAAGAATAAAAGAGAAAGAAAAGAGACATAAAAATAGAGATAGAAATAGACAGATAGAACCTTGAGGACAGTTGTACGCCATACAGAAGAGAGTGACTTGAGAGTATTTATTCTGGAGCTTATGGATGAGGACAACTTTATATATACCTAAATAGGACACAGAATTTTCACAAGCTTGATGTAATAAATAAGAGAGTTTCTTCACTAGCTTCCCTTGGTGTCATGGGTAACCAATGTTCTCCATTTCCTCCTATAAAACAGATTCATTCTTCCTCATAGGACTCGAATAAGTTTTGTGGCTGGCTTCCTTCTTGTGTGTGTGTGTGTTAGCTGCTCAGTCATGTCCAACTCTTTGCAGATCTAATTCTGCTTCCATCAGCTGGGTAAATTGTGTTTCTTGCCAAATGCATGTATGTAAGTCAGACTTGTTGCAAATGCCATGAAAAAGTTATTCGGTCAGGAAACGTGCATAACTTGCTATAGAATTTTATAAATTTACTTGATCTAAAAACATTTACTTCACTCCACTACCTACAGAAAAAAGGTCTGATGTACTCAGTTTCATAAATATTACCGTGTAGTGTATGTAATATGAAGTGATCAAACATGGAGGCAAAAACAAAGAGAGGTGTTCCTATGAAAATGAGTTTAAGGATTTGCTGTATAAGACTGAAATAAAGTCATTATTAAGTTAGATGTGAGCAAGAACAAAGTAATAATTGGTTTTAAAAAAAATCACACCTCAATATATTGACCTGACTTTAAAAACAAATCATAGAAATCTAGGAAGATTCTGAGCTTATATTACTTTGTAAAGAAACTGAATATGAAAATTGCAAGTGCTAAATTTTGCAAGTGATAAAAAGACAAGAAGAAAACCAATCATTACGGTCCTACTCAAAGAGCCCAGTCTCACATCAAAATTGGCAACTGCATATACACTTAAATGTTTTAAATTGATACAAAATTTCTACATTGTGTATGTCCTGTTTCACAGTTCCCTACTTTAGCCAACATTTTCAGTGGATTAATTAACTGGACATCTTCTAGTCCAAACATAGTGGTGAAGAGAATTTCAACTGTATGGCCATGATACTCTACAAATTTATCTTACAGATATCTGCTCTTTCTAAAGGAAGCTGTCCTTTTCCGCTATTGCAAGAGAAAATCAGCAGTGTAGAGTTCAAGTATGAGTGGAATTTGGAAGACTGATTTTGTTCAATGGAAAGGCATCAAGTCTGAAGCCTGGGCTCAGCATTTCTGGGACCCCAGGAGAATCTCGTGACCCTGTGGTGCCAGGAACACTCTTTCTTCTGTATGAGGAAAGTTTTGGTATTAAAAATGATCTTCAGGATAAGACAACTTTAAATTCCTTGTATTACTTAGTTTTACATATAAATGAATATTAATTGCACTTGCTGCATACTCTGTTCCTTCTCAGACTCAGTCAAAATGATCAGCCAATCCATCCTGAATAGTTAAGAGAAGAAAATATGCTGATAGAAAGGAAGGATGCATTTGATATTGTGTGTGCTAGTCACTCAGTCGTGTCCAACTCTGTGCGACCCCATGGACTGTAGCCCACCAGGCTCCTCTGTCCATGGAATTCTCCAGGCAAGAATACTGGAGTGGGTTGCCATTTCCTCCTCCGGGTATCTTCCTGACCCAGGGATCAAATCGGGTCTCCTGTATTGCAGGCAGATTCTTTACTGTCTGATTCTTTCCCACCAGGGAAGCCCCATTTGATATTAAGAACCTGTAAATATATAGATTAGCAGGTGGACATTGTCAAACAGCTGTTAGAAACAGCTAGACTATGTTCTTTGTTCAATAATTTCTGTGTTTGCTCCAATTTTGCTTTGCACCACAGGCTGGAAGCATAAGCACTTTAAAGCACACATTCTTTTTGTTCTTCTGGTTTCTTTACCATGTTAGCCATTTTAATGTTACAGAACTTAGTAGACATCGCTCCATTGATAATTTTATAATCTTCATTATTCTGTGAATACCTTTATCATGTGAGGCTTGTCACATTTTAAAAATATTATCTTAATGGATATGGACTATTTTAAATAGTTTTATATACTACAGATGGCGATCTGAAGTTCAAAGGTGTTTTGGAATTTTGAAGAGTATTGAAATTAGACTTAATTTACTGTTTGGTTTAAATTTAATTTTGCCTGGAAGCTGACCAGGTGATATCTCAAAGTATATTTTGTTTCCAGAACTTAAATTATGTTTGCCACATAATCTCAGCCTTATGTCTTTATCACTGGGTACTATCTTACTACCTTTTCACCTTTAAAGAATAATTTCTCCGTCTTCCTTTTCCTTGTTGATTCTACCTCTGCATAATGGAAGTCGTCATACAAAAAGTAAAGAAACAGTGACCTCTGAAAGTGTGCAGATGAAGTGAAGATAGGAACTAAAGGTCCTCCTGAACAGTGCCTGTAACACAGCCAATCCATTTACTGATTAACTGACCTTGTCCCCAAAGCAAAGGAGGTACAATGCTATTTTAGTTACCAATGTAGTTTTGTTCTTTTCTTATTTACATTCTATAAATAAATTTCAAGCAATCTATGTAGTAGAGAAATTCTTATTCCCTCTAAAGATTTTTTTTTCTTCACAAAACAGAGATTTCCCCAAAACAGAGAAAAGAGTAGTTTTAACTTTAGAGATTTTACTAACAAGCTGCTGCTTTAAGAATTTCCAGAAAAGTTATCTGATTATATTTTTTAATACAGGATCCATCAGTTTTTCTTTAAGCCACTAAAAATCTTAGACACATATTAAATCCCTGTAAGACTGATTTGATTAACTCTCTTACATCTTGCTAGCTGTTTGTATTTTCTTAAGAAAAGTGGTGAACCATTGAGATCCTAATTCTGCCAGTTGATCAACTATCCTGGTTTGATGTTTTTGAAAATGCATCAGTCTTTATTCACGTTCACGTCCTGATAATTTTCTTTGTAAATGCACTTTTTAATCTTACATGTATCCTAGACTAAACTACTCAGAAAGGACATCTCATCAACTCCAGCCTGAGGCAGTCATCTTGTTCTATAATCAATGAACAGGGTGTGACCATGTGGGTGTAGATGCGTACCTAAGAGGGTATATGCACCCACGTTTAGGCACGAAGCTGGTAGTGCTCTGTGCAAAGTGCCTTGGAATAAAATACTATTGGTAACTCAAGCAAATCATGTTGAAGTTTTATCGAGAGTTCTGAACCCAGCATTCATGTAGTCATGTGCCACTTGGCAAGTTGCTGAAACTCCTTGGACCCATTTTCTTCCTGTGTAAGATGGAGATGACATTTTTCTATTGACAGTTCCTCAAACAAGAGTATAATAATTGACCTCAGAAGAAGAAGAACAACAATAGTTTTAAAAAAGGCATTTCAAGAAAGATAGTGACAGATTAATATTTTGAGGCTCAATTTCCTTTAGAGATCTTTCCTAAAACCAAAACAAACAAACCAAACCAAACCCCAATCCCTCCCATGAAAAAGTTCCCCTAAAGGACAAGCAAAACATTTAACCAAAAAAAATGAGCAGTAAATTGCTATATAGGAAACATTTCTTATGCCTGGTCCATCTGAACCCCTGAGTCAACTCAGAGTGGATACACGTGTCGTGCGTGCACACACACACACACACACACATACACACATACACAATGTTATCTTCCCCCACTGCTGAGCATTTCTTTTCCTTCCTCACTTGTCTTGCTCTGCCTGTCAATTTAACCAATCTTCAAGTTGAAAAAAGAAAAGAAGAAAACTGGAAAACCATAGGAAGAAGAATAGATGATGAGAAAGTATCATAAAGAATGAAGAAGATAAATGAGAAAGAACAAATATAAGAATGGATGGAGAGGAAAGTAAAGGAATAAGAAAAGCAATAAGAAGAGAGTTATGGGGAGAGAAAAGTGGGAAGCTGTTGGTTTCATGTTAATACTGGTGATAACATTAATTTGTGTATCTGGAACCCAAAATGCAGGGCTTCCAGCGGCCTGGCCAGGTCACAAATCAAAATGAACTCAGCACGCGCTGACGGAAATGCCTCACTGTCATAGAAATCTAACACCAATCACAACCCTCCAAATCAGCTTACTCTAGAAAACGGGACCTGCCAGCCCTTATAAGGAAAGCCTTGACCTCCTAGCTAATCATGCCCTGCTCCAGCATGACAGCTTCTCCAGCTGCTAAAACAGGCTCCTGCCATGACCCTCAGGAATACTGTTCCACCACTGTGAGGCACTGTGCTCTCCCAATCCATGCGTTGATTCCCCTTGAATAAAGAATATCAGACTCATTACTAAATTGCTGTAGCTTTGTCATTTGACATTGGTTAATCACCCTTTAGAGTCCCTATGAAATTTTTCTCTCCATATCTTTAGATATCTGTGTGCGTGCTAAGTCACTGCAGTCGTGTCTGACTCTTTGTGATCCCATGGACTGTAGCCTGCCAGGCTCCTCTGTTCATGGAATTCTCCAGGCAAGAATACTGGAGTGGGTTGCCATGCCCTCCTCCAGGGGAGCTTCCTGTTCCGAGGATTGAACCCAAGTCTCTTATGTCTCCTGCACTGGCAAGTGGGTTCTTGACCTAAATTACCGTGTTTGTTGTTACTTCTTTTTTTAATATTAGGAATAAGAACAATAATCCATCATTCCTTAACACTAGAGTTTAAACAGATAACTGAACCTAATAATATCTTGGGGTCACATTTACCACTATGATCAATGTTAGTGAAGAAAAGCTGGTGTATGTATTCCTTAAATAAAGCATATAACACGCAACTAAATAAGAAAAAAAAATCTGATTACATGCAGTATTTAGAGTGGTTTCCCTCACACATGTCTTTTGAATGAATACTGACTTGAAGTGGGTGGTGCTTCTGCCTGAAAATTGATCTGTGTTCACACTAGCATTCGAACTGAGAGTATGGTGGAACAAGGATTGATTCAGCATGTGACTCTGCATCCTTCCAAGAAAGAACTCAATCTGTGGGGAAGAAAGATTGAGACATCCATGTGTCCCACGGGAGTAGGTAACTGCTAAAGAGGAGAAAGGATCAGGTGATACAGCACCCATTTCCTTTTAATCATATCTTCCTCAGTTTGGTCCATATGGGACATCTAAGACAGAGGGTTTGAATAAAGTCTATAAGAGATGTTAAAACCGAACTGCATGAAAGGTTTTGAGAGTTCAAAGAAGTGCATCCTGAGCTCATGGGGAAGAAAGTCTTCTGTCTAACATTGGGGAGTGATAGGTTCTGCAAAGGATATTATGTCTTGAGCAGCATTGCAGACAATTCTGTATTTCAATAGAGAAATGAGAAAGAACATTGCAATTACGCGGCATTCAAAAGAGATCCCCAGAGCAGAAGCAGACAGCGACAACTGCAACACTGGGATCTGAAAGGATGGTTGAGAGAACAAACATGCAACACCGTCAGGGCCTCTGAGCATCAGGAGAAGACGGAGAAAGTGAAGGGGCAAAAGGTATTGGGATAAAGGAACCTTATCTCTATGGCCCTCAAACAAGCAAAGAAATACACTGCTTGCTCTGGGAGGAAAACTTTAAGAAGAGGAATCTGGTACCCACTTCTAAACACATTCTAGATATGAGCCACTTCTACACAGAAATTCTATAACAACATTATTGGGGAAACTTCAGGAGGCGAGAATTCCCGGCATGAGGTTGCAGAAGGTGCTTGTGCTTAGTCACTCAGCTGTGTCCAACTCTTTGTGACCCCTTGGACAGTAGCCTGCCAGGCTTCTCTGTCCATGGGATTTCCCAGCAAGAATACTGGAGTGGGTTGCCATTTCCTTCTCCAGGGGACTCTTCCCAACCCAGGGATCGAACCTACATCTCCTGCTTGGCAGGTGGCTCCCCTGAGCCACCTGGGAAGCCCAATGTTAACAAAATAAATTACAGAAAATATTCTTGTTATATTTCTACCACTTCATTAATACAGATAAATTTGGTTTAAATATCATATCAAATATTTTATTTATTTAGCTACACCTGATATCAAGAGGCACATGCTTCCTTAGGAGTGGGAGCTCTTTTGTTCCTGCATTTTTGTTTCAATAAGGTAATTATTCTTATGAATTTAGTCATAGAAGCCATTAATGTTACATTGAAGTATAGTCTACTATGGAATTAAGGTAATCGATCACTATAGACTGTGAGATCTATATACAACCATTGGAAGAGAGAAATGGCCTATAAATCTTTCAGACAGGTTGTGGGAACCAGTATTAAATTTCCATATTATCAGGCAGGCAGGCTAGAAACAACATCAAAATACAAAGAAATAAGATAAGAACAATCTAGCACTCAGCTTTTGAAAGTTATTTTGTTGATCATTTACCTCCCATAAGTCTGTCAAGCAAAATTTCCATATAATACTCTTCATTCATACACAGCACCATTTGTGTTTAGAATCAATGCTGACTTCAAAGATTGCATAGACAGAAGTCAGACTGGATACATTTTAAGGAATTAGGATTTAGAAATATGAATTATGTCATCAAACATTGATGCAGAACATACCACATCAATAGTTGCAAAAAATAAAAACCAAAAAAGAAAAAATCTCCCCTGCAAAGTTTTCTCAGGAAAACAAATACACAAAATGGAAAACCCAGATGCTCAGAGAGCATGGGATGGATTCCACGGTTACTTATATGTGATTCTTCATGAGTGTTTTGTTGCCTGGAGCCCAGGGGATCTTAGGGATGACTGCCTTTAACATGAGAAACTGGTCATAGTTCAGAAAAATTTCCACAGGCTTCGACAGTTCTGGTTCTAAACTCACTAGTGTAAACTTCTCCATGGCAAGCCACAGAAGTTGGCAACAATAAATAAGTAAATTATGTCCTTCATTTTCATCCCTTTAGCAATTCTCTGTTTTGTCTCCTGCCTGTTAAATATTTTCAAGAATCATGTGGGGTTTGGTCACCTACTGTCATTAAATTCCTGAGTGATTCAACTTGGCCTAGAGTTGACAAAGAAGATGAGCAAAATTTCCACCCTCAGTCATGTTTCATGCTGAATGCTGTGGATGTGAAACACAGCAGGACCTGGGGTCCTTGCCCTCCATCTCCTCAGTCTGCCTTTTGTCTGTGGAAAAACTTTAGCCAAGAAATAAGTTTAATCCGAGAAGTGAGAAAATGCAGAAACAAAGAAAAACAGTCCAACAAGACTGAACAATAATAGTTTAGTCATTAAGCCTAGTCGAGGACCTTCAGTTCCTCTCCAAGGGCTATAGATAGTATCCTGCCGCATTTCCCTTTAGCTGTTTTATAGATACCAAAACCCCCACCAGGTGGAAGAAGTTAACTACACCATGATCAGACTAGTCATAACATGCTGCTGCTGCTGCTAAGTCGCTTCAGTCGAGTCCGACTCTGTGCGACCCCATAGACGGCAGCCCACCAGGCTCCCCCGTCCCTGGGATTCTCCAGGCAAGAACACTGGAGTGGGTTGCCATTTCCTTCTCCAATGCATGAAAGTGAAAAGTGAAAGTGAAGTCGCTCAGTCGTGTCCGACTCTTAGCGACCCCATGGACTGCAGCCTACCAGGCTCCTCTGTCCATGGGATTTTCCAGGCAAGAGTACTGGAGTGGGGTGCCATTGCCTTCTCTGAGTCGTAACATAAGCTGCCACAATTCTGAGAGCTGATCTCAGAGAAATGGGAACAAACTGACCCTGGAACTGAAGATCAACTGTACTTAAAACAATCAAGATGATGCTGGTCGGACCACCACGTGACCAGTGACCAATTTCACTGCATGACTGTCAGAGCTGACTGTGCTGTTTCTACACTTAACCCCCCTCCTTCCATCTATAAAAGCTCATGCCCACTGACTGTCAGTGTGTGTGTATTGGGGGTGTTAACTTTTGGTCAGGAGTCCACTCTCCCTACCTCCCCAGGGTTGCTGGCCATGGAAATAAACTTTCCAGCAACCTTGCCTCTTTATTGGCTTCAGAGAGCTAAGCAGGAAGACCCCCACTTTCAGTAACAGACGAGCCTGTTGTATCTTCAAAAACCAAGAGAAGAATGTTGTTCATAGAGGAGGAGGAGAGGAGAGAGTAGACAATCTATACTTTTCCTGGAACTTCTTTCTTTTTTGGTTGTGTCTCCTCCTCCTCTCCTGTCTTTATCTTCCCTATAAATAGTGACCTTCTGGTGTGAGGCTTTTCCTGAGGAATCTCATTTGCTTCTGCCAGCTTGGTTATTAACACTGGGGTGATGGTTCCTAATTATACTTCTCCATCTCTTATGTAGATGAGAAATGTACTCTACTGAATGCAAACATAAAGTATCCCCAAATAAGAATCTGTAGAAGGAAATGGCAAACCACTCCAGTCTTCTTGCCTGGAAAATCCCATGGACAGAGAAGCCTGGTGGGCTATAGTCCATGGCATTGCAAGAGTTTGACACAATTTAGCGACTAAACCACCATCAAATAAGAGTCATCCATTTCACCCCCAAATCTGCATTTTCTCTTGCTTTTCTTATCTTATTTGGAAGTTACTTTAGTCCTATTGCAGAATGCTTCAATCCCCCTACTGATGTTCCAGACTTTATCAGTCACTGAGCCTGTCAATATTGTTGTTGGTCAGTTGCTATGTCCAACTCTTTGTGACCCCATGGACTGTAGCCTGCCAGGCTCCTCTGTCCATGGGATTTCCCAGGCAAGAATACTGGAGTGGGTGGTCATTTCCTTCTCCAGGGGATCTTCCCAATCCAGGGATGGAACCTGCATCTCCTGCACTGGCAGGTCGATTCTTTATCACTGAGCCACCAGGGAAGCCCTGAGCCCTGTCAATATTATGTCCAAAGTCATTTCACCTCTCCAGTTCACATTTCTCATCAAAGCAACACCTGTTTCCCTAGCTCAGGTTGTCATCATCTCTCACCTAGATCACTACATTGTCTCCTCACCACGTCCCATCTCTGTATCTTCCATTAGCAATTCCACTGTCACATTGACCCTCTGCAATCTTCAGGATAGACAGTTGCTAATGGTGTACTTACTGATGCCTCCCAGCTCTGTAAAGTTCCTGTCCTAATGGATTTTGTGTGCTACTGTGATAGATTTCATTTGATGATTCTTCAGATTAAAAATCCATCATTATAGAATAAGGTCTCCAGTTTTAGAGGTACACAAAGCTCTTAACAATCTGACTTTAGGAAACTCGACTCAATGCTCTGGGGTCCCTAAATGGGAAGGAAATCGAAAAAAGGGGGGATATAGGTATACGAATAACTAATGCACTTTGCTGTGCCATAGGAACTAAGACAACATTGTAAAACAACTGTACTCCAATAAAAATTAAAGAAAAAAAATCCAATCTGACTTCAGAAATATTTCTAGTCCTCGTTTCAATCAGAACCTCACTCTTTTTACCCTGTTTTCTTTTTTAAATTCTAGCTGCTATTACCTGAATATGTTTTTATTAATGTGTTTCCTCCTGACTCATTTATTTGCAAAATTCTATTAAAGCTTTAAGACCCTAGCTAGAAAATGTCACTTTCAGTGAAGTTACCCTTGCCGTCCTAGCCAGGTTTCACTGACGCTTCTTTCATGTCTATGTTTGTTCATGCTTCTATCACTGACCATATTCACAGAATATTATAATTCATTGCTTGCACCTGTATGTCCCCCTCTAGGCTGTAAGTTCTTTCATTGCAAAAATGACGTAGTCATCTCTGAATCTTGAGTCCCTATCAAAGCAAAATTTCTACCATGATAAGAACATGGCAACTAATCTCAAAAATATACAAGCAACTCCTCCAGCTCAACTCCAGAAAAATAAATGACCCAATCAGAAAATGGGCCAAAGAACTAAATAGACATTTCTCCAAAGAAGACATACAGATGGCTAACAAACACACGAAAAGATGCTCAACATCACTCATTATCAGAGAAATGCAAATCAAGACCACTATGAGGTACCATTTCACACCAGTCAGAATGGCTGCGATCCAAAAGTCTACAAATAATAAATGTTGGAGAGGGTGTGGAGGAAAGGGAACCCTCTTACACTGTTGGTGGGAATGTAAACTAGTACAGCCACTATGGAGAACAGTGTGGAGATTCCTTAAAAAACTGGAAATAGAACTGCCTTACGATCCAGCAATCCCACTGCTGGGCATACACACTGAGGAAACCAGAAGGGAAAGAGACACATGTACCCCAATGTTCATCGCAGCACTGTTTATAATAGCCAGGACATGGAAACAACCTAGATGTCCATCAGCAGATGAATGGATAAGAAAGCTGTGGTACATATACACAATGGAGTATTACTCAGCCATTAAAAAGAATACATTTGAATCAGTTCTAATGAGGTGGATGAAACTGGAGCCTATTATACAGAGTGAAGTAAGCCAGAAGGAAAAACACCAATACAGTATACTAACGCATATATATGGAATTTAGAAAGATGATAACAATAACCCTGTGTACGAGACAGCAAAAGTGACGCTGATGTATGGAATAGTCTTATGGACTCTGTGGGAGAGGGAGAGGGTGGGAAGATTTGGGAGAATGGCATTGAAACATGTAAAACATCATGTATGAAATGAGATGCCAGTCCAGGTTCAATGCACGATACTGGATGCTTGGGGCTAGTGCACTGGGATGACCCAGAGGGATGGTATGGGGAGGGAGGAGGGAGGAGGGTTCAGGATGGGGAGCACATGTATACCTGTGATGGATTCATTTTGATATTTGGCAAAACTAATACAATTATGTAAAGTTTAAAAATAAAATAAAATTAAAGCTTGAAGAAAAAATAAATAAATAAAACCTCGAAAAAAAAAAAAAAGAACATGGTAAGGATGTGTTCAAGTACCAAAAACAGAAACAAAACAGGAAAAAAAAAGGGAGGAGGGAAAGAAAGAGAAGAGTGAACAGAAAGTCAGGGCATGTTTTGTGATACCCTAGAGGAATGGGATGAGGAAAGACGAGGAAGGCTCAATAAGGAAGATATATATATATATATATATAAAATTATGTCTGATTCGCATTGTTGTATGGCAGAAAACAGTGCAACACTGTACAGCAATTTCCCACTAATTAAAAAAGAGAAAAAAGACAAAAATAAGAAAATCGGTAATTTATTGTATTTCCAAGTTTTACAGATTTCCAAATAATTAAAAAAACAAACAAACAAGAATACAACATATGACAGAGTAGGGGAAAGTGAATTTGGTTCCAACTAATCTTAAATGTTAGTTTCATCTAATTAAAAAAAAAAAAGCCAAAGATTAAAAAGCTAAAAAAAAAAAAGAAAGTTGGGGGAAGGGAAATTTTCAGGTTAAAAGTATGGGTGATAAAATGGTTAAGGACCTTTATTTTACACTCAGTAAATGCTAAGGATTAGGTGTCATTGTTAGCTGACAGCTAAGAGTAAAGACACTGATTGTCCCCAGCAGACCTTTCATCATTCTAATGATTCATTTGCTTCAGTTGGCTCTTCATAACAGAGAAGCTTTTCTTTCCTGCAACCCTGACAGCATGCTGGGGAAGAAACTATATATACATCATTCACAAGAAAATGAAAACTATAACCCCCTTTTCAGCTCGTGGATTTAGGAAATAAAAAAAAAGAAGAAAGAAGAGGCAATAAAAAATGAATGAAATGGCAATAAAAGTCTTGGAGGGTCAAGACAAGATTCTGCCAGGGCGCAGATGATTTATACATGCATAAGGCACTGGGAGGATTAAGAAATATTGAGCTGGGGCTGCTCTTGCTACTATAAGCTGTAAATGATAGAAATACCAGGAAGCATGGCATTATTTATAGAAGAGGCCATTTCAATTGCTGTGTAAACTTTGGGAGATTGAATGTGCATTACCTTAACCAGATACTAAGTGTTTTCTCTTGACTTTCCATCCATTTTGCTCTGTAAACAGCAGTACACAAGCAGCTAAACAATCACTGAAGGAAGACGTGTGGCTCTCAAAGTTCTCTGGCATATCCACTACGGAACCACTGTGCATACTATTGGGTTGGCCAAAAAGTTCCTTCAGGCTTTTCATCAGCTATTATGAAAAACCTGAATGAAATTTTCAGCCAACGCATTATTAGGCTGTGTGACTAAGCCTAGCAAACAACAGAATAAAAGGTGTTTTATTTTCATTCTAATTTCATGAGCTTTTATACTAAAAAGGAAACAGTGACTCCTTTGAGATTTCTCCCTAAGTATTTATTTTATCGAGAAATGCTAATGTTAATTACAATTTTGGTAAGTAGGAAGACATAAATTTGCAGTTTACCTGCAGTTAGCACAAAGAGCTGACACATTGAATAAATATGAGAATTCTGCCTCTCTTACCACCTTGCAGGTGACTACTAATGTAAACACTTTCTCAGCAGGAATGGGAAACAAAGATTCTGTTACAGTACAACTCTATGCCCAAATAGAATTTACTTTTTGTTTAATTATATCTCTGATATTTTCTGGATGAATTGGGTAGGATATACATCCACTTGAAATAATTACCTAATAAAGTTTAAAAGACAGACTTAATAAAGTTTTTGACTGCTGTAAAAATCACTGCTCAGAACAATTAATGTAATATAAAATATATCTTAAGCTATAAACATCACTAGTAAACAGTAAAAATAGAATTTTTTTAAATCCAGATCACTGAAACATGCCAAAAATTTCAAACAAGGGCCTTAGAAGCAAAAGATCACAAATGCACGAAATTTGTTTAATTGTATTCAGGGGTAGTGATTTTTAAAAACACATTATATGCCAATTTTTAAATAAAGAATGAGATGCATAGTTTTTCAAAAAATGTATGAGATAAAATATAGACTATCTTTTGCCTATATGAAGAGGGGAAGGGAAGGTGAAAGATAAGGAGAAAGAAGATAGAGAACAGAAAGAGAGGTGGAAAGTAGGTTTACATGATGAAAGATGAGAGGCGTGGTACTTCCTCTGGGTCCCAGAAAAAAAAACTGACCATAGAAAAAAAGACAATATTTATCATAAAGCACCATTCAGGCTTGTTAATATCAATATGTATCTTGTGTTGCAAGGAAAACTATGATTCATATATAATCTAGGATAGTCTCTAGTTGGCAAGCAAAGGTCAGCAGCTTATATATATAAAACTTTATGGTCTCTGTGATGACCAGTAATAAACTCTAAGCATAAAACAGATATATAGTCCATCATGTGTCACCCTTATTTAACATTATCTTATATCAAAACATGTATCAACTATTGCTTTCACATCTGAATGTATGGGGTTAATTTAAACTACTTTGTATTTTTTTAAGGAAAAATGCCTGCAGTGTAGTGTCAACATTTTGGCTGCTTTATGAGTGATTTCAACTTAGAATGTGTTAGTCTATTTGGAAACAAAGAAGATATTCAATTAATACTTTCAAAGCTCTAGGAATATGTATCAATTTTAAAGTGCCATTCAGAAAATAAACATCAACTGTTTATCATGTCTTCCCTCTCAATTAGTTTGAGTAGGCTAAAATCAAGACTATTTCAGCAGTGATTTTAGGAGAGACACACAATCTTGGTCTATGGTGATAAAGTTTAATACTTGCAGGACCATTTGTAAAATGTTCACCTTTACACCTCATGGGAATGTTAATCTAGAGTCAGGATGAAAACTAAAAATGGAACGTCTACTCTATCCATGGGCTGCCTCACTGTTGTATAGGAAACTTTTTAAGCAATCCAAGTTATAATTCCTATTTCACTCAGTAAATATGTTTTACAATCATAAAAAAGCAAATATGTTTTATGATTGTTCTGTGAAGTTTAGCATATTATAGTAAGTAAATCATGTTTTCAGATAATGGTCATTGACAATCTTTAAAGTTTTGCTAAAAACATGGTTTGCTAAAGTTTATTTTCAGCCCTTAAACAATGAATTAATTCTGAGTCCAGCTACTGCTAAATTAAAGATAAACCTGAATATAACCCCTGAAAGTATTTTGAAATAAGCATAAGAAGATTCAAAATTCTCTACAGCACTAGAATAGTGATAGTGTGATTTTGATTAATATTTATCTTTAATTTTGAACAAGTCCAATAATGAAATTGATTATTAGATTCCATTTTAAAATTCTCTAAGTGAGGGCTTCTCATTCTAGGCAGTACATTAATTATCCAGGATTTTGCTCTCTGAGGCATAAAAGACAATAGATGAAATATCAACCAACATAATTTACCCTCTCTAACTCTAGCTTTAGACAATTAAGGAGCCCAGATGCTAAGAGAAATGACCCCTGTACTAAACATAACAACCTGCTGTTTTAGTTTTCCATATGGTTTCACGAATGAGAGATTATCAAATGTTTGGAAGCATATGGAAAACCTAAGAAGAACTACTGTCTTCTCAGTTTATTAGAGACAGCTCAAAAAGAAATTAATAGGTATTAAACATTTATTGCATTGCCTTTTATTTTACAATTTAAACCATACAGTGCATGATCAAACAGTGCTTTTGATATATTCGAAATGACTATATTTCAGAGACACTGAATAACCTTCCAAAATGTCCTTGAAAATTCTAAAAATGCATTGTTACATTCTCTGAGAAAGTTAATACCACCCTCAAACTGGACTTAATAGTTACTTACAGATTTATAAAGAAAATGTACTATGAATTCAGCATTTGTAAAAATGGTCTTTACTTGAAGAGCATAATTAAAAAGGAGTATAAATAAAAACATACACTTAAAAATCTACACATAGACACTAAGTTTCCAGAGGAAATATAAACCTAAATTAGGCTATCCACGTAGATTACAAAACTAAAAGCCTAGGGGAGTTATATTGCATTTAAAACACTATAATTGAAGCCACATACACAAACAGTAAACTCTGCAAAAGGAATCACAATGAATCTAATATGTACTGCAAAGACACTAAATCCTAAAATGTCTTCTTAAAATTCATTGGCTAATAGTGAATAAATACCAAAAAAAAAAAAAAAAAAGGCTATTTACCTTAAATAAGAAATATATTCTCAAGTCTCACTTTTCCCCCTGTTTGCTTCTATCTGGTGACTTCAGGCCATTCTTGAAGTCTATTTGAATTTCTTGACAGACATAAAGAACCTATACAATTTAAAAATTTCCGAACCCATTTTCACCATATTCACACATACAAAGTAGCAAATGTTAGAGATTATATTTATACATACCATTTACTTATGAAGGCAGCAGAAAATAAACTGAAATAATAAATCTTTAAAACAACTATTTTAGTTGACACAATAATGTCTCTCTGCCTTCAAACCCCTACCTCCATCCTCAACATTTCTAAATATTTCTGAAAAGGAAAAAAAAATCAATGATTTTTACCTTCCATATTTTCTAGAACAAAGTCAAACATGCCGTAACTTGACAGTTTCAAATTCAATCTTCCTTCACTAGACGTGTGTTTGTGGATAGCGGGTTCATTTCTAGGCCCTCCAGAAGAAAACTAACCCAGACTAGAGGTTTGCTGACTTGACACTCATCCCTCCTTTTATCAGCTAAGGGTGAGAGACCAGTGACCACACATAATAGTTCCGTAACTCCCCCTTAACAAATGTTTAGAAAGCTTGTCTTGACAGAAACTGATTACAGGGATAAAAATCACACCCCCTTGTCCCCTCACAAAAAAGAGCTCAACAATGAGAAGATTAAAAGACAGGCTTTGAAGTGGCTTACTGTCCCCCACCGCCACCCCCACCCCCCGTCTTTAAAGTCAAAACAGACACAAAGTTTTCCCCTCATTAACTTTTCAGCATCTTCTTATTTGAATGAATCGAAATCTTCTAAGATCAGATAGTACTTAAAGGGATTTGCCTGAGAAAGCTTGAGCAAAATGTCTTTGAAAAATAGGGTATAGAAAATAAATTGGAACTGCCAATTCCTTAAGTAATGATTAGGTAAGTTGAGAGTGTTAATAAAATGAATACTAAGTCATGTATTATTGATTACAACTTAACCTACAGGTTTTTGCCCAAGATTTAACCACTTTTCGCTTTTCTTTTTTTTTTTTTTAGAACAGATGTTGTAAATAAAGTTTTTGCACACTTGTCCTCAAAACAACCTCAGGAGTTTTAAGTGAACAAGTTTTGTTTTTTAAATCTCTATTTTGTAAATAAAGAATTTGAGACGTAGGGTGTTTTTCACTAAATGTACATGAAAAACTATAGCTCAACATGCAATAAAACTAGAACAAATAGTTTTACTGTACTTCGTAATCACGGTGGCTCAGTGGTAAACAGTCCACCTGCCAAGCAGGAGATACAGGTTTGATCTCTGGGCCAAGAAGATTCCCTGGAGAAGAAAATGGCAAACCACTCCAGGATCTTTGCCTGGAAAACTCCATGGACAGAAGAGCCTGGCAGGCTACAGTCCACAGGGTCGCAAAAGAGCTGGACACGGCTTAGCGACTGAAACAACAACAAATAATCATATGAGACCAAAATGCAGGAAAAACAGATTGAATGCCTTCTCAATTTCTTATATTTTCCTGACTTCTATCTGTTTGGGTTTTCACTATGCAGCCATATTGCTCCAGAAACTCTCATCAGACTTGGCTCCCAGAACTTGTACTATCTTGATTCCTTCATTTCTCCTAGTTTAGCTAATTATTCAAGGTTTTGTCATGTCATGTCTCTTTGTTTGTGTAATGATGTATTATTCTCCTCTCCCTCAATGTAACACGCCAGCAAGTTCTCCCAGCACCTGCACTAGCAAGGCTGGAAGACTCTGGCCCCCAAATAAACTCTGTTCTTTCCTTTGGGTCTTTGCTAATGGCACTCCCTCTGGTTGGAACAGTCTCCCAAGAGTGTTTCTTCAACCTCAGTTGCATATTAGAATCACCGAGAAAGGAGAGGAACCATGCCATATTTTACAAGCCAATTCAGGTGATTTCGATAGTCAACTTAGGTGAAAAACCACACAAACCTATCAAAATTCTCATCTCTTCAAATCTTGCTTATAAACCTTTCAGCCATATTGAAGTTTCTCTTGCAAATTTCCAAGAATCTTTGCCAAATTCTTCTTTGTATGCAGACAAAGGCTCTTTGTATGCAGAGGGCTCTTCTCTGAGCCCTCCTTCTTAATGATAAGCTTAGAAAGGGGGACAAGTCTTCCTCACTGCTCTACCTTTGTATCTGTTTGTTTCCTAGATCTGTTCCTGCTGATTAGCTTGACACAGACCATTCAGACCAGGAAAGGAAGTATTTAAATATTCTCAATGTCTTTCCTCACCAATCTGGGTCAGTCCAGCAAGGTCCTACTCCATCTCCCAGTTGGCAGCTGCAGTGCAGGGCATCCTGTGCTGTGGAGTGCTGAGTTGTGTCTTGCCCACGACTCTGGTCTTCAGTCTGCTCTGGGCAAATCCTGCTTGGGTTCCTGTTTGACTCTCATTGGAGACTCTAGTTATACCCCAGGACCTCGTTCCAATCACTGGGGTTTGGACAATCATATGCTGATTCTGGCCTGCCATTTGACACCTGCATCGTCCCTTCACATTCTCTGTTTCTACATTCTAATCATCATCTATTAGAAACCTCCTCCATCCTCGGAAAATCTTTGCAGAATGCTTCCTGGATCCCTTGGCCATGCACAGTACTTCGTGATTGACTCACTAAGCTGGCAGTCAGTTGGACCTGCCTCGTGTGGCTCCAACTGTAAGAATTATGTTGGGTCCCAGATCTGTTCTCACTCACCCAATGTGTTTTTGTCTCTTAGAAACTGTCAGGCATTACACTGGAGCCCTCATGTAGATAAGAACAGTGTCTTACTTATCTTTTGCTGTTATATTTCACAAAGTACCTGGCACTTGTTCAAACTGCTTTGCACATTTTATTTATTTTATTTTTCAAAAGATTTTTTTTAACGTAGACCACATTTAAAGTCTTTATTGAATTTGTTACAATATCGCTTCTGTTTTAAGTTTTGGTTTTTTGGCCCCGAGGCATGTGGGATCCTGGCTCCCTGACCAGGGATTGAATCTTACTCGTTGCGTTGGAAGAGGAAGTCTTAACCACTGAACTGCCAGGGAAGTACCTGCACATTTTATTAGGGAAAAAAATTCATAAGCTTAAATAAAAAAAAAAAATGAACCTTATTTTAAATTTTCTATCATTCCCATCCTTGTTCACTGCACTCAAATATTTCAACATATAGAATTAAAAAATAGAATTCAGAAGAACCACAAAGATTATTGTGTTCATATTTTTCACTTTATAGATCAGAAACTAGAGAACAGAAGGGCTTAATGAACTGGCCAATGCTGTGCAAATAGTTAGTAACAGAGATCGTGGATAGCCTAACTTCTAATGCTGTCACTTTAATTATTAGGAGGGTCTGAAGATGAACATAGCATCATGGATAAAAAATGGGAGAAAAAGACCACTGATTAAGCACTTGTTGTCTCATGTCCTACTCTTTGCAACCCCATGGACTGTATCCTGCAAGGCTTTCCTTGGGATTTCCCAGGCAAGAAATCCATGGGATTTCCCAGGCAAGAATACTGGAGTAGTTTGCCATTTCCTCCTCCATTACCACTGAGCCACTTGGGATGCCTAATTCAAACTCATATTTTTTCTTTATTCACAGTATCCAATGGTGACTTCAAGATCCAAGGGAAACTTCCAAGAGAATTTAGACCTCATTAGAAACTGTGCACTAGGAATCATTATTTGAAGATTTCATCAAGTTTTATATATCTTTAGAAAATCAGCAAAGTAAAATATCATTTACTTATCATTTAGATCACTGGGGCTTCCCTCATAGCTCATTTGGTAAAGAATCTGTCTGCAGTGCAGGAGACCCAGGTTTGATCCCTAGGTCGGGAAGATCCCCTGGAGAAGGGAAAGGAAACCCCATTCCAGTATTCTTGCCTAGAGAATTCCATAGACAGGGGAGCCTGGCAGGCTACACAGTCCATGGGGTCACAGAGAGTCGGAATGACTGAGCAACTAACACTTTTTTCAATTTTTCAGACAAAAAAGAAACTACCAGAAATTGGTACATACTGTGAAAGGAGAAATGAAGCTTTATACCAGCCTATCACATACTGTGTTATACAGTGATCACAATCCTGACAGTGGAACTTCTAGTAGAGAAATGGAATCCAGAGCTACAGAGATGCTCAGGGTGTTCAGGACACTGCGAACTGCCAGCTTGTTTCACCAGGTAGTTCAATATACGCTCATCGGGTTGAAGGTACAAGCATCACGGATTTACATGGTTTGATCAAAATAGACAATTCTGACCAATAGACAATTCAACAGACTCACTGTGGTCTAACCTAGACTTGAGGAGATGAAAGAAAACTTACCCCAGAGATTAACATAAACCATGTAAAAAACCCTGCACAAGCTGCTCATTCTCCACTGTTTATTTTAATGAACAAAAAGCATGGCAAGGTTAACATTACAAAATAAATAAAACATACAAATGTTGCCTCCCCAAATCATTTAATTTTATTATTTTCTTTGCTATTTTTGTTACTATTCTTAGCACAAATACTATTTTATGCTATTTTCAATTATTATAATAGTAATTAGTATTCATATTATAAAAACACATTCATTTTCAACAGCTCATGGTTTCATGAGATGGAAAACATAATTTAATCTAAGGAATGACAGTAACATCTTTAAGAGGATAAAAGCAAACCAAAATGATTTTTGAACTATTTATATTTTATTAGTGCTACTGGAACCAAATGGTAATTTCCCTTAACTGATCTGTAAATTTACATTTTTCTTGATCACTATCAGTTGTTGCATTTATAGAAATATATAATAGCTAAATGATGGTCATAGAAAAATCTCCAAGACACATAAAGATAGGCAATGGGTTGGACAGAAATAAATAGTATCTCACTGTAATGCAAAAAAAAAAAAAATTCCCAAAGAGTAATTTTCAGAATTAACCTAATACAATTGATATGTGCATGGAACACAATTTTACTGATTATGTTGTCTTAGAGAAAATTCATAGAACAAGATCATAATGTTTTATGCAAAAAAGTCAAATAAAATAGTAAAAAAAAAAAAGGCAAATAAAAGTCAAATAAAAAGTCAAATAAAATAAAATGAAAAAAGTCAAATAAAATAGTATCCTCATTACTAAACATAGTTACTATGATTCACAAGTCTTCTATTTCTTAATATTTTAGAGATAAAAATTCCAGTGTCTTTATTCAGCGTCTACATTCAGTTGAAATGTAGCATTTCAACAAGCACCAGAACATTTGGTATTGTACTTGGCTGAATTGCTTACTGGAGACTGAGTGCCATGTCAATTTTTCATACCACGCTTTTACAGTTTCTTCAATGCTTTCATAAAAGGTGATATCTTATAAAGCTTGGCCAAAGAGAAAAATTCAATGTTGTAGAGAAAATGGACATAATGTAAGAGAAATGTTATATCAGAGATAAGGGGGGAAAACTTAAAATTGCTTTTTTATTAATCTCTTAAGGGATATAACTGGAGGAGCTTCAAGATGGTAAGATTCTCTGTGATAACAAATACTATGCTCTTTTATAATGAAACAAATGGATTACATAAGATCAAAAATGACAAGATTTTCATATTTTATTCTAAGATAAGAGATAAAAGACACAAACATAGGATCTAAAAAATGTATATATAATTAAATGCTGCTTCAAAATTGACCGGAAATATCACCTGGGTCTGGCTTAATTTTCATCTATTAATGAACACTAATTATTGTTGTTTATTAATAGGCGTCTTAATGTAGAATTTTTCTCCTCAGTCTTAAAAGATGATGGAACCATTAGCAATTAATATTAATTGTAACTTTAGAAAATTAACTATCTCTTATATAGTATACATAAATGTGGGCTATACTATGGTTGCTCCTACCTTTTTAAAATACCTGAACACACAGTCTTCCTGAAATCTTTATCAAGGAATTATCTCATTGCACACTGTATTCACTTTCTACTAAAAAAGATGCAAGTTGGTCTTTTAAAAGAATTTACAGCATCCAAAACACACATATACACATATCTGTCTATATATGTGTGAAAATTAAAGGGATAAAATAAGCTTTTTTGAGTACTTGCAATTAATGAAAATAATGGACTTGATAGGTAACAGGACAATTTAGCTAGATATTACAAAGATATTTTATCTTTTATGAATTCCATTTTTATTAGCTACAAAATAGGCTTACTTCCTAACCATTTTAACATCAAATAAAGACTATAAAACTCTGAGGTGTGCATTAATTTAATATTTAATTAACTATCAATTCCTGTAACTGTATTTTCTATATATTATTTTATTCTCAAAATCATGAACAAAATTTTTCTTTCACTAGTAAACATAAATGCATTAAACTCTGTATTGTTTGGGCACATTTAATACGTTTTCTTAAACAATTTATGAAACACCTAGTTAAGTCTTTATCAAACATAAAAACATTCTGAATAGTTTGCCCCTGCTTAATCTCCTTATATTTTATATAGGATGAAATGTGCCCTTATGTTCTTATACTTTTATTTCAAAACAGAAATCTACATTCATTACTCATTTTTGCTTTTTCTATACCACCCTGAATTAAATAATAAATATACAATAGGAATGAAACTTACAAAACAACAACAGAAATCTAGCTGACTGAAAAACAGAAATCTAACAGACTGCAAATAATTAAAACATTTTAAATTAGCTACCATATTTTCTAACAGTCTCAAGAAAACAAGAGAGATGATAGATAAATATAGAAAGATAGAGCTGGAATACAGAAATGATATTTATAACTGAAGATTTACATGAAAACAGAATTTAATAATAATGTCATAGTTAAGAAAGCACATCAATTTCAAACTCATGTCAGCCTTAGTCTGTTATCTTTTTAATAGATAAAAGGAAAAGTCTGATTAAAAATGGTAGAATTAGACTGACTGCAAACTATCCAAGAATCTCTTTTTGATCAAACTTATTCAGGCTCCTCTGAACTCTCTTTTCAACTATATCCTGACTCTTGAATTTCTGTTTGTCTTTGCATTATCCAATTTTAGCAAGAATCTTGCTAAGTCGGTTTAGCTAGAATTCCCAACCTTGGTATCTGATGGGATTCCTCATGCCCTAGTAACCCCACATGATGTCTGATCACCCTGGCCTTCCTTTAGCAAGAGTCCTGTTAGGATGGTTTAGCCAGAATTTCCCCTTACCCCTGATGTTTCCTCTTAGTAACTTTCTATTCACTGACCCCTCACCTTCTTCCTTGGCTATAAAGTCCCAAGTGGACTTTATATATATTCTTTGTTATATTTGGAGCTGAGTCCAATTTCTCTCCTCCACTGCAAAACCCCAGTGAAGTGGTCCCCATATCTACTGAAACGGTCCCCTGGAATAAAATCTGCCATTGTTTAGTTGTTGTATCTGACTCTTTTGCAACCCCAGGGACTGTAGCCCGCCATGCTTCTCTGTCCATGGAATTTTCTAGCCAAGAATACTTGAGTGGGTTGCCATTTCCTTCTCCTAAATCTGCCTTGTGCTGTGCTGTGCTAAGTCACTTGTCATGTCAAACTTTTTGCGACCTTACAGACTGTAGCCCACCAGGCTCCTCTGTCCATGGGACCTGCTTGCTCTGCCAGGAAGGAATTCTGGAGTGGGTTGTCATGCCGTCCTCTAGGGGATCTTTCCAACTCAGGACTGACCTGCATCGCTTGGGCTTCTGCATTGGCAGGTGGGATCTTTACCACTAGTTCCACCTGGGAAGCCCCAAATCTGCCTTATTAGTCTTTAATTCATGGGGCTTCCCAGGTGGCTTAGTGGGTAAAGACTCTACCTGCAATACAGGAGATGTGGGTTTGATCCCTGGATTGGGAAGATCCCCTGGAGGAGGGCATGGCAACCCAAACCAGTATTCTTGCCTGGATAATCCCATGGACAGAGGAACCTGGAGGGCTACAGTTCATAGGGTTTCAAAGTGTCGGACTCAACTGAAGCAACTGAGCGTAGCACAGAACAGTCTTTAATTCATACTGTGTATAATATTTTTAACCAAAAAAGCACACAAATATTCTTAGGTAGTGCCAAAAGAAGCTTTATAACACAAAGTTGTCATGCAATTGTAAAACAAGGGCACTAATTGGGAGTCTTTACAGGATGGTCAAGTACCAGTGAGGTTATATTCAATTCTATCACATTTAGAGCTGATGGTCAGAGGGGTTGAGTACGATAATCCACTGGGTGCTGTAAGGAAATATTACAATTTGATTTGATATTATTTTCATAGAATAAAAGAAAGAGATCCAATGTTAGAAGTGTTTAACATGCGATTGAACCTGAGACTTTCACAGAGTGCAGAGGTCAGACAATCAGTTTTGCTTACTGAAGATGAAGATTCTTGGGGGAAGAGGAGGGGTTTCACAAGGAAGTGAAAACAGAGATCTCACAATTGTATTTGAGCTTTGAGGATACTAAATATATTGTACTTTACAGGCATGTGGTTCAGTGAAGTAACGGATCAGAGCCTCCATTTTAAGAAACTAGTCCTAATGAAATGAACAGATAGCATACAAATATTCCTTCCAAGAAACCAAGAATTAAAAACAATGCTGGTAATTCAAGCACAAGTCAGTTCCATCAGGTAAATCACAAGATGAAACAATCTAACTGGGTGTGAGGAAAAGCAGTCCAAAAGTGGTGAAAACATAAGATTATTTGAAACATAAGTATATCTGCTATTTTGGTTGACAGACTTTGCCTTGGGTGTATGTTGATTGCCTGGAATGTATATTCTGCCCTTGTGGGACAATTTATTTCAGTCATAATAGTCAGCAAAATAATCACTTCTATAAAGATTATGAGAGGGGCCATATATTAAAGGTATGTTTCATTTAAATTAAGATATTTTCGCATTAGTCATAAATGAAGTTATTATTTTTTTTTTTTTGGGAGAATGGCATTGAAACATGTGAAATGTCATGTATGAAACGAGATGCCAGTCCAGGTTCAATGCACGATGCTGGATGCTTGGGGCTGGTGCACTGGGACGACCCAGAGGGATGGTGTGGGGAGGGAGGAGGGAGGAGGGTTCAGGATGGGGAATAAATTAAAAAAAAAAAAAAAAAAAAAAGAAGTTATTATTTTTAAAACACGATCTCTTCTGCTCTGTGTTTCTTTGACCTGAATTCCGTCATGTGCGATTGTACATAGAGGAATAATACCAGTAGGATATAATAGTAGTTTAGGTTCATACATGACTTTTTATTAGAATGTTAATGTTTTGAAGAAATCAGGTGCAATCTTTATCATAATCAAAGAGAAAGCCTTAGCGATATTTGAAAACCTTAATAATGGAGCTGAAGATATACAGAGGGGCCTTCTTCCAATAGTGACTCATTAAGGAATTTTAAGAACTTCTCATCTTTCTAATAGTGTAATTGTATAAACTGTGTAAGACACATACTTTCACTTAAATGGTGGATTAATTAGAAAGAGCACACTTGGGATGAGATTTTTCAATTTGATGAAAATGGTGTCTATTAAAGCAAGTTTCAGAAAAAGATCTATTTCTGCTTTATTGACTATGCCAAAGCCTTTGACTGCGTGGATCACAATAATCTGTGGAAAACTGAAAGAGATGGGAATACCAGACCACCTGACTGGCCTCTTGAGAAGCCTATATGCAGGTCAGGAAGCAACAGTTAGAACTGGACATGGAACAACAGACTGGTTCCAAATAGGAAAAGGAGTACGTCAAGGCTGTTTATTGTCACCCTGCTTGTTTAACTTATATGCAGAGTACATCATGAGAAACGCTGGGCTGGAAGAAGCACAAGCTGGAATCAAGATTTCTGGGAGAAATATCAATAACCTCAGATATGCAGATGACACCATCCTTATGGCAGAAAGTGAAGAGGAACTTAAAAGCCTCTTGATGAAAGTGAAAGAAGAGAGAGAAAAAGTTGGTTTAAGGCTCAACATTCAGAAAACTAAGATCATGGCTTCTGGTCCCATCACTTCATGGGAAATAGATGGGGAAACAGTGGAAACAGTGTCAGACTTTATTTTTTGGGGCTTCAAAATCACTGCAGATGGTGATTGCAGCCATGAAATTAAAAGACGCTTACTCCTTGGAAGGAAAGCCATGACCAACCTAGATAGCATATTCAAAAGCAGAGACATTACTTTGCCAACAAAGGTCCATCTAGTCAAGGCTATGGTTTTTCCAGTAGTCATGTATGGATATGAGAGTTGGACTGTGAAGAAAGCTGAGCGCTGAAGAATTGATGCTTTTGAACTGTGGTGTTGGAGAAGACTCTTGAGAGTCCCTTGGACTGCAAGGAGATCCAACCAGTCCATTCTGAAGGAGATCAACCCTGGGATTTCTTTGGAAGGAATGATGCTAAAGCTGAAACTCCAGCACTTTGGCCACCTCATGTGAAGAGTTGACTCACTGGAAAAGACTCTGATGCTGGGAGGGATTGGGGGCAGGAGGACAGAGGATGAGATGGCTGGATGGCATTACCAACTTGATGGACGTGAGTTTGAGTGAAC
This sequence comes from Bos indicus x Bos taurus, assembly GCF_003369695.1. Classification (NCBI taxonomy): domain Eukaryota; kingdom Metazoa; phylum Chordata; class Mammalia; order Artiodactyla; family Bovidae; genus Bos; species Bos indicus x Bos taurus. Next base: position 100,289,414 of record NC_040081.1, on the reverse strand, counting down.
TCTGGGAGTTGGTGATGGACATGGAGGCCTGGCGTGCTGTGATTCATGGGGTCGCAAAGAGTCAGACACGACTGAGCAACTGAACTGAACTGAACTGAAAGCAAATTTACTTCCATACCTACACCTCAAAGGAAGACGTCAAGTCCAAGATTCAAAGGCTTGACTGTCTGACAGTGAGGTTTGGGCCAGTTTCTATGGAAAATTTAACAGTGCTAATGTTTATATGCAGACATTTTCCACTTTCGTTTGTGCTCTATTTTCAAATTGCTCTAGGTTTCAAATGATCTCTTCTTAATTCTATGGGAAAACTCAAGCCTTAATATTTTTATTAAGTAATTTTGCAAGATGGAATTTTTATGAACTCAAGGAGCTTAATAGGAGAATGCCTAATTTAATCATCCAATCTTAAATTTTTTTCTGCATGTTTTAAAAATACATTAATAAAAATGTATAACATACAAGCAAATAAATACCTTATTTACATTGGAATGCATAGTCTATTTATTCTATTTTTTTTTAATTGAGGGAGCACAGGTGAAAATGTTTTGTGAGTACTACTCCAATTTTTTTATTATCCTCCATGGAAAAAAGTGAATAAAAGTAGACATCAGCTTCAGTGTGGAGAATGAAAGTGAGGAACTCTCAACGAATGGGTCAGGTAACAGAAACCCAAGACGGATGGATATACTGAAATAGAAATGCATGAAATGATGTCGCATGAAATGAATGCTTGGAAATAAAAGCAAGACAGAACTCGGTCATGCAGCAGACAAGAAAGGGATCTCTCATTCTGCACATTCTGAACGCCCTGTGGCAATGTTTATCACATTACATTCTGGTTGGTTTTTGCTGTCCCCACTCCTGGGACAGGGAACCATGTCTTACTCAGCTTTAAAAACCCTCTGCATTTGGCAAACGCCTTGGTATGCAGGGCTTCTCTGGTGGCTCAGAAAGTCAACAATCCACCTGCGATGCAGGAGACCCGGGTTTAGTCCAGGTTCCACCTGGGTTGGGAAGATCCCCTGGAGAAGGAAATAGTTACCTCCTCCAGTATTCTCACCTGGAGAATTCCATGGACAGAAGAGCCTGGCAGGCTCCAGTCCATGGGAGTCACAAAGAGTGGGATACAACTGCGCAATTAACACTTTAGCTTTCCTTTGGTATGATTACAAGCATTTGCTAAGTGAATACAGTGATTTATGAAAAAAGATGTGGCTTCACTTGGAAAGGAAATAGGGTGAAATGCAAGAAAATGGATAAGAGAATTAATATTTATCAAAGTCACCTATGTGTTAGAAGGAGAGTCAAGTACTTATTACTCTAAGTTGTTCTTCAGTTCAGTTCAGTTCAGTCGCTCAGTCGTGTCCGACTCTTACAGCCCACTTATTCCCATTTACAGAGCAGAAGCTGAAGATCAGAAGTTAATTTGTTCCCCCAAAACAGACATAGCTAGTAAATTGCTGGATCAGAATCTGCAATAGGATCTGACCTGGGTGTTATACTATCATCTTCCTTATGTTGCCAGTAAGGGGTAGGGCCTGTTGATTGCTTGCTTAGTGGCTCAGTTGTGTCTGACTCTTTGCGACCCCATGAACTGTAGCATGGCAGGTTCTTCTGTCCATGGGATTCCCTGGGCAAGAATATTGGAGTGGGTAGCCATTCTCTTCTCCAGGGGATCTTTCCGACCCAGGTATCGAACCCAGGTCTCCTGCATTGCTAGCGGATTCTTTACGGTCTGAGCCACCAGATTGAAGTTACCATCATAAATCTTTTTAGGCATAAGTAACATGGATACCAGCTTCAGAGTTCTGTAAAGTGCAGAATGAACTATGACTTCCCAATCAGGGAAGAATAATTGGCCATTAAAACTTACCTTTTCTTTATAGTTCAATTCCAATGGATTTGTTTTTGTTTGTATAAGATATGGCTTAAGACTTAGAGTGATGTTGGTTCTGTCTTTTAATGTGAAATATAAGACAGGAAATTCAAATGTTCTTGTGAAAGATAAAAAATTTCATAAGTTCAAGGTTGCCAGCCTATAATCAAAACACAACCTATTAGACAAAAACAAACATTCGTTTAGCCTGTTTGAAGTATGTGAATAAATAATTCATGTATATTTTTGCAGTTCTTCCTATAAGTACACTGGCAATTTAGACTTAATATGTGATGCACACTAGACTTTGGTTAAATATCTAGTTTAAAGAGCAAATAAACTTTTAAAGCTCATGGCTGTAATCATTATTTTTTGATGAAAACAATTTCTTTTTTACCCGCATCTTAGCATAATAATGTCATCCAATAATTAAGAGTCTTCAGGAGAATAAAACACATGGATAATACAATGCCGCTCTTTGATGGTGAAAGGAAGGGTCAGTTTGCTCTTACTACTTTGTCCCTCAAGCAGAGGAGAATTAATTTTGGAACAAATGAAGCTTAAGCTTCAAGGCTCCTCAACTGCACAGCCCTCATCCAAGGTCCTGCAAGGGTTATGTCAAGCTGCTCACATGGTCATGTGCTTTGTAAAATTCTCAAAATTAAGATGCGTTAGCCACAGTCTTGGAGAAGGCAATGGCACCCCACTCCGGTACTCTTGCCTGGAAAACCCCATAGACAGAGGAGCCTGGTAGGCTGCAGTCCATGGGGTTGCTAAGAGTCAGACACGACTGAGCGACTTCACTTTCACTTTTCACTTTCATGCATTGGAGAAGGAAATGGCAACGCACTCCAGTGTTTTTTGCCTGGAGAATCCCAGGGACAAGGGAGCCTGGTGGGCTGCCGTCTATGGGGTCACACAGAGTCGGACACGATTGAAGTGACTTAGCAGCAGCAGCAGCCACAGTCTAGTAAACCCCCTGTTTCCAACCATCGTACCTCCCTTGGGTCTGTTAACACCGGAATGGGCACCAGCATTTTTGGTATCCAGATAAGAAGACGTACTGAGGATACATCTAGCTCAGGTTCCCTGGTGGCTCAGCTGGTAAAGAATCTTCCTGCAATGCAGGAGACCGAGGTTTGATTCCTGGGTTGGGAAGATCCCCTGGAGAAGGGAATAGCTAATCACTCCAGTATTCTTGAGTCAGACACAACTGAGCAACTTTCGTGTTTTTTCACTTTAGTGGAATATATGCATGTGGTTCAAGGAAAGGCTGAATTATCTTTTCACTCTTTCTGTAGAAAGTGATATTACAACATAGTTGTCAAAAGGTAATCAGAGAGTACTCTGTCAATTAAGGTAGGGCAGAAGGCGTTTTAGGCATTCTGTAAGTAACAATCCTGTTATTTTTCTGGATTTGTGATTCTTGTGGGTACTGGGCTGCTGTCATAAATTTGGAATTTGTTGTGAATTCTTTTTCATTCTGAGATCACAGTTGATTTCTTATTCATAATTTTGTACTCTTTCTCTTAAATACAACTCCCACATGGTCTAAGTTTTAGATCCCTCAAACATTACTTTATAGAGTAATCTGAAATATTCATGGAGACATTTATATACTTTCTTTATATACTTTATACACATCCATACACTTTATATACTTTCTTTGGAATAGACAAGAAAGTCAACAGCTTTATTCCAACTAGGAATTATTTAAGTGGTATTTATTTAAAAAAGAGAATACATAAGAATAAAAGTCTAGTCTGTCTACTTAATAATTCCTCCCCTTGTTTCAACATTACCATGGTAAGCAAGTAGAAATACAATGGTACCATTTAGTAGGTACTACTCAGTGCAAAGAAACAAAGTAGATTTGTGAAACAGTAAACAATAAAATAGAGTACATGCCATCTTTAAAACAAAGCAGGTTTTATTCTTTAATCTCTGTGATATGTATGAGAAAAAGTTTCCTTTGTAAATATTTACTATCAAAGGAAAGGGCCTCAAAACCTTTGCTAGATAATTAAATGTTATTATACAATGGGAGTGGACTTTAAGTGTGCCCAGAGCACAAAGTAAAACCCTTAGAGACATCTGTCCCAATGTACAAAACACCATCGTCTCCAAGAACCCTATGTTCTAATCACCCATAAATATGTGAGTTTGTGGAAAGAGAACGTCTCTGATAATTAGTGGACTTTACTTCTGAAGAAGTTAACCCATAAGTGTTGGGGCAATCAAGCTACCATACACAGACAGACAAATGAGAGTCTCCACTGATGAGTGAGGAAAGCTCAGCAGAGTACACTGGATTTATATTTCTTCCTGAAAAGCAAAACTAACAACTGAAGTCAATTTGCTTTATAGGCATACCTAATGAATGACTTTATGGCTTAAATTTCATCTTTGAAAGAAAATATAGACATATACGTCTGAAAGTCTTAACAATACAGGTAGGATGTAGACTTGTATTTCTAGACATGATTGGCAATGCTTAAGGCTGGGGAAAGAGAAAAAGATAAGTTATGCATAGTATATGATAACATAAATTATGAAGCCTCTTATATTGCTCTCCTGTAACTGTGATGCTATAATAATGATCATAATAACAGCTAACATGTATTAAGTGTTAAGCACTGTTTTAAGGGTTCCACATGCATTAGTTCATTAATCCACACAGCATCTCAGCTAGCTACTACTATTATCATTCCCCCTTTTTATATGATGAAATTAAGGTGCAAAAGTATTGAGATACTATGCAAAGGCACGAAGCCACAGTACTGGCAGAGAGGGGTTCAAACCCAGGCAGTGTGGATGCCTAGCCCAAGCTTTTCACTTTTATGTCATATGTATAATGAGCTGACTTCTGTCTTCTGAATAATTCTAATTTCAAATATTCTCCCTTAATCCCTAATAAAAATTCTCCTATTTCTCTGATATATGCCTCAACTTCAGGTTCAGAAAACAGTTCCCCAAAATTCAGTATAATCCGCTCCTTTACCAAGAGGCTTCTCTTAATCTACAAAAGAAAAACAAATTGATTATGGAAATGTATGGGGAAAGAAAAGCTTTTCCTTTTCCACAAGTTGGTGTAATAAAATATGCTCCTTTATTTTATCTGACATCTGATTGGAGAACAGAACACCAATTGGAGAACAATTGGTGAGCTGAAAGTTTCTCAGTTTTGCTTGTTTTTTTTTTTTTCCTTCCCCAGAAGAGGACTGTAGTATCTTAGAGTTAGATGATAATAGAAGACACCAGGCAAATGCAGCTGAAAGCATCATCTCATAAAAATGACTAGAAATTAGAGCTAGTGTAGTGAAATACCAGAGTTCCCTGTAAGGAATGATAGAAATGGAAGAGAAGCAGGATCTTCTTGGAACTACAGACATGGACAACTGGGTGTTCCAACAGCCACCCCCAATCCTCACTTGAGTTTCTGTACAGACTGGAATTCAGTCATGTATCTGTAATATGTAGCAATGTTGTACTTTGTAATAACTCACATATTTTGTACTTTGGGTTACAATCCAATACTTCTTTATTTTTTTTTTTTACATTTTTTTCCAGTTTTATCTATTGGGAGCTCTTTCAGGTGGTTATTTTGTTCCTTTGACATATCCCCATAACTATGTTTTTGTTTTTAAATAATACGTCTTTAGCTCTGGCCCTACAGAATGCTGCAGGTTCATCTTGTATATTTCCTGCCCCAGACTTAGAATCAGACATTTTTTTCCAGGAGGAGACATGATTCTTTGTTGGATAATAGTGTTAGAAACCAAGATCTGGGTGCTTGGTGTATGACTGATATTTAAAAAATATTCCGTAGTGTTTCATTGATTTTCTCTAATTTAAAAGTGACTGCTTTTTCAGATCATACCCTTTCCCTATAACTTACTCCCTTTTCTTCTCCCATCCTCTTTTCACAATATTCCTAAGTGGCCACTATATTCTTTTTTCACCATCGTCAATGGAGGAAGTGTGAATGCCCTACAGTTCAAGATTTCCAATTATATGGTGAGCAAGATTAAAACAAAATCACAACAGAAAGAAAACTTCATCCTACCATCTGAATTCTAATCACCATTTCTATGCTTGTGCTCAGTGAGTGTACACTTTTGGTTCACAATGACCTCTGGACAAGGTTATCTTGGTTGTCATATATCATAATATCCACTATCCACATATAAACTCTTAAGAATTTAAATATAGAAAGTTTAGATCACCTAGATCACTATTGCCTGATAATAATAGCACTAGGATTGAGAATTGAATATAAAAATAGGATTCTAAAAAAAGGGGGAGCTGTAACTTCCAGGCACTACTATGTTTCCATATTTTTCTCATAAAAAAAAAGCACAGTAATTTATTGGGCAAGCTAAATGATCTGTGCTATTTTGAGGAAAAGAGGATGCCTCAGCAAAAAAATAAAAAGAAGGAAATCATATGTTTATTATTGCTTATTCCCTCATCAACTACAGTTCTGTCAGCATCCTCCAATCTCTGGACTGCTGGAAAGCCAAATATTTTCTACATTAGCTATTTGGCTAATGAACATAGGTCTGATGTTCTTTTAAGTCTGACATCAGTTGTAAATTCAGTAGAATCCATGACAATGAGGCCCAAATTATACTTAGATGTGTTAAAGATGGAGTATAGAGTATAAATAACCATGACATTTTAGAAGAAAATAGAGCTCTTCAGTCAGCATTACATTTAAAAAAAATGAAAATGACTGGTACTGGCCAGGTGCTTTATGTAAACATAAATTATTTCATGTAGTCCTTTGCTTTAGTCTTCTTTATTCATTCAAAAACTAAAGGTTAAGTGATTTGTCCAAACATCCATGAAGCATGCAGTAGAGTCCAGATTTAAAGATATGACATTTTTTCTGACTGAGATTCACAAAGACTCTAAGAACCACTTACACACTATGTCTGTCAGGATACGAGCAGGAAACAGTCCATGCAGATTAGGATAGTTGGTGGAGGAGTTAACGAAAAGGCCACTGCTAAAGACATAGGCAGGTGATAGGGAAACCACAAGGCACTTCTCCAGACTGGGCACAGTAGAGTCGTACCCTCCCCCAGGGTACAGCCAGCCAGACACGACCCACCCAGCCCGCCACCCACAGTGAAGGAGTCAGGCCAACAGACACCATCCTTATTCTCCCCCCATCACCCGATGCCCTGATTAGGTCCTCTGTGAGCCAACTCCAACCAAAAGGCATAGGACAAGAGAGAGAGGAAGTGGTCCTCCCAGTTCTGCCTACTGGAGTGGAGAGCAGGAAGGGGGTGGTGAACAGTGGCGGGAGAGGTAATCACAAGAGTTCAGCGAATGCTGACATTTCTCTACCATTGGTTTAAGCATAGAAACAACATAGGATCCACATTCATTTAAATATGCTACGTATTTATTCTCTTGAAAATAAACTTGAAAAACAGCAGGAAAAACCTTTGCACCAAATCTTTCTAAATGTGGACGGATCAAAGGTGAGTTTGTTCAAGTGGAAAAAACAAATCCATAGAAAAACCATAGAAACCATGGCCAAGGCTCAAGTAGAGCCTTTGCTGGTTGACAAGGTGAACCAAAGCAATGTCTTATAAGCCAGGACTCTGTCCATGGGATTTTCCAGGCAAGAGTACTGGAGTCGGTTGTCATTTCCTACTCCAGGGGATCTTCCCAACTCAGGGATCAAACCCATATTTCTTGTGTCTCCTGTGCGTGCACCTGTGCACACACACACACACACACACATACACACGACTCTCCAGGCAACACTTATTGCTCAATGAAGAGATTCTAAATCATAAGAAGTTATTCCAGAAGAACCGAGGCTCTAGTTCCATTACTGAGTGGTTGAATATTCTTAGACAAGTGACTTAATAACACTGCTTTGCCTCAGTTACTTTCTCTACCTCTATTTCAATACCTAATATATATTCAATCAGTCATCAAATTAATATCCCATAAGATCAGCATAGAGTGAGTCACATTGTCAAAGATGTTTCCAATAACCATTTCTCTGCTCATTTTAACTGATTTTTGTTGATTTTCTTTTCATTGTTTTGTTTTTCAGTGTGAATTATCCAAAACATATATAAATGTACAAGGAACAGTTTCTCAATAAATACAAGTAATAAATATTTAAGCTAACTTTTAAAATTCAATAAACCAATAATCTTTTGAGTGTACTATAGATGCCTTTGACAGAAGAATCCAATTGGAAGTCTTTTTGAATATGTTATGCTAATTGAAATGAATAATTCCTTTTCTTTGTTTATTTTGATTTCAATATTCCAGACTTATTTCTAAAGTAAATTACATAATCAGTTCTGGAAAACATAAATAAAATATAATACACTCCCTGATCAGCATTGGTAATTTATTTAAAGTGAATAAGTGATTTAACCTCAATAATCTTAGGATTTAATTTGGTCACAATAATTATTGACCTAGAAAATCAAGAATTAGCTTAAAAAGCTTTTTGCTTATAAAATGAAGTTGAACAGCACTGTGAAGAAATAAATAAGAATTCTGAAACTCATCCTAACAGGAAAGCCTAGAAGGAAAATTGTTCTTTAAGAGGATTTAGCAAATTTTATCAAGTCATTTCTCCACCTATATATCTCAAGAAATCTGACTTGCCTCCTAACGAGTGTTAGATGGGAAATCAGGGCCATGATACCACATGAAAGAGGGAGATGAGTGTAGCATATGAAATTTATTTTTTCAGGGTGACAGAGTTAGTCATTTCAAATGTATGTACATTCTCAAGATGCTATTATGAATGATTTACTTCAAAGACATTTTAGTAAAAAGCTTCAGAGCTCTTCTATTTCTCTAAAACACATGAAAAGAAAAATCAAAAAAGTTTACCCTGCCTAAATGCTGTGCATTTCTGTGCACTTCTTACCGCTCTCATTCATTGCCAGTGGGCCTGGCTCATGAACTCACCTCTGAAGGATTCTTCTTTCTTTCTCATGCTATCGTTTACATTCTCTGCTTCCTACCCAAGCTTATATTTGGGGTCTGTTAGTCCAAAAAAAACAAAACAAAAAAGCTAATTTTCTTCCTTTTCAGAAAATTACCTGTCCTGTCCATCTTAAGTTTGGACTCAAAGTTTTCATACAGATGTCTTTGACATGCCAGAGGAGAATAACTTTGTTTTTCTTAGGATATACTGAATTTAAGATAAATCTGTGCCAAATTTTACATGGCTATTCAAGCCTCTTATATGACTATATTATTTTATTTGGCAGGGCTCTACTAAAAGTCATACTAAAAGTTCCCTAAAACCATTCAGATTTGTATTCAAGGGGCAATGAGCTGTTACCTAGCAAATGTACTCCCCCACCACACCCCGTACACTTAATTTGACATTTCAAAGATCCTATTTCAAAAACATTAACAATAAAAATTTTACTGAAGTCCAAGTATATGTAGGATACTTTTCTAGACATTAGGGAAGCAAATGTTATAAGAAAAACTCTGCAACAGTGATAAGTAATAGTATTAAGGAGTGGAAAATACCTGTGCCCCCGAAGTAGCGTTCGTTCATTTAACTAATATGTTTGCAGCATCTGTTATCACCAACACAGTGGGGCTAGAAACACAAAGATAAACAAGTAGACCTAATCCTTGACTTCACTGACCTTACATTATAGTGTTAGTGAGAGATGATTTTTTTATAAAAGGTCTATAAAGTTGGACTGTAAGGAAAGCTGAGTGCCAAAGAATTGATGCTTTTGAACTATGGTGTTAGAGAAGACTCTTGAGAGTCCCTTGGACTGCAAGGAGATCAAACTAGTCAGTCCTAAAGGAAATCAGATATTCATTGAAAGGACTCATGCTGAAGCTGAAACTCCAATACTTGGCCACCTGATGTGAAGAGCTGACTCATGTGAAAAGACCCTGATGTTGGGAAAGATTGAAGGTGGGAGGAGAAGGGGATGACAGGATAAGATGGTTGGATGGCATCACCGACTCAATGGACATGAGTTTGAGTAAACTCCAGGAGTTGGTGATGGACAGGGAGGTCTGGTGTGCTGCAGTCCATGGAGTCGCAAAGAGTCAGATATGACCGAGTGACTGAACTGAACTGATAATATAAAGTAAATATATAAATGTCTAAATAATAGAGATTGCAGTAAATGCTGTGAAAGAAACAAATAGAGTTTGGTGATAGAAAATAATGGGGTGGTAGCCTACACTATTTAGGAGTGGTTAATAAAGGCCTCTCAAGTTTAAGCTGAGACTTGAATAAGCAGCCCATCAGTCAAGAAATAGGCTGCTGGAGCGGAGAGATGGATTTAAGTGTAGAAGCTTAAATTAAAAAAGAAAAAAAAATCCTGGTGGTGTATGTAGGAGTCACTGGGAAGCCAAGATGGCTAGAACATACATCTGGAGAGAGTGACCCAAAAGAAGATTAGTGATGTACCTCGTCATGCTAAGTCTACAGGTCATGGTGAAGCATGTGGACCATTCCAAGCAGGGAAGCGACGGGATCTGTTCTCAGCAGGGATCTCTGTTGGACCCTGGGATCCTTGTTCTAAGCAGGGACCAAACTATTTGTTTGTTTTAATGGCTATTTTGTGGAGAATGTGTTTGAGTGGAAAAGAGACATTTTAGGAGACCCTTGCAGCAGTTCAAGTGATGGTGGCTTGTGCTAGAGTGATAGCAAGAAACATGAAGAAAAGTCCAAAGATGTGAAACATATCTTGGGAGCAGGACTGATAAGACTGCAAATGAACTGAATGTGAGACACGAGGAAAAATGGGACCCTACCCAACAGTAGATGAATTATGTTGCCACTTAATAAGCTAGAAAAGGATGGAAAAGGGACTGGTGGTGGGGGGGGAGTGTATATACAGTGGCATTTTGGACAGCTTAACTTTTAGATCATAATAACCATGAGTCAGTTATGTGAGTCCTTGCATCAAGGGAGAGGGCCAGGGCAGGAATTCAGAAGAAGAGGCTAGCCCTGGTGGAAGAGCTGAGACTCTAGTTGGGAACTGAAGGAACAGTCAGCCTTGGAGAATTAGAAAAAGAAGATCCCATTCAAGGTACTTAGAAGCATGGGTTGATCTAATTGTAGAACAATAAAAAGTTTAGCTGCAGTAGAGATTTCTTGTAGGAATGCACTATAAGAAAAAATGTTGGAGAAATAAAGTAGGTGTCAGATTAAGAGAGCTTTTAAACTCCAAGTTTATGAATTTTTTTTTTTTTTTTTTTTTTTTGCCTAATTTTAAGGAGCCATCTGAGCTTCCCAGGTGGCTCTAGTGGTAAAGAATCTCCCTGCCAATGCAGGAGACTAAGAGATGTGGGTTTGATCCCTGAGTTGGGAAGACCCACTGGAGGAGGGCATAGCAACCCACTCCAGTATTCTTGCTTGGGGGATCCCATAGACAGAGGAGCCTGGCAGGCTACAGTCCATAGGGTTGCAAAGAGACAGACACAACTGAAGCAACTTAGCACACAGCTCAGGCAGACATCCAGGGTAACTGAGTAGACATGCAGAGTGGGAGGTGTTGTGTCAGTGAAAGTGAAAGTGTTGGTTGCTCAGTCATGTCTGACTCTTTTGTGACCCCGTGGACTATAGCCCACCAGGCTCCTCTGTTCATAGAATTCTCCAGGTAAGAATACTGGAGTGGGTTGTCATTCCTTTCTCCAGGGTATCTTCCCGACCCAGACCAGGGATCAAACCTGGGTCTCCTGCATTGCAAGCAGATTCTTTACCATCTGAGCCAAGAGGGTGAGTGAAGGGTATCATTAAAACAGTGACTATTTGTGTAAGATTTGGGGAGGTATGGAAAGCATTAGGCTGATGTGATGGTCTCTCAGGACACCATTTTAATAATTGTGGTATGAATGGATGTTTGTGCTAAGATCATGGGCCCAGAAACAGAAAGGAAGAGAAGGATAAAGTAACATTAAAAAATATTTGGTGCCTCAGACATCAAGAGGGGAGGGGAAATAGAGGAAATAATTTGGTTAATACCATTCAGCCTTTTCTCCTTCCTTAACTAACCACTATACTTTGGCCACATGCCTAAGCAGTGTGTATTACGTATGCCTTGCTTCATGCTGGAATGGCTGACTCTGATCTACAAACCCATAGTGGGAGACATCAGGACAAAACTGGTGATCGCTGGGCCAGACAATTTTCAGCACAGAAGTAAGGAATGCTGAGGGGTTTGATGAATATCTGCAAAATCTACACTTTCAGCAAAGAAACATGCGCAACAGCACATGTTATGCAGCCCTCACAGCATTTAATCTTTTCTTATCCTACTTCATATAAGGCTTTTTATTTTATGGGAACGGGGGATCACTGCAATGTAAATTTTGCAAAAGTACACCAAATAAACAAGGCGGAAAATACTGTCACCAGCAAGAGCTAGCTGAATGCCAAGACAGATTAACAGTCTGCTTTATGTTTAATTTTGACATTCTTATTTTTGTTATGTTGTTAAAACAGTATCTGGCCTCGGGCAATTCTTTTCCTTTTTGTGTCCTGGTTTTACCATCTACAAAAGGAAATCACTTAATCTAGTGAAGTGGGAGAGAGTTGTATTTGAGACCATGTGTGTGCATGCAGAATAATACATATTCTTAAAAGGCACCTAGAAAATATAGAGGCATAAAATAGATATTAAATACTGACAAATGGGTCTGAGCAAAACAATATTAAACATAATGCATTCCTTCCAAAGCATTTTATTCAAACCAGCAAGGAAAGATTTAATAATATTAATAAGCAACCTGCTCACAAAACATGATGAGTAGGGAGAGTGACTCTCATGATTCATTTTAATAACAAATGAAAAGATAAAATGGATGCCAGCAATTGCCTTCCGTAATGCCCACCTTCATTCCACTGGTGATTGACAAATTATTTTGTATTGTACCTAGAGTACAATATTAAATTTACTCCTAATCATTCATCATTTTATGGTTGTCCTGTCCTCAGGAACTCCAGTTATGTTTAATGCCTACTTTCCTGCTGTAATTGGCGCTTCATTCCAAGTGAAGTCATCTATTCTAAGCCAGTCTTGGGTTTTGCAGAGACGCATGGAATAAAAGCCTTCCAGTCTGTTCAGACTACTACGCTGGTGATTCTATCATAATGGGTCCTGCAATAAATGGCTGAAGAGTTGTCCCTGCCTAAGGGGGGCTGACAAGTTGAATATTAAACCATAATGAAGAGATGTCACAAAAATATCGTGTGTACCTAATATCTGGTCTTTGGAGAGACCATCTCTATAAATCGCGATTCTTTCATGGCATTGTCCATGTTTTCTTTGGATTGTATGTCAACGTGCTCTCACAGGGCACCATATTTCAACAAGTTATCCTGCTTGCTCCCACCTCTCTACACACTTGCTGTTTATATTCTCCATAAATAGCACTTAGTCCTATAATTCATCTTCCATGCCTCATTCATTCTAAATCTCAGCTTCTTGGCCCTGTTTCTTCCCTATTAAAATACTTCCCATAGCAAGCTCATGCTTAAAAGGAAAATCAATTGTTCTGATTTATCTGACGTGAGCTTCTGGGTGTTTTTATAACTTATTGTTCACTCAGGTCAATATCTCTCCGATACCATCATTAAATATTAAAGGATGCTTAAGGGCACTATGTTTATCAGAAAGCTCTGCCCTGTTATTATAATATTGGGGAAAAGGATACTCTCCCACTAGGGAGAATGCTTCGCTTTTTTAAAACTGCAAGCTCTAAAACGGGTCTGCCACTTTGATACGGTGGTAAAGAGATTAAAAGATAACCAGGAAAGTTCAAAAGGACGGTCATTGTCTGTTGCCCCCTCTTCCCGCCTGCTACAAAAATGGCCTTATTAGTAGGCATGGGCCCTTAAATGAAATTGAAAGCTAGAACTCCAGGGTAGAGCATGCTGGGAGAATCTGTCAGTAAAAATAGTCCACACACAGATATATATGAACCCACTTACTGGAAAGTCCAGACATCTTACCCCTGGCCTGGAAACATCACTTGTCAACATAATCCTACCTATTAGCATGGGTCTGTGGAGATACTAAGACCTAAATCTTTCCTAAAACATCTGAAAAGGAAAAAAAAAAAAAACCCACATGGAACTATAATTCCTAGTTATAAAGAGAGAGAATATTTCAGCAGTTAGGGTGCAAAGTTTATCATGAATTTAAACAATTGATTTGTAATTACTAAAACATGCCTGCGCTTACCGAGTACTTTCATTTTTATCTGCCAAGATGATTTATCATTCTATCACCATTTTCTGTCTTTGCTCCATAAGTGAACATTCTTTAAGTAAATCTCTTTAAGGTTCTGATGTCAAACGTTCATGAAATAATTCTTAAGGGATGTCTGAAGGAGTGTCCAGTCCTTCATAGCTCATGGTGGAGAAACTGATTGTATTAGTGCACAAAACCCAAGCTGTTCTCAATTAAGGCATAAAGACAAGGGCATTGTGTGTGTGTGTGTGTGTGTGTGTGTGTGCACACACGCGCACATGTGCCATGAGGTAGATATCAGATCTCCACGCCTCACTTTTTTCCAATGTAAGAGGTCTAAGTTTTAATGACCACAGAGACCTGCAGTAATGTGTGAAAGAAGGAGATACTATTCATCTAATGTGAGTTCAGGAATCTGCAGACGGACTAACGTACCCCTGTTGCCTTGCTCTTGTTTCATAAACATTAGAGTTGTCTCCTTAGCTCCCCAAAGCTTAGTCCAGTGCTTTGTACACTGTATTGTTTCTTGAAATTGCATGAATGAGTGTCTTATCCAAGAGGAGCATGCATCTACGTGCCTGTTCTAATTATTCTATATTTCTCACCCCTCTTGTGGTATGGAAGAACTTATTCTGTGGTGAGAAGTGAAGTTGCTCAGTCATGTGTGACTCTTTGGAATCCCATGGAATGTAGCTTACCAGGCTCTTCTGTCCATGGAATTTTCCAGGCAAGAGTACTGGAGTGGGTTGCCATTTCCTTCTCCAGAGGAACTTCTCGACCCAGGGATTGAACCCAGGTCTCCAACATGGCAGGCAGACGCTTTACCCACTGAGCCACCAGGGAAGTGCCTATTTTGTGGTAGGTACTGAAGAAAAAGTTAAAAGCAACATCTGTTTCACTTAAAGCTCTAAATTGAAAGCAAAAGAGATTTTTTAAATGACTAATTTAATCAAAAGCATAATTATTAAAGTTATGAGCTCAGAATCAATGAGAGGCTAAGGGTCAGGCTTCAGAGTGTGAGAGGGCTAGAAAAGTAATTAAATAAAATAAAAAGTAAGGTCCAGAGGCACAATACTCAGCCTACCACAGTAACTTACCAGGTATGGTGTCTTTTGCAATTACTGTTCAGATGTGACCTTCCAACCATTTCTGTCTATCCTGTGTATCTTACAACTGAGAGAAAGCACCAAATTGGTCAAAATAAATCCATGTGCTATTCTCTGCCTCTATTGGACTGAGGCATGAAGGATCCAATGTCTTCTGCTTCTTTAAGATAAGGTGTAAGCCTAGATTTTTTCCTACCATTAAAACTTCACAGAGATAACTTCTGAATAGGAAATGAAGCATTATGAGGGAGAGTAAATGGATTCCAGGAGTAGGAGATGGCAACCCACTTCCAGTATTCTTGCCTGGAAAATGCCACGCACAGAGGAGACTGGTGGGCTACAGTCCATGGGGTCGCAAAGAGCCGGACATGACTGAGTGACTGAACACACACGCAGGATATATAAAATATATGTATATATATAAAATAACATATATATATAACAACTGATCACGATGATTAGCTTGAATTTGTAACCCATGCTTTTCTTATTCCTAAATAAACAAACAGTGGGAAATGGAGTATATGCAATACACCCAATATTTCCAGAGAATATTCTATTCTGATACTCTTATTCTAGTAACCTTATTGCTATATTATGCATTTAATTTATATTCATGACAAGCTTCTTTTTCCTTGCTGTTTGTGAAAATAAATATTTATGAAATCACCTTTGTTCTGCTTTCCCCACAGTCTTTGAAAGAGCAAGGAAGTTTGTTCCTGCTAATAGTTTTGATCATTACCCTGTAGTAGTAAATTCCTGAACAGCAAAAAATTTGCTTTGCTCACTACTGTATACTCAATGTCTAGAACAAAGCCTGGCAGAAATGCTCAATAAATACTTGCTGAATGTTGATTTCTTAAACGTGTTCACTCCAGAATGCTAATTGAGCCACTGCTTATAACAACATAACAAAAATGGGAACAGTCTATGTATCCAACAAAAGGGGAATAATAAATATTGTTTGATGGATAAATATCTATGAGATGTGCATGATATGTCAAATTTTCTTACAAAAATGGTTACCAAATGAAGAACAATATATCATAGTTTTTAAATATTAAGAATATACATAAAAGTAGTTATAGAAAAATGTACTAAAATGTTAAGACAGCTTAGTATTAAGAGTAGATTTGGAAGGGAAGAATAAGAAAGCTACTTTCACTTCTTATTTTACATAATTTCTTTAAAAAATACTTTAATTATTACAACAGAATGACACAAGCTTTGTAAAAAGTAAGTGCTGATAAGGAGGACTAAAAAAATTAAAACATCTTTAACTTTTAAAAATTAAAACACAGAATTACTGGGCATCTATCTACATAAAGATATTTTTTAACCAAAATGAAATCATTCTGCATATAAGGCTTTTCTAGTAAATAACACCTATATTTTCATTTCAGTAAATTTTCATCTAATACAGAAGAAATATTTGTAATTGTCTTCATCAAAATTAAACTTTTGTTCTTAGAAAGACATAGCTAAGTAAAACAAAAAGGCAAGCTCTGTACTGAGAGAAAATATTCACGATACCTACATTTATCTGACAAAAGACTTCTATCCATAATATATAAGGAATTCTCACTACACGTTAATAAGAAGATATAAAGCCCCTTAAAATAAACTAGCAAAATATGTGAACAGTAAACCAAAGAAAATATATAAAAGGCCAAAAAGTATATAAAGAGATACTAATGTCATTAGTCATGAGAAAATAAAATTAAAACCACAGTGAAATTCCACTAAGTTCTACCTACTAGAATAACCAAAATTTAAAAAAGAAAAAATGACTGACATTACCAAACAGTAGCCAAACTGTGAAGCAACTGAAACTCTCATATATACTAATGAGAATATAAAATGGTACAAATCATTTGGAAAAGAGTTGGTCAATTTCTTATACAGTTAAAAATGCACTTTGCAAATTACTCAGCCATTCTTCTCCCAGGTTTCCCTCAAGAGAAATCTAAACTCATGTCCAAAAAAGAATTGTACATGATGTTCATAGAGGCTTTATTTATAAGAGCCCCAAACTTGACCAATGGTATTAAAAGTTAATTTTATATGGAAAATAGCATATCACTTATAGAGGACAACTCCAAAGCCAGTCTGAGGGAATGAGGAACTGCTCAGTATCCTGCTTTTCTACATAGAATGGAAACATCATGGGAGTCTCAGTCTTCATGTAGGCTATCAGACTCTGTCTAATTAATCCTAGACTTGGTGATCCTGTTTGAGCACTCTCACTCAAATGTAGGATTAGAATGTCTAGGCTTAATTTCACAGAGCCTTTTCTCTGTGTAACTCAGTCGTGTTTTGTTCCATTTCAGATGTAGATTTCTGTGGTGTAGAGAAGAAGAGTAGATTTAGAGTCTGAAAAACTTAGTTTCTCTTTGGCTTAGTGTCTCTCATGTTCTTACACAAAGACATACACGCAAATAATGTTTGGCTATATCAGACTAGTAATCTAATACAAACAAACTCACAGGGCTAGTGTGAATACATGAGATAAACCACAGAAAATTGTTTTTCAAAATGTAAAGAGCCCCACCAGTATCCGATCTTAGCTGCAATCGTCAGGAGTGATGGTGGTAGGCTTCATACAAAGTAGATTGCACCCGGCTACCTGACATTACTGCTATAAGAACAAAACAAAGTTAACACGAAGCTAGGACTTTGAAACGGAGAAGGCAATGGCACTTCACTCCAGTACTCTTGCCTGGAAAATCTCATGGACGGAGGAGCTTGGTAGGCTGTAGTCCATGGGGTTGCTAAGAGTCGGACACTACTGAGGGACTTCACTTTTACTTTTCACTTTCCTGCATTGGAGAAGGAAATGGCAACCCACTCCAGTGTTCTTGCCTGGAGAATCCCAGGGACGGGGGAGTCTGGTGGGGTGCCGTCTATGGGGTCACACAGCATCGGACACGACTGAAGTGACTTAGCAGCAGCAGCAGCAGGACTTTGAAAAGTATAAGGTCTAGCAAATAGCCCCTTGTTCTTAAGGCAACCCCAGGACTTTAAAGGTCCCAAGTGTTGTTGTTTTTCTTTTGGAAATGCTGCCTGTTAGGTGTTGGAACTAATGACACGCATGGCTAAGGATCTATTTCCTATATTGTGAAGTCATCCCTGAAAATACCATTTCAAGTGGCGGAACTCCAGGGACCAAGGGCATATGAGATTTCTGAGCTCACTCACTAGCTCAGCATAACCCCTGGTTTCACTTTAGACCTAGGGGGAGAAACATGGTCACTGAACTGTGAGGCTTTGGGGCTTTCTAGGCTAAAGGAAAAGAGAGAAGTAAAAAGAGCAATAAAGAGATGGATTGATGGAAATTTGGAACTTTTCACAAGACACCTTAAAGATTAAGAGATAATGTTTTAGAACACCTTCAATTTATAAGTAAAGTGGGAAAGTTGGGAAAAGGGAAGAAATAACTTCCCCAAGACAAAGCTGACCAACGTTAGTCTTGGTACTTTCCTCCTCGTCATTGTTGATGTTGAATTTTCACCAGCTAACAACACACCAGCACCATTATCTAAAAAGGCGTCGAGTCTAAATAGTGAAATCAATTTTCTAGTTTTTCAATTCTGTAAATTCAAAGTGCCATTTGTCAAGTGTGTTGAAAATGAGGATCTATAATGGTCCTTGCCTCTGTGATTTCAGTTCATGTGGACAAGATTTCTGTGGCAGTCATCATTTCATGGACTATCTTTCCATATGTAAATACACCGTTTGGATATGTTATATCTCATATTAACAAATTGAAAAATGGGAGACATTTCATTGGTCAGCTCACTTGTTTCTGATTTGAGGTACAGAAATGGACATAGCAGATTTATCCCATGCAGAGACAGTGCGGTGAACTGGGAGAAAAAATATAGAACACAGAGGCTACCAGCTCTGCCATTTACCATGTAATCAGGTATAACATGAGCTTCCCAGGTGACTGAGTGGTAAAGAGTCTGCCTGCCAATGCAGGAGCTGTGGGTTTGATCCCTGAGTCAGGAAGATCCCCTGGAGAAGGAAATAGCAACTCACTCCAGTATTCTTGCCTGGGAAATCCCATGGACAGAGGAGACTGGCAAACTACAGTCCAAGAGTTGGGCATGACTTAGCAACTAAACAACAACAAATCGGGTATAACATACCTAGATTCACTTATTGTGAGATGTCTTCATTTGAAAAATAAGTCTAAGTTTTCTGCAGCATTGAGATACTTTAAACCATTAAACCTGCAACCTGAGTGACTGACGATTGGGTTCTTGACAGTGCTGACCCACCAGATATCACCACATTCTGAACCCTAATGTTGTGAAGAAACAGATCATCACTTAGCCAATGAGGACTTTATGTGTGTCTGAATCTGATCTCATCTGCTCCCTAAGCAGGTCTCCTTGCAGTTCCTCCAACAAGCCAGGTACACTCCCACATCTGAACCTATCCATCTGTGGTTTCCTCTGTTTGGACAGCTTGATACACAGCAACCTCCCTTAGGCGTTGGCTCACAATTCACTACTTAGAGGTATGTCTTGAAAATCCTGCATAAGATAGTGCCCTGCTCCACTCACTCTTTGGTCTCTTTTCTTTTATTACTCTGCTCTATCTTTCTCATAGCCTTTACTGCCTGGAAAGCTTTACATTTATTTTACTAAGCATTATCCATACATAATGCAATATTATTATATATCTTCTGGTATCTAAAATGTAAGATTATCAAGGACAAAGAGACTGTCAGTTTGACTCACTGCTATATTCTCAGTATTCAGAATAGTACTTATCACATAATTAACATTAACAAGTATTTGTTGAATGAATGAAAAAATAAATCAGGCAAATTTTCTGGGGGTTCAAAATGATCAGGTGATATTTTAATTTTTCTTATTATAAGTTTATTGCAGACAAAATCAAGAATTGCTAGATATTGAAGTATTATAATGTTATAAAAATGTACTGGAATGATTTTTCGTATGTACTTCAGAAAGTTTTAGCAGAAATATGATGTTTAGAAATTCCCAACAGAGTTCATAAATGGATGTGCCCTCAAAATTCCCCCTTTTATTTCTAGACCCAGCTGGCATCTAAGATCTTTTGAAAGAATGTATGAATTTGGATTCATTTTGGCTAAATTATATTCTAGCCTTTGCAAGAACTGAGCTATGAAATGGTGGCAAAACTATTATACATCTCACTGTGACATCTTACCCTGAAATATGCATAATTGAATAGTTCTAAAGGTGGTCCTCTGACTGAAGGGTAACTTTCTACATAACTATATTTTGGATATCAAACTTTGTGAACTTGTTTCCTTATTGCTTTTCTTAATTAAAAGGCCAGAAATCAATTTTTCTGAGACCCTTGGCATGGTGATGAAAACAGTCTTGGAATCCAGACAAATTATTTTTTATCAAGGTAACAGGGCAGAGTGAAAGTTGGTTAATAACCATATTGTGAGGTGTGAGAATTACCCCATTACTATTAAGTGAGAATTAATTGATTGTTTTATAGCTATTCCAATAGGAAATGCAAAAGTGTTGACTTCAAAAAAGCACTTGCCTAATCCTAATGATGGATAGTAGATGATATATGATTTATGTCTACATACTCATTCTACCAAAGAAGCAAAATTAAGATATTAAAGTAGTATCTCAATAAAAAGCATCGTTGATCAAAAATCCTGACTTGATTGTGAAATGCTGAGTTCTTCAATCTCTTACGTTGCTGGGAGCAGAGCAGAGAGGGAAGAGAAGCTGCTACAAGAGGACAGCTTTGTTTTGCCTTCTACCAATGCATAACATTCCATAGAAAATCAGTAATAATCAGAAATATTAAAAAAAGATCTTCTTTTTACTTTAAAAAGAATAATCACCAATAAATCTTCTTAGTAGCTAAATAAACTTTTCTAACGACTTTGAAATCTTTGGTATTAAGAAAAAGTGAGTCCTAGTCTAAACTTCTCAATACCCACTAATGGAAACTGTATTTTTAACTTGATTTTCCTTAATCCTATTAACATAACTAGAAGCTCCCAATTCATAATTCAGCATTTATTATTGCTGATGAGAAATACGGCAATGTCTTGTATGCTTTAAGTAAAACATATTGAAAGGAGAGGGAACAAATAGAAATGGGAAAAAATCCTAAGGAAGCAAATGCAAAAACTCTATTAAATTCCAAAATATGTACACAGATATACAGTAACGCATTACATGACCGCATACATTAATGTTTCTGTAGTTTGAGAGGGAGACACACAAGTAAGAATGGGATTTTTCCACTTACTACCCATGTGACTTTAGCAAGCTGTCTAATCTCTATTTGTCATAGTTTTTTTAAATCTTAACATGCTAAATTCAATATACATGTAATCTAATAAAATAGAATGTTTCATTCTATCTTTAAAATTCATTATCTGTCTACACATCCCTTGTTCCACCCTGCTCAGACACAACTTGCACGACACTTGTATACACACATTTGCACACTCGTGCATGTGTGTACACTCACACATCTATGTCCATTGTAGGAATGCAAAACAATGTGGAACAATAATTATCCTGCAAACAACTGAAGTTTATTCTAATTACAGTTGCATATTTTTTCAATCTAATAACACTGTAATATCTTCCATGTCATGTTCAGTATTGTACTATTAATTCTACAGAACAAAGCATGTTAAAAATTTTTCCTGAGTACTAACAAAAATCACATGAAAAATGACTCATGAGAAAGGTTTAGCTTTGAATGAACAAACTTTCCATAAACTGTCTCTCCATGAATATATACAAATTTATATTTGTCAGAAATTATGTTAAATTATAATATTGGATATAGAGAATCATTATTTCTTATTTTTTTTATTATGCACCAATCTCTAAATTCAGATTTATCCTATCAGTTGGAATGAATGTTTAAGCAATATTGGTATGCTGCTGCTGCTAAGTCACTTCAGTCGTGTCCGACTCTGTGCGACCCCATAGACGGCAGCCAACAGGCTCCCCCGTCCCTGGGATTCTCCAGGCAAGAATACTGGGGTGGGTTGCCATTTCCTTCTCTAATGCATGAAAGTGAAAAGTGAAAGTGAAGTCACTCAGTCCTATCCGACTCTTAGCGACCCCATGGACTGCAGCCTACCAGGCTCCTCCATCCATGGGATTTTCCAGGCAAGAGTACTGGAGTGGGGTGCCATTGCCTTCTCCAATATTGGTATACTTTGGTTTAAATATGATTATCTTATTAGCTTAGCTAAGAAACTGTACATTATTCATAGAAACCACCATCTGCCTTCTAATCTACAATGGATGAGTTAAAAGACTTCAAGTCTAAATTTATGAATCTACTATCAAATGCTTCTTATCACAAGTCTCCTTTGGACCTTTTGTTACTTGCGTCTTGAATATGGATATTAGCTTTGCCACTTACTAGCTGTTTAACTTTTCCCTACCTGTAAATCTCAGAAAATAATACAACATAGAACTAGAATGCAGGTTTCCTGGCAAATGGTGCAGTTTTGATTCTGTTAATCTATTTTATGTTATGAGACAGAGAAAATAAAAGAGCTATCTAGCTAATCTAGCATTTTAATGGCAGTATTAACCTAATAGAAAATCTTACTGTACCATCAATCTAATATTTTAAAAACTTAAAGGCAATCATAAAAATTCTAATCGTAACTTGTATATTTCACTCAATAATAATGACAAATTTATTGCTCTGCTCATGAGCTCATTTCTTATGGATAATTACAAGAAAAAAGTATAGTATACTTCATACCCTATGCATTTTAGTTTTTTTCATACATTTAAAACTTCTTAATTTGATACATAATTTTCATCCCTTCCACATTTTTCCATTTTTACCTTAGTAATAAGGAAGAAATATGAAAAATTACAAAGAGAAAGAAAAAATTGAACTGAAATATGCAAGAAGCTTTTGAGTAAATTTTGGATGGGAAAAAAACTGGAGGCCATTTATAAATAAATATTTGTTGATTATACACTTTTCAAATATCTTAATGTGAATGGGGTATTTCCTCATGTGAAGTTTTTTATTTTTACTGCTAACTCCAACTGGTCAACGATGAATCTACTTGGCATTATTAAGAGTAGTCAATGGTCATAGAAAACAAACATAATTACCAAAGGAGAAAGAGAAAGGAGTGATAAATTAGGCAATTAGGATTAGCAGATACAAACTGTTACTTCTAAACTAGATAAGCAACAAGGTCCTACTATTTAGCTTACTGTTGGGAACTATATTCAACAACTGTGAAAACCATAATGGAAAAGAACATGAAAAATAATATATATGTATGCACTTTGCTATATACCAGAAACTAACCCAACACTGTAAGTTGACTATGCTTCAACTAAAAAAAAAAAAAAAAAAAAGCAGTCAATGGCATGGCCTGACTGACTTTGAAGTCAGAATACCATTTGCTCCTGGTGGGTTTTTGGCTGGCTTATTTGACCTCCCTACGTCTATCTTCCATGTGTACATCAGGGGTATTGATACCACCCTAGCAATGAGCTGGGAGAACCAAACGAGACAAGTTACACAATACACTTGGCACAGAGAGTCGCTCAAACAACATGAGCTCCCTTCCTCTTCCCCTAATGCCAGCTGGCTGGCAGGCCACATTAAACAAAAAAGGAAGCTGTGTTCTCCTTTTTCCAGACAGCTGGTAACCCAGACATCACAGGCCTTTACAAACAATGTTGACTTATTTTTGCCACAGCTGATGTGTCTATAACGTGCGTTGCCAGTTCTCCTCATGGTTTGAGTTCATGACCATGGAATAATTGACTTGTTTTTCTTTATTGTTCCTCATTTTATGGGACCCAATTGAGGTAAAGTGGCCATTTCATTATGTTTTGTACATTTCACAGACCTGGAGGACCTCGTTTATTGTCTTGTAATAACACCAACAAAAATGTTTAATACTGTTTTGTCCCCATCCCAGCCCTCTAATGTATCTCCTGTTAAGCCTTCCAATCTGTGGATGCAGGTACTGGGAAACACAGGTTCAATAACTTGCCCAGCATCACCTGGGTAAAAGGGACAGAGTTGGGATTTGAATTGATACATCCTGATCACAGAGTCTATGCTCTAAATTCATGGAAATGAAAATGAGAGAGCTTGATGCTCCCATGGAGTGAACACAGGCTTTAAACTCCCATCTGCTTTCCATTGCACAGAGGTCAGGGTATAGAACATATCACCAAATACCAGAATGATGACAATTATGCATTTATTTAAAAAGAAAAACTCTGGAATTTCCTCTTGAGCGATATATATGCATCTCCTCTTTTTTTTTTAATATTTATTTGGCTATGCCAGGTCTTAGTTGTAGCATGCAGGATTTTTGATCTTTATTGTGGCATGTGGGATTTTTTTTAACTTGTGGCATGTGAATTTTAGTTGCAGTATGTACAATCTAGTTCCCTGATCAGGGTTTGAACCCAGACTTCCTACATTGGGAGCATGGAGTCTCAGCCACTGGACCACCGCAGAAGTCCTTGCATCTCCTTTTATACCACTCAAGTAGAGTGCATGTTTAACAGGCAACATAGTTTAGAAGTGGTCAACGGAGGATGAGATGGTTGGATGGTATCACTGACTCAATGGACATGAGTTTGAGCAACCTCTGGGAGATAGAGAAGGATAGGGAAGCCTGGTATGGTCCAGTCCATGGGGTCTCAAAGAGTCGGACACGACTGAGTGACTGAACAGCAACAACAAAAATATTCAGTAGTTTCAGAGGCACATTCCTCCTCTTTTGGGTCTCTGTTACCCATGGGGAAAGGGTAACATAAGCTGGCTTGTGTGTAAGTGCTTAGACTAGCGCCTGGTACACAATGAGAACTATATTAATTATTTAAAATTTTGTTAATATTTTAATGTTATTATCATCATTTACAACCCAGAGGCTGCATAACATAGTGTTTAAGAGCCCAGATTTGTGAACCACGCTGGCTGGGTTCTGACCTCAAATGCACTCTTAACTAGCCAGATCAGATCAGATAAGTCGCTCTGTCATGTCTGGCTGTTTGCGACCCCATGAATCGCAGCACGCCAGGCCTCCCTGTCCATCACCAACTCCCGGACTATGTTGTTATTTAACCTCTTCAATTTCCTTACCTATGAAATGAGAATAATAGAGTTTATTGCGTAACAATAAGAATTACTGGGAATAGTTTCTGATTTACATAAGTCCTATGCTGCTACTGCTAAGTTGCTTCAGCCGTGTCTGACTCTGTGCGACCCCACAGACGGCAGCCCACCAGGCTCCTCCATCCCTGGGATTCTCCAGGGAAGAACACTGGAGTGGGTCGCCATTTCCTTCTCCAATGCATGAGAGTGAAAAGTGAAAGTGAAGTCGCTCAGTTGTGCCCAATTCTTAGCGATCCCATGGACTGCAGCCTGCCATGCTCCTCCATCCATGGGGTTTTCCAGGCAAGAGTACTGGAGTGGGGTGCCATTGCCTTCTCCAACATAAGTCCCATACATGTATTATATTTTATTACTGTTATCATCATCAATTTTATCTATCTTACTATAGGAATAGTTTTGTTTGTTCTTTTGTTTCCCTTTGTTTGTTGTTCTTTTGGGTTTTTTGGGCCCTGATGCCTAGTTTGTGGATCTTAATTCCCTGACTAGGGATCAAACTTGTGCCCGCTCCAGTGCAAGCACAGAGTCCTATTTCTGTACCACCAGGGAAGTCTCAATTTTTGTTCTTATTAGAATTATTTCTTCAAATGAAACTGGACACAAAAGTCCAATGTACATAAAGCAGATTTTATATTGTATGGCAATGTGCATAAAGCCACCACTGTCTGGATAAATGGGGGTAAGAATTTCTTCCTCTGACCTCACCCTAGCACACCTGCACATAGGCACATTCCGAGAGCACATTTCATTCAGCAGTGTTAAACAGTCCAGGGCACCAGCAGGGTGCTCCTTGGCAGCCTATAAAGTTGAATTGAAGAGGGTTGATTAAGCAACAACTTAAGGGCTCCTGGCCTCTTTTGACTCGAGGCTAATTGAGTTTGGACCCGACGCGGCTATTTGATAGTTGGGAAGTAATTCCATCCCTTTAACACTCGGTTGTTTCCTCCTTTGCTGTGAGATGGAAATGACCCTGTGACCACTTCATAGGGCTGTATTTGGGTAAATAAAAATCTAGTGTAAGTATTTATATCATCTCAATGACACACAAGCCCCAAATTATTGGTGTTCAAATAATCTACAAAGAGAATTCTTCCATCACTACTTCCTCTTTGAACACTTGTCCTGAAAAAAAAATATGAAATTATATGAAAGGATTTTACTTTTATAATAACATCTTCTACTTTTACCCATCTGGTAGAAATAGGAAACTGTAATGTACTACATTTGTTTAAAATAGGAGTTATCAGTAGTTGATTTTGGAGTTTAAAAATCTGCCCATATTTCCTATTTTAAGTAAACAACATAATTTGAACACATCAAAATTTGTACTGAAAAGCAAGCAAGCACACATTTTGAAAACTACATATTTTAACCAGATTTATACCAATGTTGAAAACCATGTGTGTGTGTTTTAACAGAGCTTAAAATTATACCTTTTGAATATTTAAAATTGTCTCTCATTCATATTAACTAAATCTCAGTTGCCTTAAACCTGGCCTGAAATTAATTACAATAGAAAGCTTCATTATGCATTTTCCCTCAAGAATAGGAAGCACATGAAATAAAAAGATATATGTTAGAATGACTGAATTCACTAGGAAAAAGAAGAGATACACAAGATCCCTACCCCCTTTCACATCTGAAAAGCATTTTAGAAGTTGAAAAGAAAGTTCCTCTTCACAGAATTTACACAATTTTCAATCACTAGCCCTGAAATATAAACTTGAATTAGAATAAATGAATGTAAGATTTCTAGTCTGACAATATCATCTGAAAGCCTTCCCAATAAGAAGATAAAATATAACAAGAAACTGAGGGCAACTATCAGTGTGGCCAAAGCAAACAAAGAACTGTGCCATGTTATGTGGCTCCATCCTATTTGATGTTCAGTGAATCCTTTCACACTATTTTTTTAAAAAACAAGAAAACAGCAAAGGATCCTCCCTCTCTCCCAGAAACTGTATTAATAGAGCCTCAACCTAACCCATTTCGAGAGTAAGGATTTACAAGCTGCAGGGGACTACAGCAGGGGCTTCCCTGGTGACTCAGAGGGTAAGGAATCTTCATGCCAATGTAGGAGACATGGGTTCGATCCCCAGGTTGGGAAGATCCCCTCGACTAGGAAATGGCAACCTACTATAGTATTCTTGCCTGGAAAAATCCCACAGACAGAGGAGCCTGGCAGGCTAGGGGGTTGCAAAAGGTTGGACATGGCTTAATGACTAAACAACAACAAAACAAAGAGACTGCCGTGTACTTCGTCTCTCTTTGTTCAGTTACTTGAAAAATCAATTGTGGTAGAAGTTTCCTCTTTTATTTGGTCTTTGATCACAGATTATCTGCTAAAAAAGGTGAAAATATGTAGACATTCAAATGAGTTGATCACCTACTTATACATCTATGGTCACAGTTTCATGAGAGTGTTTTTCATCATGAGTCACTAAACCAATACAATATTGTAAAGTTAAAAATAAAATAAAATAATAATTAAAAAAAGAATTTCCAGAAAAAAATGCATACTGTACTGATCATACAGAAATAGGCCCTATTGAATGAAAATATTCTATTGAACTGTCATTCTAGATTCAATTTAAAATGATTCCCCATGTCCCTTGAGTACTTTTGAAAACATTAGTTTTCCTAAGTAATTTTTTTATCAAAGTTTACTTCTATTTATTCTGTCATATGTTTTTCATTTTTGCTTTTTCTTATTCTTTCCCCCCCAGCCAGATACAGGTTTCTTAAGAAAGGTACTTTATACCTTCTAAATTAATTTCAGTTAAATTAGTATTTATTTTGCATCTGCTTTGGTCAACAGATTGGAATTATTTTATTCTCAAAATTATTTTATTCTCAAAAAGTGTTAGAATTATAGTCAGAGATATGTATATTTAGTGCTTTATCTGTAGTGATAAAGAAATTCTGTGTGAACTGTTACCAGGGATTCAAATTTGAGAAAATATTGATAAAAGGTAAAAAATATCTATCCTCTGATATTCAAATTTTAATCAATATGGACACTTTCCTCTCTGAGAAAGGTACTTGGAAGCAAGAACTATGTTAAGTAATACCAAATTACAAATTGCTGTTTTTCATGTTTAAAGATAATTTGTGTGATTATTTCTGTTTCGTTCATTCTGTTTCATTACAATTTCCCAAAGCTGTGGGTGTAGCTAATATTTCACTGCCCTTGTGTGTTTCCCCTTCCCTCTAGAATTAAGTATAGGTCAAACATGTATTGCTTCCCAGGTGGCAAAGCGGTAAAGAATCCACCTGTCAATGCAGGAGATACAGGAGATGGAGACACAGATTCGATCCCTGGGTCGGGATGATTCCCCTGGAGTAGGAAATGACAACCCACTCCAGTGTTCTTGCCTGGAGAATTGCATCGACAGAAGAGTCTGGCAGGCTACAGGCCATGGAATCACAAAGAATTGGACACGACTGAGCATGCAGGAGCACTTATTAGCTGTCATGTAAGGCAATTAGTTGTTCAGGAGAATGCCATCGACAATACTCAGGTTGTGGCAACTGACCTATGTTTTTTTCATGAGAACTGTGTTTAGACCAGAATATCAGCAAAAAAATAAAAACAAGGAACTCAGTTCAGCCAGAGGCAGGTGCAAGGAGAGGAAGAGCAGACACACCCAAGGTGCATCCTCGGGTGAATGATGAAGGCAACAGGTGCACAGAGACGGCAGGTAAACGGAGGGGGTGTGGAAAGAGTGATGAAGAGGTGAGATACAGAAAGCATTTTTTTGGTTTATGGATGAAAGGAAATGTGCCTGAAAGATCACAGATCCAAATACCTTTTCCCCAATACTAGCAGCTTTTTTTTTTTTTTCCTCCTCAATGAACCTTATTTTAGCATTAAGTTGTATGACTCAGCTAGCTGAGTCAACTTAAACTATAGACAAGGTTGGCAGAAAAAAAGCAACATATACAAGCAAAGGACATGTAGGAGAAAACATACGAGCACTCTCTGTATATAGTGATCTTCTGAGTTTTCTCCTAAGGGATAAGCTACAATGAAGTAAATTAATGATAATTGAAGTTTAACTCCTAAAGATATCCCCAGAGATCAACATTCCCTTTAAAATTAATTGCCATAGCTGTGCTGCAATAATGGCCTATACTTGCTGACTACACATATTAATGGGGCTTCTGCATATAAACATTATTCTTTTTTCTTCTCCTTCTTGGCATTGCAGGTTGTGCTTCTATTCTATGAGCTAGAATAGCTCCTCTCAAACTTTATTGTATAAATAAAACATGAGGTTTTAGGTAAAGATGCAGAGTTTGATTCAGTGGACCCTTAGATGAGGCTGAAGGTTCTGTATTCCTAACCAGCTCTGAGGTGATACTGATGCTGCCGATCCATGGACCACACTTTGGACAGCACTGACATAATAAAACAGCCGGTCCTATTCTCTGAATTCTCCCTGGCTTTCTTTTTTAACTTTTTATTTATTTATTTGGCTGCACCAGGTCTGAGTTGTGGCACGTGGAACCTTTGAGTCATGGCATGTGAACTCAGTTGCAGCATGTGGGTTTAGTTCTCTGAACAGGGATCGAACCCGGGGCCCCTTCTTTGGGAGCACAGAGTTTCAGCCACTGAACCAGCGGGGAAGGCCCTTATCACCTCACTAGAGCCAACGTTATGAGTTGAATTGTGTCTACCCCCCAAAAAAAGATATGATGAAGCTCTAACCCCTGGTATCTCACAGTGTAAACTTATTTGGAAATAGAAAGGGTCTCTACAAAGATAATTAAGTCAGTAGAGTAGGCCCTCATCTAATATGACTGGTGTCCTTATAAAGAGGGGAACTTTGGACCCAGAGACAGAGACTCACAGGAGGAAGATGATGTAAAGACAGAAGGATAAGATGGCTATCTACAAGCTAAGGAGAGAGGCCTGGAACAGATCCATTCCCAGTAGCCTTCAGAAAGAGCATCGACCTGCCAGCACCTTGATTTTAGACTTCCGGCCTCCTGAAGTGTGAGACAGTACATTTCTGTTGTATAAGCCACCCAGTTTGTGGAATCTTGTTATGGCAGCCGTAGGAAAGTAGTACAGATTCGTATTAACAGCTTTTCCCTGACACCTTTCTCCGCTCTGACCTGTATGAACCATTTCAGCACACCACTAAACTTAGTACAATGTCAAGAATGTGAGGGCGACATTCCACACACAGATAAGGTAACACAGAAGGGTAGGTCATGTTTCTCAGGTCTGCCTAAGACAAAAGCTTGGATTGGCCCTAGAGTTGTTGCAAGTGTTAATCATGGAACAGGTTAAATCTACCGTCTGGGTTAGTTCCCCTTGTGTGTGTGTGCGTGCTAAATTACTACAGTCATCTCCGACTCTGAGACCCCATGGACTGTGACCTGCCAGGCTTCCCAGGCTTCCATGTGATTCTCCAGGCAAAAAAACTAGAGTGGATTGCCATGCACTTCTTCAGGGGATCTTCCCAACTGAGGGATCAAACCCGCATCTCTTTTGTCTCCTGCATGGCAAGTGGGTTCTTTACCACTGCTGCTGCTAAGTCACTTCAGTCGTGTCCCACTCTGTGTGACCCCATAGATGTCAGCCCACCAGGCTCCCCCGTCTCTGGGATTCTCCAGGCAAGAATACTGGAGTGGGTTGCCATTTCCTTCTCCAATGCAAGAAAGTGAAAAGTGAAAGTGAAGTTGCTCAGTTGTGTCTGACTCTTAGCGACCCCAGGGACTGCAGCCTACCAGGCTCCTCCGTCCATGGGATTTTCCAGGCAAGAGTCCTGGAGTGGGGTGCCATCGCCTTCTCCATCTTTACCACTAACACCGCCTAACACTCAAAGGACATAGTCCCGGACTTTTGTGAATCTCTAAACTCTCAAATGCTTCTATAGAGAAGAATTTCCTTCAGAAAATGAGACTTGGAGTGGTCCTTTAATAATCCTATATGCATAGACCTAAAATAAATTATAAAGGCACTGAAATGGTTTTACACATCATTTTTTTTGTTGTTGTTGTTGCTGCTGCTATTTAGCACGTCTGGTGGACTCCTTTTTACGTAGATCATCAGTACTGCCAAATTTGAACTCCATAATTTATTCAAAATTGCCCTTGTCTATGAATTCCCACTTGTTTCCACCTCTTCACATTGTGCTTCATGCTGTACAAACTGCTTTTCTTTTTGATGCCACTTTTCTGCAATGAAACGAGGCTGTTCTATTTTTGTTTTTAAATCACACTATGAAAGTTACTAAGTTTGCAGTGAATACAAGTGGAAAGAACAATCCACATAGATTTTTATGTGAAAAGTGTAGGAAAGAATGGGGTAAACTGATCTTACTCAGTAGCTAGATGATGGGTCTGGGCAAATCAGTCTCACTCCAAACATGATTCAAATACATTCCTCAGCAAAGTGACAAATTACTCAAAATCTTTGCATTCATTTTAAAAGAGTAAAACACAAACTTCCAAGGTCTGTGAAAGTCAAGGGTGGGGAGTTCTTGATTTTGGTACTTAGCCATTTCTGAATATAGTTCATCTCATTTTTTAAGCTCTCTGTGGTTCCCAACTAGGGGGTGGTACCACTCCTTGAAGGGGTGCATGGAAAAGTGTAGGAGTGTTTGAGTTTTCACAAGAAATGGAGGGAGTTATTGGCTTTTAATGGGCAAGGCCTGGGGAAACTAAATAAAGCAAAGCAAGAGATAATAAATCTTTGCCCCTCGCCAGACACCTACAGCTTCTCTATGTTGAGGCCCTCCGCCCATCTGGACGTGTCTTTAAGATGAATGGTCTTTCCAGTTTGGGCTCTGGGCTCACCTCTTGACTTCTACCCGAAACCATGCTGACTTCACAGGTTTCCTTGTCTCTGATTTAACAGGTGTGCCATTGCTTTGCATGTTTAGAGAATGCTGGTTTCTCAGCCCCTTCTCAGCCCTTTATGGGCTGTAATAAAGAACATACTGTGTAACTAGCATAGCTATTCTGGATTGCTACTGTTGTTTTAGCATTATAGACAAATCTAACACTATATTTCAGACAGGATATCTTGAAGATGTTTTTAAGCATTCTTTTTGCAATCATCCAGCTCTCTCCACTATTATGGTTATGGTCTTATTTCTTCCTTTTTTACTTCCTTCTTCAAACACAAATAAGCACTTGCTCTAAGACATGGTGTTAAGACTTATGGAAGAAGGTTATATATAATGATAATCAGATCTTCCTTCTGATATAGTCAGATTTACCATATTTTATTTCTCATTATTTATTTTCCTTATTCCCTCTGATAACTTTTCCCAACTTTGAGCTTTTGCCTGATCTGAAAAAAAACTCACTCCTCCACAAAACTGCGGCAATTATATTTGGTAAAATATCTCCTTTCACATCTATATTGATTAGCTTTTTAATGATTTTTCCCACCAAAAAACAAATCTACATACATATTTTATCATTTTAACCTTAAAATTTGTAATGTATGCTAACGTCAGAGATGTTACAAACTGAAGCTTAAAAGGTTAAACAACTTTCCCACAGTAAAACAACTTGTTCATGGATTTAAAAACAGGTCTAACAGCCCCTAATGCCTGTGTTCTTAATGAATATAAAATATTCCTAATAATTAAAATCACCTTCTTGTGACTGCTAGTGAACTTTATATGCCCTACTTTTAAATCTCAGCATAAACGCGGTTGACCTTCATTCTCAGCGCCTTGGCTAAATTCATCACGACTGTTTTAGAAAAGCGGTTATACCTTCCAAGTTTCTATTAAAAATAAATCAAAAAAAAAGTTTAAAAACTTCCCTGGGTTTCTTAGCTAATACAAAACCCACAGAGCAGAAGTTCCAAATATAACTAGGTAGTCCTCTGTGATTTTTCAATGTCTGCAGGCTTTTGAAGTGCTCTGAATGTGCCTTAATCTGTTGCTAGGAACACTGCACACTGCTCCGAACAGGCTGCCAGTCTGAGAAACCTAGCGTGAATGACATAAGTGTTTCTTTCATCCAGGTCAGAGGATGGTGTGCGGCGTTATGGGAGGTCAGAGGAGGGGAGGAATTCAGGATCGAGAGAGGAACTAGAGGAAAAGGAAGTGACAAAGAAGAAAGAAGCCACAGACCCTAAAGGAAAAGCTTTCCAACCGAAGCTCTTCTGCTCTTACCAAGCACACTCCCCTTGAGAGCTTTTCGAGTTGGTTCAATCTAGTCTGACAACAGCTCAGAAGGGCCCGGGCACAGCTGACAATATTTCGTTCTCTTGTCACTCCATGGAAATCACAGATGAGAAACCTCCCGATACCAGAGTCAGTGAAGCCACTTTGAGGCCTCAGTCACGTGTCAGATTTGGGAATCAGGAGAGTTCAGAGCAAGAAATCAGTCTGTAATTTTTTCCCGATACTGGTCTGGTCCCAGGATAAAACACAGAGCATCTGCTTTGGAATGAAAACAAGAAATTGGTGATTTACACGTATCCCTTTCTTTGCTTCCCTTCATCTCAGGATCTTTGGTGTCTGAAAGACACAGAGAATGATGGGGAAGGTGTGTGGAGAATGAACACTTAGAACACCTCCCTTCTGCTATAACCGTCGCAATTACCACCAAGCCCAGGCGCCTCTCGAGCAGCAGGCTGTCACTTCTACTCCTGTTCATGGCTGCTTAGTGATTCGGTCACTGTAGCATCTTCTCTGTGCAAATCAGTACACCAACGCCTTCTTCTAGTGTGCATGTAGTTTCATATTTTACGTCTAAATCTTCGACTCCTCTGAAATTTATTTTGGGGTAAAAGATAAGCCCTTTTCCCCCCTCAGATGGCTATCTTGTTGTACCCAATTGTGCTCAGTTGCTCTTTGTGACCCCCTGGATTGTAGCTTGCAAAGCTCCTCTGTCTGTGAGATTTCCCAGGCAAGAGTACTGGAGTGGATTGCCATTTCCTACTGCAGGGGATCTTCCCAACCCAGGGATCGAACCCAGGTTTCTTGCATCTCCTGCATTTGGCAGGTGGGTTCTTTACCACTGCGCCACCTGGGAAGCCAGTAGTACCAATACCTGTTGTTAACTCAGTCATTCTTCCCCCACCGTTTCGAAGTTCCATATTTATTACACAATAAATTCCCGTGGGAAATTCCAGTAACCGGAATGAGAAACTAAATAGGGAGAGGGAGAAAATTCTCTTTCCACTGAAACGCCGTATACATGCTTTCTCCTTTCCTTTATGTTTAAAAACGACGAAACAGAAATATTACGAGGGAAAATGCCACACTTCTAAGGCGTCGTCTTCCTTGATTACAGGTTATTTTTAGCACATGTTGGTCTATCCTAATTTGATAAATTAGCTATCCTATTCATCTGCTAAATGTTCTTGATCCCTCTGTGCATTACTGCTGACTCAAGGAGTAGGGCATTATGAATGACAGTTATGCCAGTTCAGCTGAAACAGAATTGTTACTCAATTTATATATGTCCCTTGCCACATCTTATGATTGTTTATACTAGCGGCTCGTCGTGGATATTTTTAAGTGACAAGAGACTCAGCTTTTGTTTGAGCAGAATAACCAACATAATTTGCTCTTCTTTCTTTAATTTCCTTATTATGAAAATCATATTGGAAACAATGCAAAAGGCTCTTAGGGAATCTGAAGAAAATTCTGCCAATGAGCCCAGGTGACTGAATCATTTATTTATCCATTGAGCAATTATTTATTAACTTGTGTGTGCCAGGAGTTGGTTCCAACCAAAGGTGAATGGTGAGTACATAAAGTTAAACTTTCTTTAATAATTACAGCCTATTTA
The DNA here is from genome assembly GCF_003369695.1 of Bos indicus x Bos taurus. Taxonomy (NCBI): domain Eukaryota; kingdom Metazoa; phylum Chordata; class Mammalia; order Artiodactyla; family Bovidae; genus Bos; species Bos indicus x Bos taurus. Next base: position 100,254,258 of record NC_040081.1, on the reverse strand, counting down.
AGGATTTTAACACAACTTTAATGTGGAAGCATTTATTGTTAGACTCTAACTCGAATAATATACAGCTGTGCAGGACAAGTAAAATGTGCCTAGTGTTTCAATCAAGAGGATTTAGCTATTTTTGACCTTTTTGTTGTTTTAAAGTATTGAATTTAAAAAACAAAACCAACTGAACCAAAACCTTTCTGGAGTTTACTGGCAGAGGTCGTGGAATTGATGAAGAGGTACATTTCATGTCAAGAGATTGTTGTCCATAGGGGACCAAGCAGGTGAATACCAAATTTGGCAAAATGATACTAAGTAATCAATATATTTCTGTTTGGGTATGTTAGTGTGTATTAGCAATGCCTTTTCATTTTCTGTATTTCTTAAAAGAAATTTTTTTTACTGGAGCAGAGTTGCTTTACAATGTTGTGCTAGTTTCTGTTGTACAGCAAAGTGAATCAGCTGTATGTATACATGTATACCCTCTTTTCTGGATATCCTATCTGGAATCTAGCAAAATGGTACAGATGAATCTATTTGCAGAGTAGAAATAGAGACACAGACACAGAGCACAAATGTATGAACACCAAGTGGGGAAATGGGAGATGGAATGAAACGGAGATCGGGACTGATACATACACTCTACTATGCATAAAATAGATAACTAATGAGAACCTGCTGTATAGCACAGGGCCCCTATTCAGTGCTCTGTGGGGACCTAAATTTCCTGTATTTCAAATGCTTGGCATCTGGGCTTTGTTGACCATAAACAAGCTGCCCTTTCTAGGGCAAGCCAATTCCTAAAGATAGGGAAGACTAACCCAGAGCATGCCTTTTAATGCAAATAAATCAGTTCTGAGCCCTGACCCCAATCAGGTCCTTTATCTGACTCGCACAAGGCACTCATACTCTGGGCTAATATCCATTTGCCCTCGGCATCTCAGGACCAGGTACGTAGACAACTAGAGACTCTCTATGCCCCAGAGACTGCTGAAATTATTCCAACAATCCAAGCCTAAGCCTGCTTACCCTACTTTGTTCTTCCCCAGTTCAGTTCAGTCACTCAATCATGTCCAACTCTTTGTGCCCCCATGAACCGCAGCACGCCAGGCCTCCCTGTCCATCACCAGCTCCCGGAGTTTACCTAAACTCATGTCCATTGAGTCAGTGATGCCATCCAACCATCTCATCCTCTGTCGTCCCCTTCTCCTCCTGCCCTCAATCTTTCCCAGCATCAGGGTCTTTTCAAATGAGTCAGGTCTTCGCATCAGGTGGCCAAAGTATGTGTTCTTCCCCAAGGAAAGCACAATAAAGGCTCTTGGCCATGCTTTCTTCTTTCTCTCTCTCTGCCTTCTGACCAACCCTGGGGCTTCCCTGTGTGGCCCTTCAAGACACGCTGTGTCCAGCCTTCTGAAACTGAGTAGCTCACTGTCTTTGCAATAGCAATCATCTCCTGATCTGTTGTTCTCACTCTATATCTAAATAATAATAAACCCAACATTTTAATTATTTATTTAATTTTTAAAATTTTTACTTAGTTTTGTTTTTAAATTTTTGACCATGCCACATGGCATGTGGGATCTTAGTTTCCCAACCAGGGATTGAAAACTTGCCCCATACATTGGAAACAGAATCTTAACCACTGGGCTCCCAGGGAAGTCTCCAAAGCTTACATTTTAAAGTTGAGTTCTTATATTAACTTATAAAGGAAAGGAGATACTTTCTTATGGCTACAAAATAATTCCTCTTAACACATTGATGTGTTCTGATAAGAGTTATTCAATATGCAAATCCCACACTACAGGAGAACAGGAGTGAGAGAAGGGACAGGCTCTAGTGTGTTTTATACTTTATCATAAAATATATTTCTAAGCAGGCTGATCTTGAAAATACTCCATCACAAAAGAACAGCTAGGAGTCACTTTGTTTTGACTTTGGAGAGTTGGAATAAAATTCTTGAACATTCCCTTATGATCCAAAATGTTTGTAACAGGAAACGCTGCAATAATTTTTTGGTGATGGTTTCTTGGCCTTTAAAGATATCTGGAAATTGTAATTTTATTCTCTTGAAGTGATTATTCAAATTATATATGGATGAAAATTGTTTGGCTATTAAAATGTAAAGAGCTTAATTGGCTGTTAGTATTTCTTAAAAATTATTTGTTTTGTGTGGTAGAGGGTAGCTATTGGAAGGGACTGGTTAAACATTGGGATCAGGTTTGAAGCCTGCCCAATGGGGCTTCCCAGTTGGCCCTAGTGGTAAAGAACCCCACCCTCTGCCAATGCAGGAGACGTCAGAGACTTGGGTTCGATCCCTGAGTTGGGAAGGTCCCCTGAAGGAGGGCATGGCAACCCACTCCAGTATTCTTCCCTGGAGAATCCCATGGACAGAGGAGCCTGGTGGGCTACAGTCCATGGGGCCGCAAAGAGTCAGACATGACTAAAGCAACTTAAGCATGCGCTAGTAGAAATAATTTAAGGGTTGTAAAAACAGGACTTATACTGGTTGTAAAAATGTGTAAAAAATATGGTGATACATTTTGTGTGGAGGTCTGTCACAATCTGGGCCCACCTGCTAGCAACCAGACTCTGCCCATCCTGTTTACTTAGAAGACACACTGGATTTAAGACAGATGAGGCAGACCTCTTGAGAAGACTTGTAGAAATGTTTTTCATCACAGCCTCCAGTGGAGAACTGCCTGTAGCCACCTGCTCCTCCAGCAGCTGCCAGGTTCTTGCAGCCCAGGGGTCCACTAAGCAGTCCAGAGATGATCTGTGCACTCTATAGCCTCAGGGGGACATCTACCAGAAAAACAGATCATACACCCTGCCTTCCATGTTTCTTGTCCAGAAACAATCTGGGCCTACTCTAGGGAATCTTGAAATAATAATTAAAAGTTGTGTGAATGCTCATGGCTTCACCTGAATGTACAGTACTTCATGAGGAATTAATAGGCAAAATAGAACTTAATTACCTTAATGCTAAGCTGGTGGCTCAGATGGTAAAGTGTCTGCCTGCAATGCGGGAGACCTGGGTTCGATTCCTGGGTCAGGGAGATCCCCTGGAGAAGGCAAAGGCAACCCACCCCAGTACTCTTGCCTGGAAAATCCCATGGATAGAGGAGCCTGGTAGGCTACAGTCCATGTGGTCACAAAGGTTTGGACACTACTGAGCGACTTCACTTTAAGGTAAAAAAGACAACCAATACTACTTTAAACCAATCCCATACACTACAAATCATATTTAATCTCAATTTACCAAGAGTCATCATGACAGGGTAACTATGTTGCTATGTGCAAACATTTCTTGATAAATGTTTCAAAGCCCAGTAGCAGACTAGATGGCTAAGAGCATGAATAGCAGAAACACTAAGTGAGAGAGGCATGGCCATTGCCTGCCTAGGAGCCATTTCTCAATCCATCGTTTCCCACTGATCATCTCATTTCCTGCTCAGAGAGGGAACATTTGTCTCTTGGTCTCAGGGAGGTGGATCTTCCTCCAGGAGGTAAATCATCAATTGCTTTCTTACCCAAGAAGAAGAGATTGAGTGTAGATCAAAAGAAAGAAGGTTCAGTAAATTCGATGGCACCCCACTCCAGTACTCTTGCCTAGAAAATCCCATAGACAGAGGAGCCTGGTAGGCTGCAGTCTATGGGGTCGCGAAGAGTCGGACACGACTGAGCGACTTCACTTTCACTTTTCATTTTTATGCATTGGAGAAGGAAATGGCAACCCACTCCAGTGTTCTTGCCCAGAGAATCCCAGGGACAGGGGAGCCTGGTGGGCCGCCGTCTATGGGGTCACACAGAGTTGGACACGACTGAATCGACTTAGCAGCAGCAAATTAAGGATATACCAAGTTTAAAGTCTAGAATCAGGTATAAAGCTAAAAGAAGAGAAGAAGAAAGAATACAATGTGTTAAGAAAATTAAGCTTTAAAAGAAAAAAAAATAGAGATAATCATCAAATACATAAATAAAGCCTAATCTTTCCCTTTAACTAGGAGTACTTAATTGCATAGACATAAATGTGTCTGCACAGACTAGCATGTGCTTTGAGGTCAGTACCTATAATCTCTAAATCTTTTTAAACCTCTTTGTATGCTATGGTAAGCTAGTTATCTAAAGAATAAATGTGGACACTATTTAAGGCATTTCTTGGCTGCTTACACTGATTGTGGTTCATCAAAGAGACGACAAGTTTTCTGAGGTGGAAAGTGACCATGGGTACAGATGGACACACCACATTCAAACATATCAGACTGCACTCATCATAGAGACAGGACTTCTCTGGTGGCTCAACAGTAAAGAATCTGCCTCCAATGCAGGAGACATAGGAGACACAGGTTCAATCCCTGTATTGGGAAGATCCCCTGAAAAAGAAAATGGCAACCCACTCCAGTTGCCTGGGAAATCCCACAGACAGAGGAGCCTAGCAGGCTACAGTCTATGGGGTCGCATGAGTCAGACAGCACTTAGCAACAAAACCACAACCACCACCATCATAGAGACATGGATACTCACATGTTTATAAAACAATGATAAGAGGTCCTCCACTACCTCTTTTCAGTCCTGGTGATAATGTTATGTTACACCCTTTTAAAGAAGCAGTCAAATTTGAGATGGAGGCAGCTGAAAAGTCAAGGTATTAATAGTACAGATTCTAATATGGAAAGGCCAACTAATCATGAATTCTTTGTACACCTCAGGTTTCATATCTATCATATGAAAATATTTCTGTCCTAAACTCATAGAAAGCACGACAATGTTAGATTCAAGTGTTTTCTGCTCACCATTCCACAGTGTTGTAACTAAGCCTAAAAGCAAGAAACTATGAAGAGTGGATCCACGGGGCTCAGCAGTTCAAGTGTATGTACCGACAGCTGACATTCTAGTTTAGAAGATCAGTGTCTTTCTAAACGGACATAATTCAAAAGCAGGACAAAAAAATTTTCATATTGTATTTTATTTGTTAAGTGTTTTGAACAATTTCAATGTTTACTGCATTTTAATACATCTTAGGTTACTTTATTAGCTTTCCAAATCTACCTAAATGAAAATAAATTTTAAATAAAATTTTTAAATCTATATTTTTAAACAAATTCTAATTTTATCAATCTAGGCAACAGAACTCAACTTGATTAAGTATATTCCACAGGTAGGTTGAAACCATGTCTTATTAAGAAATTTTGCTCTGGGCTTCATTTCTGCACACTCTGAATTTCCTTAAATATGCTATTGTTTTTTCATTAGACTTATAAATTTGAGCAGTTGAAGTACTTTTCATATCCCAGTGAACTTTCTCCTCATTTTAACATATTGTTTTCCTCTCCCTGTAAAATTTGATAGCTTTTCAAACTTTTGCTCATCCTATTTTCACTACCCAATTCCCAAGAGCTTTCTTTTTTAGAGCATGTGTTTTATTAATGCAAATCTCCTATATATTTATTTAGATATAATAATACACTGTATCTCCTTTACATTTTGCATAAGTCCGTTAAGTAGCTAACACACAAAACGGGTGCAGCCTTAAGGCCATCAGCTTAGCCAAGGGTACATTCTGGATTCCTGTTTTATTCCTAGTAAGCACATACTCCATGTCCCCACATGCCTTCACAATCACACACTGCAGCTGTATTGTCCTTGCGCACACAAAATGCAAAGTTCCAAAATTTAAAATATGCTGATAACAAAAGCTTTAGGAGCTGATTAAATTAATAAATACATCAAACTATAGCTAAGCAAAATGTTTTTCTTTTGAGTCTGTTTCTTTTTTTAAAAATTATACCCTCCCCCCACCACACACACACCATTGGCCAAGCATAAGTTTTCATTTCCACAAGCGAAAACGCAGAAAACTCCCATGTTACTTTTATCACCAGATCAGACCCTAAGGCACTCTGCTCTCTCCAAAGTTTCACCTACTAAAATATGAGCAAAGAATACACCCCAGCAATTACTCCAAAAAACAGCAATCCAGATTTCTATCGGAAGCAGTTTTCACACGCTTTCAAATCAGTGCTGGAATCCCGTCTATGAACAGCTCTATCATTTGGCAGCAGCGATCAATGAAAGAATCCAAGCAAAAGGCACCAAACTGTTCCCATCGCAGGGTAAGAACAGCAGTTCGTCCAATCTGTTGCCATAATTTGGACACCGTGCAGCACTGAATGGATCACGATAGAAAACAATAAATCAAACCACACACAGTCTAGGTCCTGAATTTGCAGCGACAGAAACCTCCCCAAATGAGCAAACACAATCAACAGCAATACCTGGCAAGTTGTCTCCAAAGTAATGAGAAAGCACCCAGCTCTCACCTTGCACAAACACACACTTCAGTGGTCAGTGACAAATGCAGGCTGCGCTTGCAGGCTGGGAGAGGGAGCCAGCTGCTCTGTCCTGAGCCGCTTAAACACAGTTCAGCCCTGCTGCCGCTCCGGTCCTACTCTCTGTTGGTTCCCGACAGTTTCTCCCATGACTCCATCACGCAGGAATGGAAACCAACCGCTGCCCTTGCCCCAGCACTAGCAGGTTCCCCGGCTACTGAGCTCAGGTAAAAATGCTGAGTCGTGCAAGGTCATTGCAAGGTGAACGGGGGGCAAAAGGAATGAACAGGGGAAAGGGAGGGACCATCAGGGAAATACTGTAAACTTAAGACACCTTGCTTTTCAAGAGATTTTGAACTCCATAAATCAGAGCTGCAACAATAGTCAGAGAAGCAGTAAATCTGAGAAGCCCCAAATGGCTCAGTGCCAATCTGCTAAGCCAGAGGCACTCTTGAGTAATCTCTCTCTCTCTCTCTCTCTCTCTCCCCACTTCCCTCTCTTTATCTCTGTGTGTGTGTCACACACAAACACACACACATATACATACACATGCACACATACACACACACAGACTTCAGTGTAGCTATTCTAATAGATCAGACGTCCTTTTCAAGCCAAAAAGTTTTTTGTATGCCCTTTTAATGTGGTTGCTGCTCAGTCACTAAGTCATGTCCGACTCTTTGCGGTAACACAGCTTAAAGAAAGATCTTAGAAAATTAAAGTACTTGCCAAAATCAAAATAAAATAATTCTTTTCAGAATAAAATCATATCTGCTCCATAAACTATTCACATTAATGAAGTCTTGCTCTGGGGACCCATATTTGAATTATGTAAATCCCCCATATTAAAAAGACAGTAAAGATATATCTATTTCAGAGATGACTGGCAAAATCAACTAAAACTTCTCATAAAAATTCTTGCCATCTTTTTCAAGATTAGTCTTGACTGATGCACATTTTAATTTGGAGAGATTTCAGAAAGGCGTTTCTGGCCTAAAATATAATCATTCTGCATGTAGATGTTCTAGGCAGATACAAACATGTTTATAAACGTTTCCCTGTAAAGTCTGTCTAGGTTTTTTTTTTTTTAATTGGGGTACAGTTGCCTTATAGTGTTGTATACTCAAATGAAGCAGGTATATGTGTGTGTGTGTGTATATATATCTATCTATCTATCTCCTCATTTGTGGCCCCCCTCGCATTCCACCCCATCCCACCCATCTAGATCATCATAGAACACCGACTGAGCTGAGCTCCCTGCCCTAAACAGCAGGCTTCTATTTATCTTATTTTGGTTTTCCTATCTGAAGTGGAGAAGAAACAGTTTTTAAGCTTGCCAAAACATTATAAAACATTATTTCTCTTTGTTTTCTTTTTTATTCTTACAGGTAAACCATTATTCACTGAAGATTAGATTGATTGCATTAACAGAAAATCATTCTTACTCTTTAACCACTTTCCTCTCCCCTCCTTCTCCAACCATGTAACATGAGCAACTCATCTAACCTACTAAACATTGGGTTTATAATCTATAAAATGGGAATTTACTGCCAACGTCTGCTTTGGCTCCCTGCTGGGTCAATATGAGGATGAAATGAGACAGCACGTAGGAGCAAACGCTTTATAAACTGTAGAGGGCTAGAAAAAAATGTACTTACTGCATTTTCCACCCTTCTGTTGCCCTAGTTTGGTACTGGGACTAGTGAATTACTTTCTGTGTACTCAAGGAGGACTCCTCAGGCTTCATGGGAGAGTGTTTGTTTCAAGTAGGCTATAAATAGAGTTCAAGATTTTATTGAACTGCTGTCCTCCTGGTGGCAGATCTTGACGGCAGTGACCACATGGCCAGAGTCAGCCCACTGCGAACAACATAAGATCTGTCTGGTCTTTGAGGACAAATGAGACCAGCTGAAAGCCTGGTAGAAAACGCTCTCGTGCGTGACTGGTTTCACGGTTTCTGGTGTCTAGGAGTAAGACTGTGTTTAAGGATGTTGCCCAGGAGGATTAATGAAGGGGAAAGTTTGGGGAGAGAATGCCAAGTTCACTGCTGAGTTAATTCAGTAACAAATGCATCAGGCCATTCATGCTGATGTTCCTATAATTATGTATGCACTATTTGGAAATTAGGTTGAGGGAGGGTAAAGGAAGGAGACTAATGGGAAACAGGAAAGGAGTTAACCTATGAACATCTGTCTCCTGAGACACACAGGGCTGGGGGCTTCACGAATGTTATCTCAGTTAATCCTTGTAGATGCTATGAGGTAATTGGTGTTATTCCCACTGTAAAGCTGTTGTTCAGTCGATCAGTTGTGTCCGACTCTTCGTGACCCCATGGACTGCAGCACGCCAGGCTTCCCTGTCCTTCACTATCTCCTAGAGTTTGCTTAAACTCAAGTCCATTGAGTGGATGATGCCATTCTATCCCATTTTATCAATGAGAATAATTTGCCTGCACACTGTTACTGGTGAGTGGCAGGGCTTGAACTACAATCATGGTCTGCCTGGCCTTGAACTTGGAGGAAATCTGTTGATTTATAACTTTCTCAAAAGAAGAACAGAAATAAAATGTGCTTTATAAATACAGAGTAGAGAAGACAAGAATGCAGTTATCACAAAACCTTGAGAATATCTGCCAGGCAAGTTAGCTTTTATAAAGAGCATAGAAATGTTTAGAAAAAGTTTTGTTTTTGTTTTTTTTTTAAAAGGAAGTTGATGTAGGATACAGACAAAAAATGATAGTTTTTGTTAATATGTGCCTATAATTCTTTTTTTTTTTTAATGGATCTGGCCTGTCTTCAAGCTGAAGATGAATGTCTATTTATTTTTTACAGAAAGGAACAGAATATGTATTTATTTTAAATTAATTTTTATTGATGTACAGTAGCTTTACGATGTATTAGTTTCTACTGTACAGCAAAATGAATCAGCCATACGTACACACACATCCTCTCCCATCTGGACTTCCTTCCCGTTTAGGTTACCACAGTGCATAAAGTAGAGTTCCCAGTTGCAGTGGTAAAGAATCTGCCTGCCAATGCAGGTATGGGTTTGATCCCTGGGTTGGGAAGATCCTCTGGAGAAGGAAATGGCAACCCATTCCAGTATTCTTACCTGGAGAATTCCATGGACAGAGGAGCCTGGCGGGCTACAGTCTATGGGGTTGCAGAGTCAGACATGACTGAGCAACTGAGCACACATCCATATGCCATACAGAATATTCTGAAGATGTGAGTTTAGAGGTGTTTCTATATAGTAGACTACCATTCCTTTTTTCACAAGTATTGTTTTATTTTAATTTGCTTAAATTACAAGATCCTTAGAAATGCCCACAAGGGAACAAGGCAATCTCTTACCCTTAAATGTAGCAGACAAGGCATTTTTTTCAACTACAGTTTGGAGTACTGTATCAGAGTCACAATTTTCAGTTCCCTGAGTCTGAGGATGTTAATAAAACACCAGGTTCTTTCTACTAGATTTATTGGAATGCTAGAAGCAGAGCCTGAAATGCAGCCCTGCATGGTATGTATTTCTGCTCTCCTCATTTTAAGTGGCACTGCCAGCTGAAAGAGAAACCTTGAAATTAGATCTGCAAGCCAGCAGGGCAATTCACACCAAATCCTTCAGATAGGGTAACTGTTCCTGCCTTCAATCTGCCTTTCCCATATTTTTACAATCTTCTCTAAGAATGCCACTGGCTGATGATACTTTGCCTCTGCTTTTAATACTCTTATGTGCAAACTGCACCATCCAACATCACTTCATAAAACCAGCCTCTTCATCCTTGCCAAATCTAGCCTTAAAAAGAAAACTAAATTTCAAAATCTTGGAGCTAGAATCAGTGTGTTGCAGATATTTTCTTTAAAGAGATAAATATAACTGGGCCACTGATTAAACTAGTGATAAGTCAAAATAAATAGCAGAGAAAAAGAATAAAAACAGGGACTTTAATATTTTTTCAGGTTAAATTCTGAATAAAAAAACAAAAGCACTAACATCATCCTGAATAGCCAATCAGCCCACATAAAACAAGGTAAAAGGCCTTCAGCTATTTGGCATTCATTCCATTGCTATTTTTGCTCAGAATACACATTGTGACACTTAGTACAACCCTCTTGTTCTATGGCACCATATTTAACTAAAGAGCAAGTAAAAAACATTACTCCATAGAGAAGTCTATGATGACTTATATGGGGGTGGTGGTTTAGTTGCTAAAGTCATGTCCGATTCTTGCGATCCATGGACTGTAGCCTGCCAGGCTCCTTTGTCCATAGGATTTCCCTGGCAAGAATCCTGGAGTGAGTTGCCATTTTCTTCTCCAGGGTAGTTTCCTGCCCCAGGGACTGAACCCAGGTCTCCTGCCTTGCAGGCAGATTCTTGACTAACAAAACCACCATGCAGCAAAGTGAAACAGCTGCTTTCTCTTATTCCCAAACTCGTTTTATTTCTGAAGAAAGGCTAAAAACACAACCATGTCAGAATTATTTATTTTAAATTTAGAAACTACTGCAGTGATATTTTAACAAAAGAAAAATCTACTGGCAAAGTTTTCAACTATCTCTCAAATCAAAAATAATGAAAAAGGAAACATCATTTCTGGCATTTTCTACCAATTGTTATACTGTCCCATTAAAGCACTTGGTTTTTCAAACACTTCAGCTAGTGTTTTCCTGAGTGTAATTTCACAGAAGAGCACATTGCATCCTCTCTTTCTTTGTCTCAGAAACTTCATTTCAAGATCCTGATTTCAAATCATGTAATACCATAAAACAGGCTGAGCTCCAAAGAACTGATGCTTTCGAAATGTGGTGCTGGTGAAGACTCTTGAGAGTCCCTTGGTCTGAAAGATCAAACCAGTGAGTCCTAAAGGAAATCAACCTTGAACATTCTTTGGAAGGACTGATGCTGATGCTGAAGCTTCAATACTTTGGCCACCTGAGGCAAAGAGCCAACTCATTGGAAAAGACTCTGCTGCTGGGAAAGATTGAAGGCAGGAGGAGAAGAGGATAAAACAGGATGAGATGTTTGGATGGCATCACTGACTCAATAACCATGAGTCTGAACAAACTCCAGGAGATAGTGAAGGACAGGGAAGACTGGAATGCTGCAGTCCATGGGGTCAAAAGAGTCGAACATGACTGAGCAACTGAATAACAACAACAACAGATGAAAAGAAACTTGTATTAAAGTTTAAGTGTATAAAGAAAGCATCTGGAAGCATGGGCCAGTATTTGCAATGGGTAAAAGAGCAAATAAGATGGTTTGGTTTTCTGCTTGGTTCTTGCTTCCTTTCCCAATGATGATACCTTCCTGAAGTGTCCTACTGGCAGTATTTAACTTCACACAGATATTAGGGTCGAACTGGGTTCCTGTATGAGTACAATTCGGTTGTTTCTAGTTTGTAATCTAATGAGAAAAATGTTTTTTCTAGCACATTTTCCCCTGCCCTCCCCTTCAATTTAATTCCTTTTCTTGAGCCTTAGAAACAACACCACATGATAATAACTATTATTAGCGATGGAGAGCAAATATTGTTAAAACACTGAAGGTCATTTAGGGAAAAATGTAAAGTAATCTGAAATGTGTAAGCTTTTAGATTGTCATTTTATGTGGATGCTTAAAGATACATATATCGGGTCTCCTAATGTATATACAGTCAAAATCATGAAACTGAACACTTCCTGAACAGTAAAAATTTTTTACTTGAAACATAATTTTATTTTGTATTGAAGACATTTTTCCCCTGAAGCCTAAAATATGTTTCTGTTCATATCTCTCTATTCTATGCTGTAAATAATCACTGTCCTGATTTTACTGAAAGTTTTCCTAAATATGTTCAAGTGGTTTTAGAAAAAAATACTTAGGAGTATAAATTAGGAGAGAAAAATTCTGAAGATTATCATTTTGTGAACCCAGGGAAAGGAATTTCTGGGTATTTAAGTTGTTTTAAAATGTACAATCAGGAGCATTGGACATACTTGAAATTTTCATAAAAAGATAGTCTTGCAATATAGTTATCACCCACGTACAGTGTGACAGGCCATTATAGTCAGGTGGTCTGAGGGAAAGCTTTCAGTCACCTGGAAACCTGGGCTAGGTGACTATAGCCTCAGATGCTGTTCCACCAACATCCTTCAGTAAGGGCTCCTTTTGGAAGCCTGGGACCCTCTGGGACCTGGGTACTTCTATTTTCTACAAAGTAGGTCCTTGAGGGTAAAACCTTCAAAACATCAGTGTCAATGTCCCTTGAAAGTGAAAATGTTAGTCACTCAGTCATGTCCAACTCTTTGGGACCCATGGACTCTAGCTCATCAGGTTCCTCTATACATGGAGGGGCTTCCAAGGTGGCTCAGTGGTAAAGAATCCATCTGCCAATTCAGGAGACTTGAGTTCGATCCCTGGGTCAGGAAGATCCCTTGGATAAGGAAATGGCAACTAACTCCAGTATTCTTGCCTAGAGAATCCCATGGACAGAGGAGTCCATGGAGTCGCAAAGAGTTGGACATGACCTATCCACTAAACAGCAACATTAACAGCAGTGAGACAATAGCAACAATTTTATTTTTGATCTTTTTTCTATTTTCTAAATATTCTGCAACAATTGTTACTACCATGTAGTAAAAAGAAAGAAAAGATAGGAAGATGGAAAAAAGAAGAAAAAAAACCCCAATAACTCTAGATCATAATATTTTGGAATCATTTTTGAAAAAAAATTTCGAACTAACTCACCCATGTTTATAATCTCTGCAAGTGGAAACATTCAGTCTTTATATCTGTTATTATCATTTCTCTTACCAACTGTATTAAGTGTGTCTGTGATCAGAGTTTTGGAATCACTGTGCTGTGCTTAGTCACTGAGTCATGTCTGACTCTTTGCAACCCCATGGATTGTACCTGCCAGGCTCCTCTGTCCATGGGGTTTCTCCAGGAAAGAATACTGGTGTGGGTTGCCATGCCCTCCAGGGGATCTTCCCAACCAAGGATCGAACCCAGGTCTCCTGCAGTGCAGGTGGATTCTTTACCATCTGAACCCCCAGGGAACCCCTTGGTTGTTCAATTGCTCAGTCATGTCCGACTCTTTGTAACCCCATGGACTGCAGAATTCCAGGCTTCCCTGTCCTTCACCATCTCCCAAAGCTTGCTCAAACTCATGTCCATTGAGTCGGTGATGCCATCCAACCATCTTACCCTCTGTCCCCTTCTCCTCCCAACTTCAGTCTTCCCTAGCATCAGGGGCTTTTCCAATGAGTCAGTTCTTCACAAATTAGTGGAGTTTCAGCTTCAGCATCAGTCCTTCCAATGAGAATATTCAGGATTGATTTCCTTTAGGATTGACTGGTGTGATCTCCCTGTAGTCCAAGGGACCCTCAAGAGTCTTTCAATACCACAGTTCAAAAGCATCCTTCAGCACTCAGCATTCTTTATGGTCTAACTCTCACAACCATACATGACCGTTGGAAAAATCATAGCTTTGACTATAGAGACCTTTGTTTGATGTCTTAGGAATAAGTAGAGAACCCCTACTTATTCCTAAAAGGGGAATGATGAACTAACAGTATATACAATCAAGAAAATCTATTGTCTTCTAAAAAGAGCTTGCTTTAGTGCATATTTTATAGAGCTCTGTTCTGTAAAGTCAATATAAATTTATTTGGGGGTAACCAGGGTGCCTCAACTCACTCCAGTTTTCTTGCCTGGAAAAAATTCCATGGACAGAGGAGCCTGGTGGACCACAGTCCACGGAGTTGCAAAGAGTCGGACACGACTGAGCACTTGTCAGCAGCAGCAAGCAGGGTGCCTAAGGGAGAGACTGCATCGCTGAAGTCACTTGGGCCTTACTTGCACTTTTGTTTGTGTTCTATATATCTTCTGACCTAACTAGGAACCAGCTGGTAGAGAACACAGGAGTTACAAGAAAATAAACAAACACCAGCCTGTTAATTAAATAGCAGACTCAGGTCCTCAATTTAAGTGTTTCTTGTTACCAGCTGTGTTGAGCATAAAGGTCTAGAGGCCAGTCAGGAGTATCTGGACTCAGGTTAAAATTCATTCACGTACTACTGTTTTATTTGTGTTTGTCTGCTTAAATAATATTTGAGGAACTGGAGAAATAGAAAGACCGAATTCATGCATATTGAGCATTTAAATTTTCAATAGTTAAGTCATAGACATATGTTTTCCTTTTTAAATTGAATAAAAATTTTCTAACATGCTCATAAGGAGAAACAGGTTCATTAGATAAGCAGGAAGGGGATAGGTTTTGCTCTTTAAACAAAAAGCCAACACAAAACTGAGAGAACAGTATGCTTTTCAGATAATACTGAGCTAGAGGATCAAAAATATAAAGGTGTGATATTCTCAAAACAACAATCTCCAACGGACTTTAAGAAAAACAGTAAATTCTTCTACTTATTTATATCTTTGTTTGGACTGTGACTAAACAAACGTGTGTGTTTGTATTATTCCTACTCTTTAGTTGGGATACTATTAGAACTCCAGGGTTATTTTTGGAAGCTAAATAAAGTTTGAATACACTAAATTATATATTTATGGAATGAATTCATCTTGGTTGGCTAAAAATTTGAGAAACATGATTTATTCATTCATATAGAAATTATAGTAAAAGATGTTTTATGGATTCTATTCAATTCCATTCTACCATGAAAAAAGACAATATTTTTTAATTTAATCTATTCAAGAGGAATAATCACATTTCATCTTCTGTTTAAAATTTAGAATGAGTTTTTGTTTAAATATCTTAATATTAAAGAAAATTATATATATATATATATAGCTCCCTCAAAGATATACTGTATGTGTGTATCTATCTACTATCTATCTACATAATGCATACACACATTCCAACCTTTATCCATATGTAGCATTTTATGTGGTTATTGTCATAGTTCATTTATAAATTTTTAAATACTATTTCACTTTGAATATTTTATAAGCATTTTCCTTTTATCAGGAATCATCAAATGAGATACTGCAAAAAACAGCAAAACACTTTCAAATTGTAAAATATATAAATAAAATTATTATTTCATTTGCTGTTTTCAATGTCTGAATAATATTCTTTTGCATGGTATAACACAGGTTATTTGTATGTTACTCTATTTGGAGGCATAAACTTAGCTTTCAGGGTTTTCTTTTTTTAGTAAATTGTACTACCCACTACTAGGAATATTTTTGTTTTTCTGTAGATTTCTTTTTTCAAAGCCTTAGAATGAATTTCTAGGAAAAAGGATCGCTATGTTAAAAAGGCTAAACTAATTGGGAGCTTTATTCTGATGGCAAAAAATTAGCATATATGAATTTTAAAGTACCTCTTTTGGGGACAGAATGTGAGTGAATGAGCACGTTTATAAGTATTGTTACAAATTATTTTGGATACTTTAATCCATATATCATTTGTTTGTGTTCTGATGGTTCAAGTTGTTTGTACAAATTTTGTAACCAGGCTGATTTTTATCTATAGAGCAAGGACAGACATTATCCCAAGAAAACATTAGATACCAGCTGGTGCTGATCCCCTCTTTCATTTATACATGAGGATAAGTTCTAAGTGACTTCTTATACATTCTGGTTACCATACATCTATGTCACCCAAAGAAACCACTGCAATTTTTATTTGATAAATTCCATGTGTGGATCCTTTGAAGGTCTCAAAGCACATCTTGCAATATGAAAAGTATTAAAAGTAATGACGGAGGAGAACAGCCATTGTTTCCATGTTGCAATTCATCAATCACTTATTCACAGTAAGAGGCATATTTAAATTTACTCACATTTTACATTTTAATAATTGCTTTAAAACTGTATCTTGATACTCATTCAATATGTTCACATAATTTCCATATTATTTAATCTAGAAACAATAGAGTACATTATAACAGTGAAAACAAATTTGTTAGTCATATATAAATTTGCTTTACTAAATCGAACTTATCCAACTATATCAATAGAGCATTTTTAAGGAATTATACTTAAATATGAGGCAGGAGTTTCATCCTTTTAGCCTACAATAAAACACATTAGAAGTATATAAAATAGAAGGATTAACACTGGTATAATTTTGCACTGACTTCTTATTCACTTTTCTTGTCTCCACCATTGCACTTTTTGACAAGGGAAACTAGAGGAATTAGAAGTATCTTAGCACCACCAAGAATTAGCAGCAAATGGAGAGGTGTCCTTGTCTGGTAGAAAGAGAACAGGAATGGGAGGCAGGGGAAGTCTGCTACTTTTTGACTGAAAACCTGGGCACATGACTTTCCCTCTGCAGGTCTCAATTTCCTTACCTGTCTGATGACACTTCAATAAGACAACGGATGCTGAGATGCCATGTAAACTGAGAATCTAAGGAGTTCCTATCAGATGTTTATCTACTTTTTTATGAATTCGGTGTGGGATTTTTGTTGATTTTAAAATGAGCTCCATGGCTTTGACTGCTAGGCAACTATAAATAATGACACAATATAAAGGTCTATTACAAACCTTTCAGTTCATACCAACAGTCATTCATAAAGCAAAAGATAAACGAGTGATGTGGACAAACTCAAGTCATAAGCATTTCCATGAAGCTTTCCAAACTGGCTAAATGGCGGTTGTCAAAATATTTCTTCTAACTACTACCCTTCACATATCCCATGACATCTCCCATTAAAACAACGAAAAAGGAATCTTTATAGCAACAAACAATCTGTTGTGACGAGGCTATTGTGACACTTTGAAAAGGAGGGGAAGACGAGGATAAACAAGTAGGCACAGGCAATAGTGGAGGTAATAAACACCTCTCCCTCAACAGGGGATCAATAAATGTTAACCAGCTGGAGAGAAGAAAACAACCCAAAGAAAGATTTCACAGAGGAGGAAGAGGACTCAGCATAGGGAAGAAACCTAAAACAGGAGACCTATTTCTCTCTAATGAAAAGTTATAAATTACCTGAAACTAGTTTTCACTTTCTCACAAAGTTGTCAACGCTAAGGTCATAATATTAGAAAGAAAAAGGGATCTGCGGACATCTAATTGAGGCTCTTTTGATGATAAAACCAATCACCTCTGTGGTGGCATTGAATGTCTCTTTTTCTGATTTACATAGCAACCCAATTAGGCTAACTCCTAGAGAAGGATATGGCAACCCACTCCAGTATTCTTGCCTGGAAAAAACTCCCATGGACGAGGAGCCTGGTGGTTGCGAAGAGTCAGACACTGACTGAGCAAGTAAGCACAAGCATGAAATTAGGCTAAAATGAACACGAAAAGGAAAAGAGCCCACAAGACACCAGAAGTTTGTGCTTTGCCTTCTTCATGTTTCTGAGAAAAAAGAAATTAATTAGAGGGTAAAGACTTAATGCATATAATCATTTCCATTTTACAGATAAGGAAAATGTAGCTTAGGAAATCAATACCACTCTGTCATAATATCGATATCACCCAACAAGTGGTCAATAATTCTACATTTTCTTAGGTCTAAATCAAGGAGGGATATAGGCACTTGGATTTTAATAGCCAAGATAATGGGAATATCAGACACAAATCATGCTAAGAATTTAAACAAACTAGCCAACTGGGACAGATCTCAACCTAGAACCAGAATCTGGGGTACAGGGCCATGATTTTGTATTAAATATCTCAGAAAAGTCTCTACATTAAAAGGATTATTTTCACTGTACTATTTATACTTGGCTTTAATCACATGATAACATGTGAAACTCTTAATTCCAATAAAATGAATTATGTGCAAATTATAAAATTATGATTAATTTTAACTTAAGTAATAAATTAACTTTAAGTAATAAATTATTAGTTATTATTTATCAAATAAATGATTCAATAAATTTTCACACCTGCATTCTATGATGACTTCTAACTTCCATCCACCTACTTCTCTCTTAAGGATATAATGGACACCTATCAAGTAAGATCTGCTTTACTATTTAGGTAACTTTCACTTTAAGGAATTGACCATGAATCATAGATATGAAAAAGACTGTAGGAATTTTACAACTGAGGACACTGACACCTTCAAATAAAAAGTCTCTTGCTCAAAGTCCCATAAATACTGAGCATTTGACTCTGGCATACGAAACAGCATGGGATTCTTCATTTGGTTGTTATCCCTACTTTACTACGAAGTTTTGTTTCATGATTTTTACTCAAGTAGTTAGGTCTTTTTTCCCTATTGTTACAGATCCACTGCCCCAGATGGTCAAAAAGAGGCTGTTTAGAGAGAAATCTAAACAGACTCATTCCCTGTTGCTCCTGTCCTCTCCTCCTATGTGAATGTTGGGCTCATTGAGGTCTACCAAAGTGAAGGTGTCAGTTGCTCAGTCATGTCTGACTCTTTGCAACCCCACAAGGCTCCTCTGTCCATGGAATTCTCCAGGCAAGATTAGTGGAGTGTGTATCCATTTCCTTCTCCAGAGGATCTCCCTGACCCAGGGATCGAACCCAGGTCTCCTGCATTGCAGGCAGATTCTTTACCATCTGAGCCACCAGGGAATTCCAAGGTATACCGAGGTGATTACTATTATGTCATAGACTTTGCAGTGAAGACCAACCATGGGTATTAACTCATCCTGATATGAGGTAGTTGTACTAAAAAGAAAATAAAGCAAGAAGAAGGCTCTCAAAGAGTAGAAGAATCAGATTTTTCTGGCATTCTGACTAGGTCTAAGTTGAGAGGAACATGGAAAATGCCTAGCAAGTCAGTTGACTGACAGTTCGTAAGATAGAGCCTCCTACTTTGAGACAGAAAAGGGTCCATGCTGGAACTGAAGCCAGTCTCCCTGGAGAACAGGCGATTCATGGCACAAAACCACGTGTGTGTGTGCTTAGTTCTCAGTCGTGTTTGACTCTCTGTGACCTGATGGACTGTAGCACGCCAGGCTCCTCTGTCCGTGGGGATTCTCCTGACAAGAATACTGAAGTGGGTTGCCATGCCCTCCTCCAGGGATCTTCCCAACCCAGGAATCAAACCCAGGTCTCCCGCATTGCAGCAGGATTCTTTACTGTCTGAGCCACCAGGGAAATAATTGCTTGTTATTTTCCTTTATTTTCTCTGGGATACTTGTGAGAATCCAGCCTTGCATCAGGTGTTTTATTGGCTGTAATTGGACTGGCTGTACTGATAAATTATGAAAGCAAAAGTCTCTATGAAGTCATCACGGGATGGCTGCAAATAGCTCATAAAAACAAATCTCCTGAAGGGAAAAAATGCTACAGGAAGTCAGGCAAAGGGAATGGGAGTTACACGTCTCCATGTGAGACTCTCTGACATCTTAAAGATCATGGGTTTTATTGTTAGGGCTGGGGATAGTTTTCTTAAGGTAAACGAAGATATTTTTGGCTGGAGGAAAAATCAATTTCAAGTTCCAAATTTTCTGTTAGTTTTATCTAGATTCTGAAGAAAGTGTGAATTAGTTTTTCGGAACTTAATAGATGCTATAGAAAATAATCTTAAGTTTAAGATACTGCTTTCAAACTTAAAACTCCCCTGAACTGACATCTGATAGAACAGCCAGGTTTACTTTATATAGCTATTACTATCCAATAATCATGTTATGAAGAAATATGAAAATCATTTTTTGAAAAGGTGAGAAATTCTCACTTGGAGCTCTGATCCTTATTATTAAAATACAATTATTATAAAAGAAAATACTAACTATGTCACCAGCTTTTATTTCTCTAGACAGAAAGTGATATGAAAATATCACAGAAGTGATATGAAAATATTTGAAAAAAATGCTAAAATCAATTTTGCATTAATGCATGTATTGATTTTTCTCTAGCTCCTCCTAAAGATTTTGAACTTATTCATGTTATAATAAAAGATGTGAAGATTTTCTCTTTAATCAGTAAATACTTGCTCTTAATTCTGGCTAAATCTTCATCATTAAAATTGCCTACTTTTACTATAATTATCAGTGGGATAAAATGATAAATATTTAAGTAGTGTAATAAGAAAAAATAAATTTTAGGCTAGAGGCATCCTAGAAATTTTGTTCTATAGATTAAGTAGCATGAATATAAGGAGTGGAGATGGTCAATAATAGGGTAACATCCTTGCCTGTCAAGCCAGTGTGGACTGGGAATTTCAGGTTTCTGACTAGGACTCTCTATGCTTCAAGCATGCACATCACCAGATGGTCAATAGGGAAATCAGATTGACTATGTCTTTGCAGTCAAAGATGTGACTGTGTATGGTCAGTAAAAACAAGACCTGGAGATGACTGTGGCTAAGATCATAAGCTTCTTATTGCAAAAGTGCATGTATGTTTGCTCAGTCGTACCTTACTCGCTGCGATCCCCTGGACTGTGGCTCGACATGATCCTCTGCCCATGAGATTTTCCAGGTAAGAATACTGAAGTGGGCTGCCATTTCTTCCTCCAGAGGATGTTGCCAACCCAGAGATCAAACGTGTGTCTCCTGCATCTCCATGGAGATATCAAGAGAATATTTTGTGTAATGAAGGGCACAATAAAGGACAGAAGCAGTAAGGACCTAATAGAAGCAGAAGATGTTAAGAAGAAGAGGTAGCAAGAATACACAGAAGAACTAAACAAAAAAGGTCTTCATGGCACAGATAATCATGATGATGCGGTCATTCACCTAGAACCAGACATTAGTGATCAGTGCAAATAAATAGAGGAAAACAATAGAATGGGAAAGACTAGCAATCTCTTCAAGAACATTAGAGACACCAAGGGAATATTTCATGCACAGATGGGCTCTATAAAGGACAGAAATGGTCTGGACCTAACAGAAGCAGAAGACATTAAGAAGAGGTGGCAATAATACACAGAAGAACTATACAAAAAAGATCTTCACCATCCAGATAATCACAATGGTATGATCACTCACCTAGAGCCAGACAGTCTGGAATGCGAAGTCAAATGGGTCTTAGGAAGCATCACTACAGACAAATTTAGTGGAAGTGATGAAATTCCAGTTCAGCTATTGCAAATGCTAAAAGATGATGCTGTGAAAGTGCTGCGCTCAATATGCCAGCAAATTTGGAAAACTCAGCAGTGGCCACAGGATTGGAAAAGGTCAGTTTTCATTCCAGTCCCAAAGAAAGGCAAGGCCAAAGAATGCATAAACTACCACACAATTGCACTCATCTCACATGTTAGTAAAGTAATGCTCAAAATTCTCCAAGCCATGTTTCAGCAATACCTGACCCGTGAACTTCCAGATGTTCAAGCTGGTTTTAGAAAAGGCAGAGGAACCAGAGATCAAATTGCCAAGATCCGTTGGATTATCAAAAAAGCAAGAGAGCTCTAGAAAAATGTCTATTTCTGCTTTATTGCTATGCCAAAGCCTTTGGCTGTGTGGATCACAACAAACTATGGAAAATTCTTCAAAAGATGGGAATACCAGACCACTTTACCTGCCTCTTGAGAAATCTGTATGCAGGTCAGGAAGCAACAGTTAGAACTGGACATGGAAAAAAAGACTGGTTCCAAATAGGAAAAGGAGTACGTCAAGGCTCTATATTGTCACCCTGCTTATTTAACTTATATGCAGAGTACATCATGAGAAATGTTGGGCTGGATGAAGCAAAAGCTGGAATCAAGATTGCCAGGAGAAATATCAATAACCTCAGATGTCAATAACCTCACACCACCCTTATGGCAGAAAGTGAAGAAGAACTAAAGAGCCTCTTGATGAACGTGAAAGAGGAGAGTGAAAAAGCTGGCTTAAAGCTCAATATTCAGAAAACTAAGATCATGGCATCTGGTCCCATCACTTCATGGCAAATAGCTGGGGAAACAGTGGAAACAGTGACAGACTTTATTTTGGGGGGCTCCAAAATCTCGGCAGATGGTGACTGCAGCCATAAAATTAAAAGACACTTACTCCTTGGAAGAAAAGTTATGACGAACCTAGACAGCATATTAAAAAGCAGAAACATTACTTTGCTGACTAAGGTCCATCTAGTCAAGGCTATGGTTTTTCCAGTGGTCATGTATGGATGTGAGAGTTGGACTATAATTAAAGCTGAGCACTGATGAATTGGTACTTTTGAACTGTTCTTGAGAGTCCCTTGGACTGCAAGATCCAACCAGTCCATCCTAAAGGAAATCAGTCCTGAATATTCATTGGAAGGACTGATGCTGAAGCTGAAACTCCAATACTTTGGCCACCTCATACAAAGAACTGACTCATTTGAAAAGACCCTGGTGCTGGAAAAGACTGAAGGCGGGAGAAGGGGACGATAGAGGACGAGATGGTTGGATGGCATTGCTGACCCAATAGACATGAGTTTGGGTAAACTCCGGGAGTTGGTGATGGACAGGGAGGCCTGGCGTGCTGCAGTTCATGGGGTCGCAAAGGGTCAGACACAACTGAGGGACTGAACTGAACAAGGTAATGCACAAAATCCTTCAAGTTGTGCTTTAACAGTATGTGAATGGAGAAATTCTAGATGTACAAACTGTACCTCTAGAAAAGGTAGAGTAACCAGAAATCAAATTGCCAACATTCATTGGATCATAGAGAAAGCAAAGAAACTCCAGAAAACAATCTACTTTTGCTTCACTGACGACCCTAAAGCTTTTGACTCTGTGGATCACAACAAACTGTGGAAATTTCTTAAAGAGATAGAAGACCAGACCACCTTACCTGCCTCCTAAGAAACCTGTATGCAGGTTAAGAAGCATCAGTTAGAATCAGACATGGAACAACTGACTGGTTCCTAACTGGAAAGGGAGTACATCAAGGCTACATATTGTCACACTGTTTATTTAACTTCTATGCACAATACCTCATGTGAAATGCTGGACTGGATGAATCACAAGTTGGAGTCAAGATTACTGGGGAAATGTAACAACCTCAGACATACAAATGATACTATTCTAGTGGCAGTAATTGAAGAGGAACTAAACAGCCTCTTGATGAGGGTGAAAGAGGAGGGTGAAAAAACTGGCCTAAAACTCAGCATTCAAAAAACTAAGACCATGGCATCTGCTCCTATTCCTTCATGGCAAATAGAAGGGGAAAAGTGGAAATAATGACAGATTTTATTTTCTTGGCCTCCAAAATCAGTGAGATGGTGACTGCAGCCATGAAATTAAAAGACTCTTGCTTCTTGGAAAGAAAGCTATAACAAACCTAGACAGCATATTAAAAAGCAGAGACATCACTTTGCTGACAAAGTTCCTTATAGTCAAAGCTATTTTCAGTAGTCAGGTATGGATGTGAAAGTTGGACCATAAAGAAAGCTGAGTGCTAAAGAATTGATGCTTTTGAACTGTGGTGTTGGAGAAGACTCTTGAGAGTCTCTTGGACTGAAAGGAGATGAAGTGAGTCCTAAAGGAAATCAACCCTGAATATTCACTGGAAGAACTGATGCTGAAGTTGAAGCTCCAGTACTTTGGCCGCCTGATGTGAAGAGCCCAGTTCAGTTCAATCACTTAGTCATGTTTGACTCTTTGGGACCCCATGGACTGCAGCACGCCAGGTTTCCCTGTCTATCACCAATTATCGGATTTTGCTCAAACTCATGTCCATTGAGTCAGTGATGCCATCCAACCATCTTATCCTTTGTTGTCCCCTTCTCCTCCTGCCAGCAATCTTTCCAGCATCAGGGTCTTCTCCAATGAGTCAGTTCTTCACACAAGCCCAACTCATTGGACACAACACTGGTGCTGGGAAAGATTGAATGCAAAAAGAGAAGTGACCAACAGAGGATGAGATAGTTAGATAGCATCACTGATTCAATGGACATGAGTTTGAGCAATATCTGGGAGATAATAGAAGACAGAGGAGCCTGGCGTGCTGCAGTTCATGGGGTCATAAAGAGCTGGAGATGACTTAGTGACTGAACAACAAGAAGTATATGCATCAACCATATAAACCAGCAGCCAGATCTCACATCTGGGTAAACTCTCCTCTAGGATGAGGAATAATGCAGTAACATATGCTAAAGGAAAGGGAAGCTTTCAAATTTACATAGTTTAAAATTTTTTATTAAAAATATTTTATAGCATTTGCAATTTAGTATCTTAATACAAAGCCTTTTTGATCCACACTAGTTATAACTCTAGACATCATTTCAAGTGCTACCATTTTTAATTACCAATCACTTTCCAAGAAATACATACATATCAAAGGATTTCATAATTAGAGAAAATGCCAGTGGCCCTGTAGTTCAAATTTGTAAAGTGAAAGTGTTAGTTGCTCAGCAGTATCTGACTCTTTGCAGTCCCATGGACTGTAGCCTGCCAGGCTTCTCTGTCCATGGAATTCTCTAGGCAAGGATACTGGAGTGGGTTGCCATTCTCTTCCCCAAGGGTTCTTCCCAACCCAGGGATCGAGCCTGAGTCTCCTGTAAGCAGATTCTTTCACCATGTGGAGCACCAAATTCCTCCTTACTCTTAATTTTAAAGTATGGCTTGAACAATATTTTTTTCTTGCTCATTATAACAGACCCTTAATATTAGAAAGGTTCCAAACTTTTTATGAATATGGAAATGTTTACACTGATATTATATATCATGAAAATTCACTCATGAATAGGAAAACCCACCAAGTAAATACTGAGAAGGTATTGATTAATAAATACATTACCTTCATACTTTCTCCTCTGTGTTAATAATTATTATAACACACATTTCTGTATGACAGTTTCTCAAATTACTAGTGAATTATTTGTTACATAGCTCTATAACTAAAAGAGAAATGACATTCTAGAACATTTTTGTCTGACTGGGGTGAGAGAATGAAGTGCTGGTGTTTAGCCAGCTTGTGGTAAAACAATGTAATACTTTCATTAAACTATTACATTTGGAAAGCAGAGCGCCAGTAGGATAGGTGAGGTAATAGAGATTTGAGGACAAATGATTTTCTCTATATCATTAGCAAATTAAGTTGTGCAAAGAAAATCTATAAAATGGGAAAAAAAAATGAGGCATAAAACAGCTGCCTGACCTGCCCAGAACATTCAGCTACATTAAGCAGGGGAACCATGGGAAGTAACTCAGGTCATGTTACTCTACAGTCCATGCTGCTGATGCCAGTGCTGTGCTGGATTATGCATTTTGCGGCATATTGATGCATATGCCTCTTGCTTTAATTACGATCAAGAAGAAAATGGATAGCAGGCTATTAGCACCATGACCTTGGAGGACTCGAGCATTCCTCAAGATATTACCCCTGTTATTTCACGTGTGAAGAAACCGAATCATACAAAGGTTAAGGGCATTGCTCAAAGTCAAAAAGCTATTTTGTGCTGAAAAATAAAGACGAAGGAGATATTGTCTAACAAAATTGGTAATTTAGTTATATAAAAGGCAAAGCTGACATTTTAAAATAAGTTCAGTCATAATGTCTGCTATTTATGGAGTGTTGATTATTTTTCAAGGACCTTATGTACATTTTTATTATTCTCCCAACAGCCCTGAAAGGTAGATGATCATTTTATAATATAATCCTCATGTTACAGATGAGGAAATTGAGTCTCAAAAATGCAAATAGCTTGCTTGCCCCAGATTACACACACACGTAGCAGATGATGAATCCGGATTTGACTCTGAAGACCACACTATTTTCAAATATAACTTTGGGGGACTCCAGTTGATATTTCAATGCTGGAGGTTGACTACGGAAAGAAATCCCATAGCTGGGCACATCAGTTCCTTACCATCTGTCTCGCCTCACCTCATTTTGCTGATCCTGTTCTACTTCTTATCAGTCCTCAGGTCTGGAAAACCCCATCCATGCCATTTCACTAAAATCTTCATTTATCATCTAAGCTTGCCTCATCAGACTATTTTGTGGGCCAGAAGATTTACACAACAAAGAATGTTAGAACTATTTACTGAAAGTCCTGAAGTAGATCCTATGCCTGAAAACTGGGGAGGGGAGTGCCAAAGAATGTTAAATAAACATTTACATGTATAAGTATATTCAGTTCCATTGAATATATGGAACTATATATTCATGTGTTAAATCACCTCAGTTGTGTCTGACTCTTTTTGACCCCATGGACTTCAGCCCATGGGTTCTTCTGTCCATGAAATTCTCCAGGCAAGAATAATAGAGTGGGTTGCCACTTCTTTTTCCAGGGGATCTTCCTGACCCAGGGATGGAAACTGAGTCTCCTTCAGCTCCTGCACTGCAGGCAGATTCTTTATTACTGAGCCATCAAGGGAAGGTTTTGGAAGTGACTGACCCTTGAATGGAATAAAGTAACTCTGTTTCTTATCTGGGATACTTATTTGATGAATCACATGAATAACTCATTTACTGGCTTTGTCATTAATACTTCGATATGAATCTCTATATAACTAGCCATATAGGATTATTTCTTCTCTTAATTTTATATATTTACTATCAACTCTATTAAAATGGAAGTACTTTTTTGAGGTTAAAACTTTTTTTATTATTATTATAAGCAGAAAGTAATGTATAAAGCCAAAACTTGAACTGGAGAAGACTCTTGAGAGTCTCTTGGAGTGCAAGGAGATGAAACCAGTCAATCCTAAAGGAAATCAACCTGAATATTCAATGGAAGGACTGATGCTAAAGCTGAAGCTCTAATACTTTCACCACCTGATGTGAAGAGATGACTCACTGGAAAAGACTCTGAGGCTGGGAAAGACTGAAGGCAAAAAGAGGAGAGGGTGGTAGAGGATGAGATGGTTAGATAGTATCATCAACTCAATGGACATGAATCCGAGCAAACTCAGGGGATGGTGAAGGACAAGGAATCCTAGCATGCTGCAGTCCATGGGGTTGGAAAGAGTGGGACATAACTTAGAGACTGAATAACAATAATAACAAGCAGAAAATAAGGGGTAAAGCCAAGACTTGACCCCATGACCGCCTATCCCCAAGGCTACTTCCTTCCATTCTGCTATGATGCTTCCATGACACGCACTGAGTAAGTGTCTCCCGTGTAGGCTCTATCATGTCAAATTACGTCTCTCCAATTTCAGCTATTATCTGAGCAAGCAAACAAAATTCCTTGGCTCTTGTTTTCTCTGAACATGATGTAAGGGGATAGGTTACAGAGATGAAAAAATATTTAAAAAGTTACCTCACTCTGTACTTTTATTTGCTGTACATACACGGCAGAATGATATTTTATGTAATTATCTCTTTCATAATTGTCTTTTGGGCATTAATATTCTTTTAAAATATAGCCTTTTGTTCATTATCTTTGAATTAAGAATACATTTTCCATAACTTTTTTCTATTATCTATCCTTTAGTAAACAAAAAATCTCAACTGTTAATATATTCCTCTTATAAAAAAATGATAAATCTTTAAGTGGTTCATTAAACAGATATAAAATCCTCCTTTTAGCTGTTTCTTCTCATTTTGGAATATGTTGCCTATAAAATGCTTTTGAATGATCAGTTTTGTTGACTGTACACTATTTATCCTTTAGTATGTGATGGTTTGGTTATGTGGACTGGCTTGTTGTTATTCATTTAAACTTCTTTCAATACCTAATTGAGATATACCAAATTATTAATGATGTTGTCAATGGTGGCTAAATATAAGTCAAGAAATGTTTACAGTGATGACTGAAGAAACTGTTTTCTATCTTGCTTGTAAAGATATTAATGGAATGCCCTTCTGTCCTAAACCAGTTAACCCTGGGGCTGGTATATCCCAAAACTTCAACAAGGTATCAGTAATGACTTTCTATCCAAGGCTTATGAAAGATACTCACCTTTGCTGTAGGTGGGAGGAGTTGAACAAATGATTCTGCAATGATCTCCTCTATGACTTCCAGGAAAGCACAGCCTTCACTTCATGTGTAACAAGAGCTTGTTCTATGTCCACGGATTAATCTTCCAAATCACCTATCTTCCCTCATCATACAAAACATTTTTTTTTTTTTTTGCTTTACTCAACTGCTTTTCCTTTTGGATCTTTTTCTCTCATAATTAACACAGATGATTACTACCATATGGACATCTGAATGACGGAACAGGGATGGAAAGTATCATTCAAAAATCTCAAACAAGACTGAAGAAGAGCTGCTGCATGAGGGCCAACTTTCTTTCATTCTAGACTTAAAAGTTCACATTCTCTAGAGGATTTCTCTTGAGCTTCCTTCTCTCTGATAATTTTCAGAAAATAAAATATCAACAGAGGCAGCGGGAAGATGGAGTGGAGTTAATACCTTCGAACGTCTGGACATCTAGTTTCAGACCACCCCTCTCTGGGGAAGGCTAAGGAAAGCTGGCTACTAACAACATACTTCTTTTTCACCTGAAAAAAAAACTTAAAATACTTTCATCTGAGGCAACTGAAGTAGCATCAGAGACAATAAAGTGTAACTGACGGGTTCACATTAAACCAGTAAAGGTTTATGGGGAAGAGGGGTTTAAACAGCTGAACAGAAGCTGACCTAGAGAAGAGCACTACCACTCAGAGGTGAATCTCATCACCTGCCTGGATACAGTCTTGGAATGGCAGGGTGCGAAAATGCCCAGTCACCCCTAGGACTGAACAGTGGGAATTCTGCCTTATATTGATGTCTGCTACACAATTTTACCGAAAAGATCATATTGAGGGGCTTCTCTGGTGGTTCAGTGGTAAAGAATCTACCTGTCAATGGAGGAGACATGAGTTCAATCCCTGGTCTGGGACGATCCCACACACTGCGGAGCAACTAAGCCAGTGCACCACAACTTTTGAGCCCGTGCTCTAGAGTCCACACACCACAACTACTCAAGCCCACGTGCCTTCCGGCCTGTGCTTCACAGCAAGAGAAAGCACCACAACGAGAAGCCTGTGCAGGGCAACTAGAGTAGCCCCCGCTCACCGTAACTAGGGAAAAGCCAGTGCAGCAAGGAAGACCCAGTGGTGCCAAAAGTAAACAAATACATACGATTACAAAAAGACCACGTTGAAATAAACAGCATAGTTTGGGGATTGGAGGAAAAATACAAAGATGCTGGCATGTCCAGTCTTTCATTATAAGAAGAAACAAACAACTATATAAAACTATCAACAACTAAATAAAAAATATGCATTAGTTAGGAAAAAGTCCTTCTGCTCCCAAGAAAGACAGATCAGCATTGCGTTTATAAATGTCCACAGAGGGGAAAATTGAAAATCGTCTAGGGGTGCTGGGATGGGGTTTGGAGGGAAGGAAGGGGTGATGTGGAGACAGAGATTAAGAGAAGGACTTAGGGTCTCCCCAGGTGGTGCTAGTGGTAAAGAAACCCCCGGCCAAAGAAGGAGATGTAAGAGGCACGGGTTTAGTCCCTGAGTTAGGGAGATCCCCTGGAGAAGGAAATGGCAACCCACTCCAGTATTCTTGCCTGGAGAATCTCATGGACAGAGGAGTCTGGTGGGCTACAGTCCAAAGGGATGCACAGACACAACTGAAGCAACTTAGATTAGAGGGACAGGGACCCATATGCTGACCTCAGAGTAAGAAAAAGCCATTGGAATAGTGGGGTTTGAAATACCCCATGGAGATAACAGGACCAGAGGAGAATGGTGACTTAGCAAAGCTCTGGCTCCAAGGTTGGACAAAGCCATCAGTGACCTTGGCACAGAAGCAACAGAATCATCCATCATCAGGGCATTGTGTGGCTTGGGCATTGATCATTTCAGCCTTGTGTAGGTTAAAGACCTGAAAATCCTTTCTCTGAAATTTTAACACAGCCCCTGTTTGGAGGTGGGAAAGATGAGAAGAAGAGGAAAAAGAATGGCTAAGGCTGAATTTATATTTCTTAACTATACTGGTGACTTAAATTGCAGAGTTTAGTTTAAGATGGTGAGAGAAACAGTGAACTGTTAGGCACTGAGTCAGTTGTCGAGTAAAAATTATACTGTGACAAATATTTGTACAATCTTACAAAATACAAAAGGCTTTCTGGCTTGAAGATACTGATTATTACTTGGAAATATCTTTCTGACACCAGGCCTCTCTGATTTGGATAAAAGGGTAAATATAGCTGTTCTGCTGCTGCTGCTAAGTCGCTTCAGTCGTGTCCAACTCTGTGCGACCCCATAGACCACAGCCCACCAGGCTTCCCCATCCCTGGGATTCTCCAGGCAAGAACACTGGAGTCGGTTGCCATTTCCTTCTCCAATACATGAAAGTGAAAAGTGAAAGGGAAGTCGCTCAGTCGTGTGCAACTCTAGCTACCCCATGGACTGCAGCCTACCAGGCTCCTACGCCCATGGGATTTTCTAGGCAAAAGTACTGGAGTGGGGTGCCATTGCCTTCTCTAGAACAGGCTAATACAGACCTTCTGTCAAGTTAAACAGCGTATCACAAATGTTTTTCTCTGCCACCTGAAAAATGCTTTATTCAGATTGACCCAAAGATAATTAGAATTGGCAAAAAGCTATATGTAGCAAAACCTACCTATTTTGAGACTGTCATGAGCTTTCTCTTAATTATCTAATTCTTGAGTTTCATTGTATCCCCATTTTACAAATGGAAAATTAGAACTGGAGATTGTGTGTGTGTGTGTGTGTGTGTGTTAGTCAGTTGTGTCCAACTCTTTGCGACTCCATGAACTATAGACAGCCAGGCTCCTCTGTGCACAGAATTCTCCAGGCAAGAATACTGGAGTAAGTTGCCATCTTCTTCTTGAGGGGGTCTTCCCAACCCAGGGATTGACCCTGGATCTCCTGCATTGCAGGCAGATTCTTTACCACCTGAGCCACTAATAAAGACTCAACTAGAGATTATCAAAGTAAATTTATGAACATAATTATCATTTAAAGAGAGAACTGGTGAAAAATCTTTATTTCTTAATTCCCATTTTTGTGTCTGTCTTAAGAGATAGCAAGGGGTTATGTAGCAACCTTCTCTTGAATTCCTAATCCATCCCCCAGAAAAAAACACAAATTACATCCATAGGGAACAACTGTTACACAATAGATAATGTCATCTGTCTCAGGCATGTTAGGATTGTTTCCTAAAGCCTTCTCTCGAATGAAATGAGAAATAGAATGCATAATTTTAGACCATGCATTTCATGGTTTTCTAACACTACTGCCAAATGCAAAATGTTTTCAATAATGACCCTGCCACACACTGTAAGCTGCAATGAACTTCAGCTTTATTGGCAGAAAGCATTGCTTCCTTGCTAAGAAGTATGTGACAGAGTCCCCTAGATGCAACTTATCCCTGAATCTACTTCAGGCTTCTCCTGGACTCCTCACCTTAGATCCAAGGTGACCAAGACTGATAAAGTGCAACTGGTTTAATCTATCACACTTTCCAGTCTGTAGGGAAACTTACTTAATTGGGAGCCATTAAACTGAATCATATTGGAACAAGTTTAGTTTCTAAATCCAGAGTTCCTGTTTGCTAAGTGTTAAAGTGTTAGTGTGTTAAATCACTCAGTCATGTCCGACTCTTTGAAATCCCATGAATTGTAGCCCGCCAGATTCATCTGCCCATGGAATTTTCCAAGCAAGAATACTGGAATGGGTTGCCATTCCCTTTTCCACGGGGTCTTCCCAACCCAGGGATCAAACCCGGGTCTCCTGCATTGCAGGCAGGTTCTTTATCAACTGAGCCACCAGGGAAGCTGAAGAACCAAGTCAAACAGGTTCTTAAAAATCTAGTCAAATAAAGCAGTTGAATGGGTAGGCTGCTGGTATGAAACAGAGGAAATGTTACATGTACAAAAGAGGGTAACAGTGTGTCTGATGAACACATCTTTAATCTGGGATTTGTGGATTTAGCATGAATTTCCCAGGTGGCTCAGTGAGTAAAGAATCTGCCTGTGATGCAGGAGCCTCAGGAGACAGGGGTTCAATTCCTGGGTCAAGAAGATCCCCTGGAGGAGGGCATGGCAACCCACTCCAGTATTCTTGCCTGGAGAGTCCCATGGACAGAGGAGCCTGGTGGGCTATGGTTCATAGGGTCACAAAGAGTCAGACACGACTGAAGTGACTGGGCAAGTACACATGGACTTCAAAGAGTCTATGATGCCTTGCCTGAAATTGGACCCAAGAGTCTGTGATTATCTGCACAAGTGAATTTTTCTAGGGAGATTATCCTGACTAAATTTCCAGATAGGTTTGTTGAGGACAGCTGTCAAGGGTTTGCCACTGCTCGGTTGTGGCTGACCTCTTCTTGAAGCTCAAAGCTGATCAGTGCGACTCTATGTGGAGCATGCAAAGTTAATGAGCACTAATGGGGCATTAACAAAAGGCCAAAGGAAAAATCTCAAACTCAGGAAATTTACATTTTAATGCAGTGGCACACCTGAGCAAAGTATCTCAAATCATAAAGCCTTCGCTATTAACCCTACACAGCAGGGGAATCATCTGTGAGCAAGACAAATTTTAATATAATCCCTAATCAACACAGCAGAGGAGAGAATTTCACATCTCTGTCTTCCAGATGGTGCCGTTTTATCAGAGCTTCACTTCTTGGTATGCTCAGTTAATTAAAGTCCTTACTGTTTGTTAATGGCAGATTTGTGCAGCAAAAATGACTCTGAAACAGATGTCGGCAAATTTGTCAAAGTGGCTGGATAATCATCCTGACTGCTCTGAAGGACCATTCCATTTCACCCACACCCAGACTTTCACCTTTGAAAACGGAGCAAGGGGAAGGGGTAATGGTGGAAAGGGAAATAACAGCCAGATCCTTGGTCAAAGTCATTCACTTTGCAAGGAATGATCAGTAACGAAGGCATTTCGGCAGACAGTTTCAAATGCAGAAGTATCAAGATGATATATTTTTATGAGACTCTGCCTACAAGTTTCACTGCAGTCTCCCTAATCAACTTGCATGCACACTTGCTATAAACTTGCAGCTCAAATAAACTTTTATCTCATATCTTTGTTCCTGTTTTGTCAGCCTATGTCTGCAACTATAATGGCACCCTATTATAACCAGAGATTAAAGGAAAAGGGAATAAGGAGAAGCCAGTGATTAACACAAAAATCAACCAAAGCTACGGCAGGTAACTTGTCTCTCCTCTAAAGCTCTGTGGATCTTTGAACTCAAAATTGCAGAAGGGGAGTTTGGAATATTGTTTGTCCTTTGGCAATTTTCAGAGCACTGAATATAGTGAATGCTTCCAATAGGAAAACACAAGAAAGGGTTAGAAAACACAGTGTCATTACAATAAGATAAAATAAAACAGTTAAAAAATATAAAGCCCTGTACAGATGCCACATCTTTTTAAAAATTAATTAATTCTGGTCTCTCAGAAATGTATCACTTATGATGTAATATATAATGATGAAAAAATCTTTATCTGGCCTAGTAATTTGATTTGCATTTCTGAGCTGCCTAATCCAAGTGCACAGGCATGTGTGTGTAAGTGTGTGTGTTTTAAATAAACCAAAATCACTTATATACTGTTTGGTAGTATTACCTAGTTCTTTTAAAGGAAAAAACAAGTTATCTCCTTTATGTTAAAATATAATGTGTTTTTTTGTGATTCATTAAATTTTTGCTTTATATAGAATTTTATATCTAAATTTTGCATATGATATATTTCAGTATATAGTTAGTAAAATTATTGATGGGTGTACAGGAAAAATGTTATATAAGACCTATTGTAAAGATGAGAAAGAGCTGCCTTGAAGAAACATGGAATCATTTGTCAAAGTTATTGGGGCTGAACAAAAACCAGGACTCGAGTGGCTTCCATATCAAGCTTTTCTTTTTTTTTTTAAATTATATAGCACATCATAATAAACTTCACAAAACTTTAAAAAAATTTCTTAACTCTAACAGTACATATAGTCCCATTCCATAATATCCTATTTAAATAATTTACTTATTTATAAAAATATTGGGTTGGCCAAAAAGTTTGTTTGGGTTTTCTGTAAGATATTTCTTCCTGTGATTGGGAATAGAGCATTTACATTTATAATAAATAAAAATGTGTGAAAGTAGTAGGAGCCTCTTCAATAAAATTATGCAAAGAGTCATGGCACACTGTTTTCAAAGTCACTTTACATGGCCCCACAGTAGAGGGCACGGAGAAACTCCCAGAAAAGAGGTGAGAACTGCCTTTCAAATAACCAGCCTGGGAAATGGCAGAGGGATATTGTGGCTGTACATTTTAGAAACATAAAAATCTCTTAACTTTTAAAAAGTTTTGGGGACAAATTAAACTTCAAGTCCATGAAACAAAAGGAAATATATGCGAACACAAAGATTAAAAACTAATACAATTATGTAAAGTTTAAAAATAAAATAAAATTAGAAAAAAAAAATGTAAAGGGAAAAAGGCAAAATGAGCATCATAACAAAAGATACACAAATTGTTCCAACGTGCAGGTGTGAAAGTATTAGCCTAGTTCTCTGATCTAGTGAAGATTTCCCACCTTTCCTCCCCTTCACCCCAACAATGGGGAGGAGACCTTGAAAGGGATCCATCATCCATCTGTGGTAGACAACAGATAAGCTCTATTTTAGTTAGGAAAATGTTATTAGTCATTAAGCACACTTGCCCGTAGTTCTAGCATTTTCTAGTATTTAGAAAACTCTGCTCATGGGAAGCTTGGCCAGTGGAGAAGGTGACCACTGGTAACCATAGGCTCCCATAGAAGCTCCACTCAAGCACAGAGCCAGATCTAGACGTTTCATCTTAGTATTCTGAAGTTTACAAAGTACAGGGCTAAACACGGCACGTTCCCACTGTGCATCAGACAATTCATTCATCTTCACATATAACTTGTTTTTATCTTAACCTAGTATTTTCCCTAATTATTGTTCTGCAAATGCAGAAACAGAAATGAATAAGTGCTAAAATAACTTCCATGAACTTTGCTAAAGATCTGGGAATTCCTAAGCAAGTTAAGCCAATTCAGACCCCTGCTTTTTTCATTTCAATGTGTTGCCTATTAAAACTATCTTGACTTTCCATAAAAAAATATTCTTCAAACTGAACATTAGCTACTTTAAATCTAATTGTCTTGATTTTTTTCTATTTAAAATTAAGTATTATTAATCTTTATTTACCATTGATAAGTCAATAATCATAATGTTTGACTATTTCTCTGGACATTTCCACATTCAAGTCTTAAGTTGAACTCTTTTAAGTTTTCTGTTGCTTGGAGTTGAGCACATGAAAAGCCAATCCTAGCTCAAAACTCTTTCTAGCTTTAAAACATATAGGCAGTGGACTAAGAGGAAATTATTTTATTTGAAAACCTTTCAGTTCAGTTCAGTTCAGTCGCTCAGTTGTGTCCGACTCTTTGTGACCCCATGAATTGCAGCACACCAGGCCTCCCTGTCCATCACCAACTCCTGGAGTTCATTCAAACTTACATCCATCAAGTCGGTGATGCCATCCAGCCATCTCATCCTTTGTCATCCCCTTCTCCTCCTGCCCCCAATCCATCCCAGCATCAGGGTCTTTTCCAATGAGTCAACTCTTTGCATGAGGTGGCCAAGGTACTGGAGTTTCAGCTTCAGCATCAGTACTTCCAATGAACACCCAGGACTGATCTCCTTCAGAATGGACTGGTTGGCTCTCCTTGCAGTCCAAGGGGCTCTCAAGAGTCTGCTCCAACACCACAGTTCAAAAGCATCAATTCTTTGGCACTCAGCTTTCTTCACAGTCCAACTCTCACATCCATACATGACCACAGGAAAAACCATAGCCTTGACTAGACGGACCTTTTGGCAAAGTAATGTCTCTGCTTTTGAATATGCTATCTAGGTTGGTCATAACTTTCCTTCCAAGGAGTAAGCGTCTTTTAATGACATGGCTGCAGTCACCATCTGTAGTGATTTTGGAGCCCAAAAAAATAAAGTCTGACACTGTTTCCACTGTTTCCCCATCTATTTCCCATGAAGTGATGGCATCAGATGCCATGATCTTAGTTTTCTGAATGTTGAGCTTTAAGCCGACTTTTTCACTCTCCACGTTCAAAACATAGGCTTCCCTGGTGGTTCAGTAGTAAAGAATCCACCTACCAATGCAGGAGACTCAGGTTCAATCCCTGGGTCAGGAAGACCTCCTGGAGAAGGAGATGGTAATCCACTCTAGTATCCTTGCCTGGGAAATCCCATGGACGGAGAAGCCTGGCTGGCTGCAGTCCATGGGATCACAAAAGAGTTGGGCACGAATTAGCAACTAAACAACAACATTCAATACATATAAATGCTATCTTAACTGGTCTTTACAACAACCTTTAATAAAAAGTATTAGGAGGTCCTGAGAAGTTAAGTTATTTGTTTAGGTATGTATAGCTAGCTACTGGTGGAAATCCTTGGAAGATACAAAGCCAATACTATCAGTTCTCATCCAAACATTGTCTACAAAAGGGTCCTAGTTAATGGATTTCAGTTATTTCAATCTACCACCAAGTTTATCCCTATTGTGAATGGCTCAGTCTGATTATTAGACTTGTTACATAGAATGTCCATGCTTCAGATTCCAGGCTCACCTAGTCGCCTTTCATTGTCATCTAGATATCTTATATACCTTAACTGCATGGAGCATAGACGATGATTTTACGGATGAGAGGGATCCAGCTCAAGCAAAATCGGCGCTGGGGTTCTGGTCTTCTCTATCATTATCTTGAGCTTGGATAATGTCAATAATCTATGATACATGAATACACTAATAATGAGCTCACAGAATCCGACTAATGTATTGCTATGATAAGGAATGCCTCCTTGAGATAGCTGGCTCATTTCTAGTTTCTGCCTATGCAAGCACAAGGTTTATTCCACAGGTAACACTTAAAACAATATTCAAAGGATTTATACAGTATAGAGAAATGTAACAGTCCCAAAGATACTCTGGTTACTCCTATTTTATTTAGAATATATCACGAGACACCATCATTTCATATGCTTCATATGAAGGAAGAAACTGTAAATATATTTCAATTTTTACCTGGAAACAAAATTCCTATAGCATAAAAACTCATCTTTCACAAGAGAGAGAAGTCAAATTTTAAAATTAACTACATAGAAAATTTCATATAATGTTTAGTTAATTAAAGCTAGACTTGGTAGCTTTTCCCAGGCTTTTTACTTAAAGTAAAATTAGACCAAACTCAAAATATAAATGACCAAAATAAAACTATTTCCTGGACACAGACTCTCATTAATCAGGAAGTCATTATAATAGGAATATATGCTGCTGCTGCTGCTGCTAAGTCACTTCAGTCGTGTCTGACTCCCAGCGACCCCATGGACTGCAGCCCACCAGGCTCCTCCATCCATGGATTTTCCAGGCAAGAGTACTGCAGTGGGGTGCCATTGAGGAGACAGTAAAATACAAGTTTAGAAATTTATTGCCCAATTAATTGTTACTTGTATGCATTTTAAAATTGCTGTCCTTGAAGAACAAAAAATAAAGAAAAACGTGGAAACCTATAAAACTGTACATAGTTGAAAATGACTGACCATGAATGACTGAGACATAACCATCCATACACCATCTGTTCTTTGCTGTATTCATCTTAAAGCTGTATGTCCTTCAGAAATTATGAGTCATTTATAAATTTAACAAAGGAAAAAAGATACTGCGTTTAAATAATTTCTTAATGTAAACTCCCTTTTTCTCTTACTGAAAAATTTCAACTGGAAATATTAAGTCAACTGGATATATTCCCCTTGTGAATATCTAGGTTATAATCTACCTGTGCTATAGTTTTCTTGCATAATATAAGGCAAACTTTAAAATTCTTCCTGATTTCTAACATTGAAGGGAAATAAAAAGACTATAAGATTATAAGCATTTTTTCCATATAGCCTGGTTCAGTTGCTCTGCGTAATAAGTTCTAGCCTTTTGATATTGCTTCATAAAATAAATTTATATTCTAATAGCTAATTCTAAAAGCAAGAACAGCTTATGCTTGAGCATTTATATATATATATATATATATTTTTTTTTTTCTCCTCTTCCTCTTTCTCCTCCTCTTTTCCTTCTCCTTCTTCTGATTCCTACCTTTGTACTACGGTGGTTTGGGATGTTGTTATTTTAACATTTGGAGCCTACTTCAGCCTGGGATCCATCTGCTGCTAGGCTCTTCCTGAGCAAATCAACGCCGCTACAAGAGCCAAGAGCTGGGAGGAACTCAGCCATCAGTCACTAGCACAGACCTGATCTGGTACCTTAGTGCTCATTCTAACTTTTCTTTTTCCTCATTTATATGTTTTGATATTGTTTTTTTTTTTGCTTTTTCCCCTGATATTATTAAAATATCTGATTTTGGGAATAAATAGCATGAGTACCTATTGTCTTTTTATTTCTTATATATATCCCGACAGGATATATATACTTAATGTATATTAATGTTAATACTTAATTTTGCTTACCATGAAGAAATCAAAAATTGAAAGGGAACTGATTTTTGATTCCCTGGTTCATTATCAGAAATCCAGCCTCACTTTACTACCAATATTACTTTTAATCATAATTTTAAATAATTTTACTCTTGTATATAAAGTTGCCAAAAAAAAAAAAATCACACAGATTTCCTATGTACCCTCTACCCAGATTCCTCTAAAGATAAACATATTTGAAAATCATAGAATGGTGATCAAAAC
Organism: Bos indicus x Bos taurus; assembly: GCF_003369695.1. NCBI lineage: Eukaryota > Metazoa > Chordata > Mammalia > Artiodactyla > Bovidae > Bos > Bos indicus x Bos taurus. Next base: position 100,215,463 of record NC_040081.1, on the reverse strand, counting down.
CAGAAAAGTAACATTTGTACAATACCATTAATAAAAAACCAGATCTTATTGGTGCTTTGCTAATTTGTACATACAGTCAATGGGGGTTGGGGGTTATAGTATAGTTTGTTGCCCTTTAGTCGCTCAGTCATGTCCAACTCTTTGTGACCTCATGGACTGTAGCCCACCAGACTCCTTTGTCCATAGGATTCTCCAGGCAAGAATACTGGAGTAAGCTGCCATTTCCTTCTCCAGGGGATCTTCCTGACCCCAGGATCGAACTCAAGTCTCCTGCATCTCCTGCGTTGGCAAAGTGGCTTCTTTACCATTGAGCCACCAAGGAAGCCCATAGTATAGTTAGTTCTATGAAATGCATCACATGTATTGATTTGTAGAACTATCATGGTAATCAGGATGCAGAGCTCTCCTATCACCCCAAAGAAACTCTCATGGTACACTTAAAGTCACAACCTCCCAAATTTCAACTCCTGCAATCACAGCTTAGTTCTCCATCAGTATAATTTTGTCATACATTTCAAGAATGATTTAGAAAATTGAATCACACTGTAGACAGTCTTTTGAGATGTTTTTTTTTTTTTTTCCCAGCACAGTGCCTTTAAAATCCACCCACATTTTTGTTTATATTAATAGTCTGTTTCCCTTTTTGCTGAATTATATTAGATGGTGCATATACGCTGCTATTGTGGAGAAAAATGTTTTGATAAGTATATCCATCCTCTCATCTTTGAAAAAAAGTTATATTTTATACATTTTTTTCATTCTGTTTTAACAAAAATCCCGAGTTCAAAACTTAATTCAGACACTAGCATTTTTCCTTTGTAGTTTTTCCTTTGAGTATAAACTCAATGGATTTGATTAAGCTAGATGGTCTAAATTGTATTCAAGATCTAAAATCTTGTAAAAACTAATGTAAGACAGTGAATAAGCTCAAAGGGGCATAAGGAACGTCTTTAAGGCATGCACGAAATTCTGACGTTTCCCTCCTTAGCCCGTGCTCCTATTCATCCAGAAGTGTTTTGGCCCATCCAGTGCAACCTCCTCATAGTCTGGTGATGTCAATCCAGTGAGGGTAAGGGTAAAGGAAGCAGAAACATAATGCCATGGGACTTCCCTGGTGGTCCAGTGGTTAAAAATACACTTTTCAATGCAGGGGACATGGGTTTGATTCCTGGTTGGGGAACTAAGATTCCACATGCCTTGGGGCAGCTAAGACCACGGGTCACAACTACTGAGTCTTCTCACTCTAGCGCCTGCGCTCTGTACCTAGAGACAGTTCACACACTGAAATGAGGAGTCTACACGATCAAAAAAAGGAAAAGGAAAACATAACGCCAGACGAGGGAACACATGCATGTGCACATGCATACACACACACACACACACACACACACACACACATACCAGCCACACCGATTTGAAGATGGCTAAAGTCAGACAAATCTGAATTAACAGTACGCCAGTACTCCATAACAGGATTTTCATTACAACTGCCGAGCGGAAAAGCTCTTTGGCTGCTAAGTTCTTGAATTCATCCTGCCACAATATGGATGCAGTCAGCCTAGGAAGAAGCCACCCAAAGGAAAGAAATATAGAGAATCAGAAAATAAGCAACATTTTTGAGATGCTGACATCATTTGAGATTTCACTTGCGATCTCACTACATTTACTCTGAATCCATCCTTTTTCCCTGCTCTGTGAAAATGGTACACGCACGTGTGCTCAGTCCATCTTTGTGAGAGCCCAGGCAAGGATACTGGAGTGGGTTGTCATTTCCTCCAGGGGATCTTCTCAACTCAGGGATCAAACCTGGACCCTTCCCGACCCCAGGGATCAAACTCGCATCTCCTGAGGCTCCTGAATTGTCAGGTAGATTCTTTACCCCTTGTGTCTCCTGGGAAGCCCTGTGAAGGTGGTTAGGTTCGATCTAAAAATATTTCTTTGCCAGTTGGCACCGTGTTAAAACTCGGCCAGTAGAGGGCATATGAGAGACATTGCAGAAGAAAGTAGGTGTTGCTTCCTGGTTCCTGTCTGTTGGCTCTACAGGTTCTCCAGCTTCCAGCCCTTCCAGTGTATAGAGGCTTTCTTGGTGCCCAGCAACTGCAGCTCCGGCAGCTTCTTTTGCATCAAGCATCTACAGTGCATCCCGGCCCTAATAGTCAGTGGCCAGCAGTTTCCCCCATACCTCCTCAGGCCCTTTGGTAACAAGCATCTCCAGTGAGACAACTCTCTGTGAGTTTTCTGACACCCTGGACAGCACATTTCAGCCATGTTCCAAAGGAAAAATTTTGAGAAAGTTCTGCCAGTGCTGTACCACAGTGATACTTGGCCATTTAGTGAGCTAAGGCCATACCCTGTCCAAAGGTTTCTGGATTTCAGCAGGGTGGGAGGAGTGGGAATTTCATTGGGCAATCAATCACACCTCTAGGACTCATAGCTGCTCTTTATATCTGAAATATGTATATTCTTTGGAATTCTTTTACTTCTTACTAGCCATTCTTCTAGATGTAAAGAGGTTGCCGACATATGATAAAATAGGAAAAAAAAAAAAATTATAGAAAAGAAGGCTTCCCTGGTGGCCGGATGGTAAAGCGTCTGCCTGCAATGTGGGAGACCTGGGTTTGATCCCTGGGTTGGGAAGATCTTCCTGGAGAAGGAAATGGCAACCCACTCCAGTACTCTTGCCTGGAAAATTCCATGGATGGAGGAGCCTGGTAGGCTACCATCGGACACGTCTGAGCAACCTCTCTAGACATTCTTCTACTTCTTACGTGTGTGCGTGCTAAGTCACTTCAGTCGTGTCCAACTCTTTGGAACCGTATGGACTGTAACCCGCCAGGCTCCTCTGTCCATGGGGGTTCTCCAGGCAAGAATACTGGAGTGAGTTGCCATGCCCTCTTCAATGTACTAGTCAATTACTTATACACTAATACTCTATTACAGTTAATAATTCTTTATACTAAACTTCCCCTGTTCAAATTACTATGTGGTTTCTCTTTCCTGATTGGATTCAAATTGACATACCATGCCTGAAGGCTGAGCTACCCTTGGATTTCTCAATTTTGTGATCTCATAAATTCCATTTTTTGTGGATGTTGGCTATAGTTACAACTGAAACTGGAAAGTTCTAATACAAATAAGGTCCATGAAATTAATAAAAAGAATACTAGAGACAAAATTGTCTTAGAAAGTTCCATACACATATTTGTAAAAAGCAGACTAGAATAGTCAGACTTAATTAACACAGATTCCAATTCTAGAAAACTTCTGATCTACACAGGAATGGTATTATAGTGATACTTTGGAATATGCTTTAAATATTTTTTTTTTAAACTTATGAGTAAACTTCACATCTTTGGTTCTGGACATTAGTATAAGGGACCAGATTTATGTTATATGCCTCGTTGCATGCAGAAGGGAAACCATTTCTCAAGGAATTGACACTAAACACTCTCTGGTGGTGAATTAATGTAACTAAGTAAGCATTAAGTAGTTAATGCACTTACGCACATCCAACGACTATCCAAGATGAACAAGTGTTCATCTGAATGAAAACTGAATGAAATAGATACAGTAAGCTGAGTGGCCTTAAGTGAAGAAGTATTATAAATTATTTTTACTTCTAGTTTTGTGCTTTTAAATTATTTTATGTGTATACAGAAGTTGATTCTTGACAAGTTTTTTCCACCATGCCTCATTCATTGAAAACATCTCTTCTTTTTTGGAATAGATATAAATTGTGTAGTCAAATTACAGTAAATGCTAAAATAACAAAACCTGCATGGTTCCTAAAAGATACTTTCTGAGTAAGAAAATAGCACACAAATAAATAGCCTGTTTCAGATTCTGACTGCCAAAAAGTAGGAAATGCTGCAATGATTTGGATAAGAATATTTAATGATCGTTGCCTATCTACAAATTTCCAATGAACTAAGATACAACAAACAGCAATATTCTAGATAGGATCTGCCACTAGAGTCAGATCAATAAATATTTCAAAACTTAAAGAAAAATTGCCTAAAACACAAACAAGTAGAATGTCAAACTTTGGTTAACAAGCCTCCAGTGTCTACTGTCAATAATATGTGGGTAGGAGGAATGGCCAGATTTTAAGGGTCTCAGCCCAAACTGTGTTCCTTTGATTGCTTTAAAAGAGATAAAGACCTTTATATGACCAAGAGTTAATGACACTTGACTACCCTTTCTCAGCCTGTCATCTCTTTCAAAGCTGTATAAAGGTCCAAGAGATTCTAAATTATTTGGATTAGAGGTCTTGTCACTAAAGTTTAGGGTTCAGTTCAGCTCAGTTCAGTCACTCAGTCGTGTCCGACTCTTTGCAACCCCATGAATCGCAGCACGCCAGGCCTCCCTGTCCGTCACCAACTCCCGGAGTTCACGCAAACTCACGTCCATCGAGTCAGTGATGCCATACAGCCATCTCATCCTCTGTCGTCCCCTTCTCCTCCTGCCCCCAATCCCTCCCAGCATCAAAGTCTTTTCCAATGAGTCAACTCTTCACATGAGGTGGTCAAAGTACTGGAGTTTCAGCTCTAGCATCATTCCCTCCAAAGAACACCCAGGGCTGATCTCCTTCACGATGGACTGGTTGGATCTCCTTGCAGTCCAAGGGACTCTCAGGAGTCTTCTCCAACACCACAGTTTAAAAGCATCAATTCTTCGTTGCTCAGCTTTATTCACAGTCCAACTCTCACATCCATACATGACCACTGGAAAACCGTAGCCTTGACTAGAGGGACATTTGTTGGCAAAGTAATGTCTCTGCTTTTCACCCCACTCCAGTACTCTTGCCTGGGAAATCCCATGGACAGAGGAGCCTGGTGGGCTGCAGTCCATGGGGTCGCACAGAGTCGGACATGACTGAGCGACTTCACTTTCACTTTTCACTTTCCTGCATTGGAGAAGGAAATGGCAACCCACTCCAGTGTTCTTGCCTGGAGAATCCCAGGGACGAGGGAGACTGGTGGGCTGCCGTCTATAGGGTCGCACAGGGTTGGACACGAGTGAAGCGACTTAGCAGCAGCAGCAGCAGGGGTTGAAATATTACAGAGATTTCATGTTTTCTTGACTACTGTGCTATTTTTAAGAAGTGACTTGATTGAGTTCCAACATTAATATGTTTGAAATGTATTGATATTTAGAAAGAAGTCATGCATTCCTAGCTTACAAATTCTTTTTGATGTTTTCAAGAAAAGGCTAAATTGATATTTAAAGTGAAGTTTTGGATACTAAAACTTGGCTTTTATTACTTAGAAACAAATGAATTCAAAGCAGTTTTCTTTTTCATTGAGTTGAGAATATATTAACTTGGTCTCATAGCACTACACATAGAAGAATAATCTTTTTGTTTCTGTTACTGTATTGTCTGTTTTTCCTTTGAAGCCCACATACTCTAACAGTAACAAAATTAAGGTTATATGAGGGAAGATGGGAAAATAAAATAAGGAGTTCCAGCAGAATTGGAGCCTGGTGGGCACCCCAAACACTGGAATAGGGACTCAATTATTATTTACTACACATACATTTTTTTTTACTACAAACTTTACATGAGCTGTTTCATTAGACTTCACAATAGTCTTGTGAAAATGGCATCATTATTCTCCTGTGGAGAAAAAAAACAAAACAAAACTGAAAGCCAAAATAGTCCACTCTAGCAGACTCTAGTTCAAACCCTAATTTGTTGGAATCCACAGCCCAAGGTCTCTCTAATAAACCATACTGCCTTTCAGTGGGAGAAAGAGGAAGAGAATAGAAAATAGAGCCAAGACAGAGAATGAGGAAGAACAAGTCATGAGGTTATTACCATATATATATATTTTTAAACATCTGGGTAAGGTTGACTCCTTTGTGTGAACTTGGTGTGAATTTCTATATCAAAGTATGTGTCAATTCTCAGACAAATGCCAATTTTAAAATATTAAAATGTGAAAAAGTGTAATGTGGAATGAAGGAAATATGATAGTGAGAGGTGACATTTTTCTCTATACTTGATAGAGCTTCCCTGACTCTGGATGACAACTACTCATGAAAATGCCCTTGAGCTAATTAAGTAATGTTTCTCCCTTTCATTCCTAATACCTCTCAGGTTGTCCTTTGAGGAGAAAAACCCAGTAGGTGCATGAGGGTAGATTTTATCAGTTGCAGAACATATCAGATGAAGCCACTGGTGAAATGAAACAGAGGGATGAACATGGTTACAGGCTCAGTATTACTCATTTGAAAGATCACATAACTGAAATTTCCTGAGATGCTTAAGATAATGTTTAAGTAAAAGAATCTGCAATAATACTTTGAAGATAGCATATTTTAAAAGCATCATATACTATGGTTATATTTAGGTATTATTTTTTCTCCACTTGTATTTTCTTAATTATCCCACTGACTTCATAACTAATGTTACAAAAAGGGTACTGAAAATGTCTGCAGAATAATCTTCAGTGGCATATGGTATCTCTTTTTCATTCCACCACTTCATTATGTCAATGGAATTCAGATACCCTCTTGACAGATGTAAATTGCATTATGAAAGTCTCACACTTCAGTAGACTCAAACGACCTAAAAGCAATAGAAATGGTCATAGAAAATTGACATCCCATTAAGGTAAAAGTGTATTTTTCCTCAAAATTCAAGAATATATGACTTTATCCCCTCTCTATGATATTCATTTAGATTGTCTCATTAAACTATTAAGCATGCCTTTCCCCCTCAACATAAGGAATATAGTTTCCTAAAGAAAGTGGCGAGAGTTATACACTAACTCTTCCTAATCATTACATCATAATGCTAAAAAAACCAAAACATTTTCTGCTCAGGTGAAACCTCAATAAATTTCCTTCAAAAATCTTCTTATTTATACCCCCATCACTTTGCTTTCTTTTTCTTGTAGGATACATGCTGACAATGAGTCATAAGTTTGCAAAAAAAAAAAAAGGTACTGCTTCTGTGTGTGTGTGTGTGTGTTGGGCAACACCCACTGTGCTGTGGACAATAGATTAATAATGAAGAGGATTTTCTTAGGGACTATTAATCTCTTCTTTTCAAAGAATACCACAAGAGCATTCTACTTTATCGGGATAGGAAATAGCCTAATCTCATTCCCATCACATATTTTATCTAAGATAAAAAAAAGAGTATATACAAACTGAGGGTCATAATTTTAAAGCTTTGAAGACTTGTTTAAAAACAGAATGTGATGGAAAAGAGTTTACCAGGTACCATAAACAGAACTAAAAGAGGAAGGACTAGCCTATCTTTGGATTATTCTGTGGGAAATAGGTTTAAAATTTCTACTCACCTCATCTTCATTTATCTGGGCTATCGTTTGCAAGCTATGTATCCACCCAGTTCCTGTATTTTAAAAAACCATGTCCCCAAATCAAAGCAGATATCTCTAAGTCGTGACCCACTTAAGGAGACATACAACTTGCTTAACTCGGTTTCCTTAAGGACTCTTCACCACAGAAATTTATTGTAAATGAGAACTTAAAATTTATTTAAACTTAAACTTTACAATTTATTGTAAATGAGAACTGCTGGCAGTTTCTTGAAGTATACATTTTAGAGATGTTTCATACTCAACAAAGTACATCAAACTTATTATCTAGACAAAGTTAAAGCTCTCATATTCCGTACTACATAATGTTCAGAGACGTAGAGGGTAGTGAAGTTGTATGCTGCAACACTTAATGACCTCCAGCTAGGACAAAATCTCATTCTTTAAAAATTTATTAGTGTTATGTAACTGGGAGCTAACTTTGCTTCTTTTATATCTGTCAACTCTCTATTTATCTTACTGTCTCTAATTTATGGGGCCAGGAAAAATATTCTTCCATTTCAACTAGAATTTCCTAAGTACAGAAAAACAGTGAGTTCTCTGCCTACACTGACAGTTTTGAGCCTAATTAAACAATGACAGTGAGTTAAATCCAAATATTAGTTGATGGGGGCAATTTGTTCATGTACTTCAATGGTGCATGACAATGAGGTCTGACAGAGCTTCAAACTGTACTGTCATAAATCAACTTGATGATTCTGCACTTCTGAAAGAGGAAACATAGAAACTCTTTGAGATCAGATATTTCCTAAGAAAATAAAGTCAAACAGGGATATGTTGGGAAGAAAGACATACTGGCAATGTTTTTTGAGCGATTAGCATTTTGGAACATTATCCATAAATTGTCACATTGTGCTGTGTGTGCTGAGTTGCTCAGTCATGTCAAGCTGATTGTGACCCCCACAGACAGTAGCCCATTTTCCAGGCAAGAATACTGATATAGGTTGCCATTTCCTTCTCCAGGGGATCCTCCCAACCCAGGGATCAAACCCAGGTCTCCCACATTGCATGTGGATTCTTTCTGATTGAACTACCAGGGAAGTCCGAAGCAGGAAGAGGGGATTTTAAAAAGATTTAAAAAAAAAAAAATGACGGAATGGACTAGTTTCAGGGTAAAAAAAAAAAAAAATTGTGAGTGTTCAGATTAACTTTGGGGACAACTGCAAAAAATTGGAGAATTTTTGATAGATAATGCAATGAGTCAACAAGTAGAACATACTCTAACATACTTAAAGTTTACTGGAATTAAAAATCACATTTACAGTTAATGGGCAAGTTTCTTCAAAGCAGTCTATGCTATTGAGTAGACCATGTGCACTTTGGCTTTTATATAGGTAAAATATAATACTCCATTTCCTTCCAATTCCTTGATTTGGGGTTCTTTTTCAGCACCAACATATTCTTAATTCTCTTAATGCTGATCACCACGTTTTATCTAAAATACAGTTTTAAAAATTGCTAAAACTTTAGATTTTTAATGGGGAATGACAGCAAATTTTTCCATATTTGTATTTTAAATATAAATTTGTTTCAAGCTCAAAGAAAAATTTAAATTGTTGAACAAAAAGTAGTATCTCTATCACGTTCACTTGTTTTTAATTTTCAAATGTTATCACTGTTGAGAGTTTTATTGTACATTACTTCTCATTACTTCTCATTAATGTATATATAAATGAACACACATTTTTAATATTATTTTTAGTTCTTTGAAATTCAGCTCTGACTCCAAAATTAAATAAGCACGCTTCTTTCTTTCCATTATACTCCTTTAAGGGATATACAATGCACCTGTACACCTGTACATTATTGACAACCTCTATCTTTACATCTTTACTTGTGAAACCCTCATTTTCTATCAAAATATTTGAAGCATTTGTCTTTGTCTCCATGTTTATAGCTTTACTAGTCAGGATAGGCTTGGAGAAGGCAATGGCACCCACTCCAGTACTCTTGCCTGGAAAATCCCATGGATGGAGGAGCCTGGTAGGTGCAATCCATGGGGTCGCTAAGAGTCGGATACGACTGAGCGACTTCACTTTCACTTTTCACTTTCATGCATTGGATAAGGAAATGGCAACCTACTCCAGTGTTCTTGCCTGGAGAATCCCAGGGACGGGGAAGCCTGGTGGGCTGCTGTCTATGGAGTCGCACAGAGTCAGACACGACTGAAGTGACTTAGCAGCACAAGCAGCAGTCAGGATAGGCTGAATGATGCTGCACTAACAACCAGTTCTATAGGAAAAATTATGTCTGATTTATACTATTGTCCATTGTGGGTCAGCAGGAGCTGCAGCTCATCATACTCATTCAAAGACCCTGATAAGCACCCCTATGCTCCTAGAGCAGCAGGAAGAGCACACAGCATTCTGGATACTGGCAGCTAAAACTTCCACCCAGAAGTAAGACGCATCACTTCTGTCCATCTTTCATTGGCTAAGGAAAGTTACACGGCCCATGGCTCCCTTCAGAAATGGGAAATATAATTCTTTTATGTGACCCAAGAGCAGAGAGCTGAAAACATCTGGTGAACACAATTTGTGACTCTGTATTTTCATACATGTAATTTCTTTTCTGAGGTCATCTCTCAAATCCTAACCATTTTTTGGAAGATGGCAATATTTTATAGTATTAGTATCTATCTTTACCGTCAAATATGTATTCAAAGTCTACCTGAACATGCTACAGAAGCAGAATTTATTTATTTTTTAAAGCTTTTTTTTTAAAATGTGGACCATTTTTAAAGACTTCATTGAATTTGTTACAGTATTGCTTCTGTTTCGTATTTTGGTGTTTTGGCCTTGAGGCATGTGGGATTTTAAATCCCCGATTAGGGATCGAACCCTGCACTCCTTGCATTGGAAGGCAAAGTCTTAACCACTAGTCCAACAGGGAAGTTCCCAGCAGCAGCAGAATGTAAAGCGCTGAGAAACTGGTAAGATTACTATAAAAAAAAAAAAAAATGTAAGACTGCACACGTTCCCCAAATGAGGACATTTATTTCCAGTTCTATCTACTTTTTAAAATTTTGGGACAACTTGCTGTGTACACTATTTCATGGAGTTCCTTCTTTTCTGTGATTCCTAACTTCTTTGTTGGGTTAGAAAAGGTAAATACAGAAGAGAGTTTTGACCAGCCTGGACTGGCAATACGTGGCATGCGCCTGCTATATAGATCTTACAGACCCTAGTTATAACAAATGTTTACTGATTAGTGGTTAAATGCCTGATATATTTATTTTTAGACCAACTTTTCATTTTTTCCAATCCAACTCACGAAGAACAAAATCATATGTGAAACAGTCACACTAAACTTGGCCCAAAACAGAAGGCTATGAGTACAGTGCCTGGAAGAATGCTTATTCATTACTCCCTAGACTAGCATATTTCTCAGCAGAGAGAAGAGCATATACTGTAGCCATGGAAAATCTGGGGAACTGGAACTCTTGAAAATACCATTTATGCTACATCAAACTTGAGCCCACTCAGGCAATGTAAATCTTTCCATATGTGATGAGTGCTTGCTGCCCAGCTTCCAAATCTGAAAGAGACACTGAAAATATCCCAAATACTCCTTTTTAATTTATACCAAGAGTCTCCATCTGTCTTTATGCTTTGAGTTAAGGAATGGTTCTCTAATAAACTAGAAAGAGAGGAGAGCAAAGAGATACTATCTCATATTTCAGGTATAAATTGAAACCATCTTCCTATCCCAGAATAGATCTACATTTCAATAAAAATTAATTGCCCCTTCAATTGTAGATAACAACAAAATTAAAGACAGCCAAAACACAATCTATCTTGAATTTTGAATTGTGTCCTAAAACTCTCAATGTTTTGGCCTAGGATGATGTTATGGGGACCATTTTCTTAATCCAAAACCAAGACATATGGCGTGATAAGGAATGGTTTGTGCTGCTACATGGGGAGCAAGAGATAGTCTGAGAGCTGTAATAGAGCCAATAAATTGCCAAAATCCCTAAGGTATTTAGATGACTTAAAGCAGTGCTTTTCAAGTATGACCCATGGACCACTTGCATCATTATCACCTGGAGTTTTTGTTAAAATACCTGTTTCAGGGCCTTGAGCTAGACTAACTGAATCAGACACTCTGGACAAAGGCTCAGAAGTCTGCTTTTTAGGTTCTTCAGGTGATTTTTACACCTGCTAAAGGAAATATTATACTCCAAGAGTTCCTGAGAGAAAACAAGAGAAAGGAGTATTAACATCAGGGCATTGGAGGACAGGCCAGGAACTCAGACAAGAAAACATCCTTATTTAGATCTTAAAGCAAGATGTAGTAATCTTGGAAGAGAAAGTGTCAGGCTGATGTCACTTTAATAGGACTTCCCACGGGGATTTAGAAGAATCCTTGACATTGTACCTAAGGAAGGTGGGCCATCATAATCTCCAGGAACAGCCTCTATAGGGAATGGATTGAAATAGCTGCACTAACTTCCCCATCCCCTACAACTTTCTGGTAGTCAATCACAAACATCAGAAGCCCAGAATAGGCATTGTTGTTGTTGTTGTTGTTGAGTCGCTAAGTCCTGTCTGCCTCTTTGTGACCCCATGGACTGGATTTCCCAGATAAGGATACTGGAGGGGGTTGCTGTTTCCTTCTCCAGGGGATCTTCCTGAACCAGGGGTTGAACTTGCATCTCCTGCATTGGCAGGCAGATTCTTTACCACTGAGCCACCAGGGGAGCCCTAGAATAGACAAAGCCCTACAGAATATCTGGTTTTCTCTGATCACTAACACTGGTCATATGCTTCTCTCTACTACCGTGTGACTCACTGCTAGCCCTGCCCCAAAGATTTGAGATCTCCTATTGTAACCTGAGTTCTCGCTTTTTTTTTTTGGTGTCTCAGTTCCTATCTAATGTCTAGTCCCCAGGTGCTTAAGGAGCCTGCATCTTACTTTACATTTTACTCTTAAGAAGAGTCCTCTTCATGAACTCCAGTCAATCTGCAGACCGATTTCCCTGAAAACAAGGCTGCTTGACCTGTTCGGCATCCCTCTTCTTTGACTGCCTGCCATCGTATTCTCTTTGACTGACCAGACCTCATTTGCCATATTCTGGTAGCCCTGATGCTGACTGCTTCTCCAGATTATACCTCAATGTTGCTTAACCTGGAGGATGCAGTGTCTGGCCTTTCAGAAAAGATTTTTGTTCAGAGCCTGCATTTGCCTGTGTATGGAGGGTTAATCTCTTGCCCCACCCATGCACACAAGTCTACTTCTGCATACCACTCTCTTCTATCTGCACAATGAATAGTAAGAAACTGGGCCATACATAGGCAGTTATCGAGTTTTGGCCAAGGAGTCCCATAGACGTCCCAGAAGACCCATGAAGACCTAAACAGATATGAGTTAGAAAATTCTCCCATCAGTAAGTTGCATCATGAACTCCTCAGGGAGGCTCAAGAGAGAGGGTGTATATGTATACTTACAGCTGATTCATGTTGCTGTATGGGAGAAACCAACACAACATTGTAAAGCAATTATCCTCCAATTAAAAGGAGAAAAGAACTCCTCAGGATCTTTACAAGGAACTCCTTGGCAAGTACAGATTCAGTCTTTACTCTTTGAGTAAACTATAAACTACTCAGAAAGCCAGTCAGTGGCTTTTTTTTTTTCCTTTCTCTATGGAGCTTACAGATTTGGAGCAGATTTTTTTTTTTTTTTTTGTAGCTTAGCTGTGTTTTAAGAACTTGGGTAAGGATCACTCATTACCAGTATGAACTCAGTTTATAAGGTACTTTTTGACAGGCAACAATCCTGAGCACTTTACTAAAATTTCAGCATTTGCTCTGTGTCCCTTAAGAGAACATCAATAAGGAACAGAAAGATAACAGATGTTTCCGGTCCTTAGAGATCAGAATTTGAATGAGATGGAAACTAAAATATGAGGCTCTATGAAGCTGTCTCATGTAGAGATTCTCCTATAAGATTTTTCTTTTCATTCCCTAATCCTCTCACCTCTACGCGGAGCTCAAGACCTACAAACGTCACATCCTATACTTTGTCTTTCCAACCTTGATCTCCCTCCCACTTCAAAGAAAAACAAGTACAGTTTAGACTTTTAAAATGAAAACAAACGTTATTTCCACACTAGTATTTTTTATAGTAACGTAGACGAGAAAGAGCAATTGGTTTAAAAAATGATTTCTGTAGAAGGGAGGAATGGGAGTTCTATAAAATCCAATGCACAACATAAAACTTCTTTATTCTTTGTTACTGTCAAGTGGTTAATCCAGGATCCCCCCCTTTCCTAGAAGCCATATGACGTTATGGACATTTAGGGTTCCATGTCTGGGACAAGGGAGAGTGGGGATGTGGTCCATGGTCACCATGCACTGTCCACATAGGCTTCTCTGAGATGCTGATTTCCTCCTTTCTTGTCTGTTGCTGGAGGTCAGTCCACGTGCCCTGGGACTAAGTCCTCTTTGTCCCGACTCCTGACATCACTCTGCTCCTTCTCTTCCTCTCTTGGCTGCATTTACAGCATAAGGATCAGCTGGGAGAATGTTTTGGACATGTCTGCCTAAATACTCGTGTCTAATGACCTGGCATCAGGCAGAACAGCACTAAAACTGGTTCCAGTTTTATACTTCCATGCACTTCATATAGGAAGCAATTTATAGATTCCACTGCTCCTGTTTAGTCACTAAGATCCCACTAAGTCAGTAAGATTCCACTGCTCCTGTTTAGTCTAACTCTTTTGCGACCCCATGGACTATAGCCTGCCAGGCTCCTTCTGTCAGTGCGATTTCTCAGGCAAGAATACTGGAGTAGGTTGCCATTTCCTTCTCCAGGGGATCTCCCCAAACCAGGGATTGAACAGGTGTCTCTTATGTCTCCTGCATTGGAAGGTACATTCTTTATCACTAGTGCAACTGGAAGCCCTCTCTTACATTTCCCCAATATGATCCAGGTTTTCAGGTCTGTCTCCAGGGTACCTGGTTCAGGGAGTGAGAGAGAGGATGCCAGAGCATGGAGCCCCTACGTGGGTGAGCCCACATCTTCAAGCATCTGAAGCCCCTCTGCTTTCCTTTAATTTTTTCCTTTGGTCCCACTACCATGAGAATCATTATCTGCTCTTGGGGATGGGATAAAAGGTCTGCTTTATTTTGTTTTTGTCATTATTTTGAACCTGAGGATTTAAGAAGTTACCTTTTGAAACTCAAAAGCTGTCACAAACAAAAATATCTAAAACACTTCTTTCCGAATTAGGCCTTTCCTGAGGCAATATTTGTCATAAAACAAAGAAGATTTGAGCAAGTACAAGAGAACAGACCATGAATGAATATCTAAAAATATTTCTTGAACGTTAACATTGAGTCTAAGCTTCCATCATATATAGGGATTGCTGAAACTCTGACAAAAGGCGAAGAAGCTAAAATTGTAAAAGTTTAATGAAACTATCCTTGACCCTAACCTGAGTGGCAAAAATGGTCATCAACTTTATCATAAAATCTGAGTAAATGTGGAATAAAATATATTTAGAGGAAAAACCTGGAATAATATATCCAGAGGGAAAAAGAAGCAAGCTCATGGTCTTTTGCCTGCGTCTTTTTATTTTCCAATGGACTGACCAGATGTCTAGAGGGACAGGCTGGCCCAGCCTTTCCATACCATTGTATGGGAAAACCTTACACAGGATTTATGTTCCTTGGTAACAAGAAGACTAGAGCAATACCAAGCCCCTAAATCTGGCATCTGTGCGTCAGGCAGTGTGCTGCACACTGGCCAGACAATCTATAAGACAAAAGCATCCAGGAGCTTACAGTGCAGTGGAGATAGGAAAGTAAGCTAGCAAATAAGAAGTTAAAATGCAAAGCAATGGAAGCCAATGAAGAGGGCTGTGGAGTTGAAGTGCAGGGATGGGGCAAGGGAGAAAATCTCAGAAGAGGGAGGTACTGATTTCTGGAAAGACAGGACTGACCAACTGTCTTTCTAGGCTGAAAGACCCCACCGTGTGTAGAATATAATGCAGAGGGGAGACTGCAGAGATGCTAATGCCAGGTGCATATATGAGAAAGTGGCAGAGATGGAGACAAACCTGAGGGGAGGGAGGGAAACAATCATTCTTATCAAGTCCATCATCTCGAGTCTTTTTCCCCAATCTCTGTGTGTGTTCATAAGAGATTGGTTTTTCATAATTTTTTTTTGCTCCAGTATTACTTTAAAAAAATTATTGGAGTATAGTTGTTTTACAATGTCGTGTCAGTTTCTTCTGTACAGCAAAGTGAATCAGTCAAATGTATACATATACCCCCACTTTTTGGATTTTCTTCCGTTTTAGGTCACCATAGAACACTGAGTGGAGTTCCCTGTGCTATATACAGAAGTTTCTCATTAGTTATCTTTTTTACACATCGCATCAACAGCATATATATGTCAACCCAAATCTCCCAATCCATTCTACCCCCTGGTTTGTCATATTTCAAAACTGTATAACATAAAGTTCATACGTTCTGAAATGTACGAGTTTATCTCTGGCATAGAGCCTGACTTCAGAGAGGACTGTGGAGCATTGGGAGTTGCACTTTGCAGATAACTCACAAAAATTTCATTATTTTATTTGCTATACATATATCACTCATTCTCATTTCAGAAGTTGAAGAAGTTGAGTATCAAGCATATGGAAGGCTTTCTTTACCAAAAAGCAGCTCCTATGAATGAAAAAGAGATGGATCTTAATATACATACTAAGTAAGTGAAGTCGCTCAGTCGTGTCTGACTCTTTGAGACCCCATGGACTGTAGCCTACCAGGCTCCTCCCTCTATGGGATTCTCCAGGCAAGAGTACTGGAGTGGGGTGCCATTTCCTTCTCCAGGGGATCTTCCCAACCCAGGGATCAAACCCAGGTCTCCCGCATTCCAGGCAGACGCTTTAACCTCTGAGCCACCAGGGAAGCCCCAATATACATACTGGATGCTAACAATTCCTGCTGACTCAGAAAGAGAGAAAAGGGGAGAGAAGAGTCAGGCTTATTCTTTGTGAGTTTGAGACTGTTCATTTCAATCAATATTCCAAGAAGTTGCCAGTATAAACGCAAGGTAGATGTTCTTCCAGAAGAAACGTGTTGTGGACTTGCTTTATGATCATGGAAAAGTCACTTAGCCTACTTTGAACTGTTTTGGTCATTTGAAATATGTGCAGGCTCAATGACAAGATCTTTAAGATCCCATCCAACTTCCTTATTGTATGATTTGTGCAATTTCCATTTAGAAGTAATTAATGAGCTGATTAAGGAAATGAAATAAACCACAGAACCCTTTGATGTTAAGAAAAAGCCTAAGTCCTCTGACAGGAATAATTTCATGGTCTCTAGGGGAAAGCCCTAAAAGAGACACTAGCATAGCTTTTAAAAAAACCTCATATTTGGCACAAGGGCAAATGGTCAGTGTGTCTACCCAAAGAGACAGGCATGTATCAATTTGGAAAAACCACATTAATCCATTGCTCTAGGTTAAAAATATAGTGAAATAATATTCCTCAAAGACACCTGAAAACCCTTAATCGTTACTGTGGAGTATTTCTGCTTAAATTTGACTATGTCTCTGCATGGATTCTTAAATTCAAAAAAAGATAAGCAGTAAGCTGGATTCAGAAAAGGCAAAGGAACCAGAGATAAAATTGCCAATATCCGCTGGATCATCAAAAAAGCAAGAGAGCTCCAGAAAAACATCTACTTTTGCTTTATTGACTACACCAAAGCCTTTGACTGTGTGGATCACAACAAACTGTGGAAAATTCTGAAAGAGATGGGAATACCAGACCACCTGACCTGTCTCCTGAGAAATCTGTATGCAGGACAAGAAGCAACAGTTAGAACCGGACATGGAACAACAGACTGGTTCCAAATCAGGCAAGGAGTACATCAAGGCTGTATATTGTCACCCTGCATATTTAACTTTTATGCAGAGTATATCATGAGAAATGCCAGGCTGGATGAAGCACACGCTGAAATCAAGATTGCCGGGAGAAATAACAATAACCTCAGATACGCAGATGACACCACCCTCATGGAAGAAAGCGAAGAAGAACTAAAGAGCCTCTAGATTAAAGTGAAAGAGGAGACTGAAAAAGGATGCGATGGTTGGATGGCATCACTGATGTGATGGACATGGGTTTGAGTAGGCTCTTGGAGTTGGTGATGGACAGAGAGGCCTGTGCTGTAGTCCATGGGATTGCAGAGTCAGACTGAGTGACTGAACTGAACTGAACTGATGCAAATGAGGCAGGAAATTTATTATCAAAAATCCTGGGTAGACTTCTGGTTATTCCACTTGTTTGCTTTGTGACTATAAGGTTGAGTTGTAGAGAATAAAGAAAACCACCTAGCAATATAAAAGTATTTATTTGCACCATGTAGTTTATGGTTATCAAAAAGGGAAAAATAATTGTTTAACTTTTCTTCTCCTTTCTTAAAAGAAAAAAGTGAGGCCAGAATGCCTTTGTCTCAAAACAAAATGACACACTCATCACCACTGGCAATTAGACTAAGGTCATTGGTGTTATCAGAGAAGGCAATGGCACCCCACTCCAGTACTCTTGCCTGGAAAATCCCATGGATGGAGGAGCCTGGGAGGCTGCAGTTCATGGGATCACAAAGAGTCGGACACGACTGAGCGACTTCACTTTCACTTTTCACTTTCATGCATTGGAGAAGGAAATGGCAACCCACTCCAGTGTTCTTGCCTGGAGAATCCCAGGGACGGGGGAGCCTGGTGGGCTGCCATCTGTGGGGTCGCACAGAGTCAGACACGACTGAAGCGACTTAGCAGCAGCAGCACTGGTGTTATTTGGGTTTGCCTTCAGTGTTGGGTTGTTGCTCAGTCACTCGGTTGCGTCTGACTCTCTGCCGCACCGTGGCCTAGGCCTCCCTGTCCTTCACTACCTCCCGGAGTCTGCTTAAACGCATGCCCATCGAACTGGTGAGCCATTAGACCCTCTCATCCTCTGTGTCCCCTTCTCCTCTTGGCCTCAATCTTTCTTGGCATCAGGGTCTTTCTTTTCCAACTTTAGTGTAGGTTTCTTCATTAAGCCAAAGGAACTCAAGAAGAATAAATAAGCCAGTCTCTTTAAGATTAATTGGATTTCACCTTTTAAGAATGTTCAATATACATCGAATAAAATGTGCTCTTTTGCATAGGAAATGAAGGAAGGAATGCATGGGAAGTGTATAGAGCACTAGCTAGAACACATACATGTTATTCATGATTGGAACTCTTTTTTTATGTGAGAAAATGAAAGCTTACAAATATTAAGTGGTTTGCATAGGATAGTACATGCACAGTGTACCAGAGCTGGGGCCTCAACTCCTGAAAGTCAACTCCATAGCATTTGCTCTTAATCTTCTACTAAGAACTCACTGAAAAATTAGTTGGGGGGAAGACTATACATAGATATGTCCTTTAAACTGCCAATGGTGTGGATTAGAATGGTAAAGGACTGAAGAAATAATTAAATTCTGAGGAAGATGGTGCCCATGAGAACAATGAGAAGAAAATGCTGAGAATACATATTTTTGAATCCTGTAATCACCATCACCTGGCTGTATAGGAAGTGAGGAAGAAGATAAAGATGAAGGACTCATTTGAGTGAAGGAAAGACATTGAGTTCGAAACACTAGAATACCTGAAACAGGTATTGTATAGGGGGCTCTGACCAGCAGGGCAACTACTTAAGAAATAATACATAGGTGAAATGGCGTGGCTGTGTTCCAAGAAAACTTTATGAAAACAGGCAGAGGGCCAGATTTGGCCTATGGACTGTAGTTTACCAACCCTCATCCTAGATAGCTCAAAGTAAAAGGGGATATTATGGCCATTTTGCTTATATTAGCCAACACGCCTATAGGCCCATCTGTCACTGGCCGGGAGTGAAGAGGTCATACAGACAGGTACTGGCACAGGGATGGGGGTAGTGGGTTCCCATAGTAAACCTCAGAATCTAGTATGGGAAAGAAACAGAAGTAGGAGTTCCCAGCTTGGTCCCCCACTCATTAAAAATGACTGAGTCTACATACGAAATATACCTTTCCGACATAAAAATACCTTTTTCGATACTACGTATAGTCAATTTGGGACTAAAATACAGCCCAGTTCCCTGCTAAGACAAAGCATTGTGAATCCAGAGGAAGGGGGCGTTTAAAACAACTTGTACAAAGTATGAGTTGGGAGAGATCTTGCTGACCTGACCTCTAGATTGGGCTTTAAGTTGAAGCTGTGAGACTGGATGCAGTCCTCTGAGGAAGAAAGTATAATAGGGGAAAATCAAACAATAAAACAAACACAGAACCAGGAAGCGGCAAGAAGACAGGAGACCTCTGAAGAGAGTGAAGAAAAAAGGGATGGAAGTGCAGGCCAGTATCAGATCCCTAATACTCCAGGACAGAAGTATTTCAAGAAGAGAGTACAAAGGTAAACAGTATAAACGGTAGCAAGGGGGAGGTGGGCACGAAGATAAGAAGCTGTTGGATTTAACCATCAAGTCAGCCATCATTAGCAACCTCTGAGAGATTTTCAGTATTGTGATAGAAATAAATGTCCAATTGCAAAGAGTTATAGACTCAGAAACTCCAATACTTTGGCCACTTGATGCACAGAGCTGACTCATTTGAAAAGACCCTGACGCTGGGAAAGATTGAGGGCAGGAGGAGAAGGGGACGACAGAGGATGAGATGGTTGGATGGCATCACCGACTCAATGGACATGGGTTTGGGTGAACATCGGGAGTCGGTGATGGACAGGGAGGCCTGGTGTGGTGCGGTTCATGGGGTCGCAAAGAGTCGGACACAACTGAGCGACTGAACTGAACTGACAGGGTCAGAGGGAGGCGAGGAAGCAAAGACAGAAAATACAAATTTTTCTTGGCACCAAAACAGAAAACTTGGTTGAGAAAGCTGAGTGTGTGTTTGTTCAGTGTAACAGAGGCCTGAACATTGGTTGTGCCCTGAGGAAAAGCACAGGAACAGGTAAAAGGACATAATTTATGAAGCAAAGCCTGGT
This sequence comes from Bos indicus x Bos taurus, assembly GCF_003369695.1. Lineage (NCBI taxonomy): Eukaryota > Metazoa > Chordata > Mammalia > Artiodactyla > Bovidae > Bos > Bos indicus x Bos taurus. The sequence goes on along the minus strand of NC_040081.1, from coordinate 100,195,094 downwards.
TTCATCTTCATAAATATTTTGTTTAAAAGTTCCATAAACAGCAGTGGCCCAGGAAATGCTTCAGCAAATACTCATTAATGAAACGACAGCTATTTAAAAATGTTCCCATAGCTGTTATATGTTTATCACCCCTTGTGTAATAAAGACTTCTGGCATGGAATTTTGAGTTCCTTCTTTAGTATGAGAACGCTTCCGTTCCCTGAGGATTTTCAGAGAATAGGGTACATGGTTGACCTCTTACTCAACAGGAGGAAATTATGCTTTCACCTCTTGCCCCTGAATAATTTTATCATCCAGTCATTACTTCTTCTGGATGAAGATAGAAATAAGACTGAAAGCCGGAAGTCTGGATGCTAAATGAGTAATATTTCCGGACTTAGTTCCCCTACTCTGTAAAACGAAGGATTTAGACTTGCTCATTGCTAAGTCATCGCAGCTCTAAAAGAACCAAATGAGCAGAAAAGATATATGCAAATCAATGCTTGTTCTTATTTTATTTATCACACAACACACTGAAACAATGCAGGTCCCCAACAGTGGGGGAGGGGTGTGTTTTATTATGTATGGGATAGTCATAGAACGGAGGATTATACCCTTGTCAATTATTTGTTTTCCAAGGTGTTCTGAAGATATAGAAAAAGTTGCCAATAAAATTTTACATGAAAAAGGTGGAGTCCAAATTTGCAGTGTGAAGCTGATTTTGTAAAAATAAGGTGAAACGAAATATTGGTGCCATATTATGAACACAGATACAGAAGGAAATCTAACAATAGGAATTACTCTACTGGAGAGTGAGACTCGTGACAATTTATTTTCCTTTTATATTATCATTCTCTTTATAATCCTCGTAATAGTTAACTCCTTTGTGAGTTAGGAAAGGTATTTTACATTTAAGGTTTTACAGGAAGGTCACTTTCTTTTCCATTGTACTCAACTCTACTTAAAATGTTTTCAAGTGGGGTGGAGGACCTCTGGGTGCTAACTTTCCTGATGGACTAGCCCTGTGCTCTGGAGGACTACAGAAGATATGCTTGATATTAAACATATTCAAAAGCAAGTCGGTTGGAGATAGAAGATACAGACAAATGAAAACTGCCCAGAATTATTATTATTTTCTTGTTAATTTGGAAGTGAAGTGAAGTCACTCAGTCGTGTCTGACTCTTTGCGACCCCATGGACAGTAGCCTACCAGGCTCCACCATACATGGGATTTTCCAAGCAAGAATACTGGAGTGGGCTGCCATTTCCTTCTCCAGGGGATCTTCCCAACCCAGGGATCTAACCCGGGTCTCCTGCATTGCAGACAGACGCTTTACCGTCTGAGCCACCAGGGAAGCCCTGTTAATTTGGAAAGATGTCAGCATTTTACCTAGATCTTTGTAACTTATCTAATCTTTGTTTAAAGCTTACCAAAATAATATTTGGCTTGTAAAATTGTCTTAGACTCAGCCATTTTTATTTATTCTTCTGTTTCCACCTCCCAACTATTAATACAGCAAATGCTAGCAGCATCTTCTTGTAGCAAATGCATTATCAATTCCACAATGCTTTCAGCGAAATCAACAAACCAAAAAGGGGTATTGGAAAATGACTGATACCTCTATGTCCTCCAACTCTACTTTTTAAATTATTATTGACAATAGGCACCCGATGCTGTTTCTTCATAGCAATTTACAGTTCCAAATTACTCGTTGCCAACAGCAATTTCATAATTTGTTAAATGGCATTATATAATGAAATTTTCATGTTTTAGCATGCCCCAGCAGTGAACTAAATAGCAAACACTTTGGTAATAAAATATGAAGTAAAATATATATGGTTTTTGGATCATGTATTTGTTAACAATCTTTTAAGTTATATTCACTTAACAGACACTTAGATCTGCTGCTGCTCAGTGGTGTCTGACTCGTTTTGACCCCATGGAATGTAGCCTGCCAGGCTCCTCTATCCATGAGATTTCCCAGGCAAGAATACTGGAGTGGATTGCCATTTCCTTCTCCAGAGGATCTTCCCAATCCAGGGACTGAACCCACGTCAACGGTGTCTCCTGCATTGCAGGCAGGTTCTTTACATGCTGAGCCACCCGGGAAGCCACTTATTGCACTAAAACATACCAAAAGAATCTCGGTCTTTAACCACATCACCTCTTCAATTGTCCAGAAGTATTGATTTAGTTCATCAAAAAAGGCCAGTATATAAGGATATAGTTCTGCTGTTTGAGCATCTTTTCTTTCCTGAGAGGCTGCAATTGAAAATAAGCTAAATGCAGATTTTTATCAGAACAAATCAATTATCTCTCTGTTCACCAATTGAAGAAATATCAGTACCTTCTCTCTCTAGTTCACATCCTACAGCATTAAGCTTGACAGCCCCTTGGAAAGCATACATCTTGCTCACTGAATTCTAGTTTAAGAGGGGTTAGCTTTGACTACTTCTGGAGAATTCTCACAAGGTTGTGTGAAAAAAAAGGATCCTTATAAGGCACTGTGGGCTTCCCAGTGGTACAGTGGTAAGGAATGTGCCTGCCAGTGCAGGAGACTCAGGAGATGCAGGTTCGATTCCTGGGTCAGAGCAGGAAATGGCAACCCACTCCATTATTGCTGCCTGGAGAATCCCATGGACAGAGGATCCTGGTGGGCTACAGTCTAGAATGTTGCAAAGAGTCGGATACAACTGGGTATGCATGCAGACACATAAGGTATTATCAGTGAACACTGTCACATGTTAATTTATTTCAAATTTTCCTTCTTTACTAATTTTAAGAGTCATTTTCTAAATAGAAACCTTCCCAAGTGTGCATTCCTAATGACACTGAGTTTTCAGTGATAATATATATCATGCGTCAAATTTTCTAATTAGGTATGAATGTGAAAATTAAATTTTAATTAACCTGAAACAGTCAAGTAGAGAAAACTTTTACTGAATTAACATAGTATTCTTTCCATTTGAAAATAACTCATGCCATTTAACTAAAAGTAGTGGGCAAAAATAAGCAAAATTTCTACTTTTTAGATAATGTTTCTACATTTACGCAGACCCTAAATTCGCTGTTGCAAACAAAAGATAGTCCCTAGTTCATTGTTTCAAACAGAAAGAGTTTGTCATATATATCACAAAATGCTTTTACACCTAGGACCAACTTCCACAGCGACTAGGTGAAACCTTTTTTTTTTTTTTTTTAAATAGTTTCAGTTTGAAAAGGGCCTTCAATACAAAAGACCTCACAGCGTAATTCTTTATAAAGCTCTATGATCAAGGAATTAGCAGTGGATTCTTAGTAAAGCTGGAATGTAGAACTACTCTGGACTCAATCTATAGCTTCACGTATTGTCTAACATATCCAGTTTTAATTTCTTTCTTGTGTCAAACAGAATTAATGATCAAGATCATTGAGAAACCAGTGATCCATTTTGCTCTGAAATGCACTACATAAAAAAATGTGGGAAGATAAGAAAACATATATTCAGCTACTAAATTCAATGTTTTATGGCATTTTCAGCTTAGAAAAATCTGTAAATAAGAGAAAGATGCAGTTTTTAAAAACCAAGATATAATGGAGACAGTTAGCCTTACTTTCCTCTTTTTTTCCCTGAAGTTTCATCAGCACACAGAAGAACAGCAGAGATTAGATGACAATGATCATTTTTCCTTTTCTCTCTTTTCTACCAAGCAGTATTATGCTATTTCTCAGACACACATGCATGTGAACAGCATATGTGTGAATGAGGCTAAAATAATGTACTTAGTACTTGTCCACTCACGCATGCTCAGTTGTGTCCAACTTACTGTGACCCTATGGATGGACTGTAACCTGCCAGGCCCCTCTGTCCATGGAATTCTCCAGGTTAGAATGTTGGAGTGGGTTTCCATTTCCTTCTCCAGGGGATCCTCCCAATCCAGGGATCAAACTCTCGTCTCCTTATCTCCTGCATGGCAGGCAGATTCTTTACCACTGTGCCACCTGGGAAGCCCAGTATTTGATTAATACTAATTAATATTATAGCCCCCTTGAAATTGGTTAGTCACTGATTCCTTGACACATACCTCCGGTAATTGTGTAAAAAGGAAAACAAACAGCACTTTCTGTATCTGATGTAGGAATGAGGTAGTTATCCCAGAGCCACTTCCATGGCAACTTCTACTACAGAACACAGCTAAGAGTTTGGACACAAACCAAAAGCCTCCTAAGCACCTAAAATAGATGTCACCATGTCTGTGCACTTTGGCTCTGCACTTTCCTCATACAAGGTTCTCTTGGGTCTTCGGATAAAGTTATAGCCTCTCATTCCTTCCATGTTTTTTTTTTTTTTTTAATAAACTTGTTTGTTTTTTGGTTTTCTTGTGCACAGCACAAATGAAATGATCATTACAAAGAGATGGTTGAAGCTGAAGAGAGTTAGTAGAGGAATACAAATTGTCCACACCAGCAGGTAAAGAGATCACAGTTCCAAATGAATGATGAACACAAGAAAAAAAAGTCCCATAAAAATAATACAATTTTTTAAAGCACAGTAATTATGTGACCTTATGACGTAAAAAGGATGGCCTTACACACCACAGAACAGGCCCCGCAAGTATTGTTATGTTATAGAATAAATCTATGATGTGTATTCATGACGACAATACTGAGAAACTCACAAAACTTTGAATTTAGTCCTCTCCAGAGAGACAGTAAAATATCTAAGGCTTCCCAGGTGGCTCAGTGGTAAAGAATGCGCTAGCCAATGCAGGAGACTTGGGTTCTACCCCTGAGTTGGGAAGATCCCTTGGAGGAGGAAATGGCAACCTAATCCAGTATTCTTGCCTGGGAAATCCCATGAACAGAGGAGCCTGGCAGGCTACAGTCCATGGGGCTGCAAAGAGTTGGATACAACTGAGCACATACATATTATTATAGACTTCAGAAAGATAACTCTCCAAAAAATGGCTAAATTCTCTCTAAACTTTAGGAGTTTTCAGTAGTAAACTTCTAAGCTTCCTTTTCTGGAAAGTCCATAGATAGAAAACTCCTTAGTTCTCTGTTACTTGTTTACTGACCAGCAGCGAATACTATATATAGTATTAGCTAACCAGGCCTCTGGGGCAAGAGGGACATCTCAGATGACAGTGGTAAATGGGGTCTTATCTGTCCACTCCACTGCCAGGTGGGCTACTCCTCTTCTGCTCTGAAAACCCCTTTAGAGCTCAGTGATTTGAACTCTTATAGCAGATATCACTCTTAGAAATGCTGTCCCTTTAAGGTGGACGAACTTAATAAGATAAACTTCATCCAAAAATTAAAAAAAAAAAGAAAGTTTACCAGAATTTGTAAAACTAAATGGGGGTAAAGGGAAGGAAGGGTTAAAATGAACAAGTATAGGAACAACCTAAAGATAAAACTCCAGTTTAAAAACTCATGTTTTCCAGGTCAGATACACCAAGCTGTGATGAGGTCAGGGGGACTTGATCCAGACAGCTTAAGGGCCTGGGCTTGCCCGGTGCTGGTTCCCTTATCTGATTGACTCTATAGGTTCTGCACTTCAAGCTGACAATGGATTAACCAACCTCGGCCCCTCTTCCCCAAGTCAAGAGCATTCTGTACATTCTGTAATACTAAAGCATATCCTGCTTTATTCAACCTGATCAATAAAACATAAAAGCCACCCATGACAAGAGTCAACAAAGGACAAAAATAAACTAAGATTCAATATAAAATAACAACAATTCTTAGTTTCCTAAAAGCAAAACAAGATCTTAGCAGCTTCAACCAACAACAGCTCCAAAACAATACTGAAACACTCAAGAGCTAAGATATTCTAAGAGTGTGTTTTCTCTCAGAATAGAGGCAAAGTGGGAGAAAAAGGTCAGATGACCACAGAATACTTGTGCCTGAAAGAAATGAACCTTGAAGGAGATTTCTATGAGTTAAAAAACAGTACCTTATAAGTAACTGGTCTGGTCTACTCACAGCTGTTTCCAGTGTCGACTCTTGTTTAACTGTCTACTGACTTCAGTTTAAAGTTAATTCTGTTGGCAAAAAAGTACAGAGCTTGTCTGGAAAGTGCTCTTGGGACATAAACCATTCCTTTCAAAGCGGTGGTAGCTGTATTAAGTTTTCTTGTAGAGGGGGATAGAAATCCTTCCTGTAGCAAATCTTCTTCCTCCTTCCCCTCAGACTTACTCAGTATCCTCCTATCCCATATATTGAAGAAAGAGACAGAGAGGGAAGGAAAAAAAAAAAAAAAAACTGCCAGGAAATATACCTTAAATAATGTAGTATTTGAGCATTTAGAAATAGACCAAAAAAAAAAAAAGTGGGGGGGAGGTTTAAAAATGAGAACCAGAGAAAGCACATCAGGATCTTAAATATAATTTAGCCCAATGCCTTCACTTTATAAATAATGTAAGTGATGCCTAGAGAAAATACGATTTGTGCAAAGTCACTCACAAAGCTCATATGTGTCAGCTAAGAATAGCTATTGGATTTCACAACTCCCAGTTCAAGGCTTTTTCTATTACACTATTGTACCCGAGGGGAAATGGTTTACCTTTTTCCTCTGCATCCTTGTAGAATACCCACACGAGCTGGCAGCAAGAAGTAATACAATGTCAGAACCACCTGTTCTCAGAAAAAAGCATTTCCCTCCACTTCACAGTCCTTAATATTGAACATCTCTCTCTCTAATGTCTAATTTCTTCTGTATTTAGGAAATAATATTTTCCTCTGCTGATTTTCCAGAATATTTTTTATGTCTCAGGAGTTGCCATTTTTCAGGGGCTATGAATATCCTTTAGTCCTTACAGAGGACTCCTGAAAAGGATGGAGCTGTGACAGTTGTTAGAGTAAGTAGTTACTTGGCTATTGAATCAGAAACACATTATTATTACCAAAAATCTCTGCTTCTAAATTGTCTAAAAAAAAAAATTTCACCATATATACAAGTTTATTTTTTGATCACTTTTTTAAAAGATTTTTTTGATGGGGACCATTTTTAAAGTCTTTATTGAATTTGTTACAATACTGCTTCTTCTTTTATGTTTTTGGCCCTGAGGCATGCAGGATCTTACCTCCCCCAACAGGGATCAAACCAACACACTCTACATTGGAAGATGAATTCTTAACCACTAGACCACCAGGGAAGTCAGCTATTCTTGACTATGACTTTTTAATATATTTTGTTAAATATAAGATAAACATCACGATAATTTTTATTTGGTATCTGTCACATCACTTTTCCTACCTATATATGAGAAATTATTTTTCTTGAACTGAAGGGTTGATTTCTTTATTATAATTTTTTTAAAGTTTTCTTTTGAAATAATTCATTCACTTATTAAACAAATATTAATTGAATATTTATAAAGCTACCTCATCCATCCCTTGTGGAATATAATAACTGACAAGCAATAGCTTTTTCAGAGAAGTGCATAATTTTCAAATAAAATCAAAGGGTTTAGATGGGAAGTAAGGCCAATTTTCTATAACTTATGTTTTTCTTCATTCCCATGCATCAACCATGTGCCCAACATTTACTTACATTCTACCCATTGAGTCATTCACTCGCAAAAACATCCATCCTAGGGTCAGATAAGCCAAAATATGAAGTGGCCCAGGCTAAAATTGCTCTGGTCACTACTGATCTTTCTATTTGATATGACTCCTTAAAATATTAATGTCAAATCAACTTTACATGCTATGACTCAAAGACACAATTAACTAAATTCTCAGACCATTAAAGACCATTTTCAAACTTTTACTCATTCCTTATCTCAGAAATTCACTGTTTGGTTTTGATATTGCTTGTCTACTTTTAAGATTCCATTTATCTATGCTTGTCCTGGTCTTTGGCAGAAAGCAATGTAATTGTGAACAAATAATTGCAAAAGTATACTTTTTAAAATGAAAATTGGATTAGATTTTTAAAAACATTTTCCAAAGTGTTGAGTAATTAACATATACCATATAAATCTTCCAACCCTGACAAATAAACAGTTGATATTCAGAATACGCAAATGTTGAGAGAGAAATCTTGTAAAACATACTCTGTGCTTCTTGACACAATGGTAGATCCTATTTTCCTTTTGTTCTTAATTAATCTTGCTTGATTGAGCTCTAAGAAAACGAAAACCCCACAGACATTAACATCTAATCTACATTTATACCTAACACTAATATGTCAAATATGACAAGAGTTTGACACACAGATGTGTATTCCTTGGGTTTACTAAAATTTTTCCGTATTTTTCCTTTACTTCTTAAGCTTTTACTCTTTATTTGAACATTTGGCCTTTGGGATGTTAGAAGGGGCAGGAAGGAAGTGTGAGTAAAACCTTAAAGGAGAAGTAGGCTGTGAGGAGGCACAGAGATTCAGATGGAATGACTGACGTCAGGGTGATTCAGGGCTGTTGAGTAGACTCAGGGGAAAAAAAGGTGTAGAGAGAAGTCACGTACCCGCAGGTTGTTTAGAACAGAAGTGGGTTGAGTCACAGACAATAGATTATAGGTACTGATTTCAGGAACCAAAGTCTCTCAAAATAGGGTAAGCAAAGAAAGAACCAGCAATTTTGGTGACCAGTGCAAGCAACAGGAAATTGGCCCTCAAACTTACTTTGTAATTCATAACCCTGTTCCTTTGTCCCCATTGAGAGGGAAGCAATTGCTGTCAATATGTGAAATTTAGCACTATCTAAAATAACACAGTGGTATACAATCATTTAAAAAAATCCTCTCTCTTTATATTTAGGTCCCTTGGACATATTCCAGGTTGCCCAACTCTGGGCATGCTCTGAATTTCAGAGCCCTTAGGTAAGTTTAGAGGGGAAGAATTACTGTGTTATGAAGATGGAATCTATGGAGTTGAATTCCACTGATGGGAGTAGCACTTAGAGCAGAGGTGAACTCCAGGGCAGACTGTATTAACACAGGCAAGGCCATCGGAATTCTCAAACTCTCGGTATCCTCCTCTCAATTTTCAGGTTTACAGTAACATTAGAAGAAGGTTTGTACTAAAGAATCCCAGAGAGCAGTTTTGTGATAGCAGGGAAGGGAAGTGATCACGTGAACAGCTGTTAGATTATTTTGTGTTTGGGAAGAGTTTTCATAGGTGGACATTTTTAACTGTCCCAGGAGACTGACGCACATAAAAGTCTCAAGCATCAACCCTCTTAAACTAGTTCAAGCTCCTGCTTGCTATGTTGCCTTCTCTGTTCACAGTCCATTCTCCTCACAGCAGCCAGAGTCACCATTCCCCTCTTCATCTCCTCTGTTGGTTTCCATCATCTCCTGCTTTATATCATCCAACCAGTTCCCACCATCTCTCTCCTTCATTCCCTGCAGTTTCGCATTATCCTCTGGTTCACTCTTCAGTCATTAGCCATTATTCCTCACTTCATCCCTACAAGGGTTTCCCATTATCCCCTGGTTCACACTGTCCAAAAATTCCCCTGCATTCTCTGCTTCATCCCTACAATGATTTCCCATGGCCCTCGGTATAAATCCAAATGCCTAGCCACAGCCTCCTAGGCTCTCCATCATTTTGCCTCCATTTATCTTTCCTACTTTTCTAAATGCTGTTCCGTTTGTCTAGAAAGTGCCTTCCTCATATCTTCACAGAACTATTCTCTTCTCAGCATTCAGAGCTCATTTTAAATGCTTCCTCTCCAGAAAAAGAATATCCTGACCACTCTGGTTAACCATCCTCCCGACCACATACACACATTCTCTCTACCTTGTTTCTCTACTTTGGTTTTTCTTCACAGCACTTACCACTATCCAAAATTATCTTTGGTTCTTTTTTAGTTATTCATTCATTCAATTAGTTTAAATATGTTCACTGTATCTCTTCTAGAATAACCTGCTATATAATGCAGGGAGCACAGTCTGGTGCTCTGTATGACCTAGATGGGTGGGAAGAAGGTTCAAGAGGGAGGGGATATATATACACATATATAGTTATGTGTATATATATACATGTATATAGCTACGATTGATTTGAGTTGCTGTCTGGCAGAAACAAAAAATATTTTGTGAAGCAATTATTGTCTGATTTAAAACAAATAGAATAAGTTTTATAAACTTAATTATAAAATATTATCAGAAATGTATCAGAAGTTACAAATAAGATCAGAACAATAAGATTTTGGCTCTTTTAAACCTCATCATTCCCAGTGTTCAGAACAGTGTTGACTATAAAATAAGTCTTTGATCAACATTTCTTGAATGAATTATTTATAGTCCTGCCTGGGTTACTACTCTTCATTCAACAAGCATCTAACCTAAGTCCACAAGCATGAGGGCGAAGACAACCCACCTTTACAACTGATGGAACCCTGAAAATCTCCTCGTGGCTCAGCAGCTAGGCATCTCAGAAATAAAGAGCCCCTGTTGGGCTCTAGGTATGTAACTGTACCTACACAAGGGGACTCTAAGCCCTTAAATTTTCCTAACACAAAGGCCAGAGTATACCTCTGACTTGCCAGGATATCCTTTATGGATACATGCACCAGACTAGGTATGGGATTATATTTGCTAGAAGGTCCTGAGAGCTTCTGGATATTTCCTTTGTTTCCTAAACTCTACAGTAACTGCCTTTATTTAAACAGCAGATATCCGACAACAAATTCTATCCTTTCCAGGTGGTTTCAAGAAACTGCTCTCAGCTGCCAACTCTTCAGGAGAAGAAGCTAAATCTTTGCATTCAAAACACATGTTTTCTAAATGAAAAGGGGGAAGACTAAGTAATTTTAGAGAGGTGAGCTCACAGATAATCTCATCCACCATCTCAGTCCTCCTCCACACTGATTCAGAGCTCTCCAGTGAGCTGTGAATTGGATTGCCTCCATCTCCTCTCCTACTGCTTCCTAATAACCTGTTCTAGTGAGTCAGCCTCTGGGTCCTGGGGCTCAGATGCACTGTGGGACGATGAGACTGGCTCAACACACGCTGGGTCCAGTCACATCAGAAAGGTACTGAAAGGGAAACTTCCCTGATGGGCCAGTGGTTAAGACTTTGCCTTCCAGTGTAAGGGGTGTGGGTTCAATCCCTGATTGGGGACCTAGATCCCACATGCCTCATGGCTCTGCTCCAGAAACAAAAACAAACAAAAAAAAACATAAAAAAGAAGTTAAATAAATAAATAAGAAGTAATATTGTAACAGATTCAATAACAAATTTTAGAAAATGGTTCACATAAAAAAATTTCTTTAAAAAAGAAACATGCTGGGGCGGGGAGGAGTTGTGCGGAAAAAAAAAAGAAAAAAAAAATAAAAAAGAAACATGCTAATGTGATGGTGGGCAAACACAGGGGGATTCCTTGTTAGGAAGAAAATGATTTTTCCCAAGCACACACACAGCAGTTGTCCCCTAGGACACAATGATGTAGAGAAAATCCCTTGCCAGAACACTGTTGCCACTAAAAGGAAAATAGCATTATATAAAATAACTGTTGGAAAAAAATGCCATTTTCTTATGGACTAAGATTAAATATTAATCTAAATAAATAGGTGTCACTTATTTAGTCAATAAATCAAAGCTACAAATATTTTTTATTGCTTTCTTTCGACAAGGTTTTATGCTAAGTCATGAGGTCTCTCATCCTGGAGTCTGAAGTCAAGTTGGCCTTAGGAAACATCACTACGAACAAAGCTAGTGGAGGTGATGGAATTCCAGCTGAACTGTTTCAAATCCTAAAAGATGATGCTTTGAAAGTGCTGCACTCAATACGTCAGCAAATTTGGAAAACTCAGCAGTGGCCACAGGACTGGAAAAGGTCAGTTTTCATTCCAATCCCAAAGAAAGGGAATGCCAAAGAATGTTCAAGCTACCGCGAAATTGCACTCATCTCACATGCTAGCAAAGTAGTGCTCAAAATCCTCCAAGCCAGGCTTCAACAGTATTAGAACCAAGAACTTCCAGATGTTCAAGCTGGATTTAGAAAAGGCAGAGGAACCAGAGATCAAATGGCCAACATCAGTTGGATCATAGAAAAAGCAAGAGTGTTCCAAAAAAAAATGTACTTCTGCTTTATTGACAATGCCAAAGCCTTTGACTGTATGGATCACAACAAACTGTAGAAAATTCTTCAACAGATGGGAATACCAGACCATCTTACCTGCCTCCTGAGAAATCTGTATGCAGGTCAAGAAGCAACAGTTAGAACCAGACATGGAACAATGGACTGGTTCCAAATTGGGAAAGGAGTACCTCAAGGCTGTATATTGTCACCCTGCTTATTTAACTTACCTGGAGAGTACATTATGCGAAATGCTGGACGGGATGAAGCACAAGCTGGAATCAAGATTGCCAGGAGAAACATCAATAACCTCAGATATGCAGACACCACCCTTACAGCAGAAAGTGAAGAAGAACTAAAGAGCCTCTTGATGAAAGTGAAAGAGGAGAGTGAAAAAGCTGGCTTAAAACTCAACATTCAGAAAACAAAGATCTTGACATCTGGTCCAATCACTTCATGGCAAATAGATGGGGAAACAATGCAAACAGTGACAGACTTTATTTTCTTGGGCTCCAAATCACTGCAAATGGTGATTCCAGTCATGAAATGAAAAGACACTTGCTCCTTGGAAGAAAAGCCATGACAAACCTAGACAGCATATTAAAAAGCAGAGACAGTTCTTTTCTGACAAAGGCCCTTCTAATCAAAGCTATGGTTTTTCCTGTAGTCATGTATGAATGTGAGAGTTGGACCATAAAGAAAGCTGAGTGTCGAAGAATTGACATTTTTGAACTGCAGTGTTAGAGAAGACTCTTGAGAGTCCCTTGGACTGCAAGGAGATGCAACCAGTCCATCCTAAAGGAAATCAGTCCTGAATATTCATTGGAAGGACTGATGCTGAAGCTGAAGCTCCAATACTTGGTCCACCTGATGTGAAGAACTGACTCATTGGAAAAGACCCCGATGCTGTGAAAGATTGAAGGAGGGAGGAGAAGGGGATGACAGAGGATGAGATGGTTGGATGGCATCACTGACTCACTGGATATGAGTTTGAGCAAGTTCCGGGAGTCGATGATGGACAGGGAAGCCTGGCATGCTGCAGTCCGTGGGGTCACAAAGTCGGACATGACTGAGTAACTGAACTGAACTGAACTGATGAGGTCTCAATCCCTTGTTATATCATGGTATGATAATATTTCCGTATCCAGAATACAGAATTCCCTAGGGAAATAAGGTCTCTCTTCCTTTCTTTACTTCTTTATTTTCTTCAGTTTATTGAAGCCTGTATTTATTAAGTTCATATAGGGTGCAATGTTTGAGTATAAAGAAAAATACAAAATCCAACATAGGGAATCTTGGAGGTGAAAGAAGTCTACTGACTATTGGGAAATTAACACTGAATTATAAGAGAACACAATGGAGGGCTTCCCTGATGGCTCGGTAGTTAAAAAATAATCCACCTGCCAATACAGGAGATGCTGGTTTGACCCCTGAGTTAGGAAGATCCCCTGGAGAAGGAAATGGAAACCCACTCCAGTATTCGTGCCTGGAAAATCCCATAGGGAGAGGAATCTGGTGGGCTACAGTCCATGGAGTCTCAAAGAGTTGCACATGACTGAGCGACTGAGCACGCACACACGTGGCACTATAAGAAGGGACATGACCAAAGGTTTCCTTGAGGAGGTGCAACCAAGAAATACTTTGAGTGCATCAGGAAAGGAAAAGGACTAACATTTCAGGCAGGAGATAAGGATAGAGTTGGGCCACTTCAAGTAGTTCTACAGAGCTGGAAGGTAGAATGAATAACATACCGTAATGGGTAAAATATGCAGAAAGAAATACAGACAAAAGCCAGAGTCAGGAACCTAGGCTTTATCCTGAAGGTTGTGGGTAGCTACTAAAGGATTTTAAACATTGGCTATTTTGGTTTTAGACTGCTAAGTAGAAAAAGAATTTAGGAACAAGTGATCTAAAGGACGACTTAAGAGGACACTACTATACCATTGTAAGACATTGTGATGGTCTGGAGGGACGGAAAGACAGAGATGATCTCAAAAGATATTGAAATTGTTCCATAGGTAGGAAGATATAGGATAGACAAACTTACTCCCAAAATGCCCATAAAATCATTACAGAAAAATGTATACAGTGTTAGATGTGCATGAAAATGTAAATCCTTATTATACAAAAAACATTTTTTATAAATTCTATCCATTTGCTGATTAATAAGCCGAGGCACCAAACTTAAAAGAGTGATAGAATTTGAACTCATGTTCCCATGGCTACAATATCATATTTTTTACACTGAATTGTCCGTCCCTTTTAGGAGATCATAGATTTTGGACACCTTTTTAAACTTTGGTGACTAGGATTGAAGAGACTGGAATATACTTTGGCAGGATCTTAGAAGATTCCTTACTTAGGCAGACTGTTTAGATTTTTTAGTTATAAGCATGTTCAGATTTGAAATTCAACACAAACAATGGGCTTCCCCAATAGCTCAATAGGGTAAAGAACCCGCCTGCAATACAGGAGACATGGGTTCAACCCCTGGTTCAGGAATATCCCCTAGAGAATGAAATGGCAACCCATTCCAGTATTCTTGCCTGAAAAATCCCATGGACAGCAGAGCCTGGGGGCTACAGCTCAAAGAGCTTCAGGAAGTCAGTGAGTGAATAAACACGGCATACAACACACAAAGAATTATATTTGCATTGTGTCTATGAAACTGTATGTTTTGCTCCCTGCAAAAGCACAGAACCTTCATCAAGTTCCTCTTGATAATCTAATCATTTTAAGCCTGAAAGATTTATTCACACTCTATAGAAGGATAGCCATTTGAAACCAAAATGAAAGTCGACTTGGCAGATATCCTAGTTCAATCGAATCAAATACTGAGTTTTGAGTACAATGCAGTTTGAAAGACAAATCAGCTTCAATGAGTCTAGAAGGGAAGAGGCAAAACTCTTGAGACACTGAAAACAGAAAGGGGCAGACAGCTCAAACAGGAAAAAAAATGCTGAGATTTGCCTTAAAGTTGGAGGAGGGAATTCCTTCTCTAGCATATTTTGCAGCTACTACAGGTAGGATAACCATATAGTTCACTATCCAAAACTTGACTCTTTTATATTAAAAAGAGGCATTGATTAATTACAGTGGGATAGCAGATAAAAACTAAGGCTCTTATAGACAAACCTGGATATACACCATCCTACCTAGAGGTTTGCATCGTCTTTCAGATGATGATATTATCAAAAATGAGGTCATTGGTTTTAAAGTAACTGGCTCTTAAAGTGAGTCAAGATTGAAAAAAAAATTTTTATACAACTTGGACAAGGTATTCAAATACGTATACAAGGGTCAGATCAACTGAACCATTTGGGATATAATAATCCTTTTAGTTCCATAGTTTATTGTATTAAAAAATGATGTCGAACAATAAAAATTACACTTCATTTTAAGACAGTAACAGACAGCAAGTATACAGTGTTTAGTAATAGTAGTGTTAGTCGCTCAGTTGTATACAACTTTGAAACCCCATGGATTATAACCCACCAGACTCCTCTGTCCATGGAATCCTCTAGGCAAGAATACTGTTGTAGGTAGCCTTCCCTTCTCCAGGGGCTCTTCCCAACCCAGGGATCAAACCCAGGTCTCCTGCATTGCAGGTGGATTCTTAACCATCTAAGAGACCAGTATCTGGTATCCCATAAAAAGTAATGTATTCACATACACATTTTTGCTATAAAATATAAAGATATTAGTCTCGATGGGTGCCCTGAGCTATTTTGATTATTTCAAAATAAGCACAGGCCTTATTTTTCAATGCATTAACCATAACAGAATCAATATTAATAACACCAAATTGAGTAGAATCTCAATCCATTTTTTTTCCTTAGATGAAAAAAATCCATTTTTTTTCTTAGATTTTTTTTTTTTCTTAGATGAAACTATCCTTTATTATATGGCAAAGTTCCTTACTAAGCTGGACAAAAGGAAGGGTGAGCATAGCACAGGAAGTAAACATTCTCAGGTACAGACAGGAGATATCAGCCACAATTAATTAGGTTTCCAACCTTGGACAAAACAATTGACTACACTGGGGCTTAGTTTTCTCCTATTTAAAAAATGAGAGGATTTAGTTTGAGTACATCAGGGGTTATTTCAGATATGAAGTTGGACTATCCTCTGAGATAATTATCTCCCATATGTTTTATATTTGTTTAAGGTTTATTCATCTATGAGGACTAAAGATCTGTTGCATCATAAAAATACTAAAACAGCCAGTTATTGAAGAAACAACTGCACTGGTAACCACAATTATGATTTTTTTTAAAGATTTTCCAGAATAAAAACATAGACAGTGGGGAAACATTTTATTTTTTAGGGCATAATAGGAGGACTATTAGGATTTTCTTATGGGAAAAGTCATCAGATACAAAATGTTGAACCACCTAGTGCTTAATAGTTTTTAAATATTAAGCTTCTTTGGGCTCCCCAAACCACTGAATTTATACAGAAAAACAGATTTTTCTCAGAAGTGTAGAGTTGCTTCCTGACACCGTCACTTTTAACAAGGAAAGAATGAATCCACATTTACAAGACAGAGTGTTGGAAATAGAGAAGGCTCCTCCCTGCGCTGTAGTCCTTGACAAGTTCCTAGATACATGAGCATGGTTCAGAAAACTATAAAAACAAAGTGCCCATCAATTCTTTGACATTGGACCTCAAGATTCAAGGCCAACAAATACAAGGAAGTCAGACTTTTTCCCCATATTATTTTGATTCCTTTCCAATGCATAAATAACATATTTCCTTATATATCAATGATTATTAATGATCAATGCAAAGAAATAGAGGAAAACAATTGAATGGGAAAGACTAGATATCTCTTCAATAAAATTAGAGATACCAAGGGAATATTTCATGCAAAGACGGGCTCAGTAAAGGAAAGAAACAGTACGGACCTAATAGAAGCAGAAGATATTAAGAAGAGGTGGCAAGAATACACAGAAGAACTATACAAAAAAGATCTTAATGACCCAGATAACCACAATGGTGTGATCACTCACCGAGAGCCAGACATCCTGGAGTACCAAGTCAAATGTGGCTTAGGAAGCATCACTACGAACAAAGCTAGAGGAGGTGATAGAATTCCAGTTGAGCTATTTCAGATCTAAAAGATGATGCAGTTAAAGTGCTGCACTCAATACGCCAGCAAATTTGGAAAACTCAGCAGTGGCCACAGGACTGGAAAAGGTCAGTTTTCATTCCAATCCCAAAGAAAGGGAATGCCAAAGAATGTTCAAACTACTGCACAATTGCACTCAATCACACGCTAGCAAACTAATGCTCAAAATTCTCCAAGTGAGGCTTCAACAGTACGTGAATTCAGAACTTCCAGATGTTCAAGCTGTATTTAGAAAAGACAGAGGAACCAGAGATCAAATTGCCAACATCCACTGGATCATCGAAAAAGCAAGAAAATTCCAGATAAATATCTACTTCTGCTTCATTGACTATGCTAAAGCCTTTGACTGTGTGGACCAGAACAAACTGTGGAAAATTCTTCAACAGATGGGAATACCAGACCACCTTACCTGCCTCCTGAGAAATCTGTATGCAGGCCAAGAAGCAACAGTTAGAACAAGACATGGAACAATGGACTGGTTCAAAATTGGGAAAAGAGTATGCAAAGCCTGTATACTGTCACCCTGCTTATTTAACTTATACTCAGAGTACATCATGCAAAATTCCAGGCTGGATGAAGTACAAGCTGGAATCAAGATTGCCAGGAGAAATATCATTAAGCTTACCATATGCAGATGACACCACCCTTATGGGAGAATGTGAAGAGGAACTAAAGAACCTCTTGATGAAAGTGAAAGAGGACAGTCAAAAAGCTGCTTAAAACTCAACATTCAGGAAACAAAGATCATGGCATCCAGTCCTATCCCTTCATGGCAAATAGATGGGGAAAAAAATGGAAACAGTGAGAGACTTTAATTTGGGGGGGGGGCTCCAAAATCACTACAGTTTTGGGGGGCTCCAAAATCACTCCAGATGGTGACTATAGCCAGGAAGTGAAAAGACACTTGCTCTTTGGAAGAAAAGCCATGACAAACCTAGACAGCATATTAAAAAGCAGAGACATTACTTTGCCAACAAGGTCTGTATAGTCAAAGCTATGATTTTTTCATTAGTCATGTATGGATGTGAGAGTTGGGCTATAAGGAAAGCTGAGCATCAAAGAATTGATGCTTTTGAACTGTGGTATTGGAGAAGACTCTTGAGGGTCCCTTGGACTGCAAGGAGATCAAACCAGTGAATCCTAAAGGAAATCAGTCCTGAATATTCATTGGAAGGACTGATGCTGAAGCTGAATCTCCAACACTGTGTCCACCTGATGAGAAGAACTGACTCATTGGTAAGGACCCTGATGCTGGGAAAGATTGAAGCCAGGAGGAGAAGGGGATGACAGAGGATGAGATGGTTGGATGGCATCACCAACTAGATGGACATGAGTTTGAATAAGCTATGGGAGTTGGTGATGGACAGGAAAGCCTGGAAGGCTGCAGTCCATTGGGTCCCAAAGAGTCGGACATGACTAAGTGACCAAACTGAACAAAAAATAATGAAGATGAATATAATGTAAAATTTAATGTTTCTACCATCTTAACCCTCACAAATTCTATTATTAAGGATCAACAGTTGTAGTACATCCACCCAGATGGTCTATACATTCGTCCATGCAACTATCTACATCTGCACACATACATACATATGTATATCTACAAATCTGGTTTTCAAAAGGTAAACACTTTCCTTATTTACCTCAATTTTTGAAATTATTAAAATGTGTTTACCTTTAGAGACAAGCAAGCCAACATAATTACACATATGTCTTCTTTAATCATCATAAATTTCTCTCCTCCATTCTTAATAACTTGGACTTACACAACTTCTCAGGTGGCTACAAAAAATAAATGCAATGATATTTTACTGGCAGTCAAGAAGCTTAACAAAATGAGTACCTAACCAACGTTTACCGATTTGAATGAATCATACCAAGGATCCTAACCTCATCAATGTGGAAGAAGCCGCCATTAAACAATCTCATGTAAATTGACTTCCCTACTACCCATTCCTCTGTTTTATCAAATGTTCAAGAATTGCTTATTTGAATACTTCTCAAGCACTGTTTTTGTGTGAGGATTTGTCTGTTTCAGATATGAATACTGTATTTTTCATCACTATATGACCACTAAGCAATAAAAAACCATACTTGAATAGATCCATCTTCATAAAAAATTATCCCCTGAAATTTCCTTCATTTTAATCAACACATTGTTGAATCTATTAATCCCCGCATCCTTATTTGAGATTACAAATGTCAATGAGTATTCCCCATAGTTCTATGGTGAAAAAGTGGTCCTACAGGCCAGTTTAGCCAGCAGTTATTGAACTGGTAAGATAATTACTGGCAGTTTTCACTTACTGAGAAAATAATTTTATTTTTCTTTCTAATCTTAGTAGATTCTTTATATCTTTATCCTGGAAATTATCAAGTCTTTTGGTTTTTCAATAAACTTCAACTTTGATTTCTTTCCTGATATTATTCAATGAATCTATCATCATCTATGTTAGTAATACTTTCTTATGAAAGAATATATATTTCAGTCAAAGAGAATTGGACTTTGTTGGTGAAATGCTAGAGTGTTTTTACTCTTTAAACTCCATTTGTTATTGACAAGCAGACAACATTTAAAGACATGGGTAGATGAGAT
Source organism: Bos indicus x Bos taurus (assembly GCF_003369695.1). Lineage (NCBI taxonomy): Eukaryota > Metazoa > Chordata > Mammalia > Artiodactyla > Bovidae > Bos > Bos indicus x Bos taurus. Next base: position 100,175,377 of record NC_040081.1, on the reverse strand, counting down.
GATCAGAAAGAGTGAGTGTAACTAGCAAAGCTGAACAAGGACAGAGACCTGTGGTATTTCAATGAAGTGTTAGAAGTATTGGGTGTGTGGCATGTGTGTAGTTTATAAATATATGAATGAGACATATATGTATTGGAATTCGCCAATCGGTGAAAAACTTTGAAGATTCCTGTTTCTACTCAGAGAGATATAGTACAGAAATAGTTGTGCAAAGGTGGAAGGGCTATAATAGACATATGAGTCATTATTAGGTGTTTGTAAGGAGAAGAGAATGACAGAGCATGAGGTGGTTGGATGGCATTACCAATTCAACGGACATGAATTTGGGCAAACTCCAGCAGATGGCGAGGGACAGGGAAGCCTGGCGTGCTGCAGTCCATGAGGTCACAAAGAGTTGAACACGACTGAACAACAACACTTTTTATTTCAGCACAATTTCAAACTCACAGAAAGACTGTAAGAATACTGCAAACAAAACCTATATACCCTCTACCCCAGTTTATCAATTTCCATCTACCAATCTCTGTATAGGCATATGACTTTTTCTCTGACTCACTGAGAGTGAGTTGGAGACAATGTGCCCTTTAGCAGTGCACAGTGTGAACTTCCTAAGAGCAAGGATATTTTCTTATATCACTTCCCCACAGTTCTAAAAATTATGAAATTTAACATCGAACAATATTATTATCTAATCCACAGTTCACATTCACATTTTTAAATTGTCCCACTAACGTCCTTTAGAGCTACTATTTCTCTAGTTCAGGATCCAGTCCATAGTCACCCATTGCATTCAGTGTTCTTTTTCTATAGATTCCTTTAATTTGGAACATTTCCTCAATCTTTGTCTTTATACATCTTAAAATTTTTAAGGGTACAGCAAATTATTTTATAGACTGTCTCCCAGCTTGGATTTGCCTCACATTTCCTTAGTATTAGATTCAGGTTATACATTCTTAGCAGAAATGTCAGGGAAGTGATGTTTTCAACACGTCTTAGCAAGAGGCACATAATGGGAAGAAAATTCAAAAAAGAGGAGATACATGCATATGTATAGCCGATTCACTTTGCTGTACAGGAGAAATGAAAACATTGTAAAACAACTATACTCCAAAAAAAAAAAAAACCAACTATACTCCAAAAAAAAAAAAAGAATCACATGACATCAGGTTGTTCTGAAATTGATGAAATTTGATCCATTTTCTTATCATACTCTTACACAGCAGTTTTTAGCACCCATTGATTATTTCTATATTAGCTGCCATTTTATTGTAAAAGAGAGCTTTCCCATCCCATCTATGTATGTATGTATTTACTTATTTATATTAAAATAAACTCATGGATTTTTATTTTATTCAATTATTATATATTTTAATATTGAAATTATTCCAAATGTGGCCAGTAGGAGCCCTTTCAGCCCAGATCCTCTGTCCTTTTTTATGTCACTATCATTCTTTGAGCACGTTCTTATTTCTGGGACAAAATGTTTCAGGCTTAGTTATATGTCCCCTGTCCCAGACTCAAATGAGTCTTCTCTCCTTGATTCGTCTTAATGGAAAACAGCATTTAGAAACCATATGCCATGGGACTTCCCTAGTGGACCAATGGTTAAGACTTCACCTTCCAATGCAGGGAGTGCAAGTTCAATTCCTGGCCAGGGAACGAAGATCCCACATGGCTTGTGGCCAAACAAACCAAAATGTAAAACAGAAACAAAATTGTAAAAGTTCAATAGAGATTTTAAAAATGGTCCACATCAAGAAAAACTCTCGAAAAAAAAAACAAAACATGCCAAACACTCATACCATTGCTTCTACCGTCTTGCCAGACATAGCTAGGGGGAAAAAATTAAAGATATATTACATATGCACACACACAGAGTATATATTTTATTTATTTAATCATATATTTCAATTCCTCACAACATAATTGGGCTCGCAGGTTTAATATTATGGGCAATTATTACTTATACTTCCATTGCCTTTCCCATCTTTTCCTACATTTTTAAGTACATATAAATATCTCAAAAATAGTAAAATGATGCTATATCTTCTGTTCTATAAATAAGTGTGTGTGCGTGTGTGTGTGTGTTCAGTTGCTCAGTCATGTCCAAATCTTTGCAACCCCATGGACTGAACCCCGCCAGGCTCCTCTGTCCATGGGTTTTGCCGGGCAAGAATACTGGAGTGGGTTGCCATTTTCTTCTCCAGGGGGTCTTCCCGACCCAGAGATCAAACACATGTCTCCTGCTTAGCAGCAGATTCTCTACCACTGAGCCACTTGGGAAGCCCTAGTCCTAGAGTTAAATTAATTCAGTGTCACTGTGAGAATTTTATCATACATTCCCATTCTTGAGTTTTTGATTTTGGCTTCACAAAATCCACACTTGAGTAATTTTTTTTTCCAGGAAGGCAGATAGGTATTATATCATAGAGAATATACTCCTACAGCAGCTTGGTGGATATATTTTCATTGGTATCACTTATTATCCTCCAGTATCTCCTGGCACTCACAATCTCTATGAAGATGTCAGAGGTAAGTCTGTATTGTTTATTTTTCCCTTTCTATGCAACTTGATTTTATTTTATCATCGGGATGACAGTAGAATTCTTCTTTTTCCCTTAATGCTAGATAACAGGTTATGTTTGGATATCCTGTTTTACGTCAATTTGATGGACCCATTCAATCTGCAGACCAAGATACTCTTATTCTTTTCTTCTTTCAATATGTTTTAAAATATTTTTCCTTTCCATTCATTGGTTTTCACCCTTCAGAGATACCTATTTTTCCTTCTTCTATCATCTTTTTGCTAATTATTCTAAATTCTGTATCTTCCCTCTGCTTTTGTCACAATTATTTCAAGCATTTCCTTCATGCCAGTGATCTCATCTGTAGTTCTGTCTTTCTTGATTCCAATTTATCTGTTAGATTTATGAGTCTTGTTAAAGTTCTCAGTTTGCCTCCTCAACTCTGAGCATTTTTTTTCTGTTGTTTTATCATTGAGTTCACATCTATGGAATTCATGGTTTTTCTTTAGATAATGTATTTTCTTTCATAATGCATAACATTGGGTACTCATGGAGGACTTCAGATTTCTATCTCATTTTTATCTTATCTTAGGTAATTTTTTCAATCTATATTTGACAGGCTAGTTTCATTTGTTTTCATCTTCCTTCCTTTGTTTTTAATTATTTACTTTTTTACTGTTACTATTTTGCTAGAGCATGTTTGCAGGTTGTCATGCCAACTCATTTCACTTTGCTCATGGTTAACAAGGCCTGCACATCTAAACAATCTCTTTTCTCTGAGCCTGTGAGCATGAATCTCTTTGACACTTTTCCCACCTTGTAAGAACACTGTTTATCTTTCCTTCAAAGCAAAGATGTCCGGACATTTCTTTAGGAGTCAGTATGTTTCTTTGATTGTGCCCACAGAAATGTCTTAAGATTTTCAAATTTAGACCAATTCCTTTCCTCAACAGTACTTCCAAGGGCCTAGTTATAAACAAAAGTTGATAATGTAAGCACTGCAGGCTTATATATACAAACATGTACTGTATTCTCCGGTTCACACATCAGAGAATCATTTGCCCAACAAAAACAAGGATAACAGAAATTTAATTCCTACATATCATAGTTTGGGAAGAGCCTCTCTTTCTCTCTCCAGTCATATTTGACATTTGTTAACAACAGCTAGAAATGTTATAACTGCCATGGCTAAAGCATAATACTAAAATTTGAAAATGTTTTCTTTCTTCTTTAATAACTTGCCCCGCCTTGCAGTCGACTGGCTGAAGAGCAGATGCCCCTTTTCTTCCTCCCTCTCAGGTACTCCAGTTGGTTTTGTTGTTGCTGAGATGCTCTAAGTCTCCAGGGCTTTCAGCCTATACAGATAACCCTTCTTCCTCTTCCATGGGCTTCCCTGATAGCTCAGTTGGTAAAGAATCCACCTGCAATGCAGGAGACCCCGGTTTGATTCCTGGGTCGGGAAGATCTGCTGGAGAAGGGATAGGTTACCCACTCCAGTATTCTTGGGTTTCCCTTGTGGCTCAGCTGGTAAAGAATCCTCCTGCAATTTGGGAGACCTGGGTTCGATCCCTGAGTTGGGAAGATCCCCTGGAGAAGGGAAAGGCTACCCACTTCAGTATCCTGACCTGGAGAATTTCATGGACTGTAGAGTCCGTGGGGTCACAAAGAGTCGGACACGACTTAGCGGCTTTCACTTTCACTTTTCTCCTCCATAGGAATGACAGAAATTGTATAGTCTTACATCATGTAATGAAGAGGATGAAGCATTCATATGAATGTGCTTATGTATCGTGTGTGTTTATGTATCCTGGTCACATAACACATACATTACCAACACACATATGAAAATTTGAAAGAAAATAAAGCACCTATCTACATGGAAGGGGCTTCCCAGGTGGCTCTAGTAATAAAGAACTGCCTGCCAGTGCAGGAGACACAATAGACATGGGTTCAATCCCTGGGTTGGGAAGATGCCCTGGGGGAGGGCATAGCAACCCACTCCAATATTCTTGCCTGGAGAATCCCATGGGCAGAGGAGCCTGGTGGGCTACCCATGGCAACCACAGTGTCGCTCAGAGTTGGACATGACTGAAGCGACTTAGCATGCATGCACACATCTACATGGAAATAGACAGTTGAAAGTGGTGCAACCTAGAGAAAAAAATTTAGTGAAAACCAAAACATTAAAATATTATTACCTGAAGACTTGAGCTGACAAGGATAAACACACTATTTGAGATTATTTATTAAACGTGAAATTTATGAGAAAGTTTTCGTTTGATGTTGAGAAGCCGTAAAAGGCAAGTGAATCCCACGCGGTTTGTTTTTTTCAAGTTAGAGCTAATGAGTGACCTTAGGGACGCAGGAAGTCTTAGTCTAGCGGGAAGCACTTGGCATAAGTGGAGAATTTTATGTTTCCTCTGATTTATGCTTTCATCCTGGGAGATTTTTCTTCTGTTTTTCACACGCTGTGTTTCTCTGTTTGTGGTCTCTGGTTACAAAGGGACAAGTGCACACTCTGCCAGTAGATGCTGGGCCAGGCATGGCTGTTCTTCTCAATCTTAGCAACATATGATCACCTGCAGATCCGCCTGAAAATACAGATTCTGATTCTGGCCCTAGGGAGAAGGTGGAAACCTGAGAATCTGATTTTCTTACACATCCCAGATGATGCTGCTGGTCAGAGGGTTATACTTTAAGGGGCAAGGATCTGCACACTACTGATTTAAAAGGTACGATTCTGTTTAAATGACCAAGAGATTCTGCAGGGGCCAAGGAACAAAGGGTTCTTTGTGTTAAACTGCACTCCTGACACATGCATGCTAAGTCACTTCAGTGGTGTCCAGCTCTTTGCGACTCTGTGGACTGTAGCCCGCCAGGCTCCTCTGTCCAGGGGGATTCTCCAGGCAAGAATACTGCAGTGGGTTGCCAGGCCCTCCTCCAGGGGATCATCCTGACCCAGGAATTGAATCTAAATCTCTTATGCCTCCTGCATCGGCAGGCAGGTTCTTTATCACTAGTGCTACCTGGGAAGCTCCCAGACATTTGAACAAGTGCCATCAATCCCAAAACCTTCTTATAATAGTTTTATTATTCACTCCTTTCTTGTCTTTCTTTATCTCTATTGACTTTTCCAATTCCCAGCTCCTAGCTCATTCTCCACTTCCTTCTTTTATATATAAAAGATGGATGAATCACAATATTCAGAATTAAGAAATGGGGACATTATTTAGATGGATTCTCCCTTCAGGGCTTTAAGTATTTTGATTCTGCATTTCCATTGTTGATATTATTTTAGGCTGAAAATAGATTGCAAAGAACAAGACATCTGACTCAACAGTAAAGTACAGCAAATCAACGTGTTTAATGTTTGCACAAACTGTAATCCATAAGTCATTAAGGGTGGGAAAAAACCAAGCTGATACTGACAGAAATAAAAGTCGCCCCAAGACTAAAAACAACCCTGTGCTCTTGAGTGTAAAACTATCTCTGCTCTGTTCTCAACATTTCATCACTAAAGGACTATGCTGTACATGAGATTTCACGTTTTCAATGACAGTGGCCACTGACTTTTTAAAAACTGTACTTTCCATTTGAAAAACTGGTTTCTCTCTTAACACCTAGAATTCAATTTTCAAATCTCTTCTTACTGCCTATTTCCATGATCTTTCATAGTTATTTTGCTAAGTTTTGTCCCTCTGAAACTACATAGTAATTTTTAAACTTAATTGCATTGTCTTAATATATAAGAAGCTTGCTAATAATAATTAAAAAAAAAAAAAAAAGCAGATGCCCACAGCTCTTTATTTAAACTACGATTGTGTTTGGAGACCTAAGAGAATATGAAAATATTCTTACCCTTAAGAATTTTTCTATTCCTTCCTCAAAAATCTTTGTACATCCATACCTTAAAAAAAAAACTCTCGATTCATTTTTTTCCTAGCATTTACTTGCTAAATATTAATTATCCATCCTGAATCCATACATGGCACTTAGGTGCTCTGAAGTTAGTCAACAAATCAATCAAACTTCATAATTCCACTCACAAGCATGTTCTAATATTGTACTCACTACACAGTCAAACTCATACACCATAAACAGAATTATTCTGACAGCAGTATCACCAAATTAAGGTTAAAAGCACATTTTAAGCCATGGCAAGTTTTTACTAAACTTCTCGTCTAGAATGTATCGGGCATTCAACTTAAGAGTGGACTTTAATTTAAACATTAGCTCAGGAATTAAAACTTAATGCTTGATTCCTGATCAGTCATTCATTAAATGGTCAAACAAATATTCTATTTTATGATATGGAAGCAGATGCAGATGAAACCTTTCAAAGATAGTCAGGCATTTGTGCCAAAAGACAAAAATCTCCAGATCCTCCCCCACGATAATGCCTTTTACAGGACAACAATTAAGTGTACCTGGTTTGTTTAAATGTAAACACGTGTAAGAGTATTGTAGGCTTTCTGAATTGAAAAATGGGAAGCTGCTGTAGAGCGCAGGAGCTCAGCTCAGTGTTCTGTGGTGACTTAGAAGGATGAGATGCTTTGCCTGATGCTGGGAAAGAGTGAAGGCAGGAGGAGAAGGGGACAACAGAGGATGAGATGGTTGGATGGCATTACCGACTCAATGGGCATGAGTTTGAGTAGGCTCCGGGAGTTGGTGATGGACAGGGAAGCCTGGCATGCTGCAGTCCATGGGGTTGCAAGGAGAAAGAGTCAGACATGACTGAGCGACTGAACAACAACAAGAGGGGTGATGTGGGAGTTGGTGTGGGAGGGAGCTTCAATAGGAAGGCTGTATAGGCATACACATAGCTGATTCATTTAGCTGTACCGCAGAAACTAACAACATTGTAAAGCAATTCCACTCCAATGCAAAATAAAAATAAAGGGTCTTAGCCTAAGGAAAAAGAAAGAAAAGTTTTAACGAGGAGAAATATCATGAGATATCTTTAAAAATAAAATAACAGAAGAGGGTTGCACTTATATCACACTAATGCCTCTATCCTTCTGAGCAGCCAGACACTGCTCTTTGACTTAAGTAGCTTTCTGTGTAGATAGCAAAAGACCAGACATAAGAAAATGTCCTTGGTTTCTCCTCTTTGTTAGCTGCTGGTAAAAAAAAAATAAAAAACAAAATTACTTCAGAGATTGGAGAAAAGGAGGGAGAGGAATGTACCTCTTGTCTCTGTAAACAGCTCGACACTAACAAAATCTCAGATCTTGCTTCTCAATCAATACCAAGCTCTGTGCTTAAAAGTGCAGCATCAAAGCAGGATTTCATCTCATTAATGATATCAATAAAGGTTATCTCTACATGGAATGAAAAGGTCACTAATCAAATTGCAGTGCCTCCCTCACATGATTGTTGCTTGGGAATGCATTTCATTGATTGTTTAAGTTTCCTTGCATGGAATCTCCTCCTTTTTAATGTATTGATTATTGCAGGGGAGGACAATCATACAATGTTGTCTTGTAAGGTTCTCACTTCATAGTAAATAGAAAAGTGGATTTGTTCAGCATATCTCTCTATAATAAGGCTCTAAAATAAAGTGAGAGGAAGTACAAATTAAAGGAAAGCTGGAGAAAAGAAAATTTGCTTAGAGTTTTAGGCATGAAAAAAAATAAAAAAGCTGTCAATAAACTTTTCAGGAAACTGTCAGTGTTGTAAACTGCACACCATTCAGCATGACATGTGATGCTCAGTTCTCTGCTTTTACAAAATCTGTTGATCTATTTCCACGCAGATCATAACATTTATAAGGAGAGACAGAAAATGAACATTTTTTTTAAAAAATGAAGTGTGATATATATTCTAATATGGAAAATATAAAATGCTGAATTCTGGTGTTTACATGCAGTGTTAACCATGCAATATTAATGTACATATAAATCCTGTTTATTTGCTTTTGCATTTTGCATAAAGGCCTTTTATGTAGAAAGTGCTTTCTCAATCTGGTAAGAAAGCATGCTTATGATAGCTTCAGTTCAGTTCACTTCAGTCGTTCAGTCGTGTCCAACTCTCTGTGACCCCATGAATTGCAGCACGCCAGGCCTTCCTGTCCATCACCAACTCCCGGAGTTCACTCAAACTCATGGAATTTAGAAAGATGGTAATGGTAACCCTGTATGCGAGACAGCAAAAGAGACATAGATGTATAGAATAGTCTTTTGGACTCTGTGGGAAAGGAAGAGGGTGGGATGATTTGGGAGAATGGCATTGAAACATGTATAATATCATATGTGAAACGAATCGCCAGTCCAGGTTCGATGCATGATACTGGATGCTTGGGGCTGGTGCACTGGGATGACCCAGAGGGATGGTATGGGGAGGGAGGTGGGAGGGGGGTTCAGGATGGGGAACACATGTATACCCGTGGAGGATTCATGTTGATGTATGGCAAAACCAATACAATATTGTAAAGTAATTAACTTCCAATTAAAATAAATAAATTTATATTAAAAAAAACTCATGTCCATCGAGTCGGTGATGCTATCCAGCCATCTCATCCTCTGTTGTCCCCTTCTCCTCCTGCCCCTAATCCCTCCCAGCATCAGGGTCTTTTCCAATGAGTCAACTCTTCGCATGAGGTGGCCAAAGTATTGGAGCTTCAGCTTCAGCATCAGTCCTTCCAATGAACACCCAGGACTGATCTCCCTTAGGATGGATTTGTTGGATCTCCTTGCAGTCCAAGGGATTTGCAAGAGTCTTCTCCAGCACCACAGTTAAAAAGCATCAATTCTGCAGCACTCAGCCCTCTTCACAGTCCAACTCTCACATCCATATATGAAGACTGGAAAAACCATAGCCTTGACTAGACGGACCTTTGTTGGCAAAGTAATATCTCTGCTTTTTAATATGCTATCTAGGTTGGTCATAACTTTCCTTCCAAGGAGTAAACATCTTTTAATTTCACCATCTGCAGTGATTTTGGAGCCCAAAAAACAAAGTCTGACATTGTTTCCCCATCTATTTCCCAAGAAGTGATGGGACCAGATGCCATGATCTTAGTTTTCTGAATGTTGAGCTTTAGGCCAACTTTTTCATTCTCCTCTTTCACTTTAATCAAGAGGCTTTTTAGTTCCTCTTCACTTTCTGCCATAAGGGTGGTGTCATCTGAATGTCTGAGGTTATTGATATTTCTTCCAGCAATCTTGATTCCAGCTTGTGCTTCTTCCAGCCCAGAGTTTCTCATGATGTACTCTGCATATAAGTTAAATAAGCAGGGTGACAATATACAGCCTTGACATACTCCTTTTCCTATTTGGAACCATTCTGTTGTTCCATGTCCAGTTCTAACTGTTGCTTCCTGACCTGCATATAGCTTAGAGGGTACTTTATTAAGTATGTAATAGACTTCTGATAGTTTGGAGACTGTAATAATTCAGGAGGGTAAAAGAGAACTCTTTAAGACATGCTCTCCCTTTGAAATAAGAAATCAATGAACAGAACCAAGAATAAATGACTAAGTAATCCTAGACTTCTCCCTCCGTGACACTGAAGCCTCTGGGTTCCTACCCTTTCTCCCCAGCTAGCTCGTGGTTAAATACTGACCCAGGCCTCTTTCTTGGTTCCTGCCCTCTCTACCTTTTGTTGTTGGTAGGTATACCCTACCCAAGGGGCATCAGTTATTCCAGTGGCACTGAGATGGATCTAATAGATTTTCTGTAAATTGCCAAACTAACAGGTTTTATCACCTGGAAAATACAAGAAACAGCTGCTTATGCAAGTGCCCTAGGCACCTTAGTTAATAGTTCTTACAATAAAATGACACGGGCTATAATTCTGGTTTGCTGCACTCAGTGTTTTTCTTAATATAGAAAATAATGGTCTGGTGACCATAGCCGCATGTCAGTGATTTATCACGACTGAGTGCTGTATACTGCCTGCTTTTTCAGAACAAAATAACTACCAAATCATTCCACTTGAAGCACTAAGTTCCTGCAATTATAAAATACCAGAATGTGTCGGTGGATATATACTCAAGACACAGATACAATGTTTGCAAGATGCCACATTTATACTTAAAACTATTTTATTTTAGATATTAATAAGAAAATCAGTCATTTGAAAGAAGACTTAAGCTATTATGTCATGAAATTTTAAACATGCACTCAGAAACTCCAAGTTTTATAACATGCCATTTGGTTTTCCTTTCTTTAAAAGAAAGCATTTCTGAACTCATCGATTCTTCACAGTTCTGCTAATTAAACCAATGATACAGAGTAAATGTTTTGTTTTAGGCAGACTAGAATTCTTCACATAAGTGTAACAGAAAATTAATGAGGAGCTTGTGGCTATAAGGAAAGGCAGCAGATTCTAAATGCTAAAGCATGGGTTAGACAGACCTGGACCAATCCTAGCTCATTCCCTCATGGGCCACATGACCTTGGGCATTTGTTTTTCATACTTTTGGGTCCTTCACTTTCATAATTTGTAAAAGGGAGATAATAATCTACCTCCTGAAATTGTCTAAAGGAATGATTCAGATAAAATATGCAAAGTAATTAGCATTGCCATCTTTAAAGAAACCATAGTTTTATGAATTATACTACTGTTCATTTATGTTAATTAGATTTGGTACAGAGAAGGTTAGAAAAGTGGAAGGCTGGTAGTAGGTTATCATGTTTTCTCTCTTGGATCCATCTTGTTTTATTATTGTTCAGTTCAGTTCAGCCACTCAGTCTTATCCGATTCTTTGTGACCCGATGGGCTGCAGCACACCAGGCTTCCCTGTGTGTCCATCACCAACTCTTGGAGCTTGCTCAAACTCATGACCTTCGAGTTGGTGATGCCATCCAACCATCTCATCCTCTTTTGTCCCCTTCTCCTCCTACCTTCAGTCTTTCCCAGCATCAGGGTCTTTTCAAATGAGTCAGTTCTTAACATCAGGTGGACAAAGTAATGGAGTTTCAGCTCAATATCAGTCCTTCCAATGAATATTCAGGACTGATTTCCTTTAGGATTCACTGGTTTCATATCCTTGCAGTCCAAGGGACTCTCAAGAGTCTTCCCCAACACCACAGTTCAAAAGCATCAATTCTTTGGTGCTCAGCTTTCTTTATAGTCCAACTCACATCCATACATGACTACTCTAAAAACCATAGCTTTGACGAGACAGACCTTTGTTGGCAAAGTCATGTCTCTGCTTTTTAATATGTTGTCTAGGTTGGTCATAGCTTTTCTTCCAAGGAGGATTTTTTTTAAATTTCATGGCTGCTGTCACGATATGCAGTGATTTAGAGCCCCCCCCCAAATAAAGTCTTTCACTGGTTCCATTGTTTCCCCATCTATTTGCCATGAAGTGATGGGACCGATTGCCATGATCTTAGTTTTTTGAATGTCTATTATTATTCTTGAATGTTTATTAATATTATTTGAATATTATTATTATTTTCATTTTTTTAACTGGAGGAAAATTGCTATACAATGTCATGTTACTTTCTGCTGTGCCACACCATCAGTCAGTTATACATGTACATATATCCTCTCCCTCTTGAGCCTCGCTCCTGCCCACCTCCATCCCACCCGTCACACACAGCACTGAGCTGAGCTCCCTGTGCTATTCAGCAACTTCCCCCCGGCTATTTTATACATGCTAGTGTATATATGTCAACACTACTTTCTCAACTCACCCCACCATCTCCTTCCCCACCTGTGTCCGCAAGTCTGTTCTCTATGTCTGCATCTCTGTACCTGCCCTGCAAATAAATCCATCAGTACCACTTTTCTAGATTCCAAATAAATGTGTTAATATATGTTATTTGTCTTTCTTTTTGGATCCATCTTCTAACAACCTTCTTCCCTTTTCATTCTCTTGGAAAATGCACCCTATGATTTTCTGGACAGGAGACAAATGCTCAGAATCAAATATTAGGCTTCAGTGTAATCGCATGCTATGTTGTTGTTGATGTTTAGCCCCTAATTGTGCCTGACTCTTTTGTGGCCCCTTGGAGTATAGCCTGCCAGACTCCTGCCTGTGGGATTTCCCAGGCAAGAACACTAGAGTGGGTTACCATTTCCTTCTCCAGAGGATCTTCATGACTCAGGGATCAAACCCTCCTACAGCTCCTGAACCGGCAGGCAGATTCTTTACCACTGAGCCACGAGAGGAGCCCAATTGCATGTCCATATAGTTTTTACATAAAAACAATCAAATTTCTTCATGATACTGATAATTATTCTATAACATAGCATAGTGTTTGGACACTCTTTTGAGCAGTTCATTTTTCTTTAAATACCGTTCCCTAATTCACCCAAAACCATATGACATTTGAAATGGAAAGCTGAGTTTAAGCAGAATGCTGAAAGATGCACCCACTGATGGGATGTATTTATACTTACCAGCAACGAAAATTTTACTGTGGCCCCCGGCCAACTGGCTCTGTTCTCAGAAAGACAATATAAAGGCTGCGAGACATAAACAGGAACTTTGGGGAAGAAACAAAACAGCCCTGTTGATCATAATACAGCCGTTACTATGGACTCGGTCTTTAATCTCCCCAAACACCTTCAATCCATTTGTTGGTTCACTGAGAGTTATGCTGTCCCTGAGAAAGGAAGAGTCAACATCCATAAGGTTAAGTCCTCAGTTATGCTAAAGTAGAAAGATATCATCTCTGCTGTCTGCTCCCTGGCATGTTGGCTTCGGAAACTTTCAACATCATTCCATCCCACGGAGAGAATGTATTGTAGGCATATTTTTGCTTCATCTGAAACTCCAGCTCTTTCTCATACCATATTCATTCTTCACTGGACCCATGCATCAAGACTTTATTTTCTCTTCCTTTCAAAATATCCTCTTTCTACATTGGTAGATGCCAAGGACTGGGAGGTGGGGGGTGAAGAGGGGAGATGGGGAGGTAGTGTTTAATGAGGACAGGGTTTCAATTTAGGAAGGTGAAAAATTTGGAAGATGGATGATGGTGAGGGTTCCACATTAATGTGAATGGACTTAGTGCCACCGAACTGGATAGTTAAATATGGTTAAATTAGCATGTTTTATATTATGTGACTTTTATCACAATAAAAAAAGACATTAAAAAATCTTCTTTCAGTCTCCTCAGGCTTCCAAATATAATTTCCATTGGTCTCCTTTAACTCTTTCTCTCAGTTCTACCATTCACCTTCTTTGGATCACAACTTCTGGCTTAGAGGAAATAACATGAAAATTCAGTCATATAAATAAAAGACCAATAAAGACCCATGTGTTCCCAGTGTGGCTCTTTTAGGGTGGGATACACGTGATCACTGGGGAGTTCTGGTGAGAACCTTGTCAGCTACTCAGAGGTACCAACAGATGCTGAGACTAAAGAGAAATCATCCTCAGGCTTGGAGAAAAAAATCTCTAGAACTATCTTGGCTGCACTGATAAGGTTTGGGTACAGCAGTTGGCTCAGTGGTAAAGAATCTACCTGTCAAAGCAGGAGACTCAGGAGACAGGGATTTGATCCCTGGGTCAGGAAGGTCTCCTGGAGAAGGATGTGGCAACCCACTCCAGTATTCTTACCTGGAGAATTCCATGGACAGAGGAGCCTGGTGGGCCACAGTCCATAGCATCACAAAGAATAGAACATGACTGAGGGACTAAGCCATGCATGCACATTCATTTCTTTAACTTTGATAAAGCACAGAATAACAAGAGAGAATCAAATTACAAAGAACTCCAGCAATCTCTGTGCTGTTGTGATCCAAAGCACTGCGGAGGCAGATGGTGGTGCAGTTTCAGCACCACCAGGAAAGCGTGTGACTGTAACCCTCCTAAAATAATCTGACTAATGTTTTCCTCATTAACATGTCTTCATTTTTCCTGTTGACACTGTAATGCCTACAGAGATCCCATTACTGTTGTTTTCCAAATTTTTGCCTTAAATTATTGATAAGCTGTTAGCAATACTGATCCATAGCTGAAAATAAGTGGAGGCAGGGAGCTAAGAAATGTATTTTAGAGAGCAATTGGAACACAACAAATTCACATCTGTCAAAACTGGAAAGCAGAAAATAAGATATAAGAACATAAGATACAGCTGGACTGCTCAATTTGTGAACTACTTGGGGCAAGTTAGATCTCTTCTGAGTACAATTTGTAAGAATCACTAATGTGACAGGCCTTGAACTCTTCCAAGTTCTGTCCTTCTTGGCTCCAGGGCCTTCTCTTCTTCCTGCATCTCATTATACTAGCAATTATAGTCCAAACAAAATCATATGGCGATGATTGAATTGGCTTCAATTCTTGCTCCAAAGGAAAGTGTCATGGGCATTTTTGGTCCTACTCCCTGTTTTTCCTGTTTGGAAGCAGATTATTCAAATAGCAGAAAGAAAATGTCATTTCTATTGCCATATGGGAAACTCCAAGCTACAGTTAAAGAAAGTTCAAGTAGGAAATTTTAAGTTTCCTAGATTTGCCTGTAAGACTCCATCACAATACAAAGGAATGACATTTCATAGGATTGAAGCACTGATTAAATATGAAGTATTACTATAAGAGCAAATTGCAAGTTAATGAGCTCATTATAACTGCTGAATACTATTCTAGTAGTATTATAAATATTAAAATAATTTTAATGTGGTCCAATTCTGAACCACATATATTTGTCTTGACTTCAGTTATCCCAAAGTTTAAATGTTGTTTATCATCATTTGGGGTTAAAAATCAGATGTCCCCTTATTGAAATAATCTTGCCAACATTTACTCAAACAAGTAAATAGCATTAAACATGGTAGGATGTAATTCAGTAAACCTGAACCAGAAAGAATAAGAAAGAAAAGTTTATCTTCATTTGGCTAAATGAAGCCCTATCTACTGCAACAGTTTGGAATGCTCAGGTATCAACACACATTTTCCTCTTGTCTTTACCTCTTGGCTTCTCTGAATCTACTGCTGAATCTCAAAAATAGAGGTGGATAGTCTTTGGCCACACCCTAACTGATGCACGATTACAACATACAAAATTTTTGAAGACAAAGCCCCTTCCTTGGACTTCCTTGGTGGTCCAGTGGATAAGAATTCACCTGGCAATGCAGGAGACAGCTTCAATCCCTGGACTGGAAAGATTTCACACGCTACGGAACGACTAAGCCTGTGTGCCACGACTACTGAGCCAGAATGCTGCAATTACTGAAGCCCACATGCCTAGAGCCCAGTGCTCCACATAAGAGAAGCCACCGCAGTGAGAAGCCCATGCACCACAAATGGAGACTAGTCCCCACGCTGCAACTAGAGAAAGCCCATGCACAGCAATAAAGGCCCAGCACAACCAAAAATAAAATAAAAAATAAATACAATTTAAAAAGCCCTGTCCTCATTCCAAGAACTGACGAAGCACATTAAAAAAAATAAAAGTTAAACAGCCAACCTTTCCCCTCCTTAAGATCTGTTCTGTTCCTTCCTTCCTTCCATTCCCACTGCTCTAGCCCTACTTCACAGACTCATGTCTTCAAACCCGGACACTTTCTTCTACTTCCTAACATGTCTTTGATTTCAGTTCTTGCCCCAGGCCTACAGAAAGAGAAGCTGTCCTCGAGTGCCATTCTGATTATGTAGCTCTGTGCAGACACCTGCTGAAGTGACCACAGAACACATTTCAAACTTCTTAGTACTCTGTGGAAAGCCTTTTATGAGCTGAGTTCAACCTCTGTGCCAACATTTCAATCATCAGTCTCTCTTCAACCAGCCAGGACTTCCCTGGTGACTCAAATGGTAAAGAATCTGCCTGCCATGCAGGAGACCTGGGTTTGATCCCTAGGTTTGGGAGATTCCCTGGAGAAGGGAATGGCAACCCACTCTAGTATTCTTGCTTGGAATATTCCATGGACAGAGGAGCCTGGTGGGCTACAGTCCATGGGGTTGCAAGGAGTTGGACTTGACTGAATGACTAACACTTTCTTTCTTTTCACTTCATTAGCCAAGCAGGTATTGATTAATTATTCTGTTCCTTTTTGCTAGAAGGTTATTCCCACTACTTTCCCTGTAAAGAATCGTACTTATGTTTTGAGACTGTGTTCAAATGCCAGTTCCCCATTAAATCTTCCCTGAGTCTTCTGGCACCGAAAGTAATTTCTCTGCTTTTTATGTTCCCTTCACATTTGGTTATATCTTTCTCCTACAGTTCTTATTAAATTATCCTTCTTAAAATTATTAGTATATCAGAATCAATTCTAATGCAGAGAGTCCCCAGTTGACACAAAGAGAAAAATAGAGATTGGGATTTATATTTTCCCAGTGATATTCAAATTATAAGCAAAATTTTACACTAGTAGGTTATATTAAGTTAGCCAAAAAGTTCGTTCTAGTTTTCAGTAAGATATTATAGAAAAACCCAAATGAATTTCTTGGCCAACCAATATTTATGCTCAGTGAACATCTGAGAGTTAAATTTGGGGGTGAAAATGCAATTATTTCTATAAATTGAGAACTTATTTGTATAGTTCATGCCAGAAATTAATTAATTAATAATAATAATGAAAGGGTAATGAAAATAATTTTTATGCTCAAGTCTTACTAGTGAAATTATAGAACTTCCTGTACCTTAATCCTCTCTTTTGCTTAGAAGGGTCCTGGGGTGACTCACGCATCACATTCCTTGACCGCATTATATGTTTCCATCCAGAGACAGGGGTTCCTGTGTTTCGTGCTTACTGCATGGTGCACAATGGCTCAAATGCTTCTTCTCTTTTGTTTCCCCTCATCCTTGCCACCATCCACAAAGTGAGTTGTTCCCCCTCGAGGCGTTTCATAAAGTCATTTCACTGTCAACCTGCTCACTTCCCACCCAGTAATGTGCCATGTGCACTGAGGAACTTGGATCCTCTCTCACAGCATAAAACTGCAAAATGAGATGCTCACACACCTTTCTCAAATTCCCTTAGGATGCTGCATTGGAAAATAGTGTGAGTGGCAGTCCTTCTTGCAAACATATCACCTAGATGAAGCCAGGACCCTTGGCTCATTACTGAATGGAGAGGAATATCCCTTCCCCTGCCATCCCTTGTCCCCTTTGCCCCAGCTCTTTGGAGAGGTCCATTCGTTGTCCATCACTTCTCACTCCTGGACTCTAGGCCTTCTCCTTCACTTTCTACTCAAACTGTGGCTTGACTCTAAGCATGGACACAGAAAACAGTCCTTTGGGGATCCATACCCCCACAGGTATACAACTGTCTCAAGTTAAGTGTAGCTGATGAATGCCTTGGAACTGACAGATTTATTGCATTAAAATAGCTGGCTTACAATAGAAACAAAAGCAAAAAGAACCAAATGGAACCTAATTAAGATTATAAGCTTTTGCCTAGCAAAGGAAACCATAAACTAAATGAAAAAAACAACCTACAGAATGGAAGAAAACATTTGCAAATGATACGACCAACAAGGTCTTAATTTCCAAGCTACACAAACAGTTCATACAACTCAACAACAGAAAAGCAGACAATCCAATCAAAGAAATGAGCAGAAGACCTAAATAGACATGTCTCTAAAGGAGAGATACACAAGGCCAATAAGCACATGATAAGATGCTCAACATCTCTAATTACTGAGGAAATGCTAATCAAAATTACCATGAGGTACATCTCACACCAGTCAGAACAGCCATCATTAAAATCTCTACAGATAGCAAGTTCTGGAGAGGATGTGGAGAAAAGCAAACCTTCCTACATTGTTGGTTAGAATGCAAGCTGGTACAGTCACTATGGAGGTTCCTCAGAAAACTAAAAATAGAGCTACCATAGAATAAAGCAATTCCACTCCTGGGCATGTATCCAGACAAAACTCTAATTGAAAAAGATACATGCACCCCTGTGTTCATAACAGCACTATTCACAATAGCCAAGACATGGAAACACCCTAAACGTCCATCAACAGGTAAACAGATAAAGAAGACGTGTCACGTACATCCAGTGGAATACTACTCAGCCATAAGAAGAAGGAAATAATGCCATCTGCAGCAACGTGAATACAACTAGAGATTATCATACTAAGTGAAGGAAGCCAGGAAGAGAAAGATAAGTACCACATGATATCACTTATATGTGGAATCTAAATAGGACACAAATCAACCTATCGACAAAACAGAAATAGGCTCAGGACCTAGAGAAAAGACTTGTGGTTGCCAAGGAGAGGCAAAGGGGAGGGATGGAGTGAGTACAAGGCTGGAGTTCGCAGATGTAAACAGTTACATATGAAATGGATAAACAAGGTCCCACTGTATAGCCCAGAGAACTATATTCAAGATCCTTCAATAAATCATAATGAAACTGAATCACTTTGCTGTACAGCAGAAATTAACACAACATTGTAAATCAACTGTAATTAAAAAAAAAAAAGCAAGGTTATCTTTGTCTTTTATTCAAGTTTTTGTGAAACAAACACACTCACATGAATAAATTATTGGTGCCATTGCCTTTTATAATGAAAGTAGCTTCCCTGGTGGCTCAGATGGTAAAGAATCCGCCTGCAGGGCAGGAGACCTGGGTTCTATTGCTGGGTTGGGAAGATCCCTTGGAGGGCATGGCAACCCACTCCAGTAAAGTTGCCTGGAGAATCCCCATGGACAGAGGAGCCTGGAGGGCTGCAGTCCCTGGGGTTGCAGAGTCAGACACAACTGAATGACTAAGCACAGCACAGCAGTAAATAAACTTAAAAACTATTAGACTTTTTTTTTTTTTCAAAGCACATGATGCACTCTAGCAAATTCCTAACAACTGGTTCCACTGACTCCCTGCTGCCCTCTAGTGAGTGTCTGGTATAGTCCCCTTGGGTTCCAATCAGGAAGAAAGTAGTAGACCTGGGAGAAAGAGGGAGGTAGTCTGACCCAAAAATGCTATAACTGATTCATTCAGGCTCACAAAGGCCATCTGATCTCAGAGAAGAGGTTGATGCCAGGAACCTTCAGACAACTGTGCTGCTCTGGTCAGAAGACAAACAAGAAAGCACACAAAAATAACTTTGGAACATAGTTAAGATTACTCAGGGGCCCAGTAATACCCTGAAATGAATTTATTCCTGCATCATTGCTATAGAATTAGAGCCAGTGCTGCCACTGGGGGATTCCTCATATTCTAGTCCTAATTCAAACCCCACAGTCATCAGGGGGCTTAGGAATTATACTGCCATTTGGTAAACAGGTTTTGAATCCTGGAGGTCAATAAAATACAGCCAACTGCGGAAAAGAAAATACCTTCTCTAGCAAGCCCCTGTCCTGGTGGCTCAGATGGTAAAGAATCAGCTTGCAATGCAGGGGACCTGGGTTCAGTCTCTGGGTTGGGAAGATCTCCTGGAGGAGAGAATGGCGACCCACTCCAGTACTGTGGCCTGGAGAATGTCCACGGACAGAAGAGCCTGGCAGGCTACGGTGCATGGGGTCGCAAAGAGATGGACACGACTGAGCGACTAAGCATACACGTAGCAAGCCCCAAGTGAACGACAGGTGGCAAAGGGGCTGGCACCGTCTTGTGTGATTTATGAGACTTTTTCTCTCTAACAGTATGAAGACTTCCTCTACGCCAAGCTATTGTAAGTCATTGAAAAGTTTCCAGTCATTGAAAAAAGAAAAGATAGTAAGACGAGAGCCTATTCGGTACCTCAAAATATTTGTTCAAGACACTTCCCTCTGATTCTTTTCATTTTTGGAAATGAGGAACTAGGTTCAGTAAGTTCTTTCCCAATAAAAATAAGGGAATATTCATTAACAATACCATAAAATTATATTATAATGGAAAAAGTCTTGAGGTTGGAGTTTCAACCTTTGAAATCAGATATAAAATGTGAAGGTTCTAAGTTTTAGAATGTGAGTTAGGTATGGGTCATAATGTTCATTCCCTAAAAATGTCTATTTTTATTAAATGTATAGAATAACTTAAATACACGCTTGTGTGCTCAGTCATGTCCAACTTTGAGTATCCCGCCAGGCCCCTCTGTCCATGGGATTTTTCAGTCAAGAACACTGGAGTGGTTGCCATTCCTCCTCCTGGAGATATTCTTGACACAGGGATTGAAGTCATGTCTCCTGTATCTCCTGCATTGGCAGGCAAATTCTTTACCACTGAGCCACTTAGGAAGCGTAGAATAGCTTAAGTCCTTGCAATCATTTTGTAGGTGTACAGACCTGTAGTTTAATAAGTACATTTATTAATTATTAAAAATCATTTTGATGGGTATGGATATATTGTATAGTCTGTTGGCTGTTGCAATCTCCAGCATAATCGATGTCTTTGCATTTTATCTTTTGCTAGAAGGGGCTGTGAACAATACTCAACTCAATGTAACCAATCATAATTGATAGAAAATAATGGAAGCTTCCCAGGGCAATGTTTTTCCCCACAGGTCAGTAGCTGAAGCAGTGCTGATACATGAAAGAATATGTTTACTTTCCAATATAATTAAATAAGAAAACATACTATTCAATCAGTGAAGAATTCAGGGTTATGAAACCAATGTGTTGGTATTATTATTACTTCATGTGTTGTAACACTCAGTACCATACAAGCTTTGACATGTCTGCATTCTGATCTCTGACACCAGATACACACAGAAATATAACACCATGAAGTTGGACTTCTCCTTAAGAAACTTCCACCCTCTGAGTTTAAAGGCTCTTAGCCCTAAGCAAGTTAATTCACATGAAGGGACAATTGTCCCCATAAGTAGGTCGAGATGATAAGCAAAAAAAAAAAAAAGTTATACTTTATCATTCTGGAAAAAATGCAAAATAAACAACCTCATGGAAAATCGCAATGGGAGAATCACCTCCCTTCATTCATTTGTTCAGGACTCAATGTAGAGCTCATGACCCCAAGATACAATCTTTGTTCACAAAAAGCTTACAGAACTTAAACTAGAGGCAATCCAAACCAAAGACAGACATCTGAAGAGCACTGTATAGCTACAAATCTCCTTCACAAACATCTTCTAGTCTGATTCTTGTAACAACCATATGAGGTAGATAGCAATACTCACCCCAGCTTTACAGACTTGTGAACAGAGGAACCAAAAATGTAAGTGGGTTGTTCAGTGTTGCATGATTCACAAATGTCTCAATCAGGACTAAATACACTTCTAAGTTTAGTGCCCTTTCCCCTACATTCTGGTGGATTTCATTACTTGGCAAACATTAAAGTCTCTTACCAATTGCTCATCCTTATTTTTATAAATTTTCAGGAGGCAAGCCTACACATTACTTGCTCACAAGAACTTAAAGTTCAATGCCGAGACAGCAAAAGAGACACTGATGTATAGAACAGTCTTATGGACTCTGTGGGAGAGGGAGAGGGTGGGAAGATTTGGGAGAATGACATTGAAACATGTAAAATATCATGTAAGAAATGAGTTGCCAGTCCAGGTTCGATACACGATACTGGATGCTTGGGGCTAGTGCACTGGGACGACCCAGAGGGATGGTGTGGGGAGGGAGGAGGGAGGAGGGTTCAGGATGGGGAACACATGTATACCTGTGGCAGATTCATTTTGATATTTGGCAAAACTAATACAATTATGTAAAGTTTAAAAATAAAATAAAATTAAATAAATAAAAAAAAAATAAAAAAATAAAAAAAAAAAAAAAAGGAAAAGAAAGAGAAAAAAAAAAAAAGTTCAATGCCTACTCTATTCGAACCTGAGTCTCTTATTTAGTGCCACCTGGGAAGCCCCTACCTAACTATGCAGTATTAAATTCTTCATAAATCCACAAACTTTTAAGTGGTAACTTTAAAGTTATGTTGCCTACCATATATCTCCTTGGAGGACAATTCCAATCTGATCTTTTCCAGGGAATAAGATGAGAACCTAAATATCACTGAAGTTACTCTAATAAGGATAATACATGAGAAAAATCTGCTGTTTACTGCCAGTGGAAGTTATAATCTGAAAGTTAAAGCGAAAGGTAACACTTAGTAAGGAAGGTAACGATAAATAAGCATATTCCCAGGAAATCTATTGCTTGTTCAGAAAAATAACTGCTGATCTGAAAATAAGTCAGAGGATGAAGGAAATATTCCTCTTTTCAAAACCAATTTAACAGACAAGTTTTTGAGGAAGCCATCAGCTAGTGCACGAAGGCCCATGTGGGGGTCCACAAATTGCTCTATTGAAATGTGGCTGTAAACACTATTCTGAAACATGTGCAGATTCAAAGGCTGGAGTGATACTCTGGCATCAAGGGAAAGGTTTATTAGCTACTGCTGCATGTGCTCATGAGACTTTGAAATAAAGGTCCCACAAAATGACTATATTATCCGAGAACTCCACATACATACTGGAGGCTCTTGCCCTTTGCAGGGTTAAGCCCTATGGAAAATGGTGATTTTCCAATGATGCCAAGTCCACTATGCCAAGAAGACAGAATAAGAAAAACAGAAGATAAAAAAGTAACCTTGCAATTATCAGAACATTATCTCACCACTGGAACATTTCCATGTAACTCAGATCTGTGGTCTTCATTCTGTAAGGGGCTTTGTGATCAGTTTAGCCATCATTTCAAAAAGGCACATTCTTTCTCTTCTTCTACACCAGTGACAAGGCGGTGTCAGAAGATACCTTATCTGCTCATCCTCTTACACCCATTGAAAACTTTTCCCAAATTAAACATCAACCGGCCAACTGAAAAGAAAGTTTAGTCCTATTTATGAAAAGACTATTTTAATCAATGCTCCCAACATGTACATTGCTTTATTCCTGGCAAGACAGAACCTCTACGGTGCTGAAATTCTGGCAGTGATTAGAGGCAGTATCTCTAGTCACAGGTCAGTATAGAGAATCATAAATCAGGGTGAACATTTATTGAATATTTAAACATTAAGGCTTCTTTGTGCCATACTAGGAAGGTGTCAGGGACTTTGCATATATTTTTTCAAGTAATACATATGAAACACAACCCAGCTATTTTAATGAGAGTTTTTAATCCATTTACCCATTTTACAGAAAACTAATGCTCAGAAACATAGAGCAGTTTGCTCACAGCATGAAGATACTGAGTGCCAGTGTCAGATTTGAAACTCAGGCTTTCCCTTTCCAACTCCCATGCAAGTCCCTCCACAACACCAAACTGTAAGCACAGGGTCTCTCTTTGCTCGTCTGTAACGGAGAGACAGGCCCTGATATTTGATGCCAAGTGACCAGCTCTGAATGAGAGCCCAGCCAGAGTCTGGAGCTGTATCTGGGTTTCCTGAGTTAACGAAGAGAATAAACACAAAGGCAGTTCAGCAGACGCCAATGACTCTGAGGCAGAAATCTGTGCTTCCTAGAGTTGAAGTTGAGAGTGGCTCTGCAGTGATTTACACTGAGAGAAGCCTGTGAAATGGGGCAGTGATGCTTCCTGGTGGGCACGGAGGATTTTGCAAGGGGTGGAAAGCAATGCTGGGAAAGCTGTGTTTATCCACCGAGCTCCTCAGTAACTGCACTCAGTGGGCTGGAGAGGCGCTCTCTTCTACATTGCTTTGTAGTCTGGAGATTTGAAGTGAAAGAGAGAAAGGGAAGGAGAGATGGGGGAAGGAAAGGAGGAAGAAAGATGTGGTTTATGAATAAATAAATCCTTGCTTAAGAATTTAGAGTCAAATATTGTGTTGAGCAGTGCTTGCAGTAAGAATTATGCCATTCATTTTTAAGGCATGTATATGTGTATGTGTTACTGGAATCAAGCTAGAAAGGTTAACAATTCACCAAATTTCATTCTAGAGCCAGCCTGGTCCATATTTTCTCTTTTCGGCTACCTAATTCTCTATACAGCTACCTAATTCCTACAGTAAATGACTCTGTCTCTGGCACTAGAGGGAACAGGAAGGCAGTCACCTGGGAACATTCCTGAATGGAAATGCGGGTCTAGTTAACAGGAAACTATGATTTTGTAATGATAACAATCCATATAGGTTTCTCACTTGATCTAACGGAGCATAGCATCCAAGACAATTCCTCTCTGTTTTGACAGCTGCTGGAAATTAAAAATAAACAAAGTTGGGCCAAAAGCCTTGAGAGGAATTTTACCATTAGGTCAATCCAGATAAAATTGCCAATATTTGACCATTTTTTACTTACAGACTCCAGAATTTATTTGGTTAACCTAATATATAAATTTAATACACACACAGCATTTGAGACAGCTAGTATGCCAAGATGTATGTGTGTGTGTGTGTGTGTGTGTGTGTGTGTATTGAAGTACAGTTGATTTGCAATATGGTGTTAGTTTCAGGGTACAGCCATGATTCAGGTATATGTGTGTGTGTGTATATATATATATAAATGTTTTTCAGATTATTTTTTCTTATAGATTATTATAAGATATTGAATATATTTCCCTGTGCTGTACAGTAAATCCTTGCTGCTTTTCTATATTATGTATGGTAGTTTGTATCTGTTCATTCCATACTCCTAATTTATACCTCCTGCACTCCCTCTCTCGTTTGGTAACCATAAGTTTGTCTTTTTATGCCTGTGAGTTTGTTTCTGCTTTGTAAGTAAGTTCACTTGCATTACACTTTAGATTTCACATATAAGTGATACCATATAATATTTGCCAAGACATGCATGAAAAGATGCTCAACATTGCTAATCCTCAGAGAAATGCAAATCAAAAGTACAGTGAGGTATTACTTCACACCAGTCAGGATGGCCATCATCAAAAAGTCTACAAATAATAAATGCTGGAGAGGGTGAGGGAAAAAAGGACCCTTCCTACACTTTTGGTGGAAATGCAAATTGATGAAGCCACTGTGCAGTAAGGAAATTCCTTTGAAAACTTGAGAATTTCATGAAAAAAGAGAATTGCATGAAAGTGAAAGTCGCTCAGTTGTGTTGGACTCTTTGCAACCCCATGGACTATAGAGTCCATGGAATTCTCCAGACCAGAATACTGCAGTGGGTAGCCATTCCTTTCTCCAGGGGATCTTTGCAGCCCAGGGATCGAACCGGGGTCTCCAGCATTGCAGGGGGATTCTTTACCAGCTGAGCCACCAGGGAAGCCCACGAATACTGGAGTGGGCAGCTGTTCCCTTCTCCAGGGGATCTTCCTGACCCAGGAATCGAACTGGGGTCTCTTGCTTTGCAGGTGCATTCTTTACCCACTGAGCTATCGGGGGAGCCCAAAGAGAGTTGCCATATGATCCAGCAATCTCACTCTTGGGCATACATCTGGAAAAGATGAAAACTCTAATTCAAAAAGATACATGAACTCCAATGTTCACAGTGGCACTATTCACAATAGCCAAAATCTAGAAACAAAAACCCTAATGTCCATTCATAAAAAAGTGTTAAGTGTCCATGGATAAAGAAGATGTGGTACGAATACACAACTGAATATTACTCAGTCATAAAAAAGAATGAAATAATGCCATTTGTAGCAGCATGGATGGACCTGGAGGTTATCATGTTAAGTAAAGTCAGAGAAACACAAACATCATGATATCACTTAGATACGGAATCTACAGTATGATACGAATGAACTTAATGACAAAGCAGAAACAGGCTCACAGACACAGAGAACAAATTTATGGTTACCAAAGAGGAAGATGGGAGTGTGGGAGAGATAAATTAGAAATTTGGTATTAGCAGAGATTAATACAAACCACTATATGAAAAATAAACAACACAGTCCTGTTGTATAACACAGGGAACTCTATTCAATAGCTTTTATTGACCTATAATGGAATATATATATATATATATATATATATATATATAACTGAATGGTTTTGCTGTATACCAGAAACTAACACAACATTATAAGTCAACTATACTTCAATTAAAAAAATGCCAAAATATATTTATGAGGTTACAGTTTTGTTTTCAGTACTAAATACTGTAGCAGCCTAAATATCTATTAAAATCTGGATAAAAATTTTATTTATTTTGCATCTCTACAATGCAATACTATGCAGCTATTAGAAAGAGCAAAGTATATCTAAGTGTGATGATAGAAAAAGGCATCTAAAATAAATTCTAAGTTTAAAAAATATACAGAACAAGAATGAATACTATTTCCAATAAATTCACAAGTGAATGGCTAAATTATCTTATTTACAAATAAACACATACATCTATTATTTGCACACACATTCATGTATATAAATATAGTCAGGGAGATTGATGATTTGAAATGTGTAATTCACGAAAACATAAGTTCATATAATGCTTTAAGAATGATTATAAAAAGGCAAATAAAACATATTTTGAAAACCACAACAAGAACTGTGTAGAAGGGAGGACAGCTCTCTGGGATTTCGGCCCTGCAGTAGAGTGGGGAAGGGGGAAATCTCTGAGTGGAAGAAACAGGGAGGACATAGGAAAGAGTCTTCCCTGGTGGCTCAGATGGTAAAGAATCTGCCTGCAATATGGGAGACCTGGGCTCGATCCCTTGGTTGGGAAGATCTCCTGGAGAAGGGCGTGGCAACCCATTCAGTATTCTTGCCTGAAGAAGTTCATGAACAGAGGAGCCTGGCGGGCTACAGTACACGGGATCACTGAGTTGGACAGGGGTGAGCAACTAACTTTCGACTTCAGGAAGGAGCCAAGTTAATTCCCTGTGCTCTCGATAGAGGGAGAGCAAGAGCCATTTAAGGATTAAGTGGATCTGCTGGGACAAGGTGACAAGATCATCCTGACGCTTTCAGTCTCCTGAATCCCTCACCTTCCTGCTAGAACCCTCTGTCCTGGTTCTAGAACCACAGCTGCTAAACTAAAGTTTAGGAATCTCTGATCTCATTGTCCTGGAGAAGGCGATGGCACCCCACTCCAGTACTCTTGCCTGGAAAATCCCATGGATGGAGGAGCCTGGTGGGCTGCAGTCCACGGGGTCTCGAAAAGTTGGACACGACTGAGCGACCTCACTTTCACTTTTCACTTTCATGCATTGGAGAAGGAAATGGAAACCCACTCCAGTGTTCTTGCCTGGAGAATCCCAGGGACGGGGAGCCTGGTGGGCTGCCGTCTATGGGGTTGCACAGAGTCGGAAACGACTGATGTGACTTAGCAGCAAGAACACTGAGATTTGAACTCATTCTGATTTTCCAATTATGCACCAGGAAATACCACCTTTCCACATTATTATTTGTGGAATAAAACATATTTCTTCCTTCAGACATTTTTATTTTCATGCCTTTTTGCAAAGCTTTTATAAATTACATCATTGAACTATTAGTTTCTTATAGTCTCTCATTTGCATCTATAATTAAAAATATATCCACATCTCATTTAAACACCAAAATTTTTGTCACAAGCTAGTTTGAATTATATATTATTTCTACTTTTTATTTTTAATTACTGAGGACAACTGAGTTTAATCTACTAACTTTCCTCTGCTACAAAAAATGTGACTATAAGGCAGCATCATTATTTTTATTCTTAAACGCTGTTCCTGGTTTTATATAGCTCACTGTCTTTCTGGTATATCAGACTACTTTCTTAATTCTGGTATGATATGTCATGTGTGTGAGAAAAGAGGATGTGTATTATCACACAGTGAAAATCTTTTAAGAACTATGGATAGTGTATATTTTAATAAAAAACACAGATCATGCAGCTGTCTTAGAGGATTTGACTTCTGTACGTGATCATCATGCACAGAGGTAGGGGGATGGCCCAGGTTGCTTACTGTTAAGACTGACGTCAGAGCTAAACACACATGAAGTCATCCATGTAAGTTAGGCTCAAGGTTCATTCTAGCCATGTACAAGTGACTGTCTTACAGAGGAACTGCAGAGGGCAGTATTGCTGTGTATTTTGCAGATAATGATTAAGAAACTATTACTACCGAGCCAAACAACCCAGGCACCAACAAAAATAGGTGTGCTAGGTTAAGAGTCTAATCAGCATTTTTTTTTTTAACAATACATAGCTTTTTACTTTTATTTGAAAATCACTCACAAACTTTTAAAACATTAGAAGTCTACCCTGTACCCACACCAAAATCCTCTCAATTTATTTACGACACAATTTTTATTGACTGTTCTGTCCTAATGATTATGTTTTTAAAGCATTAAAAATTATTTCATTTTGGGTTCTAACTATAAAACAGAGATGATCATTTTTTGGCTGTTTTAATGTCATATTGCGGTTGGTTTTCTCTTTTTGTGTGTTTCATGCTTGGTGCTTCTTATTGCACAGTAGGAGATCAAATCACATCCTCCAAGGTTACCTCTCAAACGAGATTTTTTTTAAGTCGTACTAGACCTTTTATACTTTGGAAGTATTTTAATAGTTATATTTAAAAAACGCAACCAAAATCCAAACTGACATAAAAGCAAAAAATGGAAGAGCTTATGTTTAAAGAAAGCTTTGCTCAGACATTTACTTAAAAGTGAGGCGAAAAAAAGTTTTTTCTAATGCTGTTCACAATGATTTTACATGACAGAAAGAAACAGCTATTCTCAATATATATTGGTACTGACTGGCAATGGGATCCAAGCCATGGTTTGTGTGTGTGTGTGTGTGTGTGTGTGTGTGTGTGTGCACACCCTCAGTCATGTCTGACTCTTTTCGACCCCATGGACTGTAGCGTGCTGGGCTCCTCTGTCCATGGAATTTTTCAGGCAAGACTACTGGAGCAGGTTGCCATTTCCCACTCCAGGGGATCTTTCTGATCCAGGGGTGGAACCCGTGTCTCGTGTCTCCTGCACTGGCAGGCGGGTTCTTTACCACTAGTGCCATCTGGGAAGGCACGGTTTGGTCACACATAAATAAGGGCCAGCCATGCAAGCAAGCGGAGTGCCTCTCCTATCCAGGCATGTTGCTAAGGGATACACAGAGAAGAAAAATACAGCCCCTGCCCCAAGTAATTCACACTTTATTTTAAAGGTCAGGGTATGAAATAAATGCTTAAAAACTTGAAATTATATTGAGGAAAAAATAACAAATATAAGAAATATCATAAGAAAAAAATGTATCTTTCATGACTTAGTGGTTTAGTGGTTCTGGGACTGGTTATTGAGAGGTTTACTGG